>NC_139681.1:100214707-100912626 GCF_964106915.1 Podarcis gaigeae | reverse complement strand
CCTAGACCTGGGTTTCAGGAAGGAGAGATTCCCAGTCTTATCTGGAGACGCTGCCAGGGATACTGGGATGGCTCAATCAGCAGAACAAGAGACACAATCTCAAGGTTGTGGGCTAGAGACCTGTGTTGGGCAAAAGAGTCCTGCATTGCAAGGGGCTGGTCTAGATGACCCTCAGGGTCCCTTCCAACTCTCCAGATTCAGCCTGGAGCCTTCTGCCTGCAGTGGCGTAGCCTGGGTTGCCAGCGCCCGGGGCCGTGTGGAGGTGGGTGGGGCGGAGGGAAACAGACATGAGTGCGCATGAGCATTCAACGGTCTAATGGCGTCTGGGTCACCCAGGAGATTGCAGCCACAGAGATAAGAAAAGAGGAGTCATTCCATTGTCTGGAGAGGTCGCTTCCTGGTTCGCATGGAGAAGTCGTTTCCAATGGTGCCCGGCGACGGAAACATGCAGCCCTGGGTCCTGACATTTTTGTGCCCCAGAGAATCTTGTGCCTGGGGCAACCACCCCTGAGGCCCACCCCACGGTATGCCCCTGTCCGCCTGCAGTGCGGGTGCTCTGCTCGCAGAGCCCCAACCCTGGACTGGTTTCCCTTTTGCCCCAGGTCACTGGGGTGGGGCAGCTGCATTGCTGCAGAATCCAGGGGGCAGTGGCGGGCTTCCTTGAAAGCTCCTCCTCCCTGCTTTCTGGATGTGGGAAGGAGGTGAAGGTGCCAGGGAGAAGGACCCTGCCATGGAAAGGCCCTTTGCCCGGTGCTTAGGTGTGTGTTGGCACATCTCGTCAGGCCCTTTGCAGAATAAAGCGGCTGCAAACTCCCCTACGATCGATCGGAGGAGCCGCCTCTTCTGCTGCAGCCATCAGGGCCCAAGAGGCTTGGTTTTTTGAACAGTCACGGTGACAAATGTCCGGGGGGGGGGGGGACTGAGGCATGCATTTGCATACAATTTGCATTTGCTAAAGTATATGCATAGATCCAGGTGTAGGTTTCAAATGTTACGGAAGGCCAAGCAGCTCTTTTCCCTATCCAATTATCCACAGGTAATTCTTTTTTTTAAAAGAAATCATATTGGTTCCTCTTCCATTTGTTTGACCCCGACTAAATCCCCAGCAGCTCCTGCTCAAAAGCAATTCAATTCCCCTCCTGTGCCCCTAATTCATTACGCCCCACCCCAAAATTCATGTCTAGATCAAGTCAAATTAATTTCATTTCTCCAGATTTAATCCTTCCTTCCTTCCTTCCTTCCTTCCTTCCTTCCTTCCTTCCTTCCTTCCTTCCTTCCTTCTTTCTTTCTTTCTTTCTTTCTTTCCTTCTTTCTTCCAGCAGCACTTGGGAGAAGATTTGTCCCCCATTCCTCACCCCCGCACCCCAGAATGGTTCACACATGCTGAGATTCCTGCATTGCAGGGGTTTGACTAGATGACTCTGGGGGTCCCTTCCACCTCTACACTTCTAGGATTCCATGCTCCCTCCGTGGAGCAGAGGCCCTGACTGTGCAAGCTGCCGGGGTCTCCAAAGGCTCAAGTCCCCGTCCTGTGGGGCTGGCCCCCTAGAAACCGACACCCTGCCTGGGGAATGCCTTGCCCTCAGCTGCTAATCCCGTCTGCGTTGATGCTGCCCAGGGTATCGTCTTGCCGCTGATCCCTGCTTACTGAGCAAATTGCTGAGATGGCCACGGCCGCCCTGAGCCCCCGACGGCCCGTCTCGGGTTTGAGGCACCTGCTGTCTCAAGGCGGCCAAGGAACTTGTCCCAGGAGCCGCCCGGCACGCTTGCCTGCAGCCAGCAGGGAGGTCAGCAAGCAGCTGGCAGGTCCCATCCAGCGAAGGAGCTCAGCTCCAAAGCTCCGCTTCCCAGCTGAGCGGCTGCTGGCGCCCAGCACCCTGAGCAGCCTGGACAGGATGGGTGCCGGCCGCCCCCAAGGGCTCTCTGGAAGTCAGGCCTGCAGATGCTTCCTCAGTTGGGAGGCTGGTAGACGCCCAGTGAAGATGAATGCTGGAAGGTGGAGGAGAGAGAAAAGAAAGGACTGCTTCACAAGGCACAGAGGTTTTTTTTATTATTATTTAAATATTTTATTTTTTAGGTAAAGGCAAAGGGACCCTTGACCATTAGGTCCAGTCGTGACCAACTCTGGGGTTGCAGTGCTCATCTCGCTTTATTGGCCGAGGGAGCCGGCGTACAGCTTCCGGGTCATGTGGCCAGCATGACTAAGCCGCTTCTGGCAAACCAGAGCAGCGCACGGAAACGCCGTTTACCTTCCCGCCGGAGTGGTACCTATTTATCTACTTGCACTTTGACGTGCTTTTGAACTGTTAGGTTGGCAGGAGTTGGGACCGAGCAACGGAAGCTCACCCCGTCGCGGGGATTTGAACCGCCGACCTTCTGATCGGCAAGTCCTAGGCTCAGTGGTTTAACCCACAGCGCCACCCGCGTCCCAATTTTATTTTTTACCAACCACCAAAGCACAGTGAAACCCCACAGGTGGGTGATACACTGGGTATACAATATTCAATAATATACATATTCAATAATATTCAATAATAACATATTTAAATCAACCATATGTACACTTCTTTATACCCTAACACTCCTCCCTCCACAAGGTTTATTTAACTTTTAACATTTTAATTGCCCCAAATTGTTCAAACCTACCCAAATAATTCAGTATCTTCTCAAACCAATCCTCCTCTTTCTCACTGACCTTAAACCTTTTCATTCTATGTATCTTCACAGTTAGGTATTCTAAAATTATAATATTGTTCAGTTTTCTGCTCGATTGGTTCACCCATAGCTCTTCTGCATTTTTCCACTATAACCTGTCTGGCTGCAATTACCATCAATTTTACCCATTTGCATTCCTCTTTTGTTTTTAACTCGGTACTACTCAGGGTAATAAGAACCTCTAGGATAATCCAGAAACAGGGGTTGAAGCTGGTACAAAATGGTATTATACACCAGTAAAGCTATATCATATTACAAAATCTGGAAGTAAGAATTGCTGGAGGAAATGTGGAGTGATGGGAACATACAGTCATATGTGGTGGGATTGTCCGTTAGTTAATGAATTTTGGAAACAGATTGGTGTAGAAATATTTGGAATTGTGGGAAGGAATGTGGAAATAACTAAACACAAGGCACAGAGTTAAACTGTGGAACTCCCTGCCACAGGAGGCAGGGATGGCCGCCAACTGGGATGGTTTTAAAAGAGGATTAGGTGCATTTGTAGAGGAGGAGAGAGCTATTGATCGCTCCCAGCCAGGATGTCTGGGCTCTGGCCTCCTTCATGAGGCAGCAAGGCTTCTGAAGACGCAGGAAGGGAGAGATTCTGTTTGTGGGTTGGCCCCTGTGAGAAAAGGAGGCTAGACTAGATGGGCCATTGGCCTCATCAAGAAGGAATCTACTTATGTCTTTATCTTGTGAACTGCCCTGACATCTTCAGATGAAAGCCAGTATATAAATTTAATAAATAATAATAACAACCAGGCCTTTTTTTAGCTGGAACCCGCTGGAATACAGTTATAAGAGATCAAGTGGGGAGTTCATGGTGAGTTCTGGCACCTCTTTTTGTAGAAAAATAGCAATAATAATACATCTTGATTTTATTATGTGAACCTCCCTGAGACCCCCAGGTATAGGGCAATATATAAATTCTAATTCTAATTCTAATAATAATAATAATTTTATGTTCAAAGTGCTTTAGCACCAGAGGCAGAAAATCCAGAGGAAAACCACCCTGACACACATCAAGGAAATTTAATATGTTATATAAAATACAAAATAAGAATTGCCACATTAAAAATCACCAAAGTATTCGACTTAAGGCAGAGACTCCAATCTTTGTTCAGCTTGCGGAGTAGATCCCCGCAGAGAGCTCAGCTGCAAGCAAAGAAGTCCCTTGGGGTGGGCCGGCTCTGGACACCCCAAAGGGCTTACAGTCCAGATTCCAGTAATAAGAGTCAGTGTGCCAATAAAATAAAATAAAATAAAATAAAATAAAATAAAATAAAATAAAATAAAATAAAATAAAATAAAATAAAATAAAATAAAATAAAATAAAATAAAATAAAATAAAATAAAATAAAATAGCCAGTGTTGTTTAGTGGTTAGAGTTCTGGAATAGGACCTGGGAGACCCGGGTTCAAATCCCTCACTTGGCTGTGGAGCCCACTGGGTGACCTTGGTCACCGCCTCTCAGCCTAACCTACCTCTCAGGGTTGTTGTAGGAATAAAATTGGTAGGAGAAGCATGCAGGCCACCTTAAGCTCCCTGGAGGAAAAGTGGGGTGTACCGTGTGCATGTAATCAATCAATGTGAAAAGCACATCACGAGAGAGACCCCCTCTGCCCCCGCCTCCCAGAGCCTGGCCTTCATGGGCTCTTTCTAAATTCCCAGGCACGCCTTCTCCACCCCCTTTCCTCCCTGCTCTCATTCATAGAATCCTGGAAGGCTCATCCAGTCCCTTGCAAGGGCAGGGCCTCCTGCCTGGTGGCCCCAGGTGCTCCATGAATGGTGAAGAAGGGTCCAGGCGTGGGCTGGTCTCCCAAATCTGGGCAGAAGGACTCCCCACAGCAAGCAAGCAAGCAAGGGCGCAGGAATACAGCCACGAGCGAGACGATTTCAGAGCACTCTGGACTGAAATGAGTCATGAGTATTAATCATCCCATGGCAGCGTTGACTGGAATCCTCCTTTAGCTGTCCAGGAAAGGAGCTGCCTTTGGTGGATGGGGGGGGGGGGCAGGGGACTATTTAGGAGAAAGAAGGAAAGAGAGTCAGCCAAATACCTTCAGGCAGTTCTGCAGTCAGCTCTGAGCATTTGGGAATCATAGAACAGTAGAGTTCTCTGCAGGAGTCACGGCTATTCCCAGGATAGAAATTGCCACTCCCACGGCATGCAGCTTTCCAAACTGGCTGTTGTGGGTGCGCTTAAGGAAGGGGGGGGCAGCCAAAGAGCCAGAGCTCCAGGACCGTCAAGCAGGACTGCCTGGGGCTGAGTGTGCGCATTTCGACACAGGTGTGTGACGGATTTCTGGAAGAGCCTTGGCTCACATTGCAAACCCAAAAGGGGGGAATGGTGGAGAAAAGGGATTTGCCCCCAGGTCCCCCAACCTGGGCATCTGGTTGGCTCCTGTGAGAACAGGATTCTGGAAAAGATGGGCCATGGGCCTGATCCGGCAGATGCTCTTCTGATGCTCTGGGGCCTGCGACTTCTTCCGCTGAGATAAGAGGCTGGTGGGCTTTGCCTGATTCCACCTTTATCTGATCTCCCTGTGTTTATGGCGCTGCCCTGTCTGCCTCCCCACTTCCCAGTCCATTAACATTCCTCATGCACCAGGTAAGTGGGGCTTCCTCCCTTATCAGGGCCCAGATGAAGGCGAGGGAGCAGCAGGGTACATCCTGGGCAGACTCCAGTGGCACAAAGCATTGCCCTGTGGCATTGATGGGTGCTCAGCCACACCTCAGACCTTTCTTAAATCTCGTAAAGGCCTTCTGGCCTAGCAGCTTGGGTAAACGTGCGCTACTAACTGTGCCTAATGCACCTAGTTAACCTTTGGAACTCACTCCCACAGGAGACAGGTATGACCACTGACTCAGAGGGCTTTAAAAGGCTATTGATGGCTACTAGCCACAATGGCTATGGTCCACCTGTGTGGTCAGAGACAGCAGTGCCTCTGAATATCGGTTTCTGGGAGGGGGCTCTGGTGCTCAAATATTGCTTGCCGGTTTCCACTGGGGACACAGGGAGAACAAGAGGCTGAGCTAGGTGGCCATGGGCCTGATCCAGGAGATGCTCTTCTTAAAAGAGTAGCGATGAGCAGAGAGGACCAAGCCATTTGCCCATCCCGCTTCTCTCTCTCTCTCTCTCTCTCTCTCTCTCTCTCTCTCTCTCTCTCTGTCTCTCACCCCACATTCCCCCAAACCCCCACAAGATGCCAGCTGCCAAATCTATTATTCCCTTTGCCAAGCCCTCTCTACCCAACGTGGCCGTGGGACTTTTTGGAGCAGAGATGGAGGCCCTCGTTGATGTTCCCTAGGAAAGCATGAATGGACCCCTTTTTCCAGGGAGGAGCACTCTATCAGCCGCTTCCATCAGCAGGATGCAGACCCTGAGCAAAGACCCCCCTTCTCCTCCCTTTCCCCGTGGAAGTGATAAGGTACAAAGTCGGCCATGAAGTTGGGCCGAGAGATAAGCAGGTGGCAGGGGCTGGGCCTCTTTGCAGATCTGGCTGCTGTAAACAGAGATATCCCTTGCAATGACTCCCTGGAAGCAATGTGGATTTGATATCCCTGCTCAGAAAGAGCCTCTCTCCTCCCTGGCCCCACTCTGTGGCTGATATCTGCTGGATATTTATCGGCTGGGGCTGCCTGGCTGGATCCACAAAGAGTGGGAAGGCTTTGCTGAGACCAGGAACACAGAGCAGGCACCATTCGGTCCAAGGAGAAGCAGGGCTGCATTTCTTCAGGGCACCACAGGGGAAACCGTGTGTTTTGGTGAACATGCAGAGCAGGGGTAGGCAACCTAAGGCCCGGGGGCCAGATCCAGCCCATCGCCTTCTCAATCTGGCCCGCAGTAGAATGTGTCCTTTTATTTAAAATGCATCTCTGGGTTATTTGTGGGGCATAGGAATTCATTCCCCACCCCACCCCCAATATAGTCTGGCCCACCACATGGTCTGAGGGACGGTGGACCGGCCCATGGATGAAAAAGGTTGCTGACCCCTGGCGCAGAGTGCCTTTCCATTGCTACTGGGGAATAATAATATTTTTGTTATTTATATCCTGCCCATCTAGCTGGGTTTACCCAGCCACTCTGTAGTAACTATGAGGAGCCCCAAGATGCTCAGAAGCCAGGCCTCCAGGTGGACAGTCCTTCTCCAGGGACTCTCCTTTCAGAAGCCCAGAACTGAACTGGTCTCTCAGTTGGACTGGTCTTAAACGAAAGTTCATTTTGAAGGAGGAGGAAGAGGAGGAGGAAGGTAGATGCAGAGCAGCTCAGAGTCCCACAAAGATGGAGCTATTAAGACCTATTAGTTTCCTGCATCCTGTGGTTTACCTCTCAGATTTCACCTGGCTGCTACAGTGTCACCCCAATAGCATCCTTCTTCATGCAGTTCAACTGTGGAACTCCCTTCTGCAGGAGGAAGAGATGGCCACCAAGGATGAGACAAATTCATGGAGGAGGAGAGGGCTGTCAGCGGCCACTAGCCATGATCTTCAAGGTCAGAGGTAGCAACGCTTCTGAATGCCAGTTGCTGGAAACCACAGGAGTGTTGCTCTTGTGTTTTAATCCTGCTTGCTGGTTCCACACAGGCACAGGTTCTTTGGTGGTTTTTAGACTCTGTACATCACAAAAATAGAATAATTTGAACTCCTGGAAGAAAACAACTGTTGTGCCCCTGTGAGAAGAGGATGTTGCCCTGACTAGATGGGCCTTTGGCTTGACCCAGCAGGCTCTTCCTGTGTTCTCAAATGTGTGCCCTTGCTGCCCTCAGAACTGGTCCTGACTGAATCCTCTGCTTTAGCCCCCTTTGCCATTGAAAAGATGCCCCTTGTGTTTTGATGTGGCTCAGCTCTGCCCCCTGGAGGGTCTGGCATTCTTCCCTCCTGATGTGTCTCTTGAATAGACAGCGATTCACTGCATTGTCTCCAAATACACAACTTCCAGTTTAGCCCTGCTAAACAAAGGCTCAGCTGATCTGAACCGGGCATAACTTTTGTAATGTAAATTCAGGATTATTAGGGTGGTGGAAATAGCTCTTTAGTAGTTTTTGGGTTGGCCTCAGAGCCTACATGACTACATTTTCCATTGGGAGGAACACCAAAGCATCTTGGCTTTTCCCGGCCTCAGGTGCCCAAGAATGCAGAGTAAGTTATATAGAGAGTGACTGTCCTCCAAGCTCTTCCAGGGAGCGCCATAGGTGAGTAGGGATTTGAACCCGGATCTCCCAGATCCTAGCTTGATGCTCTAACCACTACACCACACTGGCTCTCTTCTTATGTTCTTGGTTGGTGCTTCTCATCCATACAGCATCTACATGATGACGTCATCATCACAATGCCAGCCTTGGCTCTCTTTTGTTCTACATTAAATCTGGATTCCTTCTTAGAGCAGAAAAACTGCTACTCAGAAATCACCCACGATTTGGGTGGCTGTCTGTCAGAGATACTTTTGCTGTGATTCCCCCATCTCAGTGGGTTGGCCTTGTTGGCCCTGGGAGTCCCTTCTAACTCTACAATTCTAGGATTCTCTGATTCATAATATATACGGCATGCCACCGTTGCTGGCACGGAAGCTGCGAAGCGCATTCTTATTCCATTTGGGGGGTGGGCGGTTTGTTGTGTTTGTGGTGACGCTTCCGTGGGTGACCTGCGTTGTCACTCTCCTGCTGCCCTTCCCTCCTCAGCCCAGCCCAGCCGGTTTCATTGCCAAAGGAGAGCAGCCCTTCCTCCTAGCACCACGGGGGGGCGGCCGTGTGGGAGGCTCACTGGGATTTCAACAGCTCTGCTCCAAGGAGTCACTCTTTCCAGATCTCGATGCAGGTTGGGGATTAATTACCTTGGAGACTGGAACCGCAGTACATGCGCCAGGATTATCATTGTTTTTAAATGCTTTTGTGACAGAGATCTTGCACAAGACCTCTTTATCAGGACGTCAGCAGAGCTAAATGTCAGTCTTGTGCAAGACCTGGGTGTGAATGCTTTATAGAAGCCACATGGACATCACAGAATGGCAGAGTTGGAAGGGATTCTCGAGAATCATTTACCGGTAGTTCAACCTCCTACAATGCCAGACTCACAGCTCAAGATCCCTGACAGATGGCCCTCCAACCTCTGTTTAAAAACCTCCTAGGAAGCAGAGTCCACCACCTTCCAAGGGAGTCCATTCCACTGTCAAACAGAAAGTTATTCCTGATGTTTAATCAGAATCTCCTTTCTTGTAACTTGAAGCCATTGGATCGGGTCCTGCCCTCCAGAGCAGGAGGAAACAAGCTTGTTCCCTCTTCCATGTGACAGCCCTTGCGATATTTGGAGATGGCTCTCCTATCTCCTCTCAGTCTCCTCTTTTCCAAGCTCAACATCCCCAGCTCCTTCAACCATTCCTCATAAGGCTTAGTTTCCATCTTGGTTGCCCTCCTTTGCCCACCTTCCAGCTTGTCAACATCCTTCTTAAATTGTGGCACCCAGAACAGTATTCCAGGTGTGGTCTGACCAAGGCAGAAGAGAGTGGGACTTCCCTTGATCTGGACACTCGACTTCTGTTAATGCAGTCTAGAATTGTTGTTGTTGTTTAGTCGTTTAGTCATGTCCGCCTCTTTGTGATCCCCTGGACCAGAACACGCCAGGCACTTCTGTCTTCCACTGCCTCCTGCAATTTGGTCAAACTCATGCTGGTAACATCGAGAACACTGTCCCACCATCTCGTCCTCTGTCGTCCCCTTCTCCTTGTTCCCTCCATCTTTCCCAACATCAGGGTCTTTTCCAGGGAGTCTTCTCTTCTCATGAGGTGGCCAAAGTATTGGAGCCTCAGCTTCAGGATCTGTCCTTCCAGTGAGCACTCTGGACTGATTTCCTTCAGAATGGAGAGGTTGGATCTTCTTGCAGTCCATGGGACTCTCAAGAGTCTCCTCCAGCACCAGAATTCAAAAGCATCCATTCTTCGGCGATCAGCCTTCTTTATGGTCCAGCTCTCACTTCCATACATCACTACTGGGAAAACCATAGTTTTAACTATACGGACCTTTGTTGGCAAGGTGATGTCTCTGCTTTTTAAGATGCTGTCTAGGTTTGTCATTGCTTTTCTCCCAAGAAGAAGGCTTCTTTTAATTTCATGGCTGCTGTCACAATCTGCAGTGATCATGGAGCCCAAGAAAGTCAAATCTCTCACTGCCTCCATTTCTTCCCCTTCTATTTGCCAGGAGGTGATGGGCCCAGTGGCCATGATCTTCGTTTTTTGGATGTTGAGCTTCAGACCATATTTTGCATCGTATGATTCACTGGAGATCTTTAAAAAGAACTTGGATGGTCACCTGTCAGGGCTGCTCTAGTTGCGATTCCTGTGTTGCAGGGGGTTGGGCTGGATGACCCTTGAGGGTCCCTTTCTCCCCCTCCAGCCATGCCCATCCGGCTGCCCCTGCCCGGCCTTCGTCTCCTGGCCCTTGTGCAGCAGGCAGAGGCCCAACAGCCCTTTGCTGCCTCCTGGGCGCTGCTCCAGCCACCGGGCCGACTCTCTCCTCCTTGGCCGGCTTCCCTCTGGCCTTGAGGGCCGGGCGGAGATGGGCATGGAGCCAGGCAGGCTGCGGCTGCCACGGCCGGCTGCTGTCACTCTCCCAGCTCCGGATCCCGCCCAGATCTTAATCACTGTGGGAACAACCGACTGAGCGCCCGGCTCAGCACCGGCCCGGCTAGCAGACGATGTTTATTTTCATAAGGATTTATCGCAGCGCTCCATCAAGGCCTGCCAAGAAAGGCTGCTGGAGGAGCGTGGCCCGTGGCCTGGGGGAGCAGAGAGCAAGAGGAAGAGCGAACCCTGCTGGGTCCCAGGGAGGGAGAAGGGGAGTCAAGGCCTGACCCCCAAAAGGAGGTGGAGTGACCCCCCCATGAAGAAAGGTTGGGATGTTTTAGTTTCGTGAAAGAGGCAAGGGAGAGGGGAATCTTCCAATACTCAACTCCAATGGATGTCCAGAAGGTCTAGTGTTAGGAGAGAGGGATAAAGGCTTCTCCCTTTTTTAAATAATCCTTTTTGTTGTTTTTCAATTATGCAACATAAAACAGTACAAAATCCAAATATTGAGATGTCTCTAAATCTCCTGACATCCCTCATCCCCTTCCAGGGGTCCTTTTAATTCTATTTTCAGCCGCACATCAGTGCTTCTCCAATTTTCCATCTTCCTAAGTTATCTATATGTTCCATTACCTTACAAATGTGTTTAAAATCCTGCTAATGTTTTGACCTCTTTACGATGATTTTGCATATACATTACAAACATTTCCTATTCTTTTTTTTAAAAAAATTGCCTTCTTGATTCCTGAGCTTCCCAGTTAATTTTGCCATTTCGGCAGAGTCCCATCAACTTGATCTGCCGTTCTTCTCTGGTTGGGGCTGTCTTTTCCTTCCCAAAACTTCTCCCTTTCACAGGAACACCAGAAGAGCACCTGCAGGATCAGGCCCATGGCCCATCTAATCTAGCCGACTGTTCCCAAGCAGCCAGCCAGATGTCCCAAGGGGAAACCAGCAAGCAGGATTCGAACTCAAGAGGGAGTCTCCCCTCCCGTGGCTTCAGGCAGCTGGTACCCAGAAGCATTGCTGCCTTCCTTGTTAGACTAGGACCCACTGATATCCCTCTCTTTCTCCTCCATGAATTTGTCCCATCCTCTTTCAAAGCCCTCCAAATTGGTGGCCATCCGTGACTCCTGTGGCAGGGAGTTCCAAAGTTTAACCCTGCACTGCCTGAGAAAGTCTTGAATCTTCCAACAATCAGCTTCTTTCAATGTTCCCCCAGTTTCAGTGTTATGCAAGTGGGAGAAAAATGTTCCTTCGTCCACTTCCCCTGAGCCAGGCAGAATTTTACAAACTCCTCTCACATCGCCTCATCTTTGCCTTTCCTCTAAACTTGTTGTTGTTGTTTACTCGTTTAGTCGTGTCCGCCTCTTTGTGACCCCCTGGACCAGAGCACGCCAGACACTCCTGTCTTCCACTGCCTCCCGCAGTTTGGTCAAACTCATGCTGGTACCTTCAAGAACACTGTCCCACCATCTCGTCCTCTGTCGTCCCCTTCTCCTTGTGCCCTCCATCTTTCCCAACATCAGGGTCTTTTCCAGGGAGTCTTCTCTTCTCATGAGGTGGCCAAAGTCTTGGAGCCTCAGCTTCAGGATCTGTCCTTCCAGTGAGCACTCAGGGCTGATTTCCTT
This sequence comes from Podarcis gaigeae, assembly GCF_964106915.1. Taxonomy (NCBI): domain Eukaryota; kingdom Metazoa; phylum Chordata; class Lepidosauria; order Squamata; family Lacertidae; genus Podarcis; species Podarcis gaigeae. The sequence goes on along the minus strand of NC_139681.1, from coordinate 100,900,725 downwards.
CAGAATGGTGAGGTTGGATCTTCTTGCAGTCCATGGGACTCTCAAGAGTCTCCTCCAGCACCAGAATTCAAAAGCATCAATTCTTCGGCGACCGGCCTTCTTTATGTTACATCACTACTGGGAAAACCAGAGCTTGAACTATACGGACCTTTGTTGGTTCCTCTAAACTAGTAAATCCCAAATGCTGCCCTCTTTCTTCCTAGGGGTCGGTCCATCCCCTTTTCTCAGTCCTCATCTGCTCAAGGGCCTCCTCCCCTCTCCAGCTTTCCCTGGCAAAGCCCAGAGGGCCAGAAAGTTTCATGAACAATGGAGGCCATTGTTGAAAGGAGACCTTCTTCCACGCCTTCTCTTCTTACCTGGGACAATTTCTGCCCAGGCCCTTTTGTCCCAGGATGACTGCAAAAGAAGGTAGCGCTATTGTTGCTGTTTTTAAAAAGGGTAAAGCCAGGACAATACAAATCTCAGGCCAGGTGTGCAAACTGCTCCCAGGCTGCCAGTTTGCAAAGGAGGGACCAGTTTTGTATTTATTCCCATTATTCCTGGTGAGAAACATTTGAAAACCTCCAGAAATGACTGTATCATGATAGAAGTGCAAAGTATGGGTGAAACTGAGTAGTGTCTGTGCAGGAGAATGAATTTCTACTCCTGCAATGGGACTTTTCTTTCCACTCCCCAACAGCCTTCCATACTCCTGCCCACCTAGCAGTTCGAAAGCAAGTCAAAGTGCAACGGGAAGGTAAACGGCGTTTCCGTGCACTGCTCTGGTTCGCCAGAAGCGGCTCCGTCATGCTGGTCACATGACCCGGAAGCTGTATGCCGGCTCCCTCAGCCAATAAAGCGAGATGAGCACCGCAACCCCAGAGTCGTCCGTGACTGGACCTAATGGTCAGGGGTCTCTTTACCTTATGACTGTATATAATGTATATAAAGAGCAGCATGTAGCTCTCTCATTACCTTGGTGGATGGGTCACTCTTATTGATATAATGTAATTTAGTGTAAAAGGAGTTTTTGTTTCTCTTATTTGTTATTAAACCAAGCAAAAGTCACTTTTTGCGTTTCTTGAATGTGTGGTCTCCCCAGCATGCCTTCTGCGAAATAACCAACATGTACACCATGTTCAGCTTTTTGGAGGAAAAGGTGTTATACAAGTGTGTGGGTGTGTAAAAGCAGCAAAGCCAAGCCCACCCCACCCAACAGTGCAATCCAAGCAGTTTGGGTCCCCAAACCCAGCTCTGAAGTGGGGTGTGGGTTGGGAGGCGGCAATTTAATGTCCTCAGTGACATTGTGGAAAACATGCATCGTGCACAAGAAGCCCAGGGACTCCCCAGAATAGTTCTTTGCACCTTCTCCCCAAATATGCAGCTCTGCCCCCCTCCCCGCCCCATCCTCCCTCCTTCCAGGAAATAGTTCTTGGGCAAAGGGAGCAAGCTGCTCTCACTCTCTCCCTTATCGATCCAACCAAGTGCGTTCCTGCCCCGAAATCTGGAAGCACATTAAAGAGCACGAGCATTTGCCGAAGCAATGGCAGCTGTCAGCCTTCCAGTGCGCTGCCTGAGCCACAGAGAACATTCTTCTGCCTTTGGCGTGTCAGAATTTATGGGGCCCTTGGCAAGGCATCAGAAGCACGTTCAGCCACTTACAGTAAAATCAAAGGGGGACGGAACAATGAATATGAAGTCAGGTTAAAGCACCTCATTACAGGAACAAATTGTTCATCTGACATCCAAATAATGGAATTTATGCCCAGGCAGGTTGGAGCCAAACCACCTCGCGGCGCGTCTCTCTTGTCTACTCGGGAGCGGGGCCAGAGGAAGATGATGGGATTGTGGCCATTCCCAGTTTGGATGTGATGGCATCTCTGGGGGAGAAAAAGGATGCAAAGGCAAATAGGGAAATAAACAGGAAGCTTTCCCTCTGGATTCCATGGGACTTACTTCTGAGTAAACGCCTGAGGATTTGAGTAGAACTGCCTCTCTTTTGGGTTTTTGTGACCTCTGTGGCTGCTTATAGGGGCTCCTGGCAAATTTTGAGCTTTGGAGGAAGGATGTGGTCCTTCGAAGCAGCCTCGGGTTTCCCCCCAGTCCTACCCCCACCAGAGTCATCCGCCTGCCTGAGAAGGTCACTCCCAAGCCTTGCATTCCTTTGAGAACATAAGAACTTGAGAAGAGATCTCTGGATCTCGTCCAGCCTCCTGTTCTCACTGTGGTCAACCATGATGGGAAACCCCCCAGCGGAATCCCAGAGGGCTCCCTCCCCGCCTGTGTTTTCCGGCGACTGACATTCACAAGCACCTGCTGCTTCCAGACCCTGGATCACCTTGGCCACCTCCAGCTTGTGAACATCTTCTTCAACTGTGGTGCCCAGAATTGGACACAGTAGTCCAGGTGTGGCCTGACCAAGGCAGATAGAGCGGGACTCCGACTTCCCTCGGCCTGGCACTCGACTTCTGCAGATGCAGCCTAGAATAGCGTTTGCTTTCTTTGCTGCTGCATCACACTCTGGGCTCATGTCAAGCTTGTGGTCATCTCATCCAACCCCCTTCAATGCAAGAATCCAACGGAGGCATCCATGGCAGACGGCTGTCCAACCTCTTCTTAGAAACCTCCAACGAAGGTGTTATGTACTGAGTTGAATAGGATTCAGAATGCAGCAGTCTGATTGGTCCTAGAACAATAGGATTCAGAATGCAGCAGTCTGATTGGCCCTAGAACAATAGGATTCAGAATGCAGCAGTCTGATTGGCCCTAGAACAATAGGATTCAGAATGCAGCAGTCTGATTGGCCCTAGAACAATAGGATTCAGAATGCAGCAGTCTGATTGGCCCTAGAACAATAGGATTCAGAATGCAGCAGTCTGATTGGTCCACAGGAGCCACCCAATCCAGCTCCAGGTGGAAGTGATTCCACAACCTGATTGGCCTACAGGAGAATCCCGGAATTAGCCAATCACGTGGGGCCCATTGTGTAAATAATGTATATAAAGCAGACATTCTGGGAGAACTTCCATTCCTCCTCACCACTATGAGCTGAATAAAGAGCATGAAATTCATACTCGACTCCGAGTCTATTTCAGAAGGAGAGCCCACCACTTTCGGAGGGAGTCTGTGCCACTGTCAAACGGCTCAAACTTGCTGGCCTGGCATCCTTTCCCTTGATGCTTCTGGGAAAGAGAGAGACCCCCCCCGCCCCCTCTCCCCCTCCCCTCCAGACTGTACTCTTCCTGACTGACCCTGCCAGCTTCCTCCCGATGAGCCGCTGCCCCTGGAATGCCTCTTTCATGAGGTGTTTTGGGGAGGGAGGGCGGCTGATGCTAAGAGGGCCCCACACTGAGGACTTTATTAGCTTTTTAATTTTCTGTCTGGGTGCCCTCGCTGCATCAAGCTTTCCGCTGCTGTTGGGATTTATTAACAAAGACTCCCCCATTGTGTCCAGCGGGGGCCCCCTCCTGCTTTTCTTAATAAAACATTTTTTTTTTAAATGAGCCTCTTCTTCAAAAGGATGATAGGGAGCCATTAAGATAAAGATACTTTGTCTGCTTCTCTAATGAGAAATGCCCAGGGATCCTATCCTTCCTGGGGGCAGAGGGGGCCTGGGCCCTAAGTGCTTGCTGGCTCAGAGGAAAATGGGGGTCACCTTCTCCAACATCCTGCTCTAACTGGGGCCGGCCAAGCAGATGCTCTCGTCTCTGGAGGGCAGAGGGCTCAGGGCTCTTGTTCTTGAGTCTCGCTTGCGGGTTTCCCATTAGGGCATCTGGTTGGCGCCTGTGAGAACAGTATGCTGGACTAGATGGGCCATTGGTGTTGGTGTTGACCTTGAAAGCCCTAAACGGCTGAGGTCCAGCTCCCTCCCTGAGAGAAGTGAGGTTACAGGGAACCAGGCAGAGGGCCTTCTCAGTGGTGGCGCCTGCCCTGTGGAACGCCCTCCCATCAGATGTCAAGGAAAGAAACAACTACCTGACATTTAGAGGATATCTGAAGGCAGCCCTCTTTAGGCAAGCTTTAAATGTTTGATGCATTACTGTATTTTACTATTTTGTTGGAAGCTGCCCAGAGTGGCTGGGGAAACCCAGCCAGATGGGTGAGGTACAAATAATAAATTATTATTTATTATTATTATTATTATTATTCGTCTCACCCAGCAAATTTTTCTTAGGTTCTTATGGCTCTGGCAAACCCACAGAGAGGATTCAAGCACAAGAAAACTCTCCCCTCCTGCAGTTTCAGAACATTGCCATCCTCTTTTAAAGGCATCCAAGTCGAAGGCCACAACTTCCTCCTGTGGGAGCAAGGGCCATAGTTTAACTGCATGAAGAATAGCTTCATTTTCCCAGTCATTGGAGCCAGATGGACCCAAATGACCAAAGGTCTGCAAGCCAAGACTTATGAGTAGAGGTATGTTTAGCGTGGAAAAGAGGAGACCAGGGGGAGATAGGACAGCCAGCTATCTTAAGGGCTGTCCCATGGAAGAGGGAACAAGCTTGGTCTCTCCTGTTCCAGAGGGTAGGATCCAAACCAATGGTTTCAAGTTACAAGACAGGAGACTCCAACCAAACACCAGAAAGAACCTTCTGGCAGAAAAAGCTCTTTGAGAGGGGAACAGACTCCTTTGTGAGGTTGTGGACTCGCCTTCCCTAGAGGTTTCTAAGTAGAGGTTGGAGGGTCATCTGCCAAGGATGCTTTAGTTGAGATTGCAGGGGGTTGGACTGGATGACCTTTGGAGGTCCCTTCCAACTCTTATGAGTCTACGAGGGCCCTCCCTCCTGCTCCTGCTGCTCTCAAGTGGCTGGATCCGCCTGGCAAACGGGAGCCAGCTGGACGACTTCTCTGCACCGGCCCCGGTGGCGGCGGCTGCTCAGCGAGAGCCGTTCCAGTGAGCTCTCCTGCCCATCAAGAAAACGCTTTCCCATCTGTAGGAAGCAGGATGTGCAGCTCTGAGGAGCCAGATCTTGTTTCGGAGATCAAACAAGCTGCCTTTTGCACAGGGCGTGGGGCTGATGTCAGCGTCTGGCGTGCTGGACCGAATCTCCCTGGTTACGCAGCTGGACCGGAATCGGGCAGGTCTGCCTCTGAACTCATTAAGTTTTTACAGCCTGCTCTTCGGCACAGTGGCCCCTTCCCCTCCGCCGAGGAGCAGGGAAGGCTGGCCTGCCTGCAGAAGCACCTTTTCCCCCAGTGAGAGCAGCAGGTCCACCTGCCTTCCCCTCGTCCCTCTTTGGCCGCTGCTTCCTCGTCTCAGGACGGCTCAGGACGGGCAGCGGTTTTGTGGGCAGGATTCAGCAAATCCAGGTCGCGCAATGGAAGCTGAGAGGGAGGACCAAAGGGAGAGGTGGGTGGGGGCTGGGTGATTTCCAGGGGGTGGGCAAACTGCTGCTCCCACCTCCACTCCAGGGCAGCTGCAAATAATTCAGAGCCTAGCACTGGGTGCCACAGACACCCCCTGTGATTCCACCTCCTTCTCTGCAGAGGAGGCTGACCTCTTGCAGAAACACGAGACCGTGCCTTGTTTTGGTCCTTTGCTTTCTTTGGAAGGCTTCTCTGCTGGGCTTCCGTTTCAGGGCCCATTTTCGGGAAACATAAAACAAAACCCCCATTTGCAAGGGCACCCCCAAACCCGGGAGCAGCAAGCGACAGACACACAATTACACCTCGAACAATATCAGCAACCATGGGGGGAGGGGAATCCTCAAGGAGTCCCCGCTGTCCCTTTTGTGGTAAATGCTACGATTGTCTCCCGTTTGGAATTGATTTTCTTTTCTTTGGTTCTTAATTGCTGGAGGATTCCGTTCTGCGGACTCCTCTGACAGCAGGATTTAAGGCCTGAGCGAGGCAAACAGCCTCCCACACCCCGTGTCAGAATTTCCAAGCCTCCCTCCTGAGTTTACAGCCTGCACCACAAAGCCAGAAAGCTATCCATCATTTCTCTGCCAGAGCGGCCTGGAGTTCTCCTCTTAATCCACATCAGAATATCAGAGAGGGGGCTGCGCGGCCGCTTCTCCTTAACCCCCTTCCAAATAAACAAGGCTTGAAAGGCCCAGCGCAGCTCAAAGGCAACCTTTAAATGATACCATCAGGGACTTCTGGCTAATATCTCTTTGGGGTGCAGGGGGCAGGCATGGCTTGCAAGCCAAACGGGCTTCTTTTGCTCAGGAGGAAATGCCACTCCTGTCCTCAGATCCTCGCCTCCCTAAAAAGCCTGTCTCTGTTCTTGGAAAGCTTGCAGGCCAGGGGTACCATGGAGCCTGGAACCTCCTTGGGTATCGAATGATGTCACCTTCGAGATTTGTGCAGCTTATCTGGCATTGCATTGTTGATTTTTTGTAATGTTTTAACAACTATGTCTTAGGGACGTGGGTGGCGCTGTAGTCTAAACCACAGAGCCTAGGGCTTGCCGATCAGAAGGTTGACAATTTGAATCCCCGCGACGGGGTGGGCTCCCATTGCTTGGTCCCTGCTCCTGCCAACCTAGCAGTTCAAAAGCACCTCAAAGTGCAAGTAGATAAATAGGTACCGCTCTGGCGGGAAGGTAAACGGCGTTTCCGTGCGCTGCTCTGGTTCGCCAGAAGCGGCTTAGTCATGCTGGCCACATGACCCGGAAGCTGTCTGCAGACAAACGCCGGCTCCCTCAGCCAGTAAAGCGAGATGAGCGCCAGAGCCCCAGAGTGGACCTAATGGTCAGGGGTCCCTTTACCTTTTTAACAACTATGTCTAGTTGTTTTTATAGCATGTTTGTAAATTGCCTAGAGATAGTTAATCACCACCACCACCATCATGGCTGCTTCCAGGCTGGATTACTGCCATGTGCATTGTCTGGGTCTTCTCTCGAGTCAGGCTTGATCCAGAATGCTGCAGCAGGATCGCTGGCGGGAGGGAGGCCTTGTCAGCATGCAGCCCCTATGCTCAGAGGTCTGCACTGCTTGCTGATTTGCTACTGGGCCAGGTTTCAAGGTGTTCCTGTGAGTATACAAAGCCCTAGACAACTTGGGGCCGGTTAACCTGTGAGATCACTTTGCCCCACATGTGCCCACTCAAGCGCTTCGCCTGGCGAAATTGGCACGGCTACAGGAGCCTCAGCACACCCATTCTGCACTTGTAAGAACTCGATTGTTTAGTGTGGCAGCGCCTCCACTTTGGAACTCCCCGCCTGTTGACACCAAGCAGGCGCCTTCACTGTGGCCTTTTCAGCACCTGCCCAAACCATTCTTGTTGGCAAACCTGTCCATAACCTTAGAAACTTGAGGTAATTGTGTTGTTGATGATGATCATAGAATCATAGACTTAAGGAGCTGGAAAATACCCTGGGAATCATCTAGGGAACAGGGGTCAGCAAACTTTTTCAGCAGGGGGCCGGTCCACTGTCCTTCAGACCTTGTGGTGGGGACTATAATTTGAAAAGAAAAAAAGAACGAATTCCAGTGCCCCACAAAGAACCCAGAGATGCACTTTAAATAAAAGGACACATTCTACTCATGTAAAAACACGCTGATTCCTGGACCGTCTGAGGGCCGGATTTAGAAGGCGATTGGGCTGGATCCGGCCCCCAGGCCTTAGGTTGCCTACTCATGCAGTGTAGGGATCACAACTTGCACACCGCTGGCAGAAAGCCATCCAACCTCTGCCTAAAAACCTCCCGTGAAGGAGAGTCCACCGCCTTCCAAGGGAGTCCGTTCCACTGCCAAGGAGCTCTTAACAGTCAGAAAGCTTAGTTGGAATCTCCTTCCCTGCTGTTTGAACCCATTGGCTTGGCTCCTGTGCTCTGGTCTCAGCTAAGAAAGAAAGGACCCACAGAGCTGAAGAGATCTTGGGAGCCTCCTCTGTCTAGACCTGGAGATAACCTCCCAGACCTTTGGGGCTTGCATGCTTGGCCACAGAGGAAGTGGTCTGTCCTCCTGCCAGCCGGGATAGATGCCCCCCCCCCGTCACATTTTCCAGGCCAAAGCCATGATAAATATCAAAGAGTTGCGATGCAACGGCCTGCTTGTTTGTTGCTGAAGAAAAGCCGTTTTGTGTCGGAAACAATGTGGGGATTATTCAAGGCCATTTTGTCGTGCCAAATGTGGGCACCCTCCCTTCCGCCATCGCCCTCTCCTGGCACCCGCAGAGTCAGGAATCCTCCTGCGACCAGCCCCAGCTCCGCCAGGTAGGTGTGGGTCGCGGTGGATTATAACAGGAGACACTGGAAGCCTCCTCCCCACTTTAGACGGTGCTCCCTTCCCAGCTTGAGGCCTGGTGCATCTCCTCGTATCTGGAGACGGAGCCCAGAAGCCTATTAATCATTTGCATTTATTGGTTTTCTTGTCTTTCTTTCAAAGCTGTTCCGTGCCTCTCCTATCAGATCTCTGCAAGTGGAGCTGTCAGATGAGTTGCTATTGGGGGGGGGGTACCAGGGCTTCAGTAGGCTGGTGAGATATGTTGCCATGGGAACTAAATAGCTAGACAATTGCTTCTGTGTAGAGGACCCTTTTGAGAGCATGAGAAGAGCCCACTCTGGATCAGGCCCAAAGGGAGCCCGTCTCAAGAATCAGCTACACATCCTCTTCTCTTGTGCCTAAAAAGTGTGGGCCTGGTGGTATATTAATTTTCATCTTGGGAAAAGTTATGGAGGGAAGATTTAAAATTTGCAGCATGCTGTACGTTGAAAGAAAACTATATGAAAATGATGTCCCCTGGGCTTTAGGTTGCTGAGCCTCCAGCCAGGAGGAACAGGAGGTTTCAACTGGCTGGACCAAACATTCCCTCGCATGTCTTCTCTAGCATTGCAAGGAATGTTGTACTTGACTGCCTCTCATGGATCACACCCCACACATGTGGCAGCAGCTGGACCCTCCTTTGATGGGGGGGGGGTGTGGCATGGAGCCATCCCAATGTGTTCCTCGTTGTAGCAATGAGATTGTGAGTGACCATTATCTTAATGCCAACGTCTCCATGGGAATAATGGCAGAAGAGGCACCCAAGAGGGCAGGAGAGGTGGGCAGTTCTGCACTCGCTCCTGAACCCCACATGTTGCGCTTGACCAGCCCCTTCCCCTCCGAAGGGGAGCTTTTCCGCAAAGGCCGGTCTGAGGTCTCCGGTGAGTCTTTCCGAAAGGACATTTCTGAGAGCGGCCGCAGCGAGCTGCGCACACGCCACGACAGGCCAGGAATGCAAGAGCTGAGCCGTGCACACATCTGGGCAGGCCCAGAAAATGTGCCTCCCAGATGTGCTCTAACAGCAAGCAAACTTCACGGTGCGTTAACTGCTCCCAGGGACTTCAAGGCCTCTCGGAGGGCTCTAATCAAATCCGGATGGCTTCCCGATGGTTTCCTCTGCTCTACAGTCGGAGATAGGAAGATGTTCAGAGGCAGGGAGCTTTCCTCCGGGGCCCCAAAGCAAGCAAGCAAGCCAGCTTCTGTGGCAGGTCAATGGAAGGCGCTCTCTCCTCCCAGGTCCAGGTGCCAGAGAGAGCTGGGGGGGGGGGCTTTCCTTCCAACACCCCAGGTCTCTGCACCCTCTAGTTCCTCAAAACTGTTTCCAGAAAAGATCTCTTTGCATGCCAGAGTGGTCCATGCTCTAGTTATCTCCCTCTTGGACTACTGCAATGCGCTCTCCGTGGGGCTACCTTGGAAGGTGACTCAGAAGCTACAACTAATCCAGAATGCAGATGCCAGACTGGGGACTGGGAGTGGCTTCTGGGACCATTTTGAAAGTCCTACATTGGCTCCCAGTACCTCTCCAAGCACAGTTCAAAGTGTTAGTACTGACCTTGAAAGCCCTAGATGGCTTTGAGGTGGAGCATCTCCACCCAACAGAGAACCAGGCAGAGGGCCTTCTCGGTGGTGGCGCCTGCCCTGTGGAACGCCTTCTCATCAGACGTCAAAGAGATAAAGAACTACACAACTTTTAGAAGACATCTGAAGGCAGCCCTGTATTGGGTAGTTTTTAACTGTTGATGTTTTGCTGTTTTTATATGTGCTGGAAGCTGCCCAGTGTGGCTGGAGCAACCCAGCCAGATAGGCAGGGTACAAATAATAAAATTAATGATCTTATTATCTCTGCTGCCCAGATCACTTGTGGGGGACTTAGCCATGAAAGTGACCCACAGCCTCAGCCTTAAGAACCGAGGAAACTCCCAAAGACACATCCTGGGTCCAGAGAGCTGAGTATTTTTGGAGAACAGAGAGCACAGACCTCGACTCCCAGGGGCTCAGGCAGTTTTGGCACCCCAAATGCATGTTTTGAGGGGTTTGGGCCCCCCTCAATTTTCAGAAGACATTCAGCTCCACCCCCTGGCTATTTGTGACATCGCATGCATGACATCAGGGACGTCGTATGACATCACGCCGTCTCCCCCCCCCCCAATCTTCTGGAGACGCTGGCTATTTTAAAAAGCCAGCAATTCTTCTAAATTCCAGCTGCTGTTGGGAATTCCACTGCTTAACGAACTATAGTCATAATTTAATTCCGTGCAGCCCAGGCTGGTCTGAGCCTGTTTTGCTGTCCTCCTTCCTCTTAGAGCCGTCTCAGGGGAAGATGGCCAGCCTCTTTGCGCCTCAACAGCCTCCCCCTCCCCACCCTGTTTGGAAGAAGAGGGGCCAGGGAAGTCCCAGGAATAAAGCTATTTACTCCCCCCCCCCAAATAGCCTCACAGATGCCTCCCTTAAATACCCCCTGCTTTGCAAATGCCATAAAGCCATTTAGAGGCAAATGGGTCCCCTCCCTCCTCCCTTTGCCCGGGCTCATTAGCTAAGAGGAAAAAACCCCTTTTCATCACAGGGATAACAATGCCCTTTTCTTCCCCGGCCTCAGCTAGGCTTCATTTGGGCTAATACACATTTACAGCTGTGTTGGGTGATAGAAGGTCTCCTGTAGTTTTATACAGGCCATTTTATTTAACCTGCTATAAAATCATTAACAAGTTGTTCACTGTTAACTGTCCCAAGCATTTATCTTGTCCTTGGGGGTGAAGGGGTTGCGAGGGAGGGTTTTATTTTGGGGGGGAGCAGATGGTGCTGAAAAGGAGAGGGGAGGACTGTTGGGGCTACAAGGGGATGGCGAGCTCCAGGACTCCCCTTCCTTCCTTTCAGGAATTCATAGAGGCAGAGAGTTGCAGGGTTGGAAGGGATCCCCAAAGGTCATCCAGCCCACCCCCTGGCCATGCAGGAATCGCATCCCTGACAGGTGGCCTGTGATTCTACAAGCACAGCCTTCTCTGGTCTTCTTAGACACCTGCTTATAAGTGATCATCATGAAATACAATAGGCCCACAACTTCTACGGGCGTTAGGTTCTGGGGGTTGTTCCTAAAGCCAAAATCACATATTGTCAAAACACACCTGGTTCAGGGATAGGTGGGAATGTCCAGGTCATTTCCCCAATAACCCAGCCCCCTTTGCATCCCCTTTAATTTTTAAAATATTCTTTTGCCACGTTTTTAAAGCTGGATGCACACAAGTTAAATGCGCACAAGTTTCAGGCTTACTGTAAATAAAGAAACATAATATCGAGACATGAGATTGGATGAGAAGCTGCAATTAGTGTTCTGCTCAAAAGTGGGGCACCCTCTGCCTTTAGGGGCCCCCCACTCCTCCTTGGCCAGGGGGCTGAGCCCAGCCACCCCTGGCAGTTCTGCTTCCTCTCCCCCTCCTCCCCTTCGCCAGACGCATCTCCCAGGTGCCCTGACAGAGATGGTGTGCTGGAGAAAGGGATCAGCGCTTGTAATCTCTGGGCCAATCCCCCCATTATCCACTGCACTAATTAACTGCAGGGCTCAGCCGAGGGGGGAGCATTGTGAGGAATGCCACCCCCGGGAGAAGCAAACACCCGCACAGATTCCGGGGGGCAGAGAATGCTGGCAAACAGCCCCGGCCCCATTCTCCTCCCAGGCTTAGCAATATTGGAGCCGATTCTTCCCCCCCACATTAATCTGAAAGATCAATGCAGACAAAAGGGGCCTGGGCTCAGGATCTGTTTGCCCAGGACACAGCTGTGTCAATCTGCAGGGAGAAAGGAGAGCCTCTCGGTCAACAGGCCGCCCGGCTCAGGTACCCCAGCAGCAGCAGCAGTGGGGTGAAGAGGGGCCAGGAAGCCAAAGGCCACCCCCGGCCAGAGCCTGCTGCCGCCTCATCCCTTGAAGCAGTGGACAAAGAGACAAGCGGAGAATGCCAATGATCGTCGAAAGAGATGGCACCTCTGACTCGTGGGCATGCCAGGAAGCCGAGAGTTGGAATATTCAGGACAGGTCAAAGGGAGCCCTTCTTCCCACACCGCAGTTAAACTGTGGAACTCCCTGCCACAGGAGACAGGGATGGCTGCCAACCTTGTTGTTGTTTAGTCGTTTAGTCGTGTCCGACTCTTCGTGACCCCACGGACCAGAGCACACCAGGCCCTCCTGTCTTCCACTGCCTCCCGCAGTTTGGTCAAACTCTTGCTGGTAGGTTCAAGAACACTATCCAGCCATCTCGTCCTCTGTCGTCCCCTTCTCCTTGTGCCCTCCATCTTCCCCAACATCAGGGTCTTTCCCAGGGAGTCTTCTCTTCTCACGAGGTGGCCAAAGTCTTGGAGCCTCAGCTTCAGGATCTGTCCTTCCAGTGAGCACTCAGGGCTGATTTCCTTCAGAATGGAGAGGTTGGATCTTCTTGCAGTCCATGGGACTCTCAAGAGTCTCCTCCAGCACCAGAATTCAAAAGCATCAATTCTTCAGCGATCAGCCTTCTTTATGGTCCAGCTCTCACTTCCATACATCACTACTGGGAAAACCAGAGCTTGAACTCTACGGACCTTTGTTGGCAAGGTGATGTCTCTGCTTTTTAAGATGCTGTCATTGCTTTTCTCCCAAGAAGCAGGCGTCTTTTAATTTTGTGACTGCAGTCACCATCTGCAGTGATCATGGAACAGTTCCCCCAGATCATTCTAGTGGCCTTTCCCAACTCTGCGATATCCATTTTGAGGCAAGGCAACCAGAACTGTACACAGGATTCCAAATGCTTTCGTACCATGGCTTCCTAGAAATGGCGTTGGCAGTTTATCAGAAGGCTCTCAGGTGGAAGACCTGGAAAAGGCCCAGCTCTAGGGTCCAGTGGAGAGGAGAACCACTCTGTCCAGGAGGCCTTCTTCTCTCCCAAGTCGACCACTGGGCTTCCTCAGGAACAGGGTCCAGGAACTACGTAAATCTGGCAGCCTCATCTTGGCCACAAGGAACGAAGTTCGCATTTTGCCAGGAGACGCCATGTTTGTCTTTCAAGGTTGTTTCACCCATGATATATGGCTTGGTTTAGAGACAGTAAATCATGCATCCTGAGCCTATTAATGACTTCAGCAGCCCCCTTAAAAACACCACCGGGAAGATTTTCCAGCTCAGGCAGCCCTATTAAAGAAGTTGTGACATCATGTCTCTCCTGGGCTCCTGACATGGGGGAGGAGGAGGAGGAGGAGGAGGAGGAGGAAGAAGAAGACGGCCAGGGATTTCCCTTTCGCAGTAAAACCCAGCCATAAAATCTGGCACCAGAGCTGTTAAACCACGACTGCTGCTCTTGCCTCTCTCCCTGCTGGGAGGATGGCTCTGTGGGGAAGCAGGACCCTTGTCAAGAGCAGAAGGGGGGCTTCAGGGACCCGGCCAGGACAACCCACCTTGGCTGAAGGCTGGAGCCACTTGGAAGACCCTGGCTAGAGCATCCCTGACAGGTGGCCATCCAACCTCTGCTTAAGAACTTCCAAGGAAGGAGAGTCCACCACCCTCTGAGGGAGACCGTCCCACTGTCAAACAGCTCCTATCATCAGGAAGTTCTTCCTAGTGTTTAATTGGAATCTCCTTTATTGTAACTTCTTGTAAGTCCTACCCTCCAGAGCAGCAGAAAATAAGCTTCCTCCCTCCTCCATGTGAAAGCCCTTGAGATATTTGAAGATGGCTCTCCTATCTCCTCTGTCTCCTCTTTTCCAGGCTAAAAATGCCCAGCTCCTTCAACCATTCCTCATCAGGCTTGGTTTCCAGGCCCTTGATCATCTTGGTCACCCTCCTCTGCACACGTTCTAGCTTGTCTGCATCCTGTTTAAATTGTGGTGCCCAGAATTGGACACTGGACTCCAGGTGGGGGTCTGACCAAGGCGGAATAGAGTGGGACTATGACTTCCCTTTTATATGCCTGTTGACTTTGTCCATGGAGTTTTCTTGGCAGGGATACTGGAGTGGCTTGCCGGTTCCCGCTCCAGGTGGATCATGTTTGGTCAAAGCTCTCCACTATGACCTGTCCATCCTGGGTGGCCCTGCACGGCATGGCTCATAGCTTCTCTGAGTTATTCAAGCCCCTTCGCCACAGCAAGGCAGTGATCCGTGATAGCTTTTTGAAGCAACCAACAACATGAGTTTGACCAAACTGCGGGAGGCAGTGGAAGACAGGAGTGCCTGGCGTGCTCTGGTCCGGGGGTCACGAAGAGTCGGACACGACTAAACGACTAAACAACATGACTTCCCTTGATCTGGACACTAGACTTCTGTGGATGCAGCCTGGAATAGCATCACTTTTTTTGCTGCTGCATCACACTGTGGATTCATGTTAAGCTTGTGGTCCACCAAGACCCCTAGATCCTTTTCAAGCCAGGTGTCCTCCATCTTATATTTGTGCAGCTGGTTCTTCTTGCCTAAGTGCAGAACCTGACATTTGTCCCTAGTGAAATTCAGTTTGTTAGTTTGGGCCCAGAATCACAGCTACTTGGCTGTTTCTAAATAGTAGCTTCATAAGCCAGAAGAACTCTTCTCCCATCCCAGAAGCCTCCATTTGTCCATCACTATTGCTACATAGAACTTGCTCCCCTCAATTTTCTGCCCACGTCCAGCATTTTGCCAGCTGAAAGTGCCTTAGCAGGGCTGTCCCCATGGATGTCCAAGGTAAATACCGTAGGCTGGATGCTTTGCTGGATTTGTGTTCCGGCAGTAAAAAGTGGGCTGGGTGGGGGGCACAGGTGCCAAAAGCTTTGGGGAGGGGGCAAGTCTCAAGGAGAACACTGAGCGCCTGTTCAGGAGGTCCTGATCACCGTCCGCACTTTAATTCTGACCTCACTGTTTACAATCCTCCCCTCCAACTACTGTATATAGATCTGCCACTCACAATTAGGGATGTGCATGAAGTTTGCATTTTTTGCAAAATCACTCGTGAAATATCACATAATTCACTCTGTCGTGTCGTCATAGAAGCAAGTGAGATTTTGTGGGTGTTTGAGGAATCACAATGCCCTGAACTGTCCCAAAATTCAAGAAAGATGTTTTCAGATTTTTATTTTTATTTTGAAAACCTTTGCCCATGATAATAAATCTTGCCCTGTTAGCTTCCCTTTATGCAACTCATTTCCCTTCCAAAGTTGGTTTACAAATGGACTGAGGCGCCTGCAGCCCCTTCCTCATCAGTTCAGGTTCCGATTACCAGAATTAAGTGCTCAAGGTCTCCTTCCCTCTTCCCTCTGTCAAATGGGGTGCCCTGGATTTTCTGGAGGGGGGAGCCGGGCAGGAAAACTACCCAGACCCAAACATGGTATTGCTTATGCAGTCAGGATTCCTGCTCCAAAGCACACATTTAAGCTCTTGAAAGCCATTGGGACATCTTCTGCAGGCGAGGGGCACAGAGAAGAAAGAGCTTCACCAAGAAGCCATGAATGAAGCAAGACGAACTCTCTCAGAAGGCTTAGGATATAGTTCCGTTCCACCTTAAAAGGAGCAGGCATGACTGCTGTGTCACCTGCCTGTTTACTTTCAGCACTTGCTGGGAACTTCTGTTTGTGTATAGCTTTTGTATTTCTGCTGTTTTGCTGGAGACGAAGGGAAGCAGACATGCTTTCCTTTGTTCCTGAACTATGCTGAATAAATGCTGTGAGAAGATATATTCACTCTGCTGACAGAGTGTGCATGAGTCTCTAAACGTATCTGAGGCTTGTGTCGCTGTTTGATGCTCTTCCAAGGGAGACCGGCTGCCGGCCGGGGGCTGGAGCCAGCTGGAGGCCCACCTGATGCCTGCCTAATGCCCCCGTCTTCCTGATAGTATCCCAACACTCCCTGATCTTGAGTTAGAACCTCCTTCCTTGTGACTGGTAACTGTGACTGGTATTGACAAGATGGAAGGTGTGCAGAGGAGGGTGACCAAGATGATCAAGGGTCTGGAAACTAAGCCTGATGAGGAATGGTTGAAGGAGCTGGCTATTTTTAGTCTGGAAAAAAAGGAGAAGGAAGGGCTTATTACATGAAAGATAGGATAGCCAACTATCTGAAGGGTTGACCCATGGAAGATGGCGCTTGCTCTCTGCTGTTCTGGACGGTAGGACTCGAACCCATGTCCTTTAGCCAAGATTTCTGCATTGCAGGGGGCTGGACTGGATGACCCTTGGGGTCCCCTCCACCTCTATGATTCTAAGCCTTCCTTAGACTCTCAGCACGACCTGCTCTTGGCTAGATGGGCCTGTGGCTTGACTCCGCTCAGCAGCAGAATGCAGCTCTTCCTGTCAAGAGTGTGTGCAGGAGCCAGGCCCTGTGACCAGTAGGGCTTCGCAGGACTGGGCCTTCCTAAGTTTGTTCTGGAGTGGTAACTCACAGCACCTGGTGGCTAGAGCCGGAAGGGATATAAGGTCAGCATTTCTCTTCGGCTTTTTGCCACAGCAACATGTTTCCTGCCTTGCTGTGTTTGGCTCCTTGCTTCCTGATCCTCGGACCTTGGCTCCTTGACTCCTTGCTTCTCGACCCTCAGACCCTTGACTTCGTGACTCCCTGCTTCCTGCCCCTCGGACCCCTGGCTTCTGGACTCTCGTTCCTGCTCCCACCCCGCCATCTTGCCCCCTGACTTCCCGACGTCCTCAGCCGGGACTTCGATTGCCTGTAGACCAGACTGTGACACTTCCTGTCCTTGGGGGAAAGAATCCCATCCCCTTGGCTCCCTCTCTGCAGACTACCCAATAAGAGCCCTCCTGAATTCCTCTCATTCTCTCCCTTTAACCCAGTTATTTTGCTGGTCTCTTCCACGGCTGTTCCAGGAAAGCTGCTCCAGAGCTTGAAGAATGAAGCCCCCTGACCACAGGAAATGCTGAACCTTCCTTACAGCCTAACCAGAAACCAGCCAGATGTTCCCAGCGCTCGTAGGGATGCTGAGAACATCTGGTGGGACAGCTGAGGAAGGACGAACCAGACCAGCTTCTCCCCCTCTGGTTTCGAATCCAGGAAAGTGTATGCCATCATAATTCTGAGCTTCTGGCCAGGCATTTAGGAGTGCAGAATTGGTGCAAATGTCTGTGTCGGTTCACAAGAAAAATCCAGAAATCCCCATTAGGGCAACACCTTCATTTGCTTGGCCGAAATGTTGCATAGCCTTGTGTGAGCTTCTGAGCTCTCCGGAACTGTTCATCAAGCCTTTCACAGAAGCACAGAATTGTAAGGTTGGAAGAAGGGTTCCCATGGGTCATTTGGCCAATCCCCCTTCCCATCACCATAAAACGGTCGGCACAGTTTATGCCTTAAAGCTCCATCCTCCTCTCTGCTGCTGAATCAGAGCAAAGGGTAATCTGGGGAAATTCCCAATTGCTGTTTGTTGTATTTCAGCTCCAAAGAGTTGGTTTTCACAGGAAAAGCTTAGAGGCAAAAAAAAAAGGGGGGGGGACTCAGAGCGCTCAGATGCAGAGCTTCAAAGTGCCTACGGGTGCCTGGAAAGGGGGGGGGCAAACAGTAAGTGTGGATGAGCCCTTAAGACCTAAAACTGGCCTGTTCCTTAATCTAGGTCCTTTTTGAGAAATAAATCAAGTGGGTAAAGAAAGATTTCCTCTTTCTCTCATAACACTGGAACTCACGGATGGCCAAGGAAGCTGAACGTTGGAAGATTATGGGCAAATAAAATAAAAGTCCTTCTTCACACAGTGCACAGTTGAACTATGGAACTCCCTGCCACAGGAGGTGCTGAGGGCCTGGATGGCTTCAAAAGAGGATCAGGAAGGTTCATGGAGGAGAGGGGTCTCGATGGCCGCGCTCTCCCTTCACACTCAAAGGCAACGGTGCGTCTGAGTCCCAGTTTCTGGAATCTGCAGAAGGGGAGAGGGCTCTGGGGCTCGGATCCTGCTCCCTAGTCTCCCCCAGGCATCCGCTTGGCCACAGTGAGAACAGAAGGCTGGACCAGATGATGCTCTTCTGATGTTCTTGTGCATGTTATGCTCCAAAGAGAGGGAAGTTGGAGTTTGCAGTCCCTTTCGGAGCAAGAGGACCTTCATCTCTTTCCAGCACAGATCCCCCTCCCTCCCGCCTTGGGCTCCCGCTTGCCCCTGATAAAACACAAGGTGCTTAAAGCCCCCCACCTTTCTTTTCCCGGGGCAGGTGCAGGCTGTGTGCGCAAGGAACATAAATCATTCTCATTCAGGACCCTCGCAGACTTTATCTGGTTTTTATCAGCCTCAAAGAAACACCCAGGAGACCAAAAAGAGCAATTTTCTAGTTAAGCAGTAACTTATTCATTTTCTCCCTGGAAATACGGCTCCTCATCCCCAAGTTTAGCCTGCTTGGGAAGAACAGTTTGTAAAGGTGTTGGGGAGCGAGGAGTTCCTCATCCGCAGAAGGTTTGGGGGGCCAGAGATGGCCATGCCAGGGTCCCCAGGGGATGCAGAGCAAAATCCCAGGCCTCACTGCTGCTCTGCAATGCCCAGTTGATTTTCCTGGGCCATTGCCCTAGGCAAGAGAGGGGGCAGGGAGGGGGCAGAGCATTCTCCTGGCCCGGCTGTTTAGAGAAGAAGAAATTGCACTCTGCATTGCGGGATCCTTTCCCTCTGCGAATCCAAAAGCATCTGTGCTGGCAGGACCAATGACTCTGAGCACCACCGGACAGGCTGTGGGATTTTTCCAGGGGTCGCTCTGCTGTCTCAGGCAGGGACCTAGGTGCACATGGCAAGCTTTGTGGAGCCAGAGCCTGGCCAGCGTGACTAGCAGAGCCGAGTCCTGGTCGAGAGGACATTTTAAAGTATATTTTCTTATTTGTGAATTCAACAAGGGGGGAGGGGAGGGAAAAGCTGCAAAGAAAATACAGTGGGAGCTTGGTTGTCAAATACCTTGGTACTCATACATTTTGGCTCCGAAACACAGTGGACCTGGAAGTACCATATTTTTTGCTCTATAAGACTCACTTTTTCCCTCCTAAAAAGTAAGGGGAAATGTGTGTGCATCTTATGGAGCGAATGCAGGCTGCGCAGTTATCCCAGAAGCCAGAACAGCAAGAGAGATCGCTGCTGTCACTGCGCAGTGATCCCTCTTGCTGTTCTGGCTTCTGAGATTCAGAATATTTTTTTTCTTGTTTTCCTCCTCCCAAAACTAGGTGTGTCTTGTGGTCTGGTGTGTCTTATAGAGCAAAAAATATGGTAAGTGTGCCGGCTTGTGAATGTTTTTTGGTAGCCGAATGTCCAACAAGAAGCTCCTGCAGCCAATTGGAAGCTGCGCCTTGGTTTTCAAATGGTTCTGGGAGTCGAATGGCCACCTGGAATGGATTAAATTTGACAACCAAGGTGCCACTGGAATGGGGATGAATGAATTGCATGTTGGACTAGAGGAGCTTTTTGGATTCTGTCCTTATTCCCAGCCAAGCTGCGCTCCTTCTTCCTGCATGTTGGACTAGAGGAGCTTTTTGGATTCTGTCCTTATTCCCAGCCAAGCTGCGCTCCTTCTTCCTGGCCACCCTTAGATGCTCAGCTTGGCCAGAGAGCAGGTGGTCTTTGGGAGCTCCTTCCTTGCGGGGGGAATTAAGAACAGCCAACTGAAGCAGAATTGCTCCTGTCAGCAGTAGGCTCAGTTCGGGGGGGGGGGGGGCTTGCCTATATGACCTCCTGGGTCTCTCTCCCCCCCAGAGGATCTCTCTGACAAGGAGCAGGAATTCCTTGATATTGTAGGAAGTCAGAGGAAATGAAAACGGCACTGTTTCTTTTCACCCGCATGGCCCTTGTTTTCACTTCTCTGCCTCTCCAAACGCAGAGGGGGTGGGGTGGGTGGAAATCAAATAATTTTCAAAACCCCGCAGATGTCCGGCCTGTTTGATCTCGGGCCCTGAATAGAAACAAAAGAGTTTGAAGTCCCTGATTATGGAAAGGCTGTTGCAGAAGCAAAAGAGAAAGGAAGAAAGGAAGGGAGGCTGAGAATATTTGGGAAGGGAAGTCGGGAAGGAAGGCTTCCGCCTTTGATCTCCCCATTGAGAGCGCTGAGTGGGGGCTGCTGCCCCTTTATCCCTCCCCAACCCCTGCTCTCGCCTCCTTCACAGGGTCTTGGGAGCAACAGTCTACATTGTCCGCTCCAAAGGAAGTCACTTGAGATGAGAGCTCCATCCTTTTGACCGAAGAAAATATGATCCCAGCCTGCCTTTGATGGAGGCCCTTGGCAAGTCAAGGAGCCCTCCCCCCACTGCAACCTGTTTCCCCCTCTTCTGCCCCTTTGCACCCCTTCCAAATGCTCCTTTGCACACCTCTGGACCAGCCCAGACCAGCTGACAGGTGGCATTTGCCAGAGCAACCAAGGACCAGGCCACCCTGAAACCTCTCGTCTTCTCATCAGCTTTCCAGCCAAATTCTATCAAATGGTCAGAATGGCATTGCCAAGTCAGGCCAACGCTCCATCTATACCAGTTTGCCATATTCTGTATGGGGACCAGCCAGCCTAATGCCCAGAAGTTCAGGGCAGCAGCAGCAGCCCCAAAGATGACCTTTTCTGTGGCTGCAGTCGCCTCTGGGTGGTGGTCCTCCCTCTCCACCCAGTTGCATCTGGCACCTTAAGAACATACAAAGAGGCTGCTGGATGAGGCCAGTGGCCCATCTGGTCCAGCATCCTGCGCTCACTGTGGCCAACCAGATGCCCCAATGGGAATCCGGCAAGCAGGATCTGAGCCCAAGAGCCCTCTCTCCTCCTGTGGTTTCCAGCAACTGGGATTCAGAAGCATCGCTGCCTCTGACTGTGGGGGCAGAGCAGAGCCAGGCTGGCTGGGAGCCACCCATAGTCCTCTCCTCCTCTATGGATTTGTCCAATCCTCTCTCTTTCTTTCTTTCTTTCTTTTTTTTGAATTTTTTTATTTTCAATGCAGAATCATAACAAAAATGACAAACATTGAATCCAAAATAGTACTATACAGACAAAAATCCCTGGAACATATAAAAAAAACAAGGGAAACAAAACTAAACTAAACAAAAACGAAAAAGCACACATCTACAGAACAAAACCATATCATTACATACATAAACACAAATTGACTTCCTTCCTTTGTTCTAAGACCTCAAAAAATTTACTCTTACTGTATTGTTGTGTCTAATTAGATTACTTCCATCTTTGTGCTTTTTTACACCATTTTTCTTATTCTTTAACCCTGTAAAGCATCATTCATTACATACCAATATACTAACTCCAGAACAATGTTTTTTCATATACTCTTTAGCACAACCCCATTCTTTTAATAAACTCTGGTCCGATTGTCCCCTTATGTAAGCTGTGAGTCTTGCCAGATTTATGTATTCACAAAATTTAATTTGCCAATCTTTCACTGATGGAATTTTTCTGCCTTTCCAGTTTTTAGCTATAAGCATCCTGGCAGCTGTTGTTGCATAAAGGAATACTTTCCTTTGATTTTCGGGGATATCATTTGTAATTAAACCTAAAAGGAATGCCTCCGGTTTTTTACTAAAAGATATTTTAAACATCTTTTTGAGTTCTTCATAAATTTCATTCCAGAATTGTTTAATAGGTCGGCATTCCCACCACATGTGAAACATTGTTCCTATTTCTTTTTTACATCTCCAACAGGTATTCGATTTTAATTTGTAAATTTGTAGCCCATTTTACTGGAGTTAAGTACCATTGGTACACCATTTTCATAAAATTTTCTCTTATTGTATAACATGCCGTGAATTTGATGTCATATTTCCATAATTTCTCCCATTGGTCCAGCCGAATTACATATCCTATATTACATGCCCATTTGATTATAACTTCTTTTACTTCTTCATCCTTTAATTCCCATTCTAATAATAAATTATACATTTTGGATATATATTTTTTTGAGTTTTGGAATAATACTTTTTGTAATTTTGATTCTTCTTTTTCAAATCCTATTACTTTATCCTGGTTTGTGCAATTTGGTGATATTGTAACCATGTGGTCCAATCCTCTTTCAAAGCTACCCAAGTTAGTGGTTGTCAATGGCTCCTATGGGAGGGAGTTCCATAGTTCAGCTATATGCTGCATGAAGGAGGACTTGGTTTATTCACTATTCAGTGACCAGCGAATGCTGAAGATGCATCTCCATGCCTGGGCCTTGGACACCCGAGAGGTATATTTGAGGACCATCCCTACCATTGTGACTGTAAAGGTAAAGGGACCCCTGACCGTTAGGTCCAGTCGTGGCCGACTCTGGGGTTGTGGCGCTTTACTGGCTGAGGGAGATGGCGTACAGCTTCTGGGTCATGTGGCCAGCAGGACTAAGCCACTTCTGGGGAACCAGAGCAGCTCATGGAAACGCCGTTTACCTTCCTGCCAGAGCAGTATCTATTTATCTACTTGCACTTTGATGTGCTTTTGAACTGCTAGGTTGGCAGGAGCAGGGAGCGAGCAGTGGGAGCTCACCCCCTCGCGGGGATTCAAACCGCCAACCTTCTGATCGGCAAGTCCTAGGCTCTGTGGTTTAACCCCCAGCACCACCCGCATCCTGGCCGCCAACCTAGATGGCTTTAAAAGAGGATGATGATGAGACAAATTGATGGCTCCTAGCCAAGCTGGCTCTGCAATTGTTGTATTAAAGTTGTTGTGACCTGTCTTAGAACCTTCGGGTGGAGGGTGGGTAATACCATATTTTTCCACGTATAAGATGCCCCCTATTTTGGGGGACTAAATTTAAAGAAAATGAGGGGAGGTGGCCCAAAGTTGTTGAGCATTTTTTAGGGGGAATTGCATGTGTGCCGTCAACCTAGCAGGGCCATTGCTGGGGGTTGGAAAAGTGGGCAGCTGCTCCCCCCTTGCCACTGTGGGTGAGAAACTCCCTAGAGTCAGGGGTGAACAAAGGCATCGTGACACCCAGGGCAGGGCGTTGCCACGTAGGGCACATGTGTGGCATCATTACGTACGTTGCATGCGCTGTATGTAGCAATGCCGCACATGTGATGTACATAGCAGTTTGCTGGCGCCGCTGCTCCAGCACCATGCGGACGGTGCAAGCATCCTCTGCTCACGACTGCAGCCACAAATGGAGGCTGTAGTGGCGACAGAGGGATCCCACCGCTGTCCGTATGGCGCTTGAGCAGTGCCAGCGGCAAACCGCTATTTACAGTGCATGTGCAGCATCGTTACGTACAGAGCATGCATGCAACGCTGCATATGTGCTTCGCATAGCGGCGCCGGGATCCTCTGCTTGCGGCTGCAGCTGTGGGGTAAGAGGGGGGGGGGCTGGCCGAGGTCTACACTTCGTCCCCACCAGATCTGCAGGTGGCCAACATGGATGGCTTTAAAAGAGGAGGAGACGGCCCTTGATAGCCCCTGGCCAGGACGGCTGTCCTTGTTTCTGAGTCCCTGTTGCTGGAAACGACAAGAGAGGAGAGTTGCTCTTGTGCTGTGGTCCTTCTTGCTGGTTCCCACTGGGGCAGCTGGTTGGCCACTGAGAGACTGGGAGGCTGGACTAAATGAGCCAGGGGTCTGATCCAGCAGGACTCACCTGGTCTTCTTGCGAAGAAGAGGAGTTCTTCTCCTTCTCTAACACTAGAACTGGTGGGCATCCAATGGAGAGTTAAAAGTTGGCAGAGTCAGGGCGGAGAAAGGAAAGTTAAACGATGTTAAACTTTGGAACTCCCTCCCACAGGAGGCAGGGACGGCCACCAGCCTAGATGCCTTGAAAAGAGGATTTGATAGATTTGTGGAGGAGGAGAGGCCGTCCGTGGCTCCACAGCTGGAGGCAGACGTGCTTTCTAAAATTCAGTTGCTGGAAACCAGAGGAGGGAAAAGATGCTCCTGGGCTCAGGTCCCGTTTGCAGGTTTCCCATTGGGGCATCTGGCTGGCACAGTGAGAAGAGGAGGCTGGACCCGGTGGGACACTGGGCTCCCCCAGCAGATGCTCTTCTGCTCTTCCAGTTGCGTTTCAACAAATCCAGCCAACATTTGGGCTCCTGGGCCCTGGAGGCCTGTCAATGACTCTCCCAAGACTCCCCCTTACAGATTGTTCTTTGCTGAAAGAAAATTACAGTGGTACCTCGGGTTACATACACTTCAGGTTACAGACGCTTCAGGTTACAGACTCCACTAACCCAGAAATAGTACCTCGGGTTAAGAACTTTGTTTCAGAATGAGAACAGAAATCGTGCTCTGGCGGTGCGGCAGCAGCAGGAGGCCCCATGAGTTAAAGTGGTACCTCAGGTTAAGAACAGTTTCAGGTTAAGAACGGACCTCTGGAATGAATTAAGTACTTAACCCGAGGTACCACTGTACATGAAAATGAAGTATAGATGGTATATAACACCAGTGCAGATAGGAAGAATGTATAAAACTGCTTCAAATATATGCTGGAAATGTAAGGAAAAAGAAGGGACTTTTTATCATATGTGGTGGGATTGTAGTAAAATTTTAAAAAATTGGGAAATGATATACAATGAGTTGAAGAAAACGTTCCAATTAACATTTCTAAGAAAGCCTGAAGCATTCTTGTTAGGGATTGTAGGAAAAGACCTGCCAAGGAAAGTAAAAAACATCTTCATGTACGCGACAATGGCGGCAAGAGTCTTAATAGCACAAGAATGGAAGAATGAGGAAATCCCGACCAAAAAACTGTGGCAAGGAAAACTGATGGACTATGTGGAATTGGCGAAATTGACATACAAACTACATGATAAGGACAACTGTGATTTTAAAGAAGAATGGGAACCTTTCACAAAGTACTTAAAGGAACAACAAAATGAACTGGACTCCTTGGCAGGTTTTGAATAAACATACGCAAACTTTTTATTGGTAATATATAGATAGATAAATTAAGGATCTTTACAATTTTATAATATGCAGAGAATAACAAGTGCTGAAAAACCAGAGAGAGGAGATGAGGGAAGTCAGGAGGGGGGGCTTTTCTTTTTGGGGGAGGGGGGAGGGGAAAATGGGGGGGATGAGGATGATGTATCTTTGATAAATTGTTATGTGGAAATCGCTAATATTTTTTTAAAAAACAGACTCCTGCAACCCCCTCCATACCCAAACCAGCGCAAACACACATGGACATTATTGGGGGGGGGGCGCTTCCTCAAGAAATGGGTGGCTAAAGCAAGCCTGGCAGCCAGGAAAGGGTGTTGCCTGGTAAACACTGCCCCCCCTTAAAGAGAGAGAGAGAAAAGAGCCTGTGATTAATGGATCTCATTATCTCCCTCCCTCCGCAGACTCCATTCCGGCTGGATATTTAATAGCTTCAAAGGGTCCTTGTGCCAACAGACCAACCCGAACTAGGATACAAGATAATCCTCCCCCCTCCCCTGCAAAATCTCCTCAGTGGGGCCTGGAGGAGAGTCAATATTGACAAGACCTCCCCCCACACCCCACGCCCAAATCCAGGGGGCTGGCCTGGGCCTCTCCAGTGAATGGGAAGAGATTCTCCAGGAACTGCTCCAGGTGGGTGGGGGGCAGAGAGCAAACAGGAGGGGTCTCCAGGCATGTTACAGGTCAACTAGCAACCCACAAAAACCCCCTCCTTGCCCCCCCCCCGATGCTTCTCAAAAACTAAGCTAGGTTTCCTCTCAAGAGACCGTTGATTGAGGACAGCCATAGGGAGGTGAGAGATGGAAGGAAAATAAGAGTATTGGGAGAAGTGGCAGGATCAGGCCAGTGCCCCCCCCCCCCCCCGCTCTTGCAGCTGAACAGAGAGAAACCTGCAAGCAGGATTCAGCCACAAGAGCAACTCTCCCCTCCTGTGGTTTGCAGTGAGTCAGAGCAAGGACATCCTGAGGAGTGGCTGTTCATGGGCTTTTCTTCCTCCATGAATTTGTCCAGTCCTCTTCTAAAGCCGCCCAGGTTGGCAATTGGAAATTGCAAGAAATACCGACAATAGAAGAATGGCAGATGAAGATGATGGACTTTTCGGAGCTGGCTGACCTGACTGGAAGAATCCGCGACTAGAAAGAGGAGGAAACACAAGAAGACTGGAAGAAATTTAAAGAATGTTTAGTGAGATACTGTAATATAAGATAATTAGGAAATCCCTAGAAGTAACAGATTAGGCGAAAGGATAGAAAAAAGTGTGGTCTTGACTATGCTACGACTCAGTGGATTTGTAACTGGCTGACTGACCGAACCCAAAGGGTGCTCATCAATGGTTCCTCTTCATCCTGGAGAAGAGTGACTAGTGGGGTGCCACAGGGTTCTGTCTTGGGCCCGGTCTTATTCAACATCTTTATCAACGACTTGGATGATGGACTCAAGGGCATCCTGATCAAATTTGCAGATGACACCAAAATGGGAGGGGTGGCTAACACCCCAGAGGACGGGATAACACTTCAAAATGACCTTGACAGATTAGAGAACTGGGCCAAAACAAACAAGATGAATTTTAACAGGGAGAAATGTAAAGTATTGCACTTGGGCAAAAAAAAATGGGAGGCACAAATACAAGATGGGTGACACCTGGCTTGAGAGCAGTACATGTGAAAAGGATCTAGGAGTCTTGGTTGACCACAAACTTGACATGAGCCAACAGTGTGACGCGGCAGCTAAAAAAGCCAATGCAATTCTGGGCTGCATCAATAGGAGTATAGCATCTAGATCAAGGGAAGTAATAGTGCCACTGTATTCCGCTCTGGTCAGACCTCACCTGGAGTACTGTGTCCAGTTCTGGGCACCACAGTTCAAGAAGGACACTGACAAACTGGAACGTGTCCAGAGGAGGGCAACCAAAATGGTCAAAGGCCTGGAAACAATGCCTTATGAGGAATGGCTAAGGGAGCTGGGCATGTTTAGCCTGGAGAAGAGGAGTTTAAGGGGTGATATGATAGCCAGGTTCAAATATATAAAAGGATGTCACATAGAGGAGGGAGAAAGGTTGTTTTCTGCTGCTCCAGAGAAGCGGACACGGAGCAATGGATCCAAACTACAAGAAAGAAGATTCCACCTAAACATTAGGAAGAACTTCCTGACAGTGGAATTTGCTGCCAAGGAGTGTGGTGGAGTCTCCTTCTTTGGAGGTCTTTAAGCAGAGGCTTGACAACCATATGTCAGGAGTGCTCTGATGGTGTTCCTGCTTGGCAGGGGGTTGGACTCGATGGCCCTTGTGGTCTCTTCCAACTCTATGATTCTATGATTCTATGATTCTAAGATTAATAATAAAGATTATTATGGATGACAATTGGAAGTAAGGTTAAGAAGTTTGTAATGAAAGAAGATACTGATGTTATAAATATGAAATTGGGAACTGCTAAATATGTGATACGATGAAATTCAGATTGGAGGGTGTCGAGGAAGTCTTTTAGCAATGTAAATACACAAGGGAATAAGAAGGAAAAAAATCTTCTTTTATTTTGTGTATTTTTATTGTTGTTAAATTTTTATGTTGTGTCAAATGTAATGTTTTTCTTTTGTGTTTTTGTCTATGTGTTATAAGAGAAAACTAATAATTTTTTTGGAAAATAATAATAATAAAGCCATCCAGGTTGGTGGCTCTGGCTGCCTCCTGGGTTTCGTAGCTTAACTGTGCGTTGCATAACTTCGGTGTTTGGGCACATTTAATTTTAGGAGAGTAAAAGCACAGCGTGTAGATAGTGGCTAGAGAAAAGCTTCTCTCCGAACACAAGAATTTGTAGACATCCGAGGAAGCTGAAAGTTGGGAATTCAGCTCCGACGAAAGAAGAATGGCAGACAAAATTGATGGACTGCCCAGAATTGGATAAAATGACAGGAAGGATTCAAAACCTGTGGGACCAGAGATTTACTGAAGAAATATACAAACTATTTGAAGAACAACTGTAATCAACAAATTACCCTAGCAGAACTACAAGAAGTTTTGTAAGGAGAAATATATGAAACATTGCAAAGAAGAGAAAGAAGAGAGATATTAGTTATGAGATTTAAATGTAATAGTGAAAATAAGAAATGTATATCAAGAGAAAAGATTGGAAATTTTTCAGATGGGATTGACGGAAGTCAAAAAAATTGTATAAGATATAAAAGTATGTTTAATAATTGTTGAAAATGATATGTTAAAAAACTAATTAAAAATATTAAAAAATAAAGTTAGTTGGAAATTCGGCAGGACAGATAAAAGAAAGGGCTCCCTTGGGAGGGGGGGGGACTCTGACATTTGGAAAAACCTTCTGACAGTAACAGCCATTCGGCAGTGGAACAGTCTCCCATGAGAAGTTGCGGACTCTCCTTCCTTGGAAGTTTCCAAGCAGAGGTTGAATGGCTTGAGCTGAGATTCCTGCATTGCACGGGGTCAGACTGGATGACCCTTGGGACCCCCTTCCAACTCCACACTTCTATGGTGCTAGGCAGCATGTAGTTCAGCTCTGGAACTCCCTCCTGCAGGAGGCAGGGATGGACCCCCACCTGGAGCTCTGCTTCCGCAGTTGGAGACGGTAACATGGGCATAAACTGGCCCCGTCAGGATGAGCAAGAGTGCAGGAGCCATTTTCCCAGGAAAAGACCTGCCAAGGAAACTGAAGAATATATCCATGTATGCGACAACGGTGGCAAGAGTCTTACTAGCACAAGGATGGAAGAACGAGGAAATCCCGACCAAAGAACTGTGGCAATAGAAATGGATGGACTACGCAGAACCGGCAAAACTGACACACAAACTACGTGATAAGGACAACTGTGGTTTTAAAGAAGAATGGGAACCTTTCACAAAGTACTTAAAGAAACAACAAAATGAACTGGACTCCTTGGCAGGTTTTGAATACACAAACTTTTTATTGGTAACATATATAGAGAGAGATGAATTAAGGATCTTTACAATTTTATAACATGCAGAGAATAACAAGTGCTGAAAAACCAGAGAGAGGAGCTGAGGGAAGTCAGGGGGGGTTCTTTTTTGGGGGAGGGAAAAATGGGGGGTTGAGGATGATGCATTTTTGATAAATTGTTATTTTGAAATTCCTAATTAAAAAAATTAATTAAAAATAATTTTATAAAGAGTGCAGGAGCCAGAGGGTTGAGCTCTGGAGAAAGGCAGGCTGGAGAGCCATTTTCGTGTTAACTGTGCACCAGAAAACCGGGGGGGGGGGGCGTTGCTGCTTCCAGGCCTGGCTTTGAACTGCTGGAGCCTCTGGAGCAGAGAAGCTGGCGCATTAACACCCCGCATGAAAAGCAGAGCCCTCTTCCACGGCTCTGCTGGGCGAGCTCAAAGCCAGCCAAATATTATTTTTGGATCCTGGCGGCTCCTGCCCCTTCCGCTCCCAGAGCAAGGACACGGACAGACTCCGGAGGCTCCACTCTCTCTGCCTTAAGAAGCCAAGAGGAGCCTGGCTGCAGGATCAGGCCCCGGGGGCCCATCTAGTCCAGCCTCCTGTTCCCACAGGGGTATATCTGATTTTCCAGGAAGAGTCCCGGAATTACGAAAGCCACCCTACCTTCCGATCTGAACCCAGAATGCCCCTGTTTTCCTCACCAGAGCTGCCTGCTAACTCTGTGATTCTAGGACAGGCGTAGGCAAACTCGGCCCTCCAGCTGTTTTGGGACTACAACTCCCATCATCCCTAGCTAACGGGACCAGTGGTCAGGGATGATGGGAATTGTAGTCTCCAAACATCTGGAGGGCCAAGTTTGCCTGTGCCTGTTCTAGGACTTTAACTTCCCGGCCTCTTTCATGCCCTTTCCCATAAGGGAACATTTCCCACTGTCAGAGAAGTAAGCGTCTTGATTTCTTCTTTCTTCCTTCCTTCCTTCCTTCCTTCCTTCCTTCCTTCCTTCCTTCCTTCCCTGATCTATCTTGAGTGGAGACTTGGCTGCCTCCTCTTCAGCAAGAGCCACGCCCGTTTCCAGATCTCTCACGACCAGATTTGTCTCCTCCTCTCGGTCATGTTGAAAAGAAATGTCTGACTTTGGGCTTCCTTCAAGTCTCCTCCCATTTCATGTCATGTATTTAGGGATTTTTATATGCCTGTTGTCTTTGTCCATGGAGTTTTCTTGGCAGGGATACTGGAGTGGCTTGCCGGTTCCTCCTCCAGGTGGATCACGTTTGGTCAAAACTCTCCACTATGACCTGTTCATCTTGGGTGCCCTGCTCAGCATAGTTCATAGCTTCTCTGAGTTCTTCAAGCCCCTTCGCCACGGCAAGGCAGTGATCCATGAAGGGATTTAGTGAAGTCAAATGGGCCTTAGAAAGCACTGCAAATAACAAGGCCAGTGGAAGTGATGGTATTCCAGCTGAACTATTTAAAATTTTAAAAGATGATGCTGTTAAGGTGCTACACTCAATATGCCAGCAAGTTTGGAAAACTCAGCAGTGGCCAGAGGATTGGAGAAGATCAGTCTACATCCCAATCCCAAAGAAGGGCAGTGCCAAAGAATGCTCCAACTACTGCACAATTGCACTCATTTCACACGCTAGCAAGGTTATGCTTAAAATTCTACAAGGAAGGCTCAAGCAGTATGTGGACCGAGAACTCCCAGAAGTGCAAGCTGGATTTAGAAGAGGCAGAGGAACCAGAGACCAAATTGCAAACATGCGCTGGATTATGGAGAAAGCTAGAGAGTTCCAGAAAGACATCTACTTCTGCTTCATTGACTATGCAAAAGCCTTTGACTGTGTCGACCACGGCAAACTATGGCAAGTTCTTAAAGAAATGGGAGTGCCAGATCACCTCATCTGTCTCCTGAGAAATCTCTATGTGGGACAAGAAGCTACAGTTAGAACTGGATATGGAACAACTGATTGGTTCAAAATTGGGAAAGGAGTACGACAAGGCTGTATTTTGTCTCCCTGCTTATTTAACTTATATGCAGAATTCATCATGCAAAAGGCTGGGCTGGATGAATCCCTAGTCGGAATTAAGATTGCTGGAAGAAATATCAACAACCTCAGATATGCAGATGACACAACCTTGATGGCAGAAAGTGAGGAGGAATTAAAGAGGGTGAAAGAGGAGAGCGCAAAATATGGTCTGAAGCTCAACATCAAAAAAACGAAGATCATGGCCACTGGTCCCATCACCTCCTGGCAAATAGAAGGAGAAGAAATGGAGACAGTGAGAGATTTTACCTTCTTGGGCTCCATGATCACTGCAGATGGTGACAGCAGACACGAAATTAAAAGACGCCTGCTTCTTGGGAGAAGGGCAATGACAGGCCTAGACAGCATCTTGAGAAGTAGAGACATCACCTTGCCAACAAAGGTTCGTATAGTTAAAGCTATGGTTTTCCCAGTAGTGATGTATGGAAGTGAGAGCTGGACCATCAAGAAGGCTGATCGCCGAAGAATGGATGCTTTTGAATTCTGGTGCTGGAGGAGACTCTGGAGAGTCCCATGGACTGCAAGAAGATCAAACGTATCCATTCTGAAGGAAATCAGCCCTGAGTGCTCACTGGAAGGACAGATCCTGAAGCTGAGGCTCCAAAACTTTGGCCCCCTCATGAGAAGAGAAGACTCCCTGGAAAAGACCCTGATGTTGGGAAAGATGGAGGGCACAAGGAGAAGGGACGACAGAGGACGAGATGGTGGGACAGTGTTCTGGAAGCTACCAGCATGAGTTTGACCAAACTGCGGGAGGCAGTGGAAGACAGGAGTGCCTGGCGTGCTCTGGTCCAGGGGGTCACGAAGAGTCGGACACAACTAAACGACTAAACAACAACAACAATTTAGGGATTTAGCTGTGATTCCTGCACTGCAGGGGCTTAGCGGAGCCACGTGGATCTAGTCCAGCCTCCTCTTCTCACTGTGGCCAAGCAAGTGGCCCCAAGGGAAACCCACAAGCAGGATTCGAACACAAGACCGACTCTCTCCGTCTGTGGCTCCCAGCAGCTGGGATTCAGAAGCATCACTGCCTCCAGCTGTGGAGGCAGAAGAGAGCCGTCCTGGCTAGGAGCCACTGATATTCCTCTCTTTCTCCTCCATGAATTTGTCTCTTTCAGAGCCATCCTGGTTGGTGGCCATCACTGCCTCCTGTGGGAGAGAGTTCCACAGATTAGCAATGTGCCACGCGAATAAGTCCTTTCTTGTATCTGTCCTGATACTCTAACATTCTAGCGCCATGAGAAATGGAGGCATTTGGGGAGTTGAATTCTCCTGCTTCTCCACCCTATTGATGCATTTGGAGGCCATAGAGGGAGGGACTGAATGGGCAGATATCATTCTTGACCGTCTGGTTGATATATATATATATATATATATGCTTTCGTAGATTTTCACGGGTACAGGAATGCAGGTTTTGGTGTCCTCGGGTGTCTTCCCGTGTAAAAGTTGGGGTGTCTAGGCGACGTTTCGACGAGGTCTCACTCGTCATCTTCAGGCTGGTGCTTTCGGCTTCTTGTTACTGGAACAGAGCTGTTCCAGTAACAAGAAGCCGAAAGCACCAGCCTGAAGATGACGAGTGAGACCTCGTCGAAACGTCGCCTAGACACCCCAACTTTTACACGGGAAGACACCCGAGGACACCAAAACCTGCATATATATATATATATATATATATATATATCAACCAGACGGTCAAGAATGATATCTGCCCATTCAGTCCCTCCCTCTATGGCCTCCAAATGCATCAATAGGGTGGAGAAGCAGGAGAATTCAACTCCCCAAATGCCTCCATATATATAGTCTTGAAATCTCACGGCATCCCTAGATGGGGCTGGGCGTGGTGACAGTTGAGGGAAGGGAAGCAAAGTGCAGCAGTCCAATTTATGGGAGGAGAATTCCTTTCCCCCATCCCTCTTCCCTCCCCATCCCATAATTCCAGCGGAGGGAGGGGAGGGAGGGATGGCAGACCCCCTTCCACTGGACTGGAAGAGCAGTAACCATATTGCAGCCCCCTCCCCCCTCCTGCTCCTCCTCAGGTGAATGGCCAGCTGCCCGGTGTGGGAAGGTTCAGGGTGGCAGGAGAGGAGATATTGTTTATTAATATCCTTCCTAACTTGTGCTAGCAAGTTCCTTTACTTAGCAGAGTTTACATTCCCCTTTTACATGCACAGCAGATAGCTGGTTGCAGGCTCGTGGGAGCCTCTCACTATTATACAATTCAATCTCAGATTGAATTGTACATTCCTGGTAAGTTCCCTTGAATCCCTCTTAAAAGAATAAAGATGCCACAATCTTATTCAAAGTCAATAAAATTTTACTCACATCAGTTGGATTCCTGAAGGAAGACTTAGTTACGAATATGTACATGTGGCTCTACTCCATATGGGGGAATAATCCCAGTGCTTCTGTTAGCTGAGAGCTAGCAGAGCAGTCCTAGCTAGAAGCTGGTCAAACGAAGATGGGAGTCAAAGGGAGAGAGGTGTGCTTCGTGACTCGTCCTTTTGTTACCTGGACAGGTTTGGTCAAGCCCACCTTTAGTCACATGCAAAGGAAGGATGCTCCAGCCAGGAGGAACAGGAAGTTTCAACTGGCTGGACCAGACATTCCCTCGCATGTCTTCTCCAGCACTATAAGGAATGTTGTACTTGACTGCCTCTCATGGATCACATCTCACACCAGGGACGTTTTAGGAGCAATTCCTGCCTGCCAGGGGGTTGGGCTAGATGTCCTCCAGGGTCCCTTCCACCTCTACAATTCTGGTTCCTCCTCTCCCTGCTCCTACAGGGTGGCTGCATTTCCCCTCCCTTCCCCACCAACCCCCACCCCGGACGGATCCAGTGACAGCCTACAACCTGCTGCAAAGCCAGCGGTAATGGAGACACAAGCTGAGAGGGAGCGAAGAAACCAGAAGCCTCTCCTGGCACCCGGGAAAATAATCCTCTCTTCTCTCTCCCCCCCCCCCCCGGCCTCCTCCAGCACTCGACAGGCCAGCAGGTGCAGAGGACATTTGTGCCACTTCATGGACGTCTTCGGGGGGGGGGGGCGTGTTGTTGAGAAGGGAGAGGCTTTTGCCTCCTTGGCCAGGATATTCCTTGCTGAATATTAGAGATTCAGGACAGTTAGAAGAAAGGACTTTCTTCACGGAGCACAGAGTTAAACTGTGGAACTCCTTGCTGCAGGATAGTCACCAACTTGCAGGCCTTTAAAAGAAGACAGGGAAAATTCATGGAGGAGGAGAGGGCTGTCGATGGCGGTGTTTTCTCTCCGCAGTTGAAGGCAGCCATGCTTCTGAATCCCTGTCGCTGGAAACCATAGGAGGCGAGAGTGGCTCTCGCACTCAGGTCCTGCTGGTGGGCTTCTTCCCGTGGGGCAACTGGTCGGTCCTTTTGAGAACAGGATGCAGGACTAGATGGGCCTGATCCTGCAAGCACTTCTGGCACCCTTCACAGGTCCCTCTGTGGACCACAGAGGAATGGCAAGGGCAAGAACCTGTCCTCTGGAATTATTCCTCTTAGCTTCATTTCGACAGCACTTTAAATGCTGAAGAAAACAGCGACCAGAGATTTACAAAAGATTGGAAGAAGCATATGAATTATTTGAAGAGCAACTGTAATCAACAAATTACGCTAGTAGGACTACAAGAAGCTTTGTAAGGAGAAATATACGGAGTGTTACAAAGTAGAAAAAGATAGAGATATTGGTTATGAGTTTGAAATGCAATAGGGAAAATAAGAAATGCTTACTAAGAGATTAGATTGGAAAATTTTCAGACAGGACTGATGGAAGTTAAAAAAATTGAATAAGATGTAAAAGTATGTTTAATTACTGTTGAAAATGATATGTTAAAAACTAATAAGAAATTTTATATATATATATATATATATATATATATATATATATATATATGCTTTCGTAGATCTCTCAAGTAATTAAGGAACAAAAGAAGAAAAGGCACACTAGCCTGGGAACTTCCTCTCTGCCCAGAACATTGGAGGCTAGACACCACACCCCCTCTACAGTATTTATAGGAACTCAAACATTGATATCCCGCTCTGTTCCAGTAACAAGAAGCCGAAAGCACCAGCCTGAAGATGACGAGTGAGACCTCGTCGAAACGTCGCCTAGACACCCCAACTTTTACACGGGAAGACACCCGAGGACACCAAAACCTGCATATATATATATATATATATATATATAAATTTTTTGAAGAAAACAACAAGCCTCAAAGTGGTTTATAATGAAACATTCCAAAATAACACTTAGTGGAAGAAGATCAAATACAAAACAGAGCAACATAGCCAAAAGAAAACCGAAATATTGTCTTAGAAGATATCAGGAGGAGACCTGGAAGGAGCCACAGCACAGCAGGAGGACTGCAAAAACTCTCCCTCCCTCCCTGGTTTGATTTGTGTGTCAGGGACCTGCTTCTCCCAGGATCCTGCCCTGCCCAGGTGTGCGTCTTCTGTGCCCTTTGGCTCCTCAGCAGCTGCGAGGGCATCTCTGCTGCCCCCCGGAAAGCCCCTTCTTGGCCAGTCCAGGCGGCTGATGGCAGGAGTCAAAGGCCAGTCCGTGCCCAGGTGGACAGAGGATGGTGAGGGGTCAGAGCAGATGGGCAGCCCCCATGTTGAGGGGTGGGCAGAGGGGGCGGCACACAAGACCATCCTACGTTTGAGAAGGACTGATCACCAAATGACCAGCGGGTCCAAGGGGGGGGGGTTCCTTTTATGGTGCAAATAAGGAGAGGGGGCAGCCTCCCGCCCTGCCCCAGCTCTGACGGCTGCCACTCATCTTCAGCTGCAGCAGGTCCAGAACGGACAACAATGGAGATGTTTCTTATTTTGAAAGCACCTCCGTTGCCTGCAGCAAAAACCTCCTATTGCTTCATTGTCTCATGTTGCCAGAACTATATATTTAGGTACTGCTCTGAATCGCTTTGCTGGCTGTCGCTGTTGCAGCTTTGCTCAACCTGAGCTGCTGGGTGAATGACTCCCCAGGTCTGTGGGGAAAACCCTTTGACCGGGCAAAGCCTTTGCCAGCTCTGCGGTCTTGCCAGCTTTTTGCTGAGGTCTCTTGCCAGGTGCCTGGACCCGTGCAAGAGCACTCCACAAGACATTTTAAAAACACAACTAACTTTTAAAAATAGGATGCTTTTTGAACGAATAGTCTGCAGCTCCACCCCAAAACCCCCAGACCAGTTGGCTCTGGTCTGCTCCCACAGTCCAAGACAGCGATGCTTCAGCCTCCCAGTGGCTGGGAGGGGAGAGGAATCTTGCGGTCGCATCCTGCTTGAGGTTTTCCTACTGTGAGAACATGATGCAGGACCAGACGGGCCCCTTGGCCTCATCCAGCAGGCCCTTCTTATGTCTTCCAGTTAAGCACACCCCCTGTGAAGAACATGGTGCTGAATGGTGCCCCCCTCCTGCCTCCTATGGAATTTGCACAGAACCCTTTCACCATTAAAAAAAGAGAGAGAAATGTTCCAATAGACATGGAGAAATGAGGAATATCACAGGCAGGAGACTTGGATGGGGGGGGCAGTTCCCCCTTTCCAAAGTAAATACACAGAGGGAAGGGAAAACAGAGTGAACAAGGTCACGTCTATGCGAGGGCTGGACAGGATCCCTCCGGGCATCATCCACTTCACCCTGGCAGCTCAGCTCAGCTCAGCAGAGGAGATTCAGGTGATTCCTCAGCTGCCCTCGATAAAAGCAAGCCCTCTGCCAGAGGAGGAGGCTGCAGAAGCCCAGGGGCTCTGGGGAGCTTTTGCCCTGGGCAGGTGGGAGACTGAGTATCCCTTTCAGGAAGCGACTGGTCCCATGAGCTTCGGTGGGCTCCACTGCCCTCTAGTGGGTCTCTCTGCCCCTGCTGCTGCCTGCCTGGGAAGGGTTGCAGAGAGAGGCAGGCTGCCCTTCCTGCAGAGCAGGGTGGAAGGAAGCAGCAACAGCACACAGGGGGGCAAAGGAGAGCTCCTCAGGCCCCCCTCCCTCCTGCGGCCCATCTGGGAACTGGGGGACCAGACGGGAGCAGCTGAGGCAGAGACAGGGGGCTGCCATCCCGCCTGCTCTGGGGACAGAAATGCTCTAAGAGTCACAGGGCTGAAATGCTTGTTTACAAAGCCATTGTACTACCAACCTTACTGCATGCTTGTGAAACATGGACCACTTATAAACACCATCTCCAGCTCATCAAAAGATTCCATCAACGGGGTCTCCGAAAAATTTTACACATCACTTGGGAAGACAGGCAAACTAATATCAGTGTAGTGGAAGAAGCAAAGATCTTGAAGCAATGATTCTTCAACATCAACTTTGTTGGACTGGCCATGTTGTGCAGATGCCTGATGATCGTCTTCCAAAGCAACTACTCTATTCCCAACTCAAGAATGGAAAGCGTAATGCTGGTGCTCAACAAAAGAGCTTTAAAGACTCTCGCCAGTCAAATCTTTAAAAATGTAGAATAAACACCAACAATTGGGAAACACTGGCCTGCGAGCGCTCCAGTTGGAGAACAGCCTTTCCCAAATGTGTCATGGACTTTGAAGACACTCAAACTCAGGACGCAAGGGAGACACGTGCTAAGAGGAAGGCAGGCTTGGCAAATCCACACCATGATCAACTCCTGCCCGGAAACCAATGTCCCCACTGTAGAAGGACGTGTGGGTCCAGAATTGGCCTCCACAGTCACTTACGGACTCACTTTTAAAAACTGTGTTCATGGAAGACAATCTTACCCGGCTACGAGGGATCACCAAAGAAGAAGAAGAAGAAGAAGAAGGGTTGGAAGGAACACCAAGGGTCATCTAGTCCAACCCCCTGCAATGCAGGAGGAGGAGGAGGAGGAAGAAGAAGAAGACCATCATCATCCACATCCCCACCCTGTGGGAGACTTCCAAGGGCGCCCCTGGGAAAGCCCCCTTTGCACCACCGCCTCCACAGCAGGAGAAGCAGCCCCCGCCTTTCCAGCCCCCAAGCTTCTGCCTCTGGTGTCGTCCCCCCCCCCCCCGCAGCCAGCTGGGCTCAGCCCTGACTCAGCCACAGAATCCCCCAGTCTGCATGCCATGGTTCAAGAGCGCCCTCTGTAGGCTACAAGGAAAACTGCATGCATAAGGGCCTGCAAAGAGGCGGCTGGATCAGGATGGTGGCAGATCTAGTCTCATCCTGCAGGGAACCTGCAAGCAGGAGTCCAACACAAGACAAAATCTCCCCTCCTGGGGTCTCCAGCTTCTGGGATTCAGAAGCACCGCTGCTTCTGGAAGCAGAGCAGAGCCTTCCTGGCTAGTTGGACCAGATGACACTCAAGACTGCAATCATGGAATCATAGAATTGCAGAGTTGGAAGGGATCCCCAAGGATCATCTAGTCCAACCCCCTGCAATGCAGGAATCGCAGCTCAAGCATCTAATAATAATAATAATAATAATAATAATAATAATAATATATTATTTGTACCCTGCCCATCTGGCTGGGTTTCCCCAGCCACTCTGGGCGGCTTCCAACAAAGATGAAAGATACACTAAAATGTCACATATTAAAAACTTCCCTGAACAGGGCTGCCTTCAGATGCCTTCTGAATGTCAGGTAGATGTTTATCGCTTTGACATCTGATGGGAGGGCGTTCCACAGGGCGGGCGCCACTACCGAGAAGGCCCTCTGCCTGGTTCCCT
The DNA here is from genome assembly GCF_964106915.1 of Podarcis gaigeae. NCBI lineage: Eukaryota > Metazoa > Chordata > Lepidosauria > Squamata > Lacertidae > Podarcis > Podarcis gaigeae. The sequence goes on along the minus strand of NC_139681.1, from coordinate 100,862,147 downwards.
GTAGCCTGGCTTCTCGTTGCGAAGGAACCGCCAGAAGGCCCTCGGAGCTGGACCTCAGTGTCCAAGACAGATGGCCACCCAACCTCTGCTTAGAAACCTCCAAGGAAGGAGAAGCCACCGCCTCTCGTGGGAGACTGTTCCACTGCCAAATGGCTCTTACTGTCAGAAGGTTTTTCTGAATGTCTAGCTGGAACCTTTCTTGTAACTTCAAGTCCTGCACTCCAGAGCGGGAGAAAACAAGCATGTTCCCTCCTCCATGGGACAGCCCTTGAGATATTTGAAGATGGCTCTCCTATCTCCTCTCAGTCTCCTCTTTTCCAGGCTTTAGATACCCAGATCCTTCAACCGTTCCTCATATGGTTTGCTTTCCAGAGCCTCGATCATTTTGGTTGCCCTCCTCTGCACACCTTCCAGCTTGTCAACATCCTTTCTACACTGTTTTGCCCACAATTGGACACAGTATTCCAGCTGTTTGCCTGACCAAGGCAGAAGAGAGTCCTGCTGTGACTTCCCTTGATCTGGACACTTCTGCGGATGCAGCCTAGAATAGCATCACTTTTTTTGCTGCTGCATCAAACTGTTAACTCATGTGACGCTTGGGGTCCACCAAGACCCCCTAGATCCTTTTCACATGTCCTGCTGGTAAGCCAGGTCTCCCCCATCCTATATTCGTGCATCTGGTTCTTTCTGCAGAACTGCATATTTGTCCCTTTTGAAATTCATTTATCAATCCTACAATTCTGTTATCTTTTCATTGCATATGAATGCTCAAGGGGTCTAACATGACGTGTAATTTATTGATTTTGTAAATCAAACCATGAAACAAATATTAAACACAAACAGAGAGTGAGAAAACAGCAAGAAAGTAGACCAGGGAGAATTTGCTGGTGGTAAAAGTTGTTTGACAGTGGGAGGGTCTCCTTTGGGAGGTGGTGGACCACAAAAATGCCGTTTCTTTTCCAAAGCGGATTTGTTGCCCTTTCATCGGCTTTAATTGCGCAAACCAAAATTTTCAGGATGTGCCTGAATTCCTCCCATGAAACAATGTCAGTCTGGAGGCACCCAATTACGGCTCTTTCCCCCACATGTCCTCTCCACAGCAACCTTGCAAGTTAGATCAGGCTGAGAGGCAACGCCTGGCCCCAAGGCCACGCCCAGTGCGCTTCATAGCTGAGCTGGATCAGGCCGGTGGCCCATCCACTCCCGGATTGTGGCCTCACAGTGGCCTCTTCCTGGAAATACAAAAGCAGGATTTGTGCACAAGAGCAGCGCTCTCCCTTCCTGCGATTTCTAGCAACTGATATTCAGAAGCAGTGCTGCCCCTCCTAGTGGAAACACAGTCTAGTCATCCTGGCTAGGAGCCCTCAAAAGCCCTCACTGCCTCCTGTGGCAGGGAGTTCCACAGTTTAAGCGTGCCCTGCATGAAGAAGGACTTCCTTTTCTCTGTCCTGAATCTTCCAGCATTTGGTTGGAATAGGATGCTGGGCTGTGAGAACTGTGAGAACAGGATGCTGTTCTTATGTTCTTTGTGCCCTCAAGAAGTTCTTGAATTAGTTTGGGACTATTTTAAAAGAAACCTTTTGAAATTGTCTTCTCCAGCCAGGTCTATGGTGCCCGTCTTGTGGGGCTTCCTTGGGGAAGCTAAGCGGGGTTTTCTCTTCCCTCCCTCTCACAAGCCCCAACTCAGTGTGGCTTTAATTTTTTAAAAAGGAATCATGCCATTCAGAAATACAGTAAAGTGAACTACTTTGGTGAGGGGCTGGAGGGGCGTCTGCATTTTAATTCCCCTCATTAAGATCAATGGGTGTTTTTATGCATTTCCACCCAGAGCGAGAGGGGGAAATATCCTGCCTATCGATTCCCAGCACTGGAGAGATGAATAACGGGGGAATGTGCTAGGCGAGTTCTTTGTGGGTCTTGTGAGAGCCGCCACCAAGGAAATGTAGATGCATACAGAGGTTGTGATTATGCTAACGAGGCACTAAATTAGTGCATTACACGCCCCATTAAGTCCGACTGTGCCAAACCTGAAAGTACTAATAAATTTTGTTTCTAGGGTCGGGAATAATTAAATGATGGATTCTCTGCCATTACTTAGCCTGGAAATTAAAGTTTGACAGCTGCTTGTCTGTTCCCATTTGCTTAAATGGCAGACTTCCATCGGGAGGGCCGGGTCGGGGCTGGGAGCTGGAGATGTTTCTCAAGGGGGGCATTTTCTCCAACAGAGATACCCCCCCCCCAAGACTCAAGGCTCACCCACACTGCCTTTTGTGTATCCGGTCCGGCCCTTCCAAGCGCAGGTCCCACCAAGTTCCTTTCTTGTCCCAGTTATTCTGCAGATTGACTTTTCCTCCACCAGTTCTAAGGAGCAGGTTTTCCTGGGGACAAAAAGCCCCAGGCTGCTGGGACCCGGACCTGGAAAGTGCAGACGAGCCCTTGCAGGCTGAGATCTGGTGGATCCATTCAAGGGGCCGCCAGTGTTGTTGCCTCCCAACATTGACCGGCTGCTGGTCCAGCTGCACCCCCATCTGGCTCTAGTAAGCGCTAGGCTGGATTACTGCAACACGTTAGACGTAGGGCTGCCGCCTCTGAAGACAGTTCGGAAACTTCAGCTGGTGCAGAATCAGTGGCCAGGTTGCTCACAACTGCACTGGCTCCCCATTCGTTTCTGGGCCCAATTCAAAGTGCAAGACCACCACACCCCAAGGACCTATGAGTTCCCTTCTTCTCTTTCCATCCCCGCATATTTTACAAAAACTATACCATTCAGTATTCCACTATTGCATCCATCAAAACTTATTTACGCTGTTGAATTTATCTTGATCTTCTTGGTCTCCTATTCTATATGTTAAGTCTGCAAGCTGAGCATATTCTGTCAACTTAAGTTGATATTCTTCTTTGGTTGGGTCCTCCTCATTTTCCATTTTGGGGCTAACAAAACACAGGCCACAGTAGTAGCACACTTTTTTGACAGCTGGGAATGTCAGTCTGAATGATCCCCAACAGAAAGGACTCTGGGGTTTTTTGGGGGGGGGAAAGTACTTTTAAACATTTTTTTCAATTCATTATGGATAATTTTTCAATGCTCTTTTACCCTTTTACAAGTCCACCACATAGGAAAAAACGTTCCCTCAACCTCTTTGCATCTCCAGCACTTTCCTGATTCGGTCTTATACATCTTAGCAAGCCTACTCGGAGTTGAATACCACCTGTGAATCATTTCCAAGGGCCACTTTCCTATACCTTCTGGATAGCCCAGCTGGTGCATATAAAGCCAAGGTTGCAAGAGTTGGGTCCCTGTACGGGACGGCTGCATATTCCTGCATTGCAGCTGGTTGGACCGGATGATCCCAAGGTCCCTGATTCTAAAGCCTCTATATGAACTGCCCCAGATCCTGAGACCATCCTCTGAGACACTTCTTGGTGTGCTTCCTCCATGAGAGGTCCGAGGGTGGCATCCTAAGAAGGGGCCTTTTTTGCAGGGGACCCCCATGTGTGGAAGTCTCTCCCCAGGGAGGCTCGCCTGGTTCCTTCACTCAGGGCCAGCCAAAGATAGATGATGATGATGAAGAAGAAGAGTTTGGATTTGATATCCCGCCTTTCACTCCCTTTAAGGAGTCTCAAAGCGGCTAACATTCTCCTTTCCCTTCCTCCCCCACAACAAGCACTCTGTGAGGTGAGTGGGGCCGAGAGACGTCAGAGAAGTGTGCCTGGCCCAAGGTCACCCACCAGCTGCAGGTGGAGGAGCGGAGACGCGAACCCGGTTACCCAGGATTACGAGACTACCGCTCTTAACCACTACACCACACTGGCTGAGCATCCAAGGTGTGCATTGCCGCTAGAGAAGAACAAGGGAGTTTGTGGGAAGGTTCAGGGAGGCAGGAGAGGATATATCCGTCCTAACTTGCCCTAGCAAGTTCCTTTATTAGCATAGTTTTACATTCCCCTTTTAAATGCACAGAGGGTAGCTGGTTGCAGGCTTGTGTAAGCCTGTTACTATTATGTTCCTGGTAAAGGTAAAGGGACCCCTGACCATTAGGTCCAGTCGTGGCCGACTCATCTCGCTTTACTGGCCGAGGGAGCCAGCATACAGTTTCCGGGCCATGTGGCCAGCATGACTAAGCCGCTTCTGGCGAACCAGAGCAGCGCACAGAAATGCTGTTTACCTTCCCGCCAGAGCGGTACCTATTTATCTATTTGCACTTTGACGTGCTTTTGAACTGCTAGGTTGGCAGGAGCAGGGACTGAGCAATGGGAGCTCACCCCGTCATTGCAGGGATTCGAACCGTCGACCTTCTGATCGGCAAGTCCTAGGCTCAGTGGTTTAACCCACAGCGCCACCTGCATCCCAACATGTTCATGGTAAGTTCCCTTTATATCCCTCTTAAAAGAATAAACACACCACAAACTTGTTTAAAGTCAATAAAAGAAATTTACTCACATCATCAGTTCACAGTTGGATCCCTGAAGGCAGATTTAGTTACAAAGTATATACATGTGGATCTATCCCATATGGGAGTAATCCCAGTGTCCTCTGTTAGCTAGAATTGCTCTGTTGCCTCTCAGCCAAGACAAGCTGCTCCAACGACGGAGGAAGTCAAAAAGAGAGAGGGTGCTGCATGCCTTGTCCTTTTGTTACCTGGGCAGGTAAGGTCACGCCCACCTCTAGCTACATGCAAAAGGAAGTATGTCCCAGTCAGGAGGAAACCGGAAGTTTTTGACTGGCTGGACCAAACATTCCCCCCCCCCCCGCATGTCCACTCTAGGAAAATAAGGAATGTTGTACTTGACTGCTACTTATGTAGCACATCCCACAGAATTAAGATCTTGGGACCAGGGGGTGGGGGTGGGGGTGAAGCTCTGCATGCGCCTTGTCAAAAGATTTTCGGAAGTCCAAAGTTCATTTTGGAAGTGCAATAGGTCACTGCCCGCTCAAAAACTTATGCGTGCCAAATGAATTGTAATCAACCGGCATAAAACTAAAACAGATTAGACTATGCATGTAAATATAAGCATCTTAATCTGCAGTATGTTTATATGCATATGCATGTAGGTATATGAAGAATTTGTAAATGAAGTAGTACATCTGACTCTGGTTGTTTCCTAAACTTTTAAAAAGGATGAACTACCACACAATACATTTATGAACTGAATAAATGGGATGCAGCCGCCAGAATCCCCAGTGGATTCTGCTTGAACCCACTGCTTCCTCCATTTATAATAGGCACAGGAAATAATTGTGGGTTTAAATGAAATAAAATGTTGTTGTCAAACCCATAGGTCAGGGCGAAAGACAAGAGGGAGGCACAACAAATTTGATCAATTCGGAACAATTGCTAGAAGTTCAGATAAATTGCTGAACAGCACTGGCATCAATTAATAACACAACCTGTCTCAGTTTTAGTCATGCAAAGAATCAATCATTTCGGCATCTAAAAATGTCTGGCAGAGTTCAGCTGCCAAGCTGCAAAAACAGGCAGGTGAAGACTTTCCCTTGCATTCAAGCCAGCAAACAAATCCCACTGCCGAGAACAGGAACAGAATGAACTCAAAATCTCAGCTCAGTATTTCATTTTGACATATTTCATTTGACTGCGATTCTGCATTTCAGGGGGTTGGACTAGAGAACCCCTGGGGGTCCCTGCCAAATTTACAGTCCTGTGGGTCCAAGATTTACCTGTCCAGGACAACGGAGCCAATGACTCAGGGTGGAGACACGCAGGAACTTTGGCTCTGCATAGAAATAACATAACAGCTAAACGGAAGAGAAAATATTTTCAAGCAAAATGCAATAAAAGGAAGGAGCATTGTGGCAACCGGCGCCACCCCCCCGGCTCATTAGCAGATTTGCTTTTTTATTATTATTATTATTATTATTATTATTATTATTATTATTATTAAAGATAATCTTTATTGATTTTATGGTTACATACTATACATATACACTTTACATTTACAGTTACTCCTAAGAGTTGACTTCTCTCCTTCCTTCTTCTGGCTTTTTTATGTCATCTCTAAGTTTTTCACATTGTCTTTATCGATTTTGTATATTGCTGTTCTTCTTTCAACTTTATCCGTACAGTGTCTATATACAAATAAATATTTCTGTACATACACGTCTTGATGTTTGTCTATATTCATTTACAGATACAATTAGTTACCTTGATTGTATTTTACATTTTAATTCATATTGTCATTAACATCCAATAAAGTTTCTTTTAATTTCCCATTATGAGGTTTATTTCCATTCTACTTTCACTATTTCACCTTATCCTATGTGTAACATACATTTCCCCCATTCTTTTTGAAATGTTTCATCGCCCTGTTGTCAAATTTTCCCCATTAATTTGGCTACTTCTGCATATTCCATGACCTTGTACAGCCCATATTTGCTCATTATTTCATGGAAATGTGGAATCATAGAATGGTAGTGTTGGAAAGGATCCCAAAGGTCATGTAGTCCAACCCCTTGCAATGAAGGAATCTCAGCTGAAGCATCCAGGACAGATGTTTCCTTAGCAAACAAGCCGACTGTCACAAGAGAAAAGCCTTTAGCTGCCCCCACAAATATAATTTTATTGATTTATTTATTAAATGTGTATGCCATCTTTCATCTAAGGATCACACTGCAGGCACAGGCCAACTCGGCCCTCCAGATGTTTTGGGACTACAATTCCCATGATCCCCAGCTAGCAGGACCAGTGGTCAGGGATGATGGGAACTGTAGTCCCAAAACATCTGGAGGGCCGAGTTGGCCTGTGCCTGGATCACAGAGTAGTTTAACAATATGAAAACACGTTATTTTAACGTTTGTTTAAAAAAAACCCAGAAGCCTTTTTATTAGGAATTATAGGTACCGAGATTCCAAAATAACAGAAAAAACTTTTCATGTATGCGACAACAGCTGCACAGATGTGATTAGCCCAGAGATGGAAAGAAAAACCAATCCCAACCAGGGGAGAATGGCAAACTAAGTTGATGGACTATGCTGAAATGGCAAAATGAACTGGAAAGCTCAGGAACCCAGAAGACAAGAACTTTAAAAAAGAGTGGAGAAAGTTTATGATTTATTTAGGAGACCATTGTAAGCAGAATAAAACATTACCAGGACTTTAATCTCACTTGTAAGGTCACAAAGACTATGGACAATTTAGATGGATAAAAAAATTAGATGGATAACAGACCGATAGGCAGATGCAAATATTGACATACATGGAGGGGATGGGAGAGTGTCATGAGATTCAGAGTAATCTCATTGTAAGGATTTTTAATTGAATTTGTTATTAGTTTATATTTTTAAAATTCAAATAAATTCTTTTAAATATATATATATATATAAACATACAAAAAAACAATGAAAAGGCCACGGAGTGTTGAATCAGCCCAAGGCCTGGGAGAAGAGGGAGGTTTCCGCCTTTGTAATGAAGGAACCCAAGGGGAGAGCATTCCACATATAGGGAGCCAGCACAGAAAAAGGCCCCTTCTCCTGTTGCCCCCTGACGGACCTTTCATGCGTGGGGCATGCAACAAAGAGCGTCAGAGGACAAGCGCAGGATCCGGCTCTCTCTGGGAAGGGACGATCCTTGGGAAATAGGGACGTTTGGAGAGTCAGAGGAATATAGCAGGCCACCTCCCCGTCGTCTTTTCTGAACACCACCCATCTTGTTCTTCCCCCCACCTGCATCCAGGGGGAGCCGGACCGGAGTCTGCTAGGACAGAAGAGCGAGAGAAATTCCGACGAAAGAAGAATGGCAGACAAAAATAATGGACTATGCAGAACTGGACAAAATGACAGGAAGGATTCGAAACCTGCGGGACCAGAGATTTACAGATGATTGGAAGAAGTATATGAATTATTTGAAGAGCAACTGTAATCAACAAATTACGCTAGTAGGACTACAAGAGGTTTTGTAGGGAGAAATATACAAAGTGCTACAAAGCAGATAAAGAATAGAGATATTGGTTATGAGTTTTAAATGTAATAGGGAAAATAAGAAATGCATACTAAGAGATTAGATTGGAAAATTTTTGAGACTGGACTGATGGAAGTCAAAATATTGAAGAAGATGTAAAAATATGTTTAATTACTGTTGAAAATGGAATGTTAAATATATATATATATGACAGAAGAGCAAGAAGTGGGAGGCTCCATACGTCCCAGGAGGTTTCCCGTCCTCCGCCTTCCCCTGCAAGAGCCCAGGAGGGTCTCCAGCCTCCCCAGCCTGGCCTCGGAGGTGGCCGCAACCGGCCTTTTCTCTCCCCAAGCAAAGCCGCTTTCTGCTCCGGTGGCTCCAAACAAGGTCTCCATTAACTCTGGCCCTGGCTGCAGCCACACGTGGAAGAGAGAGGCCTTGAGCGGCTCCTGCAAGATGGAGACAAGCGGCTCTCGCAGGCCAGACTCATCGGCTGGTGTCACTGCTGCCAGAAGAATTTAAGGTCTCAAATATCTAAATTAAATGTTCATAAATTTACAAGGCAAACACATACATGAGTATGTAAACCACATGTCTGAAATAGTACAGGAGAGCAATCCTGAAGCCATTTGGACTCTCCCAAATTGACCTTAAATATTTCCCTGCAAGGAGGAAGGAAATGGGGAAGCCTCTCCCTTGTCTTCTGCTTACCTGTCTTAAGGGCATATTTGTGTATGAATAGGGTGAGCCTGTGACCTGGACTCAGGAATTAAAGTATTTACCATCACAAAAGTTACTGCCCAAATAAACAATCAGTGACCATTGTCAGGTAGCCTGCAGACAGGATTTTTGTTGTAGAAAGCCTCTTTCTGTGATGTATGTATGATGTTTTTGGGGGTGGTCTTGAGCTACAGGGTGGGCAATTTCAAAAGTCTATATAAGGGCTTGTGCACCTTTGTTCTGGGTTCCTCCTCTCTCCTGCGTGGGGGATCCTGTTGCAACAGTTTAATAAAGATCAGGCTTACTAGCTGCTTTGCTTCTCAATATTCCTTGCTTGGCCTCCGTTATTTTCTCCTACCAATAGGGAACCCACTTAAGGGCCTTCTTGGTAGTGGCACCTGCCCTGTGGAACGCCCTCCCACCAGATGTCAAAGAGAAGAACAACCACCAGACTTTTAGAAAACATCTGAAGGCAGCCCTGTTTAGGGAAGCTTTTAATGTCTAACAGACCACTCTATTTTAATACTTTGTTGGAAGCCGCCCAGAGTGGCTGGGGAAACCTAGCCAGATGGCAGGGTATTTATTTATTGATTGATTGTATTATTATTATTATTATTATTATTATTATTATTATTATTATTATTATTATTATTTATTGACTCTATATGGGCTCTTGGGTACCCCAGAAGGGAAAAGGAGTAGATTTTATTTACATCACTGCCTATATTTACCTCCCCGGGAGCCTATTCAGGGCCCTTTGGGCAGCAGGGTGTCAACATGGAGGGCAGAGCAGGCTGCCTGTGTTGCCATGGCAGCAATGTAGGAGGGGATGGCAGGAGGAGGAAGGGGGAAGAGGGGAGCCCAGTGGGAGAATCCCCAGAGAGCCCCCCACCCCACCAAAGGGCCCACCAGAGTGTTAGAATTCCTGCTCCATGACTGCAGTCATGGGATTGTTTTGACTCCACAGAGTGGGAAGTGACGGAGACTGGATGTTTGTGTTACTGTGTTCCATGAAGTGGGACTACTGTCCTTTGTTCTTTTTCTCTTTGCTGTCTGATGCTAGAGAGAGTGGGAGCCACGTTACAGTGCTCCGTGTGTGTTTAGATGTAAATAAAGTAGATTAGCCAAAATGCTGAGTTCCTGTGGTCTGTTACGCGAACTGCGAAGACTCTGCGGATCCCTAAGTGTGCCGGTGTCTGTTGGCATCGGTTGCTGTGATGGACACTGCCATGTTGCTTTCAATATGCCAGTAAGATGGTAACAATGTGTTGCCATGTCTGAATGTCACTATTTGCTTATATCAAGTTTTCTTGCCAATTAAATTCCATCAACTGGAAAAGAAAAGAAAAGAAAGGCTCTTGCCCTGGGCTGCATCTTTGTGCCCAGCAGGAGTTGTTGCCAGCTCCCTCCTCTGCCACCTGGGCATTCACAGCCACTCCCAGGGCCCACCTGAGAGCCCCCAGTGCCAAGGTGTCCCAGTGAGAGTCTTACAACTTGCCATTAAAGCCGACATTGTTCTTGCAAAGAGAGGGAGGGAGGGAGGGGGAAGACACACCAACCCTTTTCTCACATCCAGCAATTTAGGTCAGGGACTCCCCCTTGGGAGCAGGGAAGAGAGCCCTGGCTGGGAAGCTAATGAAGATCTATGTTCCTGGCAAGGCAGCAGCGCTCAGGGCAGGGAGAGGCCTCATCGCAGCCACTCTCCTCAATTAGAACAAAATGCCAAAAGCCTCCCAGGCAAGGCGGCTTTTTGCAAAAGCTGGACACCCCAGACCACCCCCTGGAGAAAGATGTCCAGGAGGCCATCCCCAGAAATCTGAAATCCCCTTTGCAGCCTCCCCACCACACCCTGAAGAGCATCTCTGAATTGCCCCATGTCAGTTTCTGTTCCCACAGGAGGAAAGGGGCAATGTTTTGGTTTCTGATTTCCTTGCATTCCACCCCCTTTCTCTTTTCCAGATGGCCCTATCTTGCTATGCAAAATGAACTGAAAGAAATTAGAGGAAATCAGACAGTCATGTCACTCTCAAACCTGCTCCCCCCCCCCCCAAAAAAAAGGGCAGGAAGAGAAACAGATTGGAGCAATTCATAGAGGCTGTTTAAGGACAATTAATAAGCTATTGTTCATCCAGAAGTTTGAAAAATGGGCTGAACCCTACAGGGGGGAAACTTTGGATTAATTAGGAACAGGGGTGCCACCTCGCCCTCGGGATTGTGGGTGCCCGCCACCGCAACACAGATGTGTGAGTGCGACGCCACACGCACAAACCTGCATCCAACCTCTGCTCAAAGCCCTCCAAGGAAGGAGAGTTCACTCCCTTCCGAAGGAGTTTGTTCCACTGTCAAACAGTCTTACTGTCAGAAAGTTCTTCCTGATGTTGAGTTGGAATCTCCTTCCTTGCAACTTGAAGCCACGGGTTCGAGACCTACACTCTGGAGCAGGCAAAAACTAGCTTGCTCCATCTTCCATATGCAAGACTTAGGTTCCTAAAGAAGCCTGATCAAAATGCGGTGGACAACCTGTGTCACACGGTAAAGTAAAGGTAAAGGGACCCCTGACCATTAGATCCAGCCGTGTCTGACTCTGGGGTTGCGGCGCTCATCTCACTCTATAGGCCGAGGGAGCCAGCATACAGCTTCCGGGTCATGTGTCCAGCTTCTGGCGAACCAGAGCAGCACACGGAAACACTGTTTACCTTCCCGCCAGAGCGGTACCTATTTATCTACTTGCACTGATGTGCTTTCGAACTGCTAGGTTGGCAGGCGCAGGGACTGAGCAACGGGAGCTCACCCCGTCACGGGGATTTGAACTGCCGACCTTCTGATCGGCAAGTCCTAGGCTCTGTGGTTTAACCCACAGCGCCACCCGTCTGCCCCCTCAACACCCCCCCCATTTACAGCAGTAGCAACAGCAGCTCCTGGGACTCTGCACCTCGAAGAGAGCCCCCCCCCAGCTTAATATTAATTAGGGGCCCCACTTAAGGGTTTTATTCCAGCGACTTTCAAGAGAGAGCCATGAAAAGGCTTTTCATAAGTAATGGCAGCGGAGAATGGCAGCCGCTGTCACACCGAGATTGCTGCAAATGGGCTATAATTAACACCTCCAGGAAAGGGCGGCTTGGCTTTCAGACACGTGCAAGCACCTTTCTCAAAAAAAAAACGTGATTAAAAGCTTGCAGGCCGTGGGTGGGTGTGGGGGGAGAGGAAGAGGCCAGAAGGGACCCCAGTGAATTGCAGGCAGGTTACGTCAACCTGTTTGGGCTGAGATACAACCTGGGCCAGCGGTGCAAGGCAAGGGGGGAACTCTTGACCCCGATATATCTTGGTAATGAAGTCCGCAGAGGCGGCTTCCCCAGGAGCCGGTGACAGGCGATCCCGCAGCAGCAAGCAGGCCAGCGCTAATGGGGGGCTGTCGCTGGGCTTTTCCAGGTCACGGACTCCGAAGGGCAATTAAGTGCAGTTGGAGGCCACGGACTGGGCTGGGCTGGGGGACCCCCTCGGTGGGCCCAGGTACCTGCGTTGTTAAAGGCCTGTAGCTTCAGCATGATGAATGGTTGCAGGCAGCCAAAGACCCAGCCGCCCATTAATCTGGCCTAATCAGCTTGAAAGCTGGCTTGGTTTATTTAGCAATTAACTGTTTGGGTTGGGGGGAGGGAGGCAGAAAATGATCCACCAGCCCTTGCAGTTGTGCAGGGCTGCTATCCCCCCTCGGATAATGACAGGCAGCTGCAGGGTCCCCCTTTTCCGCCGGGGAGAGCAAGCCGTGCCTTTTCAATTACCGTCCTCGGCAAATGCTGGAAAATGGGCCCCCGGGGGTATGGGGAGAGGCTCCCGGGCCCAAATCGGCTCTTGAAGGGTGGTAATTGCCTGAGGCAGGCTCCAGGCGGAGGCCTCCAAAATGCTCCTCCAAGCAGCCGTGGAGAGGCGTGCTGGAAATCAGGGTCTGGAAGCCAAGCCTTCGAAGGAGAGCTGGGGATGTTTAGCCGGGAGAAGAAGAGACAGAGGAGATGGGATAGATGCCTTCAATTGCCCCATGGAAGATGGAGCAAGGCTGTTTTCTCCTGCTCCAGAGGGAAGAAGAAGAAGAGTTTGGATTTGATATCCCGCCTTTCACTCCCTTTAAGGAGTCTCAAAGCGGCTCACATTCTCCTTTCCCTTCCTCCCCCACAACAAACACTCTGTGAGGTGAGTGGGGCCAAGAGACGTCAGAGAAGTGTGACTGGCCCAAGGTCACCCACCAGCTGCATGTGGAGGAGCCGGGAAGCGAACCCTGTTCACCAGATTACGAGTCTACAGCTCTTAACCACTAAACCACACTGGAGGAGGAATGGAAGTTCCCCCAGAATGTCTGCCTTATATACATTATTTACACAATGGGCCCCACGTGATTGGCTAATTCCAGGATTCTCCTGTAGGCCAATTAGGTTGTGGATTCCCTTCCACCTGGAGCTGGATTGGGTGGCTCCTGTGGACCAATCAGACTGCTGCATTCTGGATCCTATCATTCTAGGACCAATCAGACTGCTGCCTTTTGGATCCTATCCAACTCAGTACATAACAGCTTCCGTGGTGACACCTCGGTAAAACCACTTCTTACGGTTTGTAGCAGAGCTTTTCCCGGAGGCAGAGGACAAGAGCAGGAGTCATATTCAAATTCACAGTCAAGAGCTTCTTCATTGCTTGGCTGATTGCACAAGCATTTCTGCTACTTTTATATACAAGCTATTGACATTCCTTCTTTATCTCTCCGGCACACTATAATCTCAGTCCAGTAATTAACAATCCTGACACAGCAAAACTCACAGTACCAGCAGCACAAATTGTCTTATTTCCAACCTTGTTGTCAGTGTGCGTGTGTACTTTACTTGTGCAGAAATTGCAGCTGTCACGGTCCGGTTCATGGGTGATCAAAGTCCCAGGTGGGGACGTCGAAACTGGGGGCAAGATGGCAGGGTAGGAGCAGGAACGGGAGTCCAGAAGCCAGGAGTCAGAAAGCCAAGGGTCAGAGTGCCGGGAGTCACGAAGTCAGGGGTCCGAGGATCAGGAAGCAAGGAGTCAAACGCAGCAAGGCAGGAAGTGTGTTGCTGTGGCAAAGAGCCCAAGGGAAAATGCTGACCTTATATCCCTTCCTGGCTCTTGCCACCAGGTGCTGTGAGTTACCAGTCGGCCTCACCTGTGTAGCCGCACCTTGCCTCTTCAGAACAAACTTAGGAAGGCCCCAGTCCTGCGAAGCCCTACTGGTCACAGGGCCCGGCTCCTGCACACACTCCTGACAGCATCCTGCAACTTCCTCCTTTTATTTTCACCTCCAGCTGACACCAATCAAGCCTAGAGTGCCACTCCTACACACTGAAGAAAATTCTGGAACCCTCTTTAAAGCTCCAGGAACGTTTATCTGTTTCTTAAAGAATGTTTCCCTAACTCATCTGTCTTCTTGGATGCTTTAGCTGCCATTCCTGCATTTCAGGGGCTGGACTAGATGCCTCTCGGGGTCCCTTTCATCTCTACGATTCTGTGATTCTGGAAAAGTGGAAAGTGCTTCTGGTCCCTTTTGCTCTTCTTCCCGCTGTTCCGGCTTTCCGCTGTGGGCTACCTTGGACTGCCTGGGCAGAGATGGAGGAGACCTGAATGCTGGAAGGTTCAAAACAGAGACCAGAGAGGCCTTCTTCATGCAGCGCATAGATAAAACTATGGATCACACCCTTGCAGGAGGAAACAGTGGCCCCCCAGCCTGGAGGGCTTTAAAAGAAGCTGAGACAAATTCAAAGAAGAGAAGAAGACAATGGACAGCGGTGAGGCAGGATGACTCTGCTCTGCTTCCACAGCTGAGAGACAGCCATGCTTCTTGAATGCACAGGAGGGCAGGCTGCTCTTGTGATTAATAATAATAATAATAATAATAATAATAATAATAATAATACTTCGCCCATCTGGCTGGGTTTCCCCAGCCACTCTGGGCAGATGCCAGCAAAATATTAAAAATACAGTAAAACATCAGACATTAAAAACTTCCCTAAACAGGGCTGCCTTCAGATGTCTTCTACATGTCAGATAGTTGTTTATTTCTTTGACATCTGGTTGGAGGGCATTCCACAGGGCGGGCACCACTACTGAGGAGGCTCTCTGCCTGGTTCCCTGTAGTCTCACTTCTTGCAGGGAGAGAACCACGAGAAGGCCCTCGGATCTGGACCTCAGTGCCCGGGCTGAACGATGGGGGTGGAGACACTCCTTCAGGGATACTGGGCTGAGGCCATTTAAGGCTTTAAGGGTCAGCACCAACACTTTGAATTATGCTCAAAAACGTCTTGGGAGCCAAGAAGTCTTTCAGGACCGGTGTTATGTGGTCTCGCAGCCGCTCCCAGTCACCAGTCTAGCTGCCGCATTCTGGATTAATTGCAGTTTCCGGGTCACCTTCCAAGGTAGCCCCACGTAGATCAAATCCTGCTTGTGTTTCCCAAGAGGTGGGTGCATCTGGTTGGCTGCTGTGTTGCAGCAAGACCCATGGGCAAAGCCAGAGGGGGCAGGGGGGCAGCAGTCCCCCCCATCAAGTAAATAAATAAAAATAATTAACAAACTGACCAATTGTGTTGCTGATAACTCGGTACTGCCCCCCCCAACAAGAAGCCTGCCCCCCCCCAGTAAATCCTGGCTGCTCCCAGGCTTGGACCCCCACCTCCTAGCCAGCCAACACGGGCCAATGGCCAGGGAGTTCATAAAATTTACACACCACTAGATTTTGTTTCATTATTTCGAAAGCCCTCAAAGGAAGAGGCTGGATATTGCTTGCTTTGCAAGGTCACGAAACAAATATGGAACCTATTCTTTGAAAAACTTATATATTTTTAACTGCCGCTTTACCTGAATTGTCTCTGTTATACCCTATTGCAATTCAATGTATTCCTTTTGTGTTTTATAATTTTCCTGGTATTGTAAGTGAGCCAGAACTGGTCTGTGACCGTAATAATAAAATTCAATTCAATTTGGAAAGCTCCTCAAAGCAGGACCCCTTCTGTGTTGCTTCCCTGGCCTTGGGGAAAGATGCTCTGAGGATGCTGAGAGCCAGAGCAGGATTCTGGTGGGCCAGTGCTACCCCACAGGGCTGCTTCCCACAATGGGGTGCTTAACAACAGGGGGAGGGCGAGATTTTCTGCCAGGAGCCCCACCTGGCCCAAGAGACACAGGGAGGGACCTCCTTGCCATCGCTAGACTCTGGGGCTAGGATTGGCTGAGTCCTTGGCCAGAGAATAGGAGATTGACAGAAAGGCCTTAAGGGCGCATACAATATGTGGGGGGCAGGAAAGTGTGTGCGTCTTTGAGATGTTGAGGAGGAAATCCTTTCCAAAACCGCTAGACGTTTTCTGTGGCAGGAGCTGCAGTGGAGCAGCCTCCACAGCCATCCTCCACGGTGTCACTGCTTGTTTCTCTCTAGGTAGCCTGCTGCCCAAACACCTTCCCACCTGCCTATTCTGTGCCCCTCAGGACAATGTGGCCCCCAATAGCCCTGCTGGTCTTGCAGGGGCCTCTCCCCACCTCCCAGCCACCTCCTTTGGCTTTCTCCGGGGTATCATATTGAACCCCAAAGACGGAGAGCAGGATGACAGCATCCGCAGGGTGCTTTGGGGCAGAGAAAGGCTCTTCTGTGCCTGCCTCCAGCGCCCACTCATCCTCTCCTCCTGCCCCCAAATGCCCCCTTTTTATGAAAAAAAGAGGGTGGCTTTGTTGTGGGGAGAAGAGGACCCTTCTCCTCCCCTGGCGGTGCCCTCCTCACAGGGACACAGCCAGCCTTGTTCTCCCCTGAAAGCCAGAGACGCGCTTTGTCCTGGGGGGGGGGGCCAAGGCTCCGCAGCTGCTTTGGTGGTCGGAGGAAACGGGGAGACAATGGAGGCAACTCATTGGAAATATGGTTGCTTGTCACTATCAGCCAAAAGGGGGTGCCCACATGATCAATGAGGGCTGGGGGGGGGAGCAGTCAGGCCGGAAGAGTGACGGGGGGGGGGGTGCCAGGGCAGGAAGATGGGTGCCTCCACCTAACCCTGGCTCCTGTTTCCCAAGGCCTCCTTGCCGCAAGGCAGAGAAGGTTTCTTGCCCAGCAGGGAGAAGATGGAGACGGGGCGTGGAAGAGGATTGGGACCAAAGAGAAGGGGGGTCAGGGAAGCAGATGCCCCAGGAGGTGCAGGGGGAGGGGGGCAGAGGCCACAGAATGGCCCCAGCCATTTCCCCATGCTTTCCCATGCAAAAACACTCCCTGTCCCCATCCTGGTTGCTTGGCACCCAAAGTGGTCTCTCTACCTGCCTGATCCCCTTTCAGCAACACAGACAGGTGTTAACAGAGAAATCTGAGGGCTCCCTTGTACACAAAAAAGGACACCAGCCAGGAATACCAGAGCAAAACAGCAGCCAGTCTTTACCTGGTCTTTACCTGCCACAAGGTGAAACAAGATGGAAGCCCCAAACAAAAGAGCCCCCCAAACTTTTATTAGCTGCTAATCCCCCATGCTACACCCCCCAAGCTACATCACTCATACATCATGGTTACAGCATGAAAGGGGAGGTCTGGTGGCCGGAATCTGAGCATCCTGGACCCTGCCCCATGGTTCCCCTTGCCCTCCACCAAACACCCATCAAGTGTAACAAAAGAGATCTTTACATTTCCCTGTTTCCCAGCCAAGTTCATCCCACCCTTTTGTCTTCATCTGGGTTTGTTAGTTCTGGAATGGCTACCTGTCTGGCACTCAGGTCTCAGGATGCCAGTATTATCACTCAGGCAGAGGGGCTGCTGAGGAGCTGAGCTCACATGTCTATATGAATTTCTGAGGTTTTCCCATAGATACATTTATCAGTGAATTCTTACGTTTGGTATTGTGCAGCAGAGGCCCTTTGAATAGGCAGGAAGAAACTGTGATGAAGTGTTTTGTGGGGACAAATCACAAAATTCACAAAAGCGATTGTGCTGATTTGGTAGTGGGCTGCACGTGCATGATATCTGCTGGAGGGACAACCCCCCCAAACCAATACATAAATTCCTGCAACACAGGGAAAGTCCCCTGACCAAGGCAGCAGGCAGAGAGGCTCCCAGCTCAAGCTGCCCACTTCAGGAGGGACCTTGCTCTGCTTAAGGGACCCCCCTCCATTGCTAAAGCGCAGGGAACTTCTACTGGCATTCCCTACTGACATTCCCATGCCCAGTTGCACCTCTGAAAATCCTACCGCTGTTGCTACTAATCAATATTTCTCCTCCTCCTTTTGTTGGTTCTCAAACTCAGACAAGAAGTCAGACTGCAGGACTCTGCAGTGAAGCTTCCCGCCCATTTTCTGCCAGGAGCGGCTTGTTTCAGGGTTGCTGGGACGTAACCATGGCAGGCCGCGGGGCTGCTGGCGTTTGGCTTCGCAGGGGAGGCGGAAATGTTCTAGTGGGAGAGCAAACAGCGGGGGCTCTGCCCGGCCCTGGCGGGGTGTTGACACAGAGAGCATTATTCCAGGATCCATCGCCAAGTTGTACTTCAGGGGGACAAAAGGAGACAACCCTGTAAGCTGGCTCGGGGGGGGGGGCAGGACGGGGTTATCAAGCTCAAGATGTTAGTTCAATATTTGCCCCTGGACGGAAGGCGTTTGGGCTTCCAGGAGTGTTGACATCATGCTTGGCCAGCTCAAGATGAACATATTCAGGAGAGCAGAGAAGGGGTGCCTGAGCGACACACGGCGGCTGCAGAGAAAGGAGGCATGGGTTAATGAAAGCTGTTGCTAGAGCTCGAGGCCGGGTCAGTCTTCCTCCCCTCCCAATTTTATTTTTGCAACAGCCCTGTGAGGTAGGATAGGCTGAGTTAATATGTGCTCATAAGCAGCGATTGTTGTCACTAGATGCAGGAGGAGAGGATGGAGGGGCCCAATCGACTTACAGGACACCACTCCCGGGAACCCCTCTTGGCATCTCTACTCAGAGGGATGGAGCGAAAGCGTGCAGAGTTTCAGACTCTTTAGTTTTGAGACAAGGTGAATAAGAGGAGTTGATAAAATTAGGCATGGCAGGGAAACAGCGGGCAGAGGAAAGTTTCCCTCCCTCTCCCATAACACAAAAAAACTTGTGGAAGTTGGAAGATGTAGGACAGAGGACAGTCCTTCTACATGCAGCACAGAGTTGAAGTATGGAACTCCCTCCCACATGAGGCAGTGATGGCCACCAAGTTTGATCTCAGTAAAAGAGGACTGGGCAAATTCATGGAGGAGGAGAGGGCAACCGAGGGCTTCCAGCCACCACAGCCATGCTCTGCTGCAGCAGTCAGAGGGAGTAATATTTCTGGAAAGCACCGGAGGGGATGGCATTGCTCCTGTGTTCGACTCCTCCTTGCTGGTTCCCCCCAGGCATCTCTGGTTGGGTACTGTGAGAAGAGGATGCTGGACTCCCTGGGCTGATCCTGCAAGCCCCTCTGGCTGCACAGATGTGCTCAGAGCCTCTTCACATCCCGGCCGAAAGCAGAGCTCTCCTTCAGGCACACAAAAGGCCTCCTCCGGCCGCTAAGCCCCCACTTGAGAAAGCCGAGTCAGATCACCAGACCCCCAGTTGGCACAGGCAAAGCTCTTGGGGGATGAAGAGACACGGGGAGAGTCCATGAAGCTGGCTGGGATGGGGGGTGGCTTCCTGCCTTTCTGGGCTGTTTGTCCAAAGGATGAGGACCCCCCCCCTTTCTCTGTGTGTGACCTACTGATCCTCTAGACCAGAGCCATGAATATTCCTGTAATCTCTTCCAGAGGCTCACCGGCCTCAGGATCTTTTCATGGACTTCTCTTCACCCTGGTCAAAGACCCAGGTTGGCACATTTGCATCCACACACACACACACAGGCGGGGAGCCTCAATGGGGCCCCTCTGGAGGCTTCACCCAGGGCAGATGATCTGGCTAGCCCCCCCCCCCTAATTATGGCACTGTTCTGCTCTGTCTCCACAGCTGGGGGACACCAATGCTTCCGAATAGCAGCAGCTGGAAACCACAGGAGAGAGAGCTGTTGCTCTGGTGCTTGGATTCTGCTGGCAGGTTCCTCGCTGGGGCATCTGGCCGGCTGCTGTGAGACCAGGCTGCTGGCTGATGTAATAAACAAAAATCTACCCTTATTGGGACACAAGAGCTCTTTTGGAGTCCTTTGCAGGTTCTCCATTGGTCGGAGAAAAGAACAGAGGCCAAGCAGAGAATACTGAGAAGCAAAGCAGCTCGTAAGCCTGATCTTTATTGCACTGTTGCAACAGGGTGCTACCCTCACACGCAGGAGAAGTAGGAAGACCCAGAACACAGGTTGGAGTCCACCTTGGAGTCCAAGACCACCCCCAGACACATCATACCTACATCACGGAGAGGGCGGGCTAAAGCAGAAATCTGAGTAGGCTGATTACCTCCTGTCTGGCAAGTTACCTGTTAATGCTTACTGGATTGATACCCTGGGGAGCCTAGCCAGTCTTTTGTAATGATAAATACTTACTTCCTGAGCCAGATCACAGGCTCACCCTATTCATACATGGACATATCCTTAAGACAGGATTTGACAATGGGGAGGCTTTTCCATTTGACTTTGCAGAGAAAACACCTGGTCAGCTTGGGAGTCAAAATGGCTTCATGGCTGGTCTCCTGTGCAGCTTGAGACATGTGGTTTATATATTTATGTATGTGTTTGCTTGGTACATTTATCAACCTTTATTATATACATAAGACCTTAATTTCTTTATTTCAATGAGATGGGCTCCTTTAGGCCGGATCCAGCCGGGCTCTCCATGCATTCTTAAGTGGGCTCTTCCCCCCAGACACAGGACAGCCCCTGTGGCTCACCCCCACAGCTCCTGCTCCCTGGCAGAAGGCAGGCAACCTCTCAAAAGCCACAAGGGAATCTCTCCTGCCTTCCCACGAAGGAAAAGGTTGCAGGAGATAAGCCCAACTCTCAGGGTGCATCTCACTCATCTGCTAGAGGTTTCTAAGCAGAGGTGCGATGGCCATCTGCCGGGGATGATTTTGCAGAGATTCCTGCAGGACAAACCACAGCAACTGGGACTCTGCCGGCAGCGTGGGAGGGAAGTTGCAGAGGGCCCACCCAGTAGAAATAAAGAGGAGGGGGCGGGGAGGCCCACTGACATGGGTGGGGCCTCGACGTCCCTGGAATGCAATGGGGAGGAGGATCGGGACCACCTGCCAAGGGAGGGTAGAAGAACAGAAGTTCAGCCCCCCAGATGCAGAGTGGCCACTTGGCTGAACAATATAAGCAAAGCAGTTGCCCGCACTCACCTAAACCGCCATTGCCGCAGCTGCTAAGAAGCGGTGTGGACAGCAGAATGAGGGCAGGCTGGATTTCTGCACCAGCTCTCAGGGATATTCAGCCCTAGGATAGCCAACCTGGTGCCCTGCAGACGTTGTGTGGATTCCGGTGACCATGGCTCAGTTGTCAGGAATGATGATGGGGTTCAGGAGCGGCATCTAGGGGGCCCCACACTGGTGACCCCTGGCTCAGGTAATTAGGCTTCTCATGCCCAATGGCTCCCTTTCCCACCAGTAAACTGCAAGCCTGTAATTCAGTGGCCTTTGCCAACCTGACGCCCTCCAGATGTTTCAGGCTGCAATTCCCACCAGGCCCAGTGACTAGTCCAAAACAGCTGGAGGGAACCAGGCTGGCAAAGGCTGGACTATGGGTACTGGACTGGGAGCTCTTAATGACAGGTCAGCAAGATCTGGAGGGCAGAGAGTTGGGTTATGATTTGGGAGTTGAATCAACCATGTTCAACTCTGTAATTCCCCCCAAACTCAACTGATGTGTGTGTGGGGGGGGGGGGCTGTACATTGTTCTGTGCAGAGAACAGCGGCTGCGATCTGAAAACCAAGCCTTACAAAGAAGGGTTGAGGGAGTTGGGTATGTTTAGCCTGGAGAGGAGCAGACCAAGAGGTGACAAGAGAGCCACCTTTAGATATCTGCAGAGTTGTGCCCCACGGAAGATGGGGCAGGCTTGATTCGAAGGATCGTAAATGAGATTCCAACTCAGCATTTGGAAGAACAGTGAGAAAAGTTCAAGAGTCGAATGGACTCCCTAGTGGACTCTCCTACCTTGGGAGGTTTCATAGAAGGGACCCCAGGGATCCTCTAGTCCAACCCCCTGCAATGCAGGAATCTCAGCTAAAGAATCCCTCACAGGAGGCCGTTCAACCTCTGCTTAACCATCTCCAAGGAAGGAGAGTACCAATTTGGAACAGCTCTTACCATCAGAAAGTTCTTCCTGATGTTTAGTTGGAATCTTTTGCCCCCTTGCCATTTGAACCCAGTGGTTGGGGTCCTCCCCTCCAGAGCAGCAGAAAGCAAGCCTGCTCCACCTTCAGTCTGGCAGTCATTTAGATAATTGAGCTCCGTTTTTAAGCAGAGAGTGGATGGCCATTTTGACGAGATCCCTGCACTGCAGTTGCTTGGACCAGACAGCCCTCAGACATCCCTCCGAACTTCTTTTCCCCCTTCTCCCCAATCCATCTTGCGCTCTCTTCTCACGCACATCATTCCAAAGGATCTACTGCAAGGGGACAGGTTGTTCCCCAGATGTGAGTCTCCCTCCAGAGGGCTGGAGTTCAGCGGGGGGAGCAGGAGACGCCCGCAGCCCCGGCCTGTAAACAGGCCATCATTCATCGCAGAGGGAGAATGGCAGGCAGCTGCGGAACAGGTGTGCAAGCCCTTGTGCTTTGCCGAAACCTGAGCAAGGGGCTCTGGGGGCTCCTGCCTGCCCCCCACCCCTTTAACCTGACACTTCCATGCAGCCGCTCTCCCCAGCAGCGCCAAGCGCGCCCGCCTTCTACCCAGGCTGTTTTCTGCTTGGCTGGGTGCAGACATGGCTTGCATTAACTCCACAACCTGCCAGGAAATTATGGGAAACAAAAGGGCCCGAGATGTCCCTCAGCCTCCGACAAGCCCCAAAACAAATGGTGGAGGAGCAGGGTCACAAAGGAATCCGACGCCCACCGCCCGCCCTGGAATTAATTTACCTACCTCAGAGCCCATTCAGGGGAGGGGGGGGGCTGCGACATGACAAGATCGGACAGGCCTCTGCCCGCCTCCGGGCTCCTTTGTGTCCCCCACATAATAGACAAGGCGAGTGCATTGCAGGAGGGGCGGGTGGGTACCATGTCGTCCTCCCAGCGATGGAGCAGGGCCTTTGCAAATGCTAATGGGCTTGGAGCAGGACGGAGGATGTTGGTTTTCACACGAAAACAGAAAAGAGGCATTGTGGGGAGCGGCTGGCAAGAAACGTGTCATATCTGCGCATCAAAGGCTCTTGCAGGCCTCTGCTCTCCTAGCGCTGTGCCAAAAATGTCTCCTTGGTGTGCGTTTTCATCTTCTTACGATGTTG
The DNA here is from genome assembly GCF_964106915.1 of Podarcis gaigeae. Lineage (NCBI taxonomy): Eukaryota > Metazoa > Chordata > Lepidosauria > Squamata > Lacertidae > Podarcis > Podarcis gaigeae. Next base: position 100,839,156 of record NC_139681.1, on the reverse strand, counting down.
CATCTGAGAAATCAGGAAGGAGGTGTGAACATTTTGGGGGGGCATTTTCATGGGTGGAGGGGCTGCAGGCAAGGAGGTGGAAGGAAGTTGGTTCCCTTTGGACTTAGGATGATTTGCACTTTCCAAAGTGGTAACATGGCCATCCTTTGGAAGCCGCCCTCCTCCGAGTTTTGCAAGCAACATATAGAAAAATAGATAAACTTTGCACTAAAATGCTGGCGAGTTTTCACGGGGACTTATTTGAAAAATAAGACATCATAAACTGGATCGAGTTTCTCTCAATGGATGCATTTGCCCATAAGAAGAGCCTGCCGGATCAGGCCTGCGCCCTGCCTGGTTCAGGATCCTGTTCTCCGACTGGCCAACCAGCAAGCAGGATTTGAGCCCAGGAGCCACCGGGATTCAGATCCGCCGGGAATGAAGAGCCCCACCCCCCACTCTTCCGTTAAAAGTGCCCACTGGTTCTGCAAGTTCATGGGCTGGATTGATGGACAAACTCCCGAGTAATGCACTATAATTTCTGTGTTCAAGCAAATCTTAAGATAATTAGGGTAATTTTGTTTTAATACAGTTTCAAGTAAAATGTAGTCGGCTGCCCTTTTCTTGATATGTTGGCTTGGGATAATTAAAAGGGGGGTGGAATCCATTTTCTTTGCACTCGGTGATCAGCATGAAATATCCAGCACTTCGCCGTTTTACCAAATGCAATCCATCTTGGCTAATTGAGGGGCTGAAAGATGAGTGTTTTAAGAAAAGGCCAAACGCTGTTGAGCACTTCTGGGATTCACCAGAGAGAGAGAGAGGGAGAGAGAGGGAGGGAGGGAGGGAGAGAGATAGGCCCCCCCCCCTGCCCACCGCTGAGAGGGGTCCTGTGACCACTGAGCCTTCACTTTTCTAGCACACAAACATGGAGCATCTCCCTCTTGAATTAGGGGGACTCTTCCAAGATGCAGCTTCGCTCTCGGGTCCAGGCAGCATGGCCCACAGCGTGGGAAGATGGCTGCTGCAGTCCACCAATATCTGAAGGGCACCACATTGCCTACCCCTGGTCAGGGCTGACTGGCAGAAAGGGCTCTTGGGGGTTCCCGGCAGAAAGCCTTTTCCCAGCCCTGCCCGGAGGAGCCACGGGGGAACTGAACTGCCTGGGGCACAGCAGGTGCTCTGCCCCATCGCCTGAGCCCTCGGGGCAGATGGGCGGCATGCAAATAAAGAAGAGAGTAAGAAATTTAAGTGCTCAAAACCTCTCTTTATTTTGTTTTCCTTCAATGACATCTGCATTCAATAAATAACTTCCACGGGATGCATCATGCTAAACGTCAGGTCGGCAACAGAGGCTTATAACTGAAAAGTGGACCAGACAGAAGGAAGTACGAGAAGAGGATTGGGGGGGCAGGGGGGAGGCGGTAAGAGACGGGTCTTGGTGCAGCACCCCTTTTTAGGAGATCCTGAAGTTGCCTCTAGGAAGGCCTGAGCAGCTAAGAGGCTTTTGCATCATTGAGGGCACAGAATCTCTGGCGTGCGGCCGAAAGCATTTGCTACACACACAAACACACAAAATGCCATCTCATTTTATTTTTTAATAGCAGAGGAATGAGGGTTGCTCTCTCCCATCTCCCATCACTCTCCTTTTGGTTCTTGGCAACAGCTGCCTCTCCCCGCCCATCTTGTTTCCGGATTTCACAGAACACCATGTGGAGGAAGAGGGGGGCAGCAAAGGCAGTGTCCCCTTTGCCGAAAAACAAAACCAAACCACACCTCCCACCTGCGAAGTGCAGCAAGGCAGGATTCCCGGAGGATGAGGGGAGAGAATGTCAAGGCAGCGCTGCACAGCCCATCGGAGGAAGCAGCCTGCCAGCAAGTCACTTGTGCAGAGGTGTAAAGGCAGACAATGCAGAAGTGGGGATGGGGAGGGGGAGAGTGGGCACGAGGAGATTTGGAAAGATATCTCAAAAAGCGGGAGAGGAAATGTTACTGGTAACGTACATTTCTGCATTTAGGGCTGGCGCAATACGACAGTCATCCCACAATGGATGCTTGGAGCTGCTCAAGGGGGGTGACGAGTGTCTGCACAGAGGGGGCAGTTTCTTCCACGATGCAGAGAGGAGACGGCTGGGTTTAAAGGGGCTCCATGTGGAGGGCCGTGACCAGCACATGGCAGGGTCCCCTCTCTACCCAAAAGCCACCGGAGCCCTGCAGCATAAAAAAACCAAACTGGGCGAGTCCCCGAAAGGAGCTTTCCCTCCAGAGTCTGCCCCTGCCATGCAGGCCAAGAGCAAATCTCTTTGGAGACTCTTCCCCCCCTCTAAGGCGCTTATTCCACAGGTCTCAAAAGCGGCTGATGTGCAACGATTTATCTGGAACCTGCCACTGCCGGTGGGATATTAAGGAAGGAGTCCCTCTCAGCAAGCATAAAAAACAAAAGGGAAATGGAGCTGGCCAAAGTCCCAGCCCAAGACCAAACTGCAGTGAAATGGATAGTGGAGGATGCTGTTCTTGGAGCCAGATGCCCATGAATGGGCCCCCAGGCGCCTGTTTGGACACGGCCTGGGAGCCCCCACCAGGCTCACTCCCCCCTGCCCAGCTTCTCTCCAGTGCCTCAGTCAAGATCTGGCTCCCCAGAAGAGCATTGAAAGCCAGCTGCTCTCGCTTGGAGGCCCTCAATGCGCTGCGTCACACAAACAAACAAACATTACGTAGGAGGTGTTGTTGACGTATGTACAAAGGCTAAAATTTTATTTCAAGCCCCTCGGGTTCGCCACGCAAAGGAGCCTCCGACCGGCCAAAACCACTAGAGGCGGCGGAAGGGGTCTTGCCACCCCAGAAAGAAAAACCCCCTACTTCTGGACCCTCCCTGGAGAAAGAGAGAGAGGGAGCACTTGCAGAATCTGGACACCCCCCTCAAGGCATCATTTCCAGGTAAGAAAGCATAGGTTTCCGTTGCCAGGCTTGCTTCCCCCGTCACCCAAAGAGCAGGTGGCAGCCAGGGCCTCTCGTTGCCTCCTGCCAATTGTCTCCTTTCCCTGGGAGACCTTCGGGGACACCCCTAAAAAGTGCAACAGGGAGGAGAGGAGGACCAGGAGGCGCCGCGGGGCCATTTCTAGTGCTTTGTGTTCCAGAAGAGGGGCTTTGTCTTCCTGTAGAAGTTCTGTTGAAAGACAAACACAAATGGACTGAATTTGCAGAGAGAGACTGGACAGAGGACACCCCCCTCGTTCCCCCACCAAGTCATTTTTGCCATCCCAGGTTGCCGTTCCCTTGCCAGGTATCTCAATCAAGATTCCTCAAGTGAAACCCAGAAGGGTAAAAGAGCAAGAGGGAGAGATCGGCCCAGATTGAATGTCTTGCCCTCGGCTGGACTTGAGGGACGATTCCAACAGATTCCACATGAAAATGCTTATGGCCCTGTGGAGATGGCAGTCCTGAATCGGACTACCACATGGCCTGCACTCTTTATAAAGACTTGAGGAATGAGATTATCACCCCTCTTTTATGGTCCATTCCGGGTCGCCCAGCCACTGCCCCAGGGTCCTTTCTCTTGGCAGATCAAGACGAGCAGGTAACAGCAAAGGTTGCAAGGTTATTAGCTGGGGCAATCAGAATAACGTCCACTATTTGACCATTGATTCAAAACCCCAAAATGTATTTTATATAATTGACTTTTTATTTCTATTCTTTGGATATTGTATTGTTGTTTTATTGCTATGGCCGACGGCTGATGCAAATGAAGATTCATTCGTTCAGATTGGCCCAGAGCACGGGGCATCACAGGGCACAATGCCTGCCCCCCCGGTGTGCCATGCTGGAACCGGGAGGCCCAGATTCAAATCTCCAATCAGCTAGGAAGGTTGTTACGGTGGCTGAGGGGTCAAGAGGCGATTCCGACTAACATAGGAAGAACATTTGGACGGTGAGGACTGTTCAGCAGTGGAATAGGCTCCTTTGCAAGGTTTTTAAGCCGAGTTGGGTGGTCGTCTGTCAGAGATGACCCTTGGGGAGCATCTTATAATTCTGGAAGACTTGGATGAAGCAGCAGGAGGATCAACTGAACAACCTTTTGGGCCCTTCCAGGCAAAGATGGAGGTACACAGTCCCTTGGCAAGACGAAGGGAGCTTCCTGCTTTCTGGCTGTGTTAACAAGAGCAAGACGGGCCTATTTTGGGCAGCGTCAGAGCGCTGCAGTTGCTTAGTGACCACCCAGAGCTCCTTACCTGTGCGGACCAGCTACTTCTCTTCTTGATGGAGGGCTTCAATGAAGACTTCAAGTTTCTCCTGGATCTCCCGAACCTTTTCTGGAAAAGTTAAGATGCTGCTGTCAGGACGGATGTCTCCAGGCACAGATGCCTCATCTCCCAAGTGGAAACAGGCCTGGCCTCCCAGAGGAAGGCTGCGGGGCTGAGCCCCCATCCCTTCCCTGCCCCACAGGTGCCTCGGGGGCCTCAACAAGACCTGCCTCGTCCGCAGCCGGGAGCCTCCTCCGAAGCGGAGAGGGTGCCAGCACTCAGACTAAGGCCTGCATTGCTGTATTAATAATACTGTATTAACATGTCACAGTTAAACTGCATTAATTAAATTTCCACCTTTTGTTGTAGACTAACCTAGCATAAAGGTGTGCCTCAGAATTAACTGGATGGCCAGCCTTGGCAAAACTTCCTAACAATTAAAATATGGCCTGTGTTTTTGCCGAGAAATAATTTCAGGTTTAGAAGTGGTGAAAGCTCTGAGTGCAGCCACTTACATTACCACGAGCTCTTCAGAGGACAGGGTGGAGGGACATATAAATGTAAAAGACTGAAAAACTGCAGATGCAGAAGCTTCTGAATGGTTTGTTCATTTCAGGGGCTGATTTAGGAGGCCACAGTGTGTCTCCTCCAAATAAGGCTGCTTCCTAGATCTCACGCAGCTCATTTTGCTTCAGCAAAGCAGGATTAAATAGCATTTAGAAAGTTACCCCTCGGCCAGCACAAAAAATATTCCAGAAGACAAAATAAAAATCACAATTCAGAGGTCCAGCCTTTCAAAAGAGGGGGCAGTGTTCAAACTAGCCAAACCAAATCAAAGCAAGACAGGCTAAGAGAAGTGCCCTGAATTTAAAGATGCTTTTGCAAAAGTTATAATCCAGACTTTGGACTGTTTCGCTCACCCACCCCCAACCATTTCATTCTTTAAAAGGTCAGAGTTTATCTGGCAGTCTGCCCAGCAGTTGCAGGAGCAGCAGCTACAGCCACTTATCTGTCTACAGGCTTATCTATTTACCTGTCAGCAACAGGCACAACTGGTGGCAAAGCTGACCTGGAAACACCCTTCCTGCCACTGGCCCAGGCTGAAGAGGCAGAAAACTCAAAGCAGAGAGCCGCCCAAAGCTTGAGGAAGGCCAGAAGGGGCAAAAGGGCAGCCCAATCTCTGCCCAAGCAGACCAGCCCCCGGGTGCCCAGCCTGCACCACCGGCTTGGACTTGGGGGTGTTTCCAGAAAAGAAAAGCCGCCCCAGAGTTACGTGGCAGGTGAGAGAGCAGCCCTCTTCATGGGAGTGTGGCGCACAGAGGGTCCCGGGAAGAGAAGAGCTCGCTCTTTCAGAGGTCTGTCTGGCCACTTTATGGGGCAAAAGTAAAAATGAGGCCCAGAAGGCAGAAAGAAGCCAGAGCAGACTCTAGAGGATGTTCCCGGCTGGCGTCCTGCAACCGCAGAGTCCAGCTTGCCACCTGGTCTACAGAAAATCTTCTCCCTTTGAGGCTTTGCTTACTTTCTAGAACATTATGCCGTCCTCTGTTGCTGAACGACTGTCTCATGGAAGATCACAGAGCCACAGAACTGTAGAGCTGGAAGGGACCCCTGGGTCATCTAGCCCAACCCCTTGCAAGGCAGGAATCTCAGCTTGAGCATCCCTGACAGATGGCCACCCAACCTCTGCTTGAAAACCTCCAAGGAAGGAGAGCCCACCATATCCAGAGGGAGACCATTCCTCTGCTGAAAAGCTCTGATTGCCAGAAAGTTCTGGTGTTAGGCAGAATCTCCTTTCTTGCAACCTGAAGCCACGGATTTGGGTCCTTCCATGTAGTGGAGCAAGTTTGGTTTCTGCAGCTCCAGAGAGGAGGACCTGAACCCGTGGCTTCAACTGCAGGGGCTGGGCTGGATGACCCTGGGAGTCCCTTCCAACTCTACAGATTCCATGAACTTTCCCACCCCAAACCTTCTCCTGTTTCTTCCCCGAACTCTCAGGGCTCAGCACCTCTCGCTGCCTTGCTTCCTCCCGACCTCTCCGCCCCAAAGTTGCTCCGATGGCTCCTGCACAAACAACCAATGTCCCCTTTGAGAGCTTTTGGCACCGAGCGAGAGATACGGAGAGCCTGGTTCTCGTGACACCTGTTAAACAGCACACCCCCTCCCCCCCCCCCGGCCGGCCACCCCGCCTGCAGCTTTGCAACAATGACGCAGGCCCTGTGAATGGCCATTCTCCTCCCCATTTACTTCGTGTTTACTCAAAAGATGAGCCGTTTCCCTCCACCAATTCATCCCAGGGTCCCTGATCTGGGTCATGAATATTCCCATAATCCCCTCTCCCAATCTCCCATAAACCCCCGGCTGACACAGAATGAAGAAATCCTCTATTCAGAGGCCTCAAGAGAGCCATTCATCCTTGCGGGGCTCTTTATCTGCACATGAAACGACACCCACAGCCTCTCTCATTTTCTTTGCATTAATCCTCTGATACCGGCTCCAAAGGGGCTCAAAAACAGACTAATTGATCTGTAATTACGATCTGAATACACACTGTGAACACAGAAAACAGAGTGGGGAGGGAGGGGGACGGCAAGGCTTGCCGGTAGCTGTGGGCACAGGATGGAACAGGATAGAGCGAGGGCTGAAAAAAATAAAGAAAAACCCACCTCCTAGCACCACCCGTTCAACCCCCAACTTCTGCAGTGCTGCCCTTTGCTTTGCCCGTTTCAGATCCCCCCTGCCTGGGGAAGTGGGCATGGGACCGAGCAGAGGGCTGGCGGACAGTGCCATCCATGATGGCATCACGCAAGAACGTATCATACAAAGAGGCTGCAGGATGAGGCCCAAGGGGCCCCCCCTGTTCTCCTATTGGCCAACCAGGTGCCCAGCAAGCAGGATTCATGGCCAAGAGCAGATCTCCCCTGCTGTGGATTCCAGAAACTGGCACTCAGAAGCATTGCTCCCTCTGACCGTGGAGGCAGAGCCATCCTGGCGAGGAGCCATCAATAGCCCTCTCCTCCTCCATCAATTTGAAAGCCATCTGGGCAGATCACCAGCACCATAAACTTCACTGAACTAGCCAAAGATCATGACATCATCCACAAAGACCTGCGGGAGGGAGTTCCATAGTTTAACTCTGCGCTGAGTGAAGGAGGACTGCCCTTATCCATCTGGAATCTTTCAATGTTCAGCTTATGTCAGGGGACTGCCATCGGAACAGGGCAGGGAAGCGGAGGGGCAGTTGGGTTGCAGGGAAACTCTGAAAATCTTGCGAAGCAGTTCCTCTTCCTGTGGTGGGAAAAGCCCACTTCCAATGGGGAAGAGGGGAAAGGACCAGAGGATGCTGCTGGGAGCCTCAGCACTGCTCCTGTCCAAGCTGGCCAGGAGGGAAGCACGCCCCCTCCGTCACCCACCCTGCGCAGAGGTGTAAAACGCAAAGAAGGAAGGAGAAGGCGGGGGGGTGACTAAGCTCTTATGTTGGGGGAGGTCCCAGAAGTGACCACTCCCGGATTCTGCTAGCGACTGAGGCAGACATGAACTTGTGGCTCTGTCCTGTAAATAGTTTTGCACCAGAATAAAACCTGTAAAAGACAGGTCGGAGTACCGACTGATTACTCACGAGAAACCACCACTGCCGCCTGACAGCTTAGTTACAGGCGCACAAGTTCTAGTGTGAGGAAAATACTTCTCTCTTCACTTTCTCTATGCCATGTGCACATTTGCAAACTTCCATCATGTCACCTCCTACCTGTCTTTCTCTCAACTGAAAAGTCCCAAACGCTGCAACCTTTCTTTGCAAGAGAGTCTCTCCACACCCTGGATCCTTTCGGTTGCCCTTTTCCGAACCTCTCCAACCCTACAATATCCCTTTCGGGGCAAGGCGCCCAGAACGGTCCTCGCATGCCTTTGTGCAGCCGCACAGAGAGACTGAAGGCTGCCTGAACCGGGTGATCTGAGCTCGGGTCGTGCCCTACTTCATTTCCCACCCCCTTCCTTTTTTCAAAAACCACTTTACATTAATGCCTCACATTTTTGAACCAGTTTCCTCTTGCTCACATACCGCGCGCCCGGCAGGAAAAAGCAGAACTTTAAAGAGAAAGCCACCCAGGATGCCCTTAAAGAGACAGATCTCCATCGATCACTTGCGGAGACAGATTTATAATAAGAGGGCCCCCCCTCTGTTTCTTTAAGGCTGCAAAACCAGATGGGAAGTGAATGGACAGCCAGCGGGTCAAGAAAACACAGGGGAGGTTCCGCTTGTCTGCCGCATTTGTGTTCCCCGCAGAGAAAGGGGGTCAAGACGGAAGCAGCACGGCCGGCGGATGGAAAGGGCCTCCTTTCTTCGCCCGCCTACAAAGGCCGGCGCTGTTCCCCTCGCCCCCACTGTCAAGCGGGGAGAAAGATTGGCTTGTCAAAAGGTCCCCGGCAGCCCCGGCTTCCCAAAGAGGCAGAGGCAGGCAAATGAATCCGGGGAGATTGTTAAACAATTAGCTCATTAGCGCCACGAAAGCGCCAGACAAAGGGCTGCCGAGCGGAAGGCGCTGGAGCGGGATTTATAGCAGTTCAGGGAGAGTCGCCCCATGAATCACGGCAGCGGAGGCTCTTGCGCAGGATGAAAAGGGAAAGCTCGCAGGAGAGGCGAGGGAAGTCCGAGGAAGCGTGCGCGGCCGACGAGGAGCACGCTCAAAGGGCGCATTGTCAGCAGCGCGCAAGGAGGCCAGTTGCTGCCTTCCTGGGAACCCCTGAATTGCAGAAGCAGGGAACAGAGCAGGGCAGCCACCAGCCGAGGCAGCACAAGGGCGGGCGCGGGTGGGCTCTCCAACCTGCAGCTGAAAAATCAGCCCCCACTTACGGTTTCAATGCAGCTCTCTCTTCCCCCACTTGGCGCCAGCTGGGTGCTTCAGACTACAACTCCCATCCCAAAGTTGTGCAGGCTGGTGCAATTTGGAGAGCACCCAGTGGAAGAAGGCTGATTTAACCTAGGGACCTGCGTGCACCTATGTCAACACCAATATCCCCTTGGCATCCTGGAAGCCTCCCTAGGGACCTTGAGGAAAGACGGAAGCAGGGAGTCCTGGGCGGGGGCACGAGGGACCCCAAGGGCTGTGCCAACCCCCTGCAATGAAGGAAGCACAAAAGGAACTCTACTTTGTACCATAAATAAATTGGCAGGTTGGGAAAGGAACCTTAGAAACACCTGCACCTCTGAACCTCTCTTTGCTGCCGCCACCTTTCAGGGCAGGAACAAAGGCAGGACTCCCAAGACATGGTCCAGAGCACCTGGGATTCCCTTCCGGCCCCTTTTTCTTCCCAATAATCCTGTGAAGGGGGTCAGCTTCATCAGTGAGCTTGGCTCTCTGCCACTCAATACTCCAAAGCCGCCAGCCCCACCCCCGCTGGTTTCCTAGGAAAGACCCCTTCTTGACACCTTCGGGATCCACTGCTGCCATTCTGAGCTAGTCATACTGTTAGAATGAGGCTGGGAACTGAGAGCGGCCACTGAGACCACATAACACCGGTCCTGAAAGACCTTCATTGGCTCCCAGTACTGTAACTGTGTCCCTGAAGGACCAGGTGCGCAGCCTGGGAGTCATTTTGAACTCAGCTGTCCATGGAGGTGCAGGTCAATTCTGTGTCCAGGGCAGCTGTCTACCAGCTCCATCTGGTACACAGGATGAGACCCTCCCTGCCCACAGACTGTCTCGCCAGAGTGGTGCATGCTCTGGTTATCTCCTGCTTGGACTACTGCAATGCGCTATACGTGGGGCTACCTTTGAAGATGACCCAGAAAGAACAACTAATCCAGAATGCGGTAGCTAGACTGGTGACTGGGAGTGGCCGCCGAGACTACATAACACCAGTCCTGAAAGACCTACGTTGGCTCCCAGTAAGTTTCTGAGCACAATTCAAAGTGTTGGTGCTGACCTTGAAAGCCCTAAACGGCCTCAAAGGCCCAGTAGACCTGAAGGAGCATCTCTACCCCCATCATTCTGCCCAGAAACTGAGGTCCAGCTCCGAGGGCCTTCTGGCGGTTCCCTCCCTGTGAGAAGTGAGGTTACAGGGAACCAGGCAGAGGGCCTTCTCGGTGGTGGCGCCCGCCCTGTGCAATGCACTCCCAGCAGATGTCAAGGAAATAAGCAACTATTTGACTTTTAGAAGACATCTGAAGGCAGCCCTGTTTAGGGAAGTTTTTAATGTTTGATGTTTTATTGTGTTGGGAGCTGCCCAGAGTGGCTGGGAAAACCCAGCCAGATGGGTGAGGTATAAATAATAATAAATTATTATTATCATTCTGAGTCTGTATGAAGCAGCTTCCTCTGGGGTGATGTCTGCATGGTAGGAGGCTTCCTGAGTGGCCAGCTAAGAGAAGCCTCCCAGAGCCATCTCAAGGGCTGAGTCCGAGCACAAGGGAAGAGCTCTTGCTAGCAGCCCCCGCCTGCCTGCCTGCCTGCCTGTGTGTGGCCAGGCCTCTCTCCGTGGGAAACGGCCTTTGTGCAGAACAAAGTCTCAACTCGCCTGCGACACCTGCCCAGGTGCCAGCACTTCACGGACTGACAATGCCGGGGGGGGGGGGGGCTGGACACCCTCTCGCCGGCACGTCTCAGCTTTCCTGACAAGATTTCCCTCTCCTGCCCTCCCTTCCCATCAAACACAGGCCGTTCTACATAGCCAGGATTCAGAAAAGCTGAAGCTAGAACAGTCCCTTGACCAAAAACAGATCCTGCATATTTAGGAAGACCACTTCCTCTTCACGGCATTGGCAGATAAACACTCTCCCAAACCATCACCACTTCCAAACTAATATCAGAATCAATACAAAATTTGTGGCTATTGGGAGAAAGCAAAGTAGAGCGGAATGAGAGGAAACCAAAGGAGCTAGACTAATGAGAGACTCTGCTATCAATGCCCTCTTGAAATAGCTCAGTGAGAGGCCAATAGCTCTGATACCTTTAGGATAAAGGTTCCCAATTGGTGGTCTGTGGACCCCCCCCCCCCCGGTCTGTGGCATCCTTCACATAACAAAAACTAACACAGAGACACAATTTTCTTTAGAAGTAGGGGGCCATGGGCTTGGCTGCTGAAACAGAGGCGTTCTGCAGTACTTAGCTAATTTGGCAACACTGTATTTGGATATCCTATGTGCTTCGAACCTAAAATATTCCCACTTGATTATCTGAAAGATGTTATTCCAGAAAATGATCAAGATATACTGTTTAAGCTTAAAACTGCTGCTCAAATTACAACAGCTAAAAAATGGGGGTGGAGGGGAGCACACCTCAACCATTTGAAAGGACTGAGGAAAAAAACTGGTCCAAGGGAAAGCAGCCCAAACTTCCTCAACAGTCTCCCCCAAAGGCCAGAAGATTTGGCAGCTTGGCAAGGGCTGTGAAGGCAAGGCACTTGCTGTGTCCTCCCCCTCCAGGAGGAAAGCCTGGGCATGCCACGCAGCTGCGAGGAAGGGCTTCCTCCAGAGACAGCCGGGGCAAGCCCAGGCAGGCCCCAGAGAAATGCTCAACCTGTCTCTGGGGGCAGCGGCTGCCTGGGAGATGCTGCAGCCACCGCAAGTGACAAAGGAGGGTAAACAGAGGCAGGGGGTCAGCCTGCCAGCAAACACGCCTCCCTCTTTCATGGGGATCCTCCGAAAGGCAGCCACCTGCTGCCCCCTGAAGCGGGGAAAAGGCACTGCTCCTTCTGAGGCATTTCACGAAGGGTCTCTGCCTCTCCGGGAGCAGGAATGACCACAAGAGTGAAAATGCCTCCAGCTGACTGCAGAGTCGCACCTGACCCAACGTTCTGGGCTCAAGCAAACACAAAAAGGAGCTGAAACGTTTGCCTGGCATCGCAAAATCCCCAATGAAGCTGCGCAAGATTCTGCACATTGAGGCTTTTCAACCGGTTGCCACCAGGGCTCTGAGCCACATCCTGCTCAAGTCCTGAGTGAACAGGCTCTCGGACTCATCTCTCGGGAAGGCCTTGGAGAAATTAGGCTGCTTCCCTCCCCACTGCCACTGCCACTGGGAGAGAAATACGAGAGTGACTTAGAAACCCCAGAGAACAGCTTCACTACTTCCAGGCCTTGGGAAATCTGATCCTTTCCCAGAATAATTTCCAAGAGGCGACTAATTCTGGAGGGTGAGAAAATACAGAGACACAGGAGAAGGCTGCTCAAAAACAGAGAGAGAGAGAGAGAGAGAGAGAGAGAGAGAGAGAGAGAGAGAAATATCAAGACTGGGACTGCGACAGGCAGGTTAACCCTCCTCAGGAAATCTTACTTATGTGGCAGCACAGACACACAGGGAAGAAATAAATTCCCACCTGGCCTGGCCCTGGAGGGATGTTTCCTTCAGCCTCCCAGGGCAAAGGGCAGCTTTGGAGGGCAAATTTAGCCAGCACTATGGAGTAGGGGGCGAGGCTTAACTCTTTAAAAATCAAAAGCCGCCAGGTGTTTAGCACATGGTTAGTTTGGTCTAGGGAACCAATTTCTCTCGGAGGCAGCAAGCCCCTGTCTCCATCCTGCAAATGTGTTATGCGGGACAAAGGCATGGCTAGACGAGCGTGGAGCAGGACCCAACCCATTAAAAGCTAATTCCTGGACAGATGTTTATGTAACTCATTGGCTGTAAGGAGTACAGACAAGCCAGGATGTTTGGGGGAATATTATGGCATGCAAGCGTCTTTGCCCCCACCTTTCCCAGATGTTCTGTGGCCGTAAAACTTCGTACTTGATCCTGACCCAACAATATTAGCACAGAAACTATTGACATTCCAGAAGGCCACTGTATATTTATTAAGTTACTAAAAATCATATTTGAAGTTTTCATCCTCCCATAAAACACGTGGATTAGTTCTGTGGTATGGAAATTATTTTTAATAGTCTGCGCTCCTTTGCTTTTTTGAGGAATTTCTTCACTAGAAAGGATTTAACAGCCGTCATCGTAAGGGGGGGGGATTAGCGCCCTAAGAAGAGGGGGCCCGGCTCAACACGGAAGGCTATACGGGCCAAAGGAAAGACCAGAACAAAAGGCTCACATGAAACTGGGCACCAAGTACCTGTCTGCCTCATGGCCGCCTCTCGACAGCAGAAGATGCTGTCCAACAGCATCTCAGCCCCATGCAAACAATGGCAAAGCCCCTCGGACAACCCAGCGCCATTCAGTGCTGACGTCTCCCCACAACAGAGCAAGACTTCTGTGTGAGTGCCTGGAGGCAGTTGAAGGATGGATGGCGACTAATGGGTTGAGGTTTAATCCTGACAAGACAGAAGTACAGTTTTGGGGGGACAGGGGGCGGGCTGGTGTGGAGGATTCCCTGGTCCTGAATGGGGTAACTGTGCCTGAAAGGACCAGGTGCGCAGCCTGGGAGTCATTTTGGACTCACAGCTGTCCATGGAGGCACAGGTCAGTTCTGCGTCCAGGGCGGCTTTTTACTAGCTCCATCTGGTACGCAGGATGAGACCCTCCCTGCCTGCGGGCTGTCTGGCCAGAGTGGTGCATGCTCCTGCTTTGACTACTGCCATGCGCTCTATGTGGGGCTACCTTGGAAGGTGACCCGGAAACTGCAATTAATCCAGAATGCGGCAGCCAGACTGGTGACTGGGAGTGGCTGCTGAGACCACATAACACTGGTCTTGAAAGACCTACATTGGCTCCCAGTATGTTTCCGAGCACAATTCAAAGTGTTGGTGCTGACCTTTAAAGTCCTAAACGGCCTCAGCCCAGTAGACCTGAAGAAGCGTCTCCACCCCCATCATTCTGCCCGGACACTGAGGTCCAGCGCCGAGGGCCTTCTGAGGGTTCCCTCACTACGAGAAGTGAAGTTACAGGGAACCAGGGAGAGGGCCTTCTCAGTGGTGGCACCCACCCTATGGAACGCCCTCCCACCATATGTCAAAGAAATAAACAACTATCTGACATTTACAAGACATCTGAAGGCAGCCCTGTTTAGGGAAGTTTCTAATGTCTGATGCTTTATCGCTTTATTATTATTAATATTCTGTTGGGAGCTGCCCAGAGTGGCTGGGGGAAACCCATTCAGATGAGCAAGGTATCAATCAATCAATCAGTCAATCATCATCTGGTGGCAAGCCCAAACAGGAGAGGCGCTTGCTGGCCGGCAAATGTTTCCAATTACTTCCAACCAGAGATTAAAACACAAGTGCTGGAGGAGGCAGGCGAGGAAGAACCTCCCCAATTGCTGCCGCGTGTCACACAGGCAACGTTATCACCTGCGCCTTTACCGCCAGAGGTGCCGTGGTGGGCGGAAAAGTATTACGGCCTCCCACCTCCACCCCCTCGCTACAAGGGAAACGTCAAAAAATGCCTTCCAGATGTGATCTGCTCCTGCCGTCATGGAAAGAGGCACAGCACTCGCTCCTACAGCCAGGGAGGCGAAACCCTGACCGATCCAGAGGGCATCTTTTCTTTGCACAAAATGCCTTTATGTGGTTTTTTTCCCCCTGGCTGGGCAACCAACTCTAAAGCTTGCTGGCCAAAACTGCCACAGCCGTTGGGGCCGATCAGAGGTGTCATGGGCCAGGAAGCTAGAAGGCACTGAGCCTGTAACAGGACAGCTTACTTAGAAAGGAAGAGAGAAATGAATAAATATAGGGGTGGGGCGGTGTTCCCCTGAGCAGGCACCCCAGGGCAACCTTGCTTTGATCAGGTGGTTCCTTTAGCAGGGGGTGATGGTTCTGGCTTTAAATTACAGCCAATCACTTTCTGGATTTTTAAGCATGCACCTAATAAGAACCAACCAAATCTCTAACCCTAAGCAGAATTTCCAGAGCAAAGGACCCAGCTTCTGCAGCAGGAGAGGGCCTTTTCCACGTGCTGCTGGAGCCACTGCAGCTCCTGAGCCAGAGAGATACTCACTGAGGTCCTCGGCCAGCTGGACTCTCTTCCCCGTGAGCAGCTTCATCTTCTTCTCGCAGTCCTCAGCAAAATCCTCCAGCACCTCTTTCACGTTCTTCTCCAGGCGCCTCACTGTCAGGGGGGGGGGGGGGGGAACGGGAATTTAAAATATATTCAATTCTATTTCTACATCTGGGGTTGGGGTGAGGATAATAGTAGAGGGAGTGCTTGTACAAATCTTACATTCACGTGAAATACCTGCTGGAAGGGACAGGCCATGCCTGAACGATGCAAAAACAGCATCACCCCCCCACCCCAGTGCCAACCTCTCCAGAAGGATACCCAAGCTGTTGAGTCCAGGAGTAATCCGAGAGATGGGGGGTTAAGGATCTCCTGGCTCCCTCAAGGCTTGCCATGGGCCATCCCTACTGTCTTCCTGGATTTGATCTCGACCAAACCAGCTGAGCCACAGACAGTGGATACTCAAAAAGGAGCACTGGAGACTTCATTTTACACGTCAGTAATGAACAACTGAAACAATCTCTTCCAATGAATTTAGGAAAAGTATAGTTTTTGAGTCACATGCCTTTTCAGCTCCTTACTGACTATGCTTTTGTTTTTCAATACAGCTTCCAAAAAATTGTGATTCATTTAAGTAATATACACTGGTACCTTGGTTTAAGAACAGCTTAGTTTATGAACAACTTAGATTAAGAACACTGCAAACCTGGAAGTAGGTGTTTTGGTTTGTGAACTTTGCCTTGGAAGCAGAACATGTTCCGCTTTCTGTTGAGTGTGTTCCATTTGTAAATTGAATCCCCCGCTGCTATGAGAAAGCGCACCCTGGTTTAAGAACGCTTTGGTTTAAGAATGCTTTGGTTTAAGAACGGACTTCTGGAACGGATTAAGTTCGTAAACCAAGGTTCCACTGTATGGTGGACCTGATATAATTTTCCCCGCTGCTTACTTTCAGTCTCCATCGTGATCCCATCCAGTTTGACTGTACTGACAAACCTTATGCTTGGTATTGTTTTTAATAATGATAATGATGATGATGATAATGGCATTTCTTAAATCCCACCCATCTGACTAGGTTGCACTAGCCATTCTGGGCAGCTTCCAACAAAAATGCACAGGAAAACAAACAACAACATCAAACTTTAAAAACTTCCCGAAACCAAGAACGGCCCCGCCAGCATCCAGCCAGGCTTCCACCAAACGAAGGAAGAGCTTGCAGCATGTGGCCGGCCGGAGTGGCCCAGCAGGGCAGCCTCCGCAGGCCTCTCACCTTCCGTGTTGGTCAGCTGCTGCCTCAAGGTGTTGGCCGTGATGCCCAGCATCCGCTGAATCCGCCAGAACAGGACCACATCGTTGCACTCGAGCTGGAACCGCACAGTGAGGAACAAGGGAGCATCAGGGAAGCAGCAAAGTACCCACTGGGCCACATGGCGTCTTCTGTGGCTTCATTCATCACTTCTTCTCAATCCAAGCCAAAAAACGGTTTGATAGGCAAAAACCAGCACCTGCAATTTGGCCCAGAAGCAGCCAGGGTACCTGGCTGGGTACCTTTCTGTGTTTATTACATGCTCAAACTTTTCTGTGCTTATTGCAAGACCACCTAAAGCATCCGAAAACAATTCTTAGGCAGTCATCCCAGAAACAAAACACAGCAACTGACCAGTGATGCTGTCAATGTAAGACGTATCACTCTTTTACGGTGCTACACTGGAATGGCTTTTCAAATGCATTTTCAGAATTTGAAACGGTATAGACAGTTTTTTAAAAAGAAAAGTGGCATATAAATGCTTTTTTAAATAAAACATGAACAAGCAAATCCAATAGAAGATAAAGGACACTGAAAGCTTGGTAACAGGGAAGCCGGCACTGGTTATTCAAGGAAGAGCAGCTTAGCTGTGAAGCATTTAAAAAAGGTCAAGGACCCCAGACGACTCTGGGGTTGCAGCGCTCATCTTGCTTTACAGGCCGAGGGAGCCGGCATTTGTCCGTGGACAGCCTCCGGGTCACAAGGCCAGCATGACTAAGCCACTTCTGGCAAATTAGAGCAGCGCACAGAAACGCCATTTACCTTCCCGCTGGAGTGGTACCTATTTATCTACTTGCACTTTTTTTGGCGTGCTTTCGAACTGCTAGGTTGGCAGGAGCAGGGACTGAGCAATGGGAGCTCACCCCGTGGGGATTCGAACCGCTGACCTTCTGATTGGCAAGCCCAAGAGGCTCAGTGGTTTAAACCACAGCGCCACCCGCGTCCCTTGAAGCATTAAAAGTGGCACCCAAAAGGCACAGAGGGGCATCATCTCCCTGCATCTCCCTGGGCAGAGGGTGTCTCATGGCCCTGGGGGCTGCCCTGCCTCACCTACCCAAGCAGCTAAGCTTCTGCTGGTGGAGACCTCAAGCCTGGGAACTTTAGCAAGGCCCCTTTGATTTTCAGTAGGAAAAGAGGAAAGAGCTGCGGTGTCTGTAAGCAGCCTCAGCGAGTGCCTTGCTCACAGCCAGCGGAATGCAGGATCCTATCTAACACCACAAACTGGCATCAAAGGCAAAATGTCCTGCTTCAGCCGGCTGGTGGCACAGCATTTTCTATGTCCATATGACTGAGGAGGAAACTAAGGCTGTGAAGCATCGCCCTGCTAGACCATCGAGGACGGCCATCTGTCAGGGATCCTTTCCCTGCCATTCCTCCATTGCAGGGGGTTGGGGTTGGGGGTCAGGCGAGACGACCTTTGGGGGCACCTTCCAACTCTACAAGTTCACAAGGGAGGGCACAAACTGAATCAGAACCAGAGATGCCGTGAAGAAGGGCAAGGGCAAAGAAGCAGCAGAAAGGAAAATGCCCAGTGTCTGCAAGAACTCCAGTTCATCGGCCCTGACAAAAGCCACTTCTTTTCTGGCGTGCAAAATACTTTTAGAGTCCAACCCTTGAAGTCTTCCATCTTCTTCTTGGAAGAACTGCGTGGCCCACACAGCAAGGCTTGGCCTTGGGGGCTTCTCGGCCCTTCCACTGCTACAGAGGACTCACACGGGACACATGTGGGGGGCAAGGGGGGCCCTCAATCCCAGCTAGAGAGCCAGCCCTCTTTGTTGTGAGTCCCAGGAACTCAAGAGGGGCAGCCCCATGGAAGAGCGAGAGGCGCAGGGACCAGATGCTCATCCCAAGACTACCACCTAGTGGCGTGTCCCAAAAATTTCATTCAGAGAGAGAGAGAGAGACGGGGGGGGGGGGGGGGGGAGCTGAGTGAGAACCCTCGCCTTTCCTGGCCAGACATCAGGGGAGGGCGGCTGCCGTTCCCTAAGTGCTCGTAACCCGCAAGTTCTTCCACTTACCTCAGAGTCCACAAAATGCCTCTGGTAGTAATAAAAGCCTCTCCGGCAGAGGTTGCAGTGGCCCAGGGCCTTCTTCAAGAAATGCCGCCTGTAGACCTGGTGCCAGGTGTCTTTAATCTAGGACCAAAGGGAGAGGGGAACATCTGGTTATCGTTGGCCCAAATCCGGACGGCCCCGGAGCACGTGCCGGCTGGCAGATGTTGTGCGGCGCTCAGAAGAAAGCTCAGCCTTGGAAGCAGCTGAGAGGCTGGGCTGTCAGCTGAAGGGGCCCTGCTGGCTCACATGGACACCACCTCCCAAGAAGGGGGGGAGCAAAAGCACCAGGGTCTGTTTTGGGTTGTTGCTTTTACTGAAACCTGTCCAGCAGCCGCCTATTCCCGATGGGGAAAGTGCTCCCGCAAACGGAGAGTGCAAAAGAAACGTGCTCTTCTGAATCACGGCTGAAGCAGCATCTAGCACAGGGGTCGGCAACCTGTGGCCCGTGGGCCACGAACAGCCGTTTAAATGGCCCCCGAACTGCACCACCCGCTCGGGGAGTCCCTGCGTGCTGCGCTAAACCGGCACAGTTTATGGACTCGCTTCCACAGCGCCAGAAATCGCATCTACACAGACGCCGAAAATCACGTCTGCGCAGACACATCCGGCCACAGAGTGATCTCCGCAGGAGTGATTTGGCCCAGGTGAGGTAAACCTTGTCAACCCCTGATCTGGCAGGATTCAGCCCCCCCCCCCCAACACAGTCTTCCGCTAATTGCATCCTGACAAGTAGTCTGGGAATTTAGGAAAGGGTTACAGCTCAGGGATCCAGCAGTTGCTTGGCATGTAGAAGGACTCAGGTCCAGTCCCTGGCAGCCTCTCCAGACAGGGCTAGGACAGACGCCTGTCCAAAATACTGGAGGGTCACTGACAGTCAGCAGAGATAACACTGAACTGGATGGACCAATTGGTCTGACTTCTCTGTTCCTTGCTCAAGCTACTTACCGAAATGTGGAACTCTTGGGTAGAGAATTTGAATCCCCCATGGCCAAAACCAACATGCTATGAACTGCACTTCCTAAGAGTAGCCCAAGAAAACGCACAGCCAGCTTTTGACGCCAACGTCTTACTCAGAGAGAGGGAGGGGGAAAGGGAAGGAAGGAAGGAAGACATGGCACTTCTGCTAAGCCTTTCCCCTTATTACGACCATTAAACACCCCCCCCCCATACTCTGACCCCCCACCCAAGAATGTCTGGCAGCTTAACTTCCCGAAAAGCAACCAGCCATTTTGGCAGCACAGCAAACATTCACAACGAGCCTTGCTGGGACTCTTCACAGCCGATGATGGTTTCCATATTCAGAGCCCAGCCTCTCCCTGTTACTGGAACTGAAAGGAGCTGGCAGAGGCTCTTACCAGGCAGGGGTCCACGGCCACCCCCCGGGCCTCCAGGTTCTTCCGGACGGTTGTGACCTCGTCGTTTGCAAGGTAAGCCGGGTGCTCTTCGTTGCATTTTATCATCTTCTCAAGTTCGTTTTTTGTTTCATTGCGGATGGTCTTAAAACAAAAGAAATGCCATTGCTTTTTTAATTTTGAAAGTCTCACTCTTACCCTAAGCGGAGTGGGGGGAAATGAAAGCAAGATTCTGGTACACCTTGCATGTTTTAGTCTCCCAAAAGATAACACCTAGCCAAGGCACAAAAGCTGAGCAAAGTTATAAGCACAAAAGCAGGGACAGAATGTTTCCGGCTTCTCTCCTGACTCACCCCCCCCCCCAACCCAATAAGCTGGTCCAAGACGAGGGCCTCCAAAGGCTTCTGGAAACATGGAAGCCTTAACTTTAGTCAGTCTCGGGGGGGGGGGGGCATTTCACAACAGCAGAGCTGCCACCAGGAGCCCCCTTCCCTAGAGAGGGTATAGAAATGCTGTAAGTAAATAAAATAATTAAAAAGGCTCAGATTGTATAATCAAGGGGGGGGATCTCAGGGCCTCTTTGTCTAAACACCCTCCCCAATTTGGTTACTATGATACTTTAATGGCACCAGGACTCCACATGCAGGGAATACATATTTCTATCTTGGGGGAAATTAGCACAAATAGCCACCGGCTGCCCTTGTGCAACTGCAACGAGAGACAAGGTGGCAGGCTGCCCCGGAGAGGTGTGGCCTTGGGGTCACTCAGGTTCTCCGGAAAAGCACCCTGATCTGGGCAGACCTTTGCAGACCCAGGAATTGCAGAGCAAGGGCTCTCTCCTCCCATGCTTCTTCATTTCAGCTAACGTTATTACAGACAGCCATATATATATATTTTGCAGCTGGGCTGAGCCAGAGAATCCCAGGGCAACACCTGGGCAGCTTTTTACCTGTTCTTTGGTGCGCCCCACCCAGTAGAGCCACCTTTTCTTCCAGTCTGGGCCCACCATGTCTTCAATGACTGATTCAGCTGGACAAGAACACAAAGAGCACAGCACTGAGTACACAACGCCACACTGTGATTTTCTCTCCCTCCCTCTCATGGTGAGCAACCACTGATTTAATAAGCAGCATTCTGGACTGCCTGCAAAGGGGGGAGCAGCTGCAGGAGGAGGAGGACGGGTCAGGGCGGAAGAGACAACAGCGACCAGACCAAGAGGCGACCAGGAGGATTTAATGGTAGCGTCCGGTGGCAAAAGCTCAGCTCCCGAGAAAGGCAGCCAAGGAGAGAGGGGCACTCACTGTCTTTCAGGCGACTGTGCAGGGTCTCCTCCATGAACTGAATCGCTGCGTCCCACTGCTGCTTGTCGGAGATGGAGCGGTCCTCCAGGGCGTTGTGCTGGATCACTCTCTGCCAAAGCACAGGGCAGCCGTTAGGTCCCCAAACGGGCTCTGCTTTTTCTCCCCCTTAAAGCAACCCAGCTTCTACATGTGCAGCAAAAGCGCCAGATAATTCAGAAGCTTGTTCCTTAAGAATTCTCAGAGCAAAGCTGCTGGAAGAGCCGACATGCTCCAGGCCAGCTCAGGTGAGCTCACTGCAAGTGGCAGCAGAGCAGGGAAAAGGGAATCCCTGGGATCTGATTTCAGATCCCTCTCTTTCTGGGAAGGAGAAGCTTGGAGTTATGACGGACTGCGAAATGGATCCAGCCTTCTTCAGGTGTTTCGTTTGACCCCATGAGGGCAAAACGCATGTAAGAGGGAGAACACCTCTATACTCACAGCTTCCGCATGAAGATCAGGAGTTGAGGGGTGGCCTGCGTGCCCCCAGCCCCCATTACACATTTGTTGCCTTAGTCAGACTGAATGCCGCCCAAAAGACATTCGAACGTTTGGCTGAGCGTCACTGTAGCATTTTGAGAATACAGTGATACCTTGTGTTGCGTTCCGCTCTCGTTACGGACTTTCAGCTTACGAGCGCAGAAGTGCTTGATCGCGCCATGCACATGGGCAGAAGAGGTGCTCTAGCGGTGGGCTTTTCGGGGTGCAAATGGCACCCCAAAATGGATTAAGTCTGAAACTAGTGGTACCACTGTAGAGATGTGAAGGCCAGGAAATGACAGCAACAATAAAGGAAAAAACATTTCCTCCTCTTTCCACTTTTTCTGGGTTTTCATCCAATATTTCTGTTTCCCCCCCCCCCCCCAGGCCTTCACATGTCTATCCTGCTAATGATATGGATTCAATTAATCTAGTCAATGAACAAATTTCTGAGCAGTGATGCCAACGCCACCACTGGAAGCCCCACCAACCAAAGAAAGGCTCTGGCAACTCCTTCGTCCGTGCATAAAGAGACAATATTTTAAAACCAGAAAAGCGCACACAAAGCCTTGTCGAAAGAGAGAGGGATTCGTTTCTTCCATGCCATGGAAATATATTAAGGGAAAGGATTAAGGCCCCACCAGGCTGTCTTCTGCTCTCTCGTTCCACTTGTGGCGCTTGATGCTCTCATCCTTCACGGCTTGCTTCAGTTTGTCAAAGATGTCGTCGTGCTCTTTGCCCTTCTCTTCTGTCATGAAGCGAGCAAACTCCTCCTGGAGAGTCTCCCAGGCAACCTGCAGATTGGGAAACAGAGTCCGGCCTTGAGAAGCGGCTCAACGCTGGAGGCACCAGACTAGGCCCAGACAAGCGCTGAGGCCAGCAGAGGGAGGCAGATCTAACACGAGATGCGGAAACCAGCTCACATCAAACACATCAACTCACATGCCCTGTGCAATAATGGGGGGGGGGGGGGACCGGGGACCGCCTGTGCCCTGACATTGAAGATGCCCAACTTGGAATGATAACCAACAGAGCCACTTCTGTGAGGGAAGTGAAAGATTGAACTGGAGAGGGTGGGTGGGGCGCAGAGGAGACATCAGACAGCATATGAGAAGGGGCTGTTTCCAGGGCTGTGCAGAGAGGGTTACTATGCAGGAAGAGAGGTGAGGTGGGAAGAGATGCCAGAGGCAGGTGGAAAGAAGGGAGGGGGCAGCCTGTGAGGCTGGCTGAGGAGTAGAGTGGGTGGAAGAGGCACTTTGAAGGACCACAACTGGTGATGGCACAGAACTGAGGTGTGGGTGGCAAGGACACCAGAAGAGCCCTGCTAAATCAGACGAGCATCCTGCCCCCGCAATGGCCAACCCAATGCCCACAGTGGGAATCCGGCAAGGACATGGAGGGAGTCAAGAGGAAACCTTCAGCCACACGGGGTGCCTTGAGACTGCAGGGCTCCAGGAAAGCGGCCTGGGTGCCCACACGCTTTCTCTCAAAAAGGGAGAATGGATTTCCCAACGGACTTGAGCTAACCAGCTGCGGAGCTCTGCAAAGAGGCGTGCACCTCTGAATCCGCTCCAAGGACATGGCTAGCCTTCACACACTTGCCACTGTGGGCAATCCTTTGCGTAACCCTAAAATGAACCTATGACAGGCTTCCTCAACCTCGGCCCTCCAGATGTTTTTGGGCTACAACTCCCATGATCCCTAGCTAGCAGGACCAGTGGTCAGGGATGATGGGAGGAGTTGTAGTCTCAAAACAGCTGGAGGGCCGAGGTTGAGGAAGCCTGATCTATGAGAATCGGGGGGCGGGGGGGGGGGGAAGAGAAGGAGATTCAGCCGAGGCACCCCTCTGCTTACGCACGTCAACCCCAAGCGGTCTCACCTCCACGGCCTTGTTGGGCAGCTGTTTGTCTGTCCACTGCTTCAGCTTGATGTCCACCGTGGTGTTGAAGGTGCCCGGGTTTGTGGTTTGTGCTGCTGGGAGGTAGATGTTTTCTATCACGTGCGTCGAGACCCTGTCCCACAAGGTCTTCTGAAGGATCTCTTCCCTAAGGGGGGGGCGAGGGACAACCAGAGGTCACTTTGCATCCCCACAGGTGAGACGCCCAGAGAGAGACCCAGGGGCAAAAAGAGGTTTGTTCCCCAGGAGAGACGCCCTCCTCCCCAAGTCCCCACGAGGGAGACCAGCAAGTAGCGGGAGAGGCTGCGACATTTCAGTTTTAAGCAGTTCTGGACTGGCTCAGTGCTGAGGACCGTGATTTAGCTTTTCTGTGTTCATTTGGTTCTAGAACAGTGGCGCCTCTGGTTGCGAACGGGATCCGTTCCAGAGGCCCATTCGCAACATGAAAAGAGCTCAACCCGCAGTGGCGCGCCTGCACACACGTGGGTTGCGATTTGCCACTTCTGTGCGTGCACATGACGCCATTTTGCGCATCTGCACATGCACGAGCAGCGAAACCTGGAAGTAACCCTTTCCGGTACTTCCAGGTCGCTGTGGGATGCAACCTGAAAGAACGTAACATGAGGCAAACGTAACATGAGGCATGACTGTATATGTGTGGCTGAGCGTTTTTTCAATTGCTCTGGAAGCAAGAATTCGGTTCCAGGGGGTCTGAGTATGGGCATTTTTGTTTATACGCACAACCAGTAGACAAAAATGTGCCGGTACATCTAGAAAAAGAGGTGTTGGTTCTGCGTACCAACCAGAAAAAAGGACTGCACACAACCCTTGGAACTGAACCCTCACATGAATTGAATTGAATTGATTAATTTTGGTCACAGACCAGTTCCAGTTCACATATAATATCAGGGGAGTCATAAAACAGGATACGGATACATTTGAATTTCAATTGGGTACAACAGGAGCAATACAGATATAACGGCAGTTAAAAATATATGTTAAATCTTAATCACTAAAATATAACCTAAAATTGTCATTTAAGGCCTTAGTCAGTATGGTAGCACAGCTTGTTCCCTAAGTTTTATGGCAGTCGCACAGGATTTGGCCACCCTCAGCTTGATCTCTGGATCCTTGACCTCTACCAGAGATTTCAGACACTGAAGTTCGGACCCATTTGGAGATTTTTGCATAGCAGGGATGATAAGTACCAAATGTATATCCCTGTAGAAACGACGGCATAACAAGACATGACAGACAGTTTCTACCTCCATCAAGCCGCAGGGGCAGACTTGTTCTGCATATGGTTTACCCTCGAATCTGCCCTGCAATAAGGCAGATGGCAGCACGTGGAATCTAGCCAGGGTGAATGACCGTCTGTATTGAGGTATTTGTAATTTTGACAGATATATTGCTGAGGTAAACCCTCTCCCATTATCTTTTATCGCTGGGTGTTTATTCATCTCACGCACGTGGCATTGCAGTTCCACATCCCAAATTCGTTGGCGGATTATTGCTCTAGCTTTCTCATAACCCACAGCACCCTCACATGAGACGCCACCGTACTATACTGCATGGAGCAAATGGATGCGCGCGTAGCCTGCTGAAAACCAGCTTGACTGCAGCTTGCTGCCCAAGGCAAACAGCAGCAGCAGCAGATCCCTGCACTCCTCTCCGGTGATTGTGAGGATCATTCAGCAGGATCACTGGAAACCCTTTCTGCTCCTTCAGTTGCATCTTAGTAAGGCCAGCTAAACTCCAGCCTTTGCTTGATTGCTACGGAGAGCCTCTCCCTTTTGTGCTAAGCTCAAAATTGCCAAGTGAGCCCAGATGGGTTCAGACTTGCTCTGCTCTTTAACAGTAGAGCAGGCAGCCAGGTTTTCAAACCTTGTAAGAGTTATTTATGAGAACTTAAAAGGAACTGAAGAATTTAAAGAAAAAGCAAAAAAAAAAAAAACCCTTCTAAAAGCATGGATTACTATTGTGTTTGGCCAAATGATGGTTTACGTCAAGTTCTGGCCCAAAGCAAATTAATCTGTTCAGCGAATGCTGTTCCCGGAACGCGACACAATTCAGTTCATCCACCAAAGCCTCCAGGCCTGATCTGGCAGGAGAGGATCTAAAAGGCACTGCGCAAAACGCTCCACAAGGAACCGCCTGCCTGGGAGAAAAGAGTCTCCAGCGAGAAAACACTGTGTTGCTAAAACGGAATCAAAGAGGGTCAACTTCCTGGCGGTCCCCAGCCCTGAAGGCTGCAAAGGAGGACTGGGCCAGTGCTCCAGCAGCACTTCCTTGTGAAATTGCCGGAGGGGCTGCACATGCACACATAGCCCTGCAGCCATTGGTCTTTGCCCTAAAGGCCGGTGAAGGAAGCCAAACTGGGCAAAAGATGTACACAGACACAGCTTCCCATGCTGAATAGAGGCCTTTTGTAAAGTCCAACTTTTCAGGGCGCAGACTCTCCCTCTTTCCTTTTGGTTTTCATTTAAGTAAAGAGCAGAGTATTTACGGCCTTCTGCAAAGGGTTGCTTTTGCCTATATTTAGAAAAGACTCTCCCCTCTCTGCTGGCTCCTATAACTCATGGACGAAGAACAGTCAGCAACAGACGCTAGGATTTCTCTTAAGAGAGCAGCAAACTTGCCAGTCCTCCCCCAGCATGGCCAGGGGTTGCCAAAGTCAGACACGCAGAACCAATAAATGTTTTATAGGGAGAAAGGAGTGGATGGATCCCAGATGGGCTTTTCTGAGATATACGGCATCATCACAGGATCACGGAGAACGCAGGGCAGCCTATTTTAATCTTCGCAGAACCTGCTCTATAAACCGAAAAGCCAGCGCAGAATGAAGAAGCAAAATAAAAATCTCCAACTAATTACTGTACCAGTGCTTTGGTGTCACCTGGCTCAAGCTTATGACTTCATCGAGGATCTCGTTCTTTGCTTTTTCAAACAGTTCATTCTAGACAGAAAAACGAGAAGCATTTGTAGCCATTGAGACGCTTGCGATAAGTCAGACGGATGAACGTACACGGACATGCTGAGCGGATTCAGAGCCCTGGGGCTATCAAGCTCAAGGATGAGCAAACGACAGGCTGCTCCTTCAATGAAATTAACTGGGGGCCCTTGAGGGGCCCCTTCAAACACAGAGACCCCTCAAGCAGCAGTTCTGATGTTCATGGCGCAGCTCAAGATGTCCTGATTCCGCTCCCAGGTCCAGTCCTCCCTCCTCCCTCTTGCCCCCACCAGCCCATGTGCGTCCCAGGACAAAATCACAAAAAGTTACGCAGGAGTACTGATCAACAGGTCTCCCTGAGGAAGCTACTCCATAACTGCAGCAGCAGTGCCAGCAAGACGGGGCTCCCAGCCCAGGTAAAACACAGGCCGACCCTCTCCCATCAAAGCTCTCCCCAAAAGAGGACGGAGACCAAGGCCCCCTCTGGCTCTCAGCCAGGAAATGGACTTACCCGGTCAAGTTCTCGCAAGCGGGGGTAGTTATTCTTCCACTCAGTCTCCAGATTAAAGCGGGTTGCTATGGGGAGAAATTCAGGGGAAGGGAGGTCAAATCCGTGGCTAGTTTATCTGGAGCCAGAGATTCACCCTGAAAAGTGCGGGGGCAGCAGCCGACTTCGGCCCCTGCTCCCTTCTGCAGCAGCTCCTGCCCCACAAAGGCTCCCATGGGGACACGACTGAATGAGCTGCGCCAATTGTGGAAATTGGGGGGGGGGGAGAGGCGCCTTTCTATGCCTGGAGCCCACGCATACGGAAGGTGCCCCCACACCATTTTCACGCCTCCCCCTCAAGGGAGCCTGGGGGGGGGCTGCCAGGGAAAGAAGGGGGCTGGAAAGTCAGTTTCCACCCATCCTCTTCTGCAGGTGAGATCCAACCCAGCTTTTCTTCTTATGTGGGGCTCTAGAACAGGGGTCAGCAAACTTTTCCAGCAGGGGGCAGGTTCACTGTGCCTCAGACCTTGTGGGGGGCTGGACTATATTTTTTTTGGGGGGGGGGAATGATGCAAGAGCAGCACGAGCCCTGGGGGCTGCTTACTTGTGTCTTGCGAGTGGGAGGGGATGGTGGCAGCAGCAGCGGGATGATGAGCAGCACACGAAAGGGCTCCGGAGAGTGGCTGCTTAAAATGGTGCTCATCCAGCTCAGCCCAGCCCCCTTCCTCCTCTAGGCAGGGCAGGGAGAAGCCAGGAGGAGGGAGGGAGGATGCGCAGCCGCTGCTGCCGTGTGAGGGAAAGAACACACGCGCTGGCGATCCACGGGGCCCGGACTGTCCACAGGCCGGATCCAGAAGGCAATTGGGCCTGATCTGGCCCTTGGGCCTTAGTTTGCCTACCCATGCTCTAGACAATGCATTTCCTCCCTGGATGCGGAACACTGCCCACGCCTGACGTTTCATCCAACTCTAACAATGCACATAGCATGCTAAAGAACCAGGTTGGGAAACACGTCCCTTCCAACCCCCCAGCACACGTTTTGCCTTCGTACAGAGAGGCAAGCGCATTCCGACACGTGGATCCTGTCTGTCAATGGTGTGTCACTCGCAAACTGCTGCGCAGCTTAAAATGTTTGCACAGATTTCTATTGATTGCATACAATTTATACACAAACTTCAAAGCAGTTTACAAAATCGGTAAAACAATAAAATTGTCAATAAGAAAAAATGACAACCATTCAAAACTTTCAAAAAGCTAAAAGAGCAACAGACTAACATTCCAACTTTTTTGGATAAGTCCAGAAAGTTGTTTCCAGTAAGACTCCTGAGGAGGGCCCAGCAATACTCCCCATATCCAGGGGAATCAGACCCCAGGACAAGAGAGGGACTCCTCAGTCCAAGGCTTCCTACAGATCTGCCAGCGCAGCCGGTACCTTTGAAAGCGTCCGCCTGCTGCTCCACAGACTCTCGCACCATTTTCCAAAAACAGTCTGAGACAGCAAGGCTGAGGTTCCGCGTGGTCACCTGGTGGGCCTTCAGCATGCAGTTCCTGCAAAGGAGACGACAGCCACACAAACACTGGGGCAGATTTGCGAGCAAGAGAACACCTTCCCCAACAAAAAAATTAAAGAAGCAAACACAGGGGAAAGGGGGGAAA
Organism: Podarcis gaigeae; assembly: GCF_964106915.1. Taxonomy (NCBI): domain Eukaryota; kingdom Metazoa; phylum Chordata; class Lepidosauria; order Squamata; family Lacertidae; genus Podarcis; species Podarcis gaigeae. The sequence goes on along the minus strand of NC_139681.1, from coordinate 100,810,552 downwards.
CTGGTAGTGGTGCTGGGGCGGAAGGGCGCATTGTAGTCCACACCTCAAAATACACCAGAGTAGACAGTCCCATTTCACAAATGTTTGAAGTTTTATTGCTTATTATTATTATTATTATTATTATTATTATTATTATTATTATTCTGTTGGGAGCAGCCCAGAAACCCAACCAGATGGATGGGGTATAAATAATAAACATTATTATTATTATTAGTAGTAGTAGTAGTAGTTGTGATTCCTGCATTGAAGGGGGTTCAACTAGGTCAGGGGTCAGCAAACTTTTTCAGCAGGGGGCGGGTCCACTGTCGCTCAGACCTTGTGGGGGGCCAGACTATATTTTTTTGGGGGGGGACTGAACAATTCCCATGCCCCACAAATAACCCAGAGATGCATTTTAAATAAAAGGACACATTCTACTCATGTAAAAACATGCTGATTCCTGGACCAGCCGCAGGCTGGATTTAGAAGGCGATTGGGCCGGATCCAGTCCCCTGGTCTTAAGTTTGCCTACCCATGAACTAGGTGATACTGGGTATCCAACTCTGCAATTCTATGGTTTTCCTCTGGAGCCAATAGACTGTATAATTTCATTTAGGAAGGAGGACCTTGTGAGACATCAGAAACAGGGATCCACACATTGGGGGCTCCTTGCTGTTCCCCCAACAAGGAGAAGGGTCATATAGTCCCCCAGTTTCACTGTGCAAAGCTGGGGATGATGCCCACCCCATGTTCCCCCCATTAGCTCCAAACTGGGGCTCATTGTACGGTCCAGAGAAAGGAGGGCTGCTGACCACAGGGCGTGAATTTGAGAAGCCTGCCCAGAACTAAGGGAAAGACGGGCAGAGCGTAGAAGCACATTCTGTGCTCCTGTCCTGCGGCAGGATGAAACTTCTCAGCCAGACTGAAGCTCCAGCCCTAAAGCACAAGGGCTGAGGACAAGGGAGCAGACACAGAAGGACCTGGCCCAGGGCTGGACCTTAAAGGAAGGCAGAGTCCGTTCACCTGCAGTTGTATCCAGCGGTAGCTTTGCATTAATGGAAATCATTTGTGCTCATGCAAAGGCCACGTGCCCCAATTTCTGCTGATCTTTCCCACCTATTGAAGTTCTCCCACACTGTTACCAAGAGTCCCTGAACCCCAGGGGGCATCTTTCCGAGACACGAAGTGTTTTCCATTAGCACAAAGCCATTGCTTGGATACAACCGTGTTAGGTTTTCCTAGGAATTATCTTCAGGTCCAAATCCCTCCGGGAATGTTGCACACAACCGCTGCATTTCTCCAGATCAGAGGCTGGGAGTTTCTGGATTATTACCGAGGCATTTCCACTGGGCTCTCGCACAGGATTAACCCCGCACGTGGCATTTCTGAGGGCTGAAAGGCCCCCATTTTGGGGACGAAAGCTTCCACAAGTTCATCAGGGAAGTCACGTGGAGTCGGAAAGTCTTTCAGGATGGCCCGTTTAAAGCAACCCCTCAGGCAATCACACTCTGCTTCTGGACAAACCATTTCAGCCTCTGTTTCACACAACCCACCCCCTAAAGCCTGCACTGCCCACTGGCACTAAAACCAGCAAGAGGCACTTCAAAAAGAAGAACAAATATTGGCATACTTGAGTAGTTTGGAGTTTTGGAAAAATTCCTCTTCGTACTCTTTAATAGATTCAATACTTTCGCAGCTATTTCCTAGAGGCAGCCGGGTTGGGGGGCAGGGGGAGAGGGAGAGAGAGGAAAACACTCAGCACGGTCCAGCATATGCACTGTGCCTCCACCCGCTGGCCCACTGCAAAGCTAGGGTTACCTTTTCCTGTGACGACTGCAAAATACCCAAGGGCCTTCATTGGGAAGAGCTTGCCTTCAATTATCTGCTGGATCTGTGAAAATGGGAAAGCAGCAAAGCTGATCTCGTAGGAGTTCTCAGCTTTCCTTTACTCAAACAGTGAAAGAAGGTACAAAATAGGAAAAAGCGGCCAGATTTTTTTTTGGGGGGGGGGCGTCCTAGCCTGACAAAAGCCATGAAAGCCAGTCCTGAATCAAGTTCTGGGGCTTAAAAAACCCTCTGCAACAGCCCAGTGCTGATGCATGCTTTAACTATCTGCAGAGTGGTTTAAAAATAAGGAGCATGCTCTTTTGTAAAAGGAGCAATTATAACACTCTTACACACACAAAAACCTGAGAACATTTAAATATTGGACTATCTCCCAGGTAGCAACTTTTCTCGTAAGCTATAACTGGGGGGGTGGGGGAGCCCAGAAAAGTTTGCTGACTTCAGAAAGCAAGCTTTCCTGGTACCGCAGTCAGAGAAAAACCTGGACAAAACCCTCGGCCTTCTCAGTTGTGGCCCCAACCCTCTGGGACTGCCCCCCCCCCATGCTCAGCCCATTCAGAAGCAAGTGCAGTGGATTTTAAGCACCTCCCAGAGACCCACCTGTCTACAGGGGCCCTTTCTGGCTCGTGCATCACTGCCGTGATGTATTTTATGTCTGATATAGAAGTACAGTGGTGCCTCACAAGACGAAATTAATTCGTTCCGCAAGGTTTTTCTTCTTGCGAGTTTTTCGTCTTGCGAAGCACGGTTTCCCATAGGAATGCATTAAAAATCAATTAATGTGTTCCTATGGAGACCGCTTGCCAGGCTGGCGGTGCGGAGAAGGGCTTTTCTCCCCACCGCAAGCCTTCTGCACAGGTACGGGAACAGAGGGGAAGGCGCACAGCGCTTCTCCTCTGTTCCCGGGGCTTGCGGTGGGAGGAGGGTTTTTCCTCCCCACCGCCAACATTCAGAACAGCATTCTGAATGTTGGCAGTGGGAAGGAAAACCCTCCTCCTACCGCAAGTCTTCAGGACAGCCTTTCGAAGGCTGGCGGCGGGAGGAGGTCTCTCCGCCCCACCGGCAGCCTTCGGAGCAGCCTTCCGAAGGCTGGCGATGGGGCGGAGAGACCTCCTCCCGCCGCCAGCCTTCGGAGCAGCCTTCCGAAGGCTGCCGGCGGGGCGGAGAGAACTCCTCCCGCCGCCAGCCTTCGGAGCACCCTTCCGAAGCCTGGCGGTGGGGCGGAGAGAACTCCTCCCGCCGCCAGCCTTCGGAGCGCCCTTCCGAAGCCTGGCGGTGGGGCGGAGAGAACTCCTCCCGCCGCCAGCCTTCGGAGCGCCCTTCCGAAGCCTGGCGGTGGGGCGGAGAGAACTCCTCCGGACAGGTACGGGAACAGAGGGGAAGGCGCGCAGCGCTTCTCCTCTGTTCCCGGGGCTTGCGGTGGGAGGAGGGTTTTTCCTCCCCACCGCCAACATTCAGAACAGCATTCTGAATGTTGGCAGTGGGAAGGAAAACCCTCCTCCCACCGCAAGTCTTCAGGACAGCCATCCGAAGGCTGGCGCGGGGAGAAGGGCTCTCCGCCCCACCGCCAGCCTTCGGAGGAGCCTTCCGAAGCCTGGCGGGGGGAGAAGGGCTCTCCGCCCCACCGCCAGCCTTCGGAGGAGCCTTCCGAAGCCTGGCGGGGGGGAGGAGGTCTCTCCGCCCCCCCGCCAGCCTTCGGAGGAGGTCCGAGGACAGTGGGGAAGACGCGCTGCGAAGGAAGCCCATAAGGAAATTTGTTTTGCGAAGCGCCTCCAAAACGGAAAACCCTTTCGTCTAGCGGGTTTTCCATCTTGCGAGGCGTTCGTCTTGCGGGGCACCACTGTAACTTTAAATTGTTATTTCATATAATTTTATGTAAACCATGTAGGGATTCTAAGTATTAAGAATTATAACATGACTAGAAAGAGACGCCGACTAATCATTAAGAAGAACTTTCTGACATTAAGAGCTGCTCAACAGTGGAATGGACTCCCTCAGAAGGTTGTGGACTCTTTTCAACAGAGGCTGGATGGCCATCTCTCACGGGTTGTTTAGTTGTGATTCCTGCTTTGCCTAAGTTTTGACTAGATGACCCCTGGAGTCGCTTTCTATAAATATTTTCGATCAATCAAATCAATCCGGAAGCAAAAATCAGAGTCACGCAGTGTCTGCAGAGCAAACCTGACACCTTTGAGAACAGAAGCCATCTAATGACTCCCAACAGCTCTGGGAATCAAGTTGTCAAAATAAGAAGTCCCTTTGGCATCTTCCAGCAGAAGTCTCTCTTCTTGCCCTCCCCGGAGGCCCCGTCAGCATCTGCTGGACAAAATCATTCCTCCACACCCTCCTCTTCCTCACCCTGCTTGGACTGGCCACGTTTTTCTCGGCGAGGTCCACTTTTGTCAGAACAAAGATTGTCCTCTTGCCCTGAGGGTCCATTTGGCTGACCAAGTCAGTGACGATGCTGCGCTCGGCGTCCACAGACCCATCTGGAAACCAAGCAGATTGGCCATAACCTCGCAGAACATGCAAAGTGTTTTCAGCAACGAGGCAGGAGCTGAACAACTCATTTAAAGTTGAAATAAATAAAATGTGGTCCAGTAGCACCTCAGAGACCAACTAAGTTTGTTCTGGGAATAAGCTTTCGTGTGCCTGCACACTTCTTCAGATACACTGAAACAGAAGTCACCAGACCCTTATACAGTGGCACCTCTGGGCGCAAACAGGATCCGTTCCGAAGCCCCATTTGCATCCTGAAGCGAACGCAACCCGCGTTGGCACTTATGCGGGTTGCAATTTGCCGCTTCTGCGGGTTGCGATTTGCCGCTTCTGCACATGCGTATGACGTCATTTTGAGTGTCTGCACATGCGTGAGCGGCGAAACCCAGAAGTAATGCGTTCCGTTACTTCCGGGTCACCGCGGAGCGCAACCCAAAAACACTCAACCTGAAGCAACTTTAACTCGAGTTATGACTGTATATAGTGGGAGGGAGGGGTGGGGTTTTTCTCAGAACGGTAGTAGGAGATGGGTGATTGGCTCAATGGGTATGGTCAGTGGCGTAGCGTGAGTTGTCAGCACCCGGGGCAAGGCAAGTAATTTGCGCCCCCTAACCCGTGGATGTGCCCTAACCCCAGATGTTGTGCCCGGTGCGGCCGCCCCCCCCCTGCACCCCCCACGCTACGCCCCTGGGTATGGTAAACCTGCAAACAGTCTTTAACAGTCGTCAACAGGTTTACAAACTTTGTTGGTCTCTAAGGTGCTACCGGACAATTTTTAATTTTTAAAATTTATTTTGACTGCTTCAGACCAACACGGCTACCTACCTGAATCTAAACTCATTTGAAGGTAAGAGCTAAACCCAGAACATGCCTAGTGGCTCAAGTTGGGGCCCCAGAAAGCACAACTGATTAACAGAGTCCCAAAGCAAGAAAAAAAGAGGCGGCCAGCTAATTCCATCCCTCTGCCCTCCCTGCCCTCCACAACCCCAACCACAAAGAAGGTCTGTGCCCACAAATAATTCTCCCAAGAACCAGAGGGAACGACGGGTGACATTGCAGGGATTCATTAACCAAGACACAAGGACATTCCAGTTGCTCTCCAACCTCCTCCTTTACCTTGAATGCAAAGGATGATGGCATTGGGATTCTGCATGTAGGCTTTGCTGATGCTGAAGATCGTCTCCTTTGTGTCCGGGGCCATCCCTGACGTCACCGTCTGGGGAAAGAGGTCAGGAAGGGCAGGTAAAGAGCAACAGGTGGTGTCAAAGAACTGAGAGGAAGCAGATGGATCAGATATCCCTGGCTGGTGCATACCCAACTTTTTTAAAAAAGCTATCCTTGGAAGGAGATTCCACAGCACCTCTCGGCAGCTGATTTGAAGAACTGCTCTCAAGTTCTTGAAGGCAGTAAGACCATAAGAGCGGCCCTAACATTATGATATGTATGTGAGAGAAAAAGTGTTATCTATAAATATGAGCCAAGCATTTTCCCACCTCCCTGTGGTTATTAGGAGAAATTGAGGGCAACCAGGCAGCTGATGATAGTGGAAGAACACATCTATAGTTTATAGTTTTTCAGTGTCCAGGACAGCTGTCTCCCAGCTCCATCTGGCACACAGGCTGAGACCCTCCCTGCCCGCAGACTGTCTCACTAGAGTGGTGCATGCTCTAGTTATCTTCTGCTTGGACTTCTGCAACTAGAAGAACCCAGAAACTGCAACTAATCCAGAATGCAGCAGCTAGACTGGTGACTGGGAGCGGCCGCCGAGACCACATAACACTGGTCCAGATAGACCTGCATTGGCTCCCAGTACGTTTCCAAGCACAATTCAAAGTGCTGGTGCTGACTTTTAATGCCCTAAAGGGCCTCGGCCCAGTATACCTGATGGAGCATCTCCACCCTCATCGTTCAGCCCGGACACTGAGGTCCAGCTCCGAGGGCCTTCCGAGGTTCCTTCACCGCGAGAAGTGAAGTTACAGGGAACCAGGCAGAGGGCCTTCTCGGTGGCACCTGTCCTGTGGAACGCCCTCCCATCAGATGTCAAGGAAAGAAACAACTATATGACTTTCAGAAGACATCTGAGGGCAGCCCTGTTTAGGGAAGCTTTCAATATTTGAGGAATCATTGTATTTTAATATTCTGCTCAAAGCCGCCCAGAGTGGCTGGGGAAACTCAGCCAGATGGGCGGGTTATAAATAATAATAATAATAAATGTATTTTTATTTTTATTATTACTTCTATACTTACTATTACTATTACTATTACTATTATTATTATTATTAAATCACAATTAGTAATAAGGCTGGGAAAGGAGTGTACGGATGATAAAACAAATCATATCAAAACTAAAAAAATTCCTTCCAGTAGCACCTTAAAGACCAACTAAGTTACTTCTTGGTATGAGCTTTCGTGTGCATGCACACGAAAGCTCATACCAAGAACTAACTTAGTTGGTCTTTAAGGTGTTACTGGAAGGATTTTTGTTTTTGTTTTGACTATGGCAGACCAACACGGCTATCTATCTGTAACCATATCAAAACTAAACGCAAAAAAAGATTGCAAAAAAATTCCACCTCCCACCAACCTTCCTGTAAAGACATGTTCACTCTGCACCAAAATTCAGTTAACCACGTTGTCAGGTGGGCGATTCCAAAGTGAAGGCGCCACCACTGAGAAGCCTCTGCCTGAAGTCCCAGGTGGACCCAGGAGCCTGGGAAAAGTCCACTGCAGCCCATCTCCAAGGAACAGGGAGGACCAGAGGAGGAGACGCATCGTCTACTCACGCTAATGACGCCTGGCAAATCCACCAGCACCATCCTTTGCAGGCCAGGACCCTTAACGCTGAGGGAGATGGTCTGCAGAAGGAAACAAGGAAGAGCGATTTCCACGTCAGGGAGCCTCCTTTGTAAAGGAAAATACTAGGTAGAAAACAATGCTCAGGGCGCCCCACAAGCAATTTTGGGATGGGGAGGCAAGGGAGCTCTGGGACCAGCGGAAAGAAGTCAGCAGCCAGCCTCACCTCAGTGCTGACGGTGCAGCCGTCACTCACGCTCTTCCTCATCCTGATCTCAATCTCATTCCTCAAGGCTGCCAGCTGTTTAAGCACAATCAGAGGTCACAACCAGAAACCAGGCACAGCGAGGAAATTTAAGGACTATTTGAATAAATGTTGTAATATAAAAAATTAGAAATTACTTGAAAGAAACAAACAGGCCTAGGATTAAACTAAGTTATAATTAAATAAATGGGATTCAGAATGTTAAGAAAAGTGAATAAGATGGACTATAACTGGAAACTGTTTTAGTTTAATAATGATATTGGAAAGCTGTTACTTTTAACTACAAGGAAACTCAGAAGGGAGGGACTTGAGGAAGTCAACCAAGATGTTTAAAAGGTTGGATTTGTGAAGAATTAAGTTTCTTGTTATTGTTTATCTGTTTATTGTTCCTTCCCCCCCCTTCTTTCTTTCTGTTTTTGTGTATCATTCTGCTTTGTGGCTTGTGTTATCTTTGTGGAAAATCTAATAAAAATCTATAAAAAAAAGAAAGAAAGAAACCAGGCACAGCACAATTTCAACACGTGTCCAGTTCATGTGTCCAATTTCAACATGTGTCCAGTTTAAGCAGGGGCTTGACAGCCATATGTCAGGAGTGCTCTGATGGTGTTTCCTGCTTGGCAGGGGGTTGGACTCGATGGCCCCTGTGGTCTCTTCCAACTCTATGATTCTATTTTCTTCATTTTAACAGGGAAAGGAATGTTCAAGACACATGTCTATCTCGCCCCCAATAAAAGTGATCAGGTGTACGGCTGCAAAAAGTTATTCTTCCAACTTACATCCTCCTCCTTGGTCAGATCAAACTCTCGAGAGCTGTCCTTGAACATGGCCACGTGGTGGGGACCTTCGCTGAGGGTGACCTAGTGGACCAAGGGAGAAACAGCAGCAGGTAGCAATTAACGCAAAAACCCTTGGAGCAAGTTTCACGAGAGCCACACAAGGAGGGAGACGGATGCCTTTTGTGCCTCCAACACTTGCTAAATTCAGTATTCTCACCTTAACGGGCGAACGAGTCATCATTTCCCCAGAGCCTCGAGGGAAGATCCGGGCTTGAGCGATCATCTCCAGCACACTGGTTTTGCCAGCGCTCTGATCTCCAACCACTACAACCTTAAAGGGAAACATTTGAATCACCAGCTTTTAACCAAAACTCATGGGCCACCCACCCTCGACCCGTGACAAAGTGCACTTTTTACCAGGCTACTCCAGATTAAATATCAGGAATTGGCTTCCTTAGTTGTTTGTACCTACAGGACCGCCTCTCCTGGCATGCCCCGCGGAGGACCTTAAGGTCCACAAATAACAACACTTTGGAGGTCCCAAGCAGTCTCAGCTAGGGCTAGGGCCAGGGCCTTTTCAGTACTGGCCCTGACTTGGTGGAACGCTCTGTCACAAGAGACTAGGGCCCCGCAGGACTTGACATATTTCCACAGGGCCTGCAAGACAGAGCTATTTTGCCTGGCCTTTGGTTTGGGAGTCGGTCTGACCCTTATGTTTCCCTCCCCTTATGGTCTTGTTTTATCAGCTACTTTAAAATAAGGCTGCATTTTAAATTGCATTTTAACCTGTATTTAAAATTAGGGTCCCCCCGTCTCTTTCCCCCCTATTATGTTTTTACTGTGATTTTATTGGTGTTAGCCGCCCTGAGCCTGGCTCTGGCCGGGGAGGGCAGGGTATAAATAATTTTTATTGTTGTTGTTGTTGTTGGGAAGCTTTTCAGAAGATCCCATTGTATTTATTTATAGAAAACGTAGAAACTGGTTACTTTTTACTTAAGATGTCCCCAAATCAAGCAAAACGTTGCCCATCTACTGTTAAAAAACAACAACACATATGGCTGAGGGCATTAAGCTATGGCAGCCTTTATTGCAAATGTGAAATGGTTGAACACTGATCGCTAACTTACCCGAGGTAAATGATCATGCGTATTATAGCTGGCATCGTAATCCGACAGAGTATCCAGGACTTCAGAATACATGTCAATCAAAGATTTCTAAGAACCAAAGAATGAAAGAAAGAAAGCTAATTTGAACGGTGCCCAAAGCATCAGAAAGGCTTCTGGTAGCACCGAAAACCAAGTGTCTGTTTGTTCTCCTATCCCTGCAGCTTAATCTACGAGACCAATAATGGCAGGGCAGGCTGCGTCTTACACTGGAACCAGGATAGGACATCAGGATAGGATCACAGAATCCAAACTGGCATTTCCCTTAAGAAGGAGCACCAAGCACTCCAGGGAATGGCTTTATTTTTTTTTTTTTATTCACAAAAATTACTGCTGAAAGGGGTAAGCACAGAGGAGCAAAGATGAAATAGAAGGCCTGTAACTGGGGAAGTTTTGTGCAAGTTTTGCATGCGGGGGGGGGGGGGATACCTTCAGCTTCCTCTGGTGGATGCCTTTGTCATCTTTCTGCAAGACAATCTTCCTGAGCTCTTTGTTCTCCTTCTCTAAACGCTCAAGCATCCGTTGATATTTCAGCTGCAAAACAATAATGAAACTTTGAAAACTGGGGGTGGGGGGTCAGGGTAAGAGGGGAGCATGAAGGCAAAGGAAAGGAGACCCAGTGCTAACAGGGCTTTGCTCTCTTGAACCAAATCTGCCCTAGCAGCACAGTTACATCACCACCATCATCAAATAAACGAATTGCTTAATGAAGAAGAGAAGAAGAAGAGTTTGGATTTGATATCCCGCTTTATCACTGCCCGAAGGAGTCTCAAAGCAGCTAACAATCTCCTTTCCCTGTGAGGTGAGTGGGGCTGAGAGACTTCAGAGAAGTGTGACTAGCCCAAGGTCACCCAGCAGCTGCAGGTGGAGGAGCAGGGAAGCGAACCCGGTTCCCCAGATTACGAATCCACTGCTCTGAACCACTACACCACACTGGTTCTCTGACCTAATGAAATGTAATAGAACAAATTTGAATCAACTGATGAAATTCAACAGAAAGCATGGCATCCTTGGCTGAAATCATAAGCGCAATCACTTAAGGAAGGATTCTGACTGAATTCAGCAGAAACAGACCAGGATTAAAACTGGGCTGATAGAATGAAAAAAATGGAAAAATGGGGGGGGGGATGAAAAGATTTGGGAAGGTCTTTTCAACTTGAATAATGGAATTTGCACACTCGCACAGCATCATTTGGAGTCTGAAACGCCTCTTCTCTCAGGTCGCATCCCCATGAATGACACAAACGGGTGGCACACACACAGAGTTGCGCCATCCACCTTTTGTTTGTTTCACTTTTAAATAGTATACCCCCCCCCCCAAGTCCTTCAATATGGGGCCTGGTTGACATCAAAGCTCTGGAAGTTAATGAATTTGCCGTGAGTCAGACCCAATTCCTTTGTGTGAATTATGACTGTAACACCAGCAAGGCCACCCTACCTGAGTGCGCAGGAGTTCTTCTTGCAGCTGATCTACCTTTTCTTTGTCAGAAACCTGCAAGAGGCACAAGCATAAATGTCTTGGGGTTATTTTATGTTCAGGAGACAAAAAAAGAATCTCCAATCAAGTTTTCTTTCTCAAAGCAAGAGAAAGAAACTCAGGTAGGGGAGAGAGAAGCATCTCTTTAATTCAAGTAACTTGAGATAATGGCTGGTACACTCACTCACCCCTTTAAAAAGAAAAGTCAACACTTCTTACTATCACCTTACAACCCCATAACCTTACTTGGCAAGGCAGCCTCAGGTGCAGTCTTTGTTAAATCATCATTCTAGATGCCCCAAGCGCAGGGTTATTTGCTGAAGCCCCTTGGAACTTGGCGGGTCTCCTATGTGCGCTGATGCCCAGCGGTGGGAGGCATGTGCCAGGATAAGTAAAGACCCAGGAGTTTGGGAACAGCTTGGCTGCCAGGCTTTGCTCCATGAACTTCACAGACCACGAACGCCCCAAGGTCAACTGGGTCTTGCAGTAAACTGTTCTAGTGTGGCAAAGCCTTCTGTTCTACTCCACATATGCAAAGAGATTTCTAGAGCTGGTTTTTATATTTAAAAAATATAAAAGTCAAGGCCACAAACAACTTTGCTGTTGTCAAGATGGAAAAGTGCCTGATTTGAAACATCCCAACTGCCACCCAGCACATGAGAACAGAGAAGACACTGATGTGAGTGGCTCTGGCTCCCACCAAGAGATGCTAGACATGGCTAGTGACACGCTTCCCTGCAGGTGGGCTGGAGGCCCAGCCACTCATCTCAAAGGCGGCCAGCACTTGCCAGCAGGCCTTAGGGCTGGCCGTTCTCTCAAGGGGCAGCCAAAAGCCCTCCTTTGAGACAGGAAGCAACTTATAACCACGATTTGAGCATGTAAAAGGTCCAGTCTTAATGACCAAGAAGAAACAAAAAACATGAACAGCTTCCACTGGCAACTAATAGGCTTGCCTGAGCACACTCAAACAAACCCGGAATGGGTGAATTTCCTGCTTCAAGAACTGTGTTTGTTAGGTGCATGAGAAAACTAACTGCCTAGTGAAAACTTGCACATTTAATTTGCTCTCATATAATCTCTCTCTCACGCACACATGCATGGGCACACCTCTGAGCATGATTTTTTTTGGGGGGGGCCGCTCCTTTTCCCTTTGGAATCTGAACACAAAGCAGAGATGCCTTTTATTGAGCTGCCTGCTTGTGACCCTGGAGCTTTCGCTTGTGTGTGTGTGTGTGTGTGTTACATGAAGGGACCTGACTTTTGTTTGACAACTTCTGAGAGAAGGAGCTGGAATCCTCCCATTCTAACTTATTTGCCAAACTCTGCAGGTGATAAAAGAAGCAGGCACACACGCCCAAGGGGGGCTGGTGATGCACGTTTTTAGATGCTCAGGATGGAGGCAGTTGATTGTCCTTTACGAAAGCAAGGAAAGAAGCAGCCACCGACACGCCCATCAGACGTGTCATCCATTATCTAAATAGCGAGGGCTGGGGAGGGAAGCGGAGGTGTCTGGGGGTACCAGGAGCAGAGAGCAGGAATGGCACACAGCACAGGGGACAACTGCAAGATCCTGTTCGTTCCATCTCTGCTTCTGCAGGACACGTGCTTTGTGCCTCGTGGCTGCTATCACATTTTCAGTAGCTCCTGCCAACACCATGGGCAGGCTGGCCACAATCCACGGCTCTGCAGGGCTCTCCGGTACACGCAGACCTCTATGCAACAGAGAACGTTTCTCCGTGCTGAAGCCAGAGCCAGCTTTGTACACACAGCGGGACATGCAAAGCTGTTCCCAACAGCCAAGCGAAAAGGCCAGCACACTCTCCCTGCACCGAAGCCAAGGAAAAGCCTGAGCAGACGCCACTATAGGGCAGAGTGGAAGAAGCAGGATTCTGAGGCACTGGTCCAAACGCAAGCAAGCCCAGGCACTCCTGGTTTCTGAAGACATTTCTGCTTCTAGCAGTTCCCCATTTCTACAGCTGCTCCTCGACTTCACAGCATTTGGTCCCCACTTGCCAATAGTGTGTTGTGTTTATAATGGGCTCTGTTTCATGGGGCCATTGCTCAAATTTGCAGTTGCTCTACCATGAACGGATATCTGTCAACTCGCTCACAAGCAGGAGTTAGGTCCCACATCGGGCATATAAACCAGCAAGCCCATCACAGCCCCTTCTTAAAAGCTGCCCAAAGCAATTTCCCTACTCAAAATTATGATCAAGAAGAGTGTGAGGAGGAGAGCTGTGCTGGATCGGACCAAAAAGGGTCTCTCTTACTTCCAGCAGGGGCCAACCGGGTGCTTCCAGGGAGCTCATAAAGGCATCCAGCCTCCCCTTTGTTTCCAGCGCTGGGGATTCAGAGAGAGAGATAGGCAGGGACCGTCTCCCTTGATAGAGCCATTTGACAATGGGCCCTCCCTCTGCCATGGGTGCTGTAGCTGTGATTCCTGCACTGCATAAGCAGTAAGACTTGATTTATATCATTTTTTTTACAGACTCATTTTTGCTGGTATAATCTTATTTGCAAGCAGATGAAGGTTTTGTTCAGAGTAGTTTTTACAATTATATCAAAAAGTACTGATTTGGTTATACTATTAGAAATACATAGACAGATACCGTATTTTTCGTTCTATAAGACGCACCAGACCACAAGACGCACCTAGTTTTTGGAGGAGGAAAACAAGACAAAAAATATTCTGAATCTCAGAAGCCAGAACAGCAAGAGGGATCTCTGCTCAGTGAAAGCAGCAATCCCTCTTGTTGTTCTGGCTTCTGGGATAGCTGCGCAGCCTGCATTCGCTCCATAAGACGCACACACATTTCCCCTTACTTTTTAAGAGGGAAAAAGTGAGTCTTATAGAGCCAAAAATACGGTAATTATTAAATTACTGTGAGGTTTAATAAGTTAACTGTTTATATTTGGACAATTTTTCTGCTGTATGTTACTGGAAGGAGAAAATTAATCATTTCAATAACAATTTAAACAATTTATTTAACTAAAACAATAACATTATAGAATATGTATCCATGTTTGTTAACTGGTGTGGTTAAACAATTAAAAAAACACACAACTTAGACTGAGTTTTAGCACACAATTAAAACTGAAAACAAATCCTTATTTCCTGATGAATAGCCTTTGGACTATAATGTAACTTAAGTAGAAAACTATCTTTAGAAAGATTTTTCCTCCAAAAGCATTTTATTTTAAAAATCTGATCAAATTTTTTTAAAAAAATCCGATTTTTTTAAAAAAAACACCATTGATTTTTAGCCACCCTGTGCCCGAGGTTGGGCTAGATGACCCTCAGTGTCCCTTTCAGCTCTATGAGGCTATGAATATTCAGGTAAAAGTTAGTAGAACAAGTTAGTGGGGTTCCAGAAACAAAAATAAGTGCAGATCTTTCCCACGGCGAACATCAGTTTTGATCACAGCATTAAAACCCCAGAAATCACCATGCTGAAAGACAGTGCTATGAGAAAACTTTCACAGACAAGGAACTGCTGCAAGATCGCTGCCAGGGCCCACAACCAGAGCCGAATGAAGGATTCATTGGTTGGCATCAAATCACAGCGTCCGATCGGGATGGATTGGATTAGATTAGAACCGATTTTGGGGAGGGGGAGTGCCTTTCAGTCATCACCTTTCGCTTCTGCTGGGAGGAGCCGGGGCCCAATTGGTCAGTGGCTCTGCGCGCCTCCTCCTCTTCGTGCTGCTGGATTTGCTGCTGCAAGAGAATGAGCTCGCCCAGAAGACCCTGCCGCAAGTTTACAACGAGGAGGAGAAGGGAGAAAAATATGGAGGTGAGGGGAGCGATAACGGTCAACCAAAGGGTGCAACACAAAGGCAGGCGGGGGCACGGAAAAGGGGGGGGCTCACCCAGACACAACGAGAGAGGAACAGAAATCGAGGTGCCACAGCTGCTGCTTCCTAGGGACATTTAGGGGGCCCGCCAGACGTCCTTTTTATTGTGCATCCATGGCGATTCATGCTCACGATGCTATCAGGGAGGTTATACTGCTTCCGCTGCAATCAGCGCCTGTCCTGCAGTTTGCTGCGAAAAATGTCCCATCCACGACGCCCACAATGAAAGAGCAGCCTGGGGAGACCCTCAGAATTAAAGTTACAGATGTTTTAAACAGTGTTGTCAAGACACAGGTGCTTTGAAGGGACAACTGTCACTGGAATGTAGGAAGCTGCTGCCTTGTGCCAACTCTGAGCATTGGTCCATCTAGTTTAGCATTGTCTACACAGACAGGCAGCAGCTCTCCAGGGCTTCAGGCAGAGGAGATACCCAGCCAAAATTGGAGATGCCAGAGATTGAACCTGGCAGATGCTCCGCCACTGAGCTCCAGCCTGTCCCCTTGTCCCCAGTGCTGCTTAGGGAAATAGGCAACATCCAAGCCCCAAGAAAACGGGGGTTGTCTGAAGAGCTTTTTAAAACCCCAGAAGCCAAGAAGC
This sequence comes from Podarcis gaigeae, assembly GCF_964106915.1. NCBI lineage: Eukaryota > Metazoa > Chordata > Lepidosauria > Squamata > Lacertidae > Podarcis > Podarcis gaigeae. The sequence goes on along the minus strand of NC_139681.1, from coordinate 100,795,303 downwards.
TGTGGAATAACAAGGAAAGAGAATCTTTTCTTACTTGGGAAGATCATGCCTTCAGCATGAAACTGAAATACACACACCAGCATACCAATTCAGCTATGCCACAAATGTGTGCAGATGCAACTGAACAACTGACCCAATATTGCAAAAAAAGTAGTAATAATGTCATTTCTCTGAACTCTCTTAAACAGCCCCATGGCTAGAAAACTACTTTAGGGTGGGGACACAGCACACACATGCACAGACACAAGAAGGTACACATGAAATCAAAATGCACTCTCCTGGGAGATGCATTTTACAAACACAAACACAACAGGCCTGGAACGAGAAGCCTTAAGAAACAAAGTCCACAGATCCTTGCTATACTCCCCAAAAAAGTTCAGTCGTGTTAGCAGTCTTCTACAACTAAGTGGCTCTGTATCTTGGCGACTGCTCTGAACGAGAACCTGCCTTCCATTAGGAGACCCTTGTTGACAAAAAAGAAGCCAAATGTCACAGCACCACACTGTTTTGTGCATGGCCCTTTCGTCAAATTCCGTCACTGGCAACCTGCATCGGGAGGAGATCCTGGAGCAGCCTCCATTTCACTGGGCGGAAGGGGAGGGACAAACTCAAAGGAAGCGGAGCAAGCAAGAGTGACTTGGGTGGGTGGGCAGAGTCAAGGCTGTGGGTTCGTTCAAAGGACGCAGGTCAGTTAAGCAGCCTTCGTAAGATGCCAAGGGAAGTGTTGGGGATCATGCAGCAGGACAGACCCAGACAAGCGTTCCACTGAGGTGAATGTGCTATTCTTTTTTAAGCCATATATGAACTGCCTACAGCCATATATAGCATCTCAGAGTCCAGCTCAAATTTGTTTTGGAAAGAACGCTTTTAATCTTCATGCTTGCAGGAGGTCTTTGCCAGCCTATTGGCCACTCCTGAAAATTCCCATAATGCTTAAGTTTGCTGCAAGCATCACACTAGTGAGAGACTTCTATGGTTCCAGGAGGAATTGATGCTTGCTCAAGGTCTCTTCTAAATTTCTCCCTGACTTTCTCTGCTTCTGCAGTGGAAAGTATCAGGCTCTCCTGAAAACTGGGAAACTACAGCAGTTGACCCGTGCAAACAGTTGTAGCGTGTAGACAGAAATGATGCAGTTTCACCTATGAAAAACTGGTGATGCCACAGGAACAAATAAACAATTTTTAAGAGAAAAAGCAAGGTGCGGTGGGGGCTACAAAAAGGTAGAATGAAAACCGGCACAGCTTCTTGGTCACGCAACACCATCTCTCAGGCCTTTCGAAGTACTGGTGGCCTTATTTTAGCTGCAGGGCCAGAGAGAAGGCAAAGAGTGATCATTTTGGAACACAAACCCAAATGCAGTTTCCCACACAGATCAGGAGTACAATCCAGAAGGAGGTAGGTGTGCCCTTGGGACTGCGATTCCTGCATTCCAGGGGGTTTGGTGAGATGATCCTTGGTGTGATGCTATGACCCAGCCATTCCCACCCGGATGAAACACAGTTTAGTTTAGTTTAGTTTCCCTAGGAAGCACTCGGCATTTCCCTTCGCCTTGGAAAGAAGAAAACTTCTCCACACTCTCTCTAGCAGCAAATTTAAGGGTCTCTACTCAACTACTGAGGGACGTGGGTGGCGCTGTGGGTTAAACCACGGAGCCTAGGACTTGCCGATCAGAAGGTCGGTGGTTCGAATCCCTGCAATGACGGGGTGAGCTCCCGTTGCTCGGTCCCTGCTCCTGCCAGCCTAGCAGTTTGAAAGCACATCAAAGTGCACATCATCCGGCGGGAAGGTAAATGGCATTTCCGTGCGCTGCTCTGGTTCGCCAGAAGCGGCTTAGTCCTGCTGGCCACGTGACCCGGAAGCTGTACGCTGGCTCCCTCGGCCAGTAAAGCGAGATGAGTGCGGCAAGCCCAGAGTCGGCCACAACTGGACCCACCAATGGTCAGGGGTCCCTTTACCTTTACCTTTTACTCACCTACTTGGATAAGGCAAGTAGTTGCGATGACTGTTTACTATCTCTAATACTGGAGGCTGCCCAGCTCTAAATGGCACTTGCTGGGAATCACAAGGGCGTTGCTGCTGCCCTCGGGTCCTGCTTGGGGTATCCTGCCCTGGACACCTGGATGGCACCATGAGAACAGGAGGGTGGACTAGATGGGCCCCCTCTGGCCTAATCCTGCAGCTGCAAGGCTCTTCCTGCGCATGGATCTGTGCAGGTAACCTTGTTTCTTAAGAGACTGTAGAAACTGAAGAGGGATTTTTGCTCTCTCCTCTGGCTGGAACTGCCACTAGGACCCATCCCTTGAATTTATGGGAAATTCTTCTAAGCAGCCTTTCCCACTGACTAACGTTGCTTGCGTAGCCCATCCCCTTGGCCATTTTAAGATCCCATGCCAGGAAAATGTATAGATAAATTTTCATTAAAAAGGTCTTCAGAGTAGCTTACGAAAACTAAACAAAATCCAGATAAAAAGACCGATATACATATGCCCGTGAATGAATGGAGAGCAACTAAAAATCCAACATCACAGCAACCAAGTCTCATCAGCAAAAGCAGGCCTGCTCTTCCTCACAGGCACACAGAATATCAGCAGAGGCAGCCTGTAAAAAGGAGTGTGCGGGTTTCGTGTGTGCTTGCCTGCCTGCCTGCCTGCCTGCCTGCGGATGGGCTGGCTTCTTTTGCCTTCCAAAAGTATTACATAACGGCACACACACTAGAGTCACGTCACTCCTGCTTTTCCTACAGAGTACCTCTTGCCCCGACAGTTCAGTGCTAAGACACTGTGGGGAAAGGGCAACCAAGGTAACCCCCAATCCCAGAACTAAGTAAAAGGTATTTGGGCTATTTGCTAATTTGACGAGAGAGGATGATGCGGAAACAAACAGGCTACTCCACATTAACAGGCCTTGATGAAGAGTGGAAACAGCCACGCTCACCCTCCCAGGGTCTAGTGGTTAGAGTGCAGTGGTTAGAGTGCTGGACCAGGACATGGGAGAGCAGGGTGGTTCAAATCCCCACTCAGCCGTGAAGTTCACTGGGTGACCTTGGGCCAGTCCCAGCCCCCCAGCCTATCCTAAACCACACAGTTACTGCCTGGGAGCCTCAGTTATGAGAGGGCTACTGCCCTAATGTTTTGCTTGCAGGCTTCCCATAAGCATCTGCTTGGCTGCTGCAAGAAAAGAAATCTGGACTGGATGAGCCTTTGGTCTGATCTAGCAGGCCTCATCGTATGCTTGTATCATGGCTCAAGTTGCTGCTGGAACCTGTACATGCTGAAACTGCTTGAGTCTTCCATATCCCTGAGGCTGCCTCTCTCACTCCATGCCACTGGGATAATGAAGACGGACCAGCAAGGCCATCCCTGTGACTCCACCTAGGCGTCAAGGCCACACAGCAAAGATCCCTCCCTTTGGAAGCTTGCCTGAGCTTCAGCATTTTCTAGGAGTGCTGAAAGATCCACACTGCATTGGCCAGCATTTAATTACACGGGTAAAGCAGGTGGGGATTAATTTTGGTGCATCCAAAATGCTTAGTATTTTAGTTGGGAATTTCACCTTGCCAGTTTTATTGCTGTGTTTCTAAAAGATGGCTATTGACCTGAGAATGGAGCATGTTAGAAAATGAGACACACAAGTCAACGCCCTTCTGGTTGGGCTGCACATGACCAGCTAGAAATTTAAAGCAGTAGTTCTCTTAACTCCGGGAGGCTCCTTCTGACAACGTGGGAAGTCTTGGTTTAAACACTGAAGGTTGGAAATTGCTCCATACACCAAGTCTGCCCAGGCCTGAGTTTTCAAAGCAGACGCGTCCCACTGATTTCTGACTTGACGAATGCGTTGCCCTGCAGAAGCTGCTGGACTTTGATTTCTGTCAGGGTCAGCGGCCACATGGCCAATGGTGTCGGGGTGGAGACAGGAGCTGCAGTCCAGCTACATATTTCCTACCCCTGGCCTGCAATTTCCTTACGCTTGTTTGCCACATAGGTGAGCAGTTCTCCTTCCAAGCTTACCTTCTTGTATTGTTTCTCAGCTTCACTTCCCTGTTCCGTAGCTCGGAAAGCCGTGTCCCCGGGAGAACCTGGGAAGAAAGAGGAAGGACTCTTCCACATCACGTGGCACATGTCACAAGAAGAACAAAGGCTCTTAATGCAAGTCTGTGCTTTCTCTCCCTGGTACACAAGAATCTGCCCCCCACATACACACATGGAGAGATCTAAAGCAGGCGTCAGCAAACTTTTTCAGCTGTGGGTCGGTCCACTGTCCCTCAGACCTTGTGGGGGGCTGGACTATATTGGGGGGGGATGAACAAATTCCTATGCCCCACAAAGAACCCAGAGATGCATTTTAAATGAAAGGACACATTCTAGTCATGTAGAAACATGCTGATTCCCGGACCATCTGTGGGCCGGATTTAGAAGGCGACTGGGCCAGATCCGGCCCCTGGGCCTTAGTTTGCCTACACATGATCTAAAGCAAGGCTTGCTTGTTTGCTGGGGGTAGCGAAAATGCAGTACAACAGAGAGAACAGAGAGGCCACTGCAGTCACCCTCAGCTATATTCACAGGAAGTATCTCTGCTGATGGAGCAGGAATTCACTGCCAGGCTAGTGTGAGGTGCTCAACATTCAGGAAGGCAGGCGGGTGGGGTGGGGGTGGGGGGGTGTCAGACATGCTCCTCACTGTGGAAGGGGAAGGGACCGCCAGTCTGTCAATGGGTGCAGCGAAAGGTTTTCCTTTATGCAAACAACTGAAAGTTTTAAAATAAAGGGTGCACATGAAGCACTGATCTTCTGCTCTCCCTCAGGAACTGTTTGCACAAGTTGAAAAACAGAACTATTATGAAAAGCAGCCATATTACCTAGCAGACCAGCTTCACGGCATTCTCAAATCATAAAACTTAAAAGTATCCCATTGTAACTGACGAAACGCCCTTCTACACTTGCCAGGTTTCCCCCCCTTTGCATTGCATTTAGCTTTTTTTAGATGGGGAGGAATGTTAAGGGGCAGGTAAAAAAAGTGCTTTTTACACACCTAATAACAGAAGTAGATCAGAAGCTCCTATGACTTCACTAATCAAATTGTAACCTGTGGAAAACCAGCAAAAAAGGGGAAATAAAAATTATAAACACAAACAAATGGCAAAGCAAATGTGAGACGTTTCCGTCTCAGACACTGCGAGGGCCAGACAGACAGAATGGCAAACTTACCAAACGTGGCAGGCCAACGGATACAGGCAGGTGGGTTGAGAATGATTCACAATGAAGTGAAAATTACAATAGACTTTTTTCTAAAAAAAGCTGAAAGCACATAGGAGGATCTCATCTACTTGTCATTAGTTTCCAAGTATGTCCCTGACATTCATCCCACTCTCTGGGCAAAGAGCAATCTGCTCAGGGAGGGCAAATACTGCTGAAAGGAGACAGAGAGAGGCCGCTGCCCGCTTCCTGGCAAGTTGTAGCCCCACAATGGCAGAAGCCTCCAAGTCCCTAAACCAAGAAGGTGCTGGTGACAGAGGCAGGGCCCTCTTAAGCATTAGCAAAGGCTCAGTACGATGGAAACGGCTGCTGCAGATGTGATAATCTGGGAGGAAGGAGGGAGGACTGCAGGGCCCTGAAAATGTCCAGCAGCCACCACTAAACCAGAGGAGCCCTTTGCCCATGCATGGCAATATGTTCAGATGCTCACGTTTGCATAAATGCCCAAACTGCCCAGGGGGGAGGAACTGGGCGCTGCAAAGCAAGCATTCAGGCCAACACTGTCTAAGTCACCAGAAAGGGCAGGCTTGTATAACTCAACCAGATGAAAAATTCCCTTACCAGGTGTGAGGAAACCCGACAGTGATCTGAGGCTCTCTCCAATCTTGTCGAAATCAGGCAGCAGCTTAGCGAGGTCTTCTGAATCAGGAAGAGCTTTTGTAAGTTTTTCTAGGAAAAGCAAAGGGAAAGTTAGCCCCCCTTGGGGTTGTTTTAGGTAAGAAGAACAGCCTGCCATCTCCCTAGCTGGGGAGTGGCTGGGGAAACCCGGCCAGATGGGCAGGCTATAAATATAAATTATTATTATTATTATTATTATTATTATTATTAAATTATTACTAGCTTTAACCTGGACAGTTATGTTCAGGATTTCTTAATGGCTATTTATATACTTTGGCAAGCTCTACTGCGGAAGATTTCTAAATGTGTTTCATAAATGAAACACCATACCTTCCCGATACACAGGAAGTCCTCTGAACACATACAGAAGTCAGAATCCTGTCAACATTTAATGGGGCCCAGTCAGCTTTGAGATATAACAATTCAGATGGAAGCACCTCACTATTTTTAACGTATCCTGTGCAACTCGTTTTATGAATGAGAAACTGCAGCTGAGAGATGGTGTTGGCTTCAGAGGTGCTACACTGTTGAACCCAGACCTCCTGGGACCCAAATATAAGAACCGTGCCAACAGAGCTGGAAGAATTATCTTGTTCCTGAAGGAGTTACAGACTTAGCCTGGCCCCTGAACCAGCAAGGATGGCCTTGTTTCCAAGCAGATGGCAGTGAATCAGAAATTTCTGTTCCTTATACTTCTTGTGCAAAACAGAAAACATGCTTATCAGTGACACAGTAGGCTGAAACCCCAGAACCCTGGGAGCGAGGTGTTAACGTCTGGGGAAACTCTGGTTTCCTGGCAAACTGCTTCAGAGCAGGAGGGCGGCAAGATCCTGGGGATTTATTGGAAAATAAGACCCCAAGGTGGTTATCACCAATGGAGGCTAAGGCCCCGAAAAGACTCAATATGGAGGCCAAATGGCCTAAATATTGGGAAATAATAGAAAAAGATGGAGACAATTGGAGGTTGCAGAGTTTGGAGAAATTAAAGGAGAAAGTGCGAGATTGGTTACATTACGCTCAGATTAAAGAAGCTTTTAAGTCAGATAATAAGTTAGGATTCCAGGTGGAAAAATCAAAGTTAGAAACAGAACTGTTAGAACCCAGCTCTAAGTTACTTTCAAGAATGTATAACTTGCTGCTAAAATGGAACACACAGGATGAAACAGTCAAATCAGCTATGATAAAATGGGCACAGGACATAGGGCACAACATTATGTTCGCGGACTGGGAAAAGTTATGGACCACAGGTTTGAGATTTACGGCATGTAATGCCTTGAAAGAAAACATTATGAAAATGATATATAGGTGGTACATAACTCCAGTCAAGCTTGCAAAGATATATCATGTGTCTGACAATAAATGTTGGAAGTGTAAAGAAGCTGAAGGAACATTCTTTCACCTCTGGTGGACTTGCCCTAGAGTGAAGGCTTTCTGGGAAATGATATATAATGAGCTGAAAAAGGTATTTAAGTATACCTTCCCTAAGAAACCAGAGGCCTTTCTTTTAGGCATTGTCGGCCAGAGTGTGCAAAAGAAGGATCGAACCTTTTTTATGTATGCTACAACAGCAGCAAGGATACTCATCGCCAAAAGCTGGAAAACTCAAGATTTGCCCACACTGGAAGAATGGCAGATGCAACTGATGGACTATATGGTACTGGCGGAGATGACTAGCAGAATCCGAGATCTGGGAGAAGAACTGGTGGAGGAGGAATGGAAGAAATTTAAGGACTATATACAAAAATATTGTAAATTGTATGAATGTTAAGAAAGATGCAAGATTAGCAATAGAATGGCTCCAACAAATTAGCTACAAGGAATACAAATCTAATTGTAATTGAAAGAAAAGACAAATTTTGGATAAATTGTTATAACTAAGTCTTCAAAAGAGTGATTTAAATTCTAAAATCTGAGATTTAATATTGGAAAAATATATTATATGAATTGAAACAAGTTAATAATTTGCTAGTAAAATTTATGAGTTTAGGATGCAGGAACAAGATGTGAGGAAGTCCAAAGATGAGAATGAAATGTGGATATTGGAAAATACTATGTTATTATGTATGTTTTTTATTGTGTAAACAAAAACTTAATAAATATTATTATATAAAAAAAAAAGATCCTGGGGAGACCAGCAGGAAGCTGGCTGCAAGCAACGAGCCATCAGGAAGAGGAGGAGGAGGTCTCTCAGGCTGGGAAGTATAAATTCTCCTGGGCCAGCACTGCAAACATTTTAAGGGAACCAGTTCTGTGCTACAGTTAAGGCAGGTCCAGCTCTGCTGCAAAGGCTGACTCCATGACTCTGATACCAGAGCCTAGGAAGCGTTTATAGCAATGTCGTCGTCGTCGTCTTCTTCTTCTTCTTCAGCAATCCCTCATAGCCGAGTAAGATTGTCTTCCATAAACACGGTTTTAACAATAAGTCCGTAAGTGACTGTGGAGGCCAATTCTGGATCCACACATCCTTCCACAGGGGGGACATTGGTTTCTGGGCGGGAGTTGATCACGGTGAGGGTTTGCCAAGTGTACCTTCCTCTTAGCACGTTTCTTCCTTATGTACTGAGTTTGAGTGTCTTCATGACACCTTTGGGAAAGGCTGTTCTCCAATTGGAGCACTCGCAGGCAAGTGTTTCCCAATTGTTGGTGTTTATACTACATTTTTAAAGATTTGCCTTGAGACAATGGTGCTGCTCCCAGTCCAGCAAGAAGGAGCCCACCTCCCATGCCAGGCCAAGGCTCCAAACCAAACAGTCATCTGGCATCTCAATCTGCTTTTGTTATGGCCTCCCCCCACCCTCAGCTGCACTCTTGAAAAGCCATCTGTGCTTTTGTACTATTTAACAATACACCACTTGATTGTTAAAAGCTCCCTCAAAGTGGTACACAAAAACAATATTTTTCTTAACTGGATGGGATTTCATTGTTTTACTGCTGGAGTATATCCTTTAGTATGAGCCACACAGAGATTTGGAGAGAGTAAAATAAATAATATCAGGGAATATTATGCAATAAAAACATTTTGATTTCTGAAATGCATTTTTTTAAAATCATCAGAAGAAAGGAATAATGCCTGTCCCTCTGTATAAACGATTATCAAAGTTCCGCAACAACTTGGCATTAGAGGAAAAATGAAAAGCTGACACCAACCGAAGTCAACGTATTCATCAAGTTCCCATATGAAGTCAGGAATGATCCACTTGTACTCGGTGAGATCAGGCACCATCTCCTTCCATTGGTCATATGTCTAAATGAGAAGTGAGAAAGACATCAATAAACTTTTGCATTAGCTACTACGATGACTAGAACAAAACTGCAAGTCTGCAGGGTACAAGACTATTCCTTCCTCCAGCCTTCTGACTGAATAACAGAATTGGAATGGGACCCTTGCGGTCATCTAGTCCAACCCCCTGCAATGCAGGAATCTCAACTGAAGCATCCCTGACAGAGGGCCACCCAACCTCTGCTTGAAAACCTCCAAGGAAGGTGAACCCACCACCTTCCAAGAGAGTCCATCCCAAACAGAATGTTCTTCCTAACGTTTAGTCAGAATACCCTGTCTTGTCATATGTATCCAAATCAATGGGTTGCATTTATGTTTTTAAAAAGTAATTCGTCAGCACCAGGTCCTTTTTCAAGTTGCCTTTTGAGTCTGGGAACTTCACATGCAAAATGGACAGGAGATGCCTTTGATCAGGACAAGGGCCAACGAAGAGCCCCAGGTGGGCGCTGATCTCGCAGCTCCACCTCTGCTTCGCTGACTGGCTTATCACTGAGCTCCATGTGATCAGTGCTTCTCCTCCTCTTCACCCAAGGCTGAGTAAGACCACCTGGCTGGCCCTGCCTTTCTCACGGTTGAAACTACAGCAGCCGCAGCAGCTGCCTAGAGGTTGCCAGCCTTTGGGTAGACATCCATCTGCTCCTTGTGAGAAGAAAACCAGTCAAACCAAGCTGTGCCTTTTTGCCCCTGGGGAGGAATCTCCTCCCCAGAGGGGTTCTTTCTGCTCAGCAGCTCTCCCCAATAATGTACTTTGCAAATTACTGTGTGTTTGAACTGCCTAATAATTGTAGATTGGAGTGTGTTTGCTTTACTGATAAGTTAATGTGCATAATACAACCATATTGTTTTACTAACAGAAATGCTAGATTTCCAGTGCTTTGGTACTGCTGTAACTATGAGCTGTGTTGCAGAAGAAACATAATACAGGCAGCTAGAATTCATAGGTGAAAGAGCCGTGACGGCACAGTGAGGCAGACGCACAAGTAGAATAGGACAGCTCATAGCCCTCAAAAGATCTTTGCCCTCCTGTAATTTGCAAATCATCTCATCAGCCACAATAACCACCTGGTGATAAGAACCATAATCGGCTTATCCAGCTGCTTTAATCCTGAGCTTTGTCTGTTTCAGGGAGTATAATTGGGAGAGAGAATAAAAAACTTCCTCCTTCCCAACTTCAACCTCTGCACATCTTTCATGATTCCACCACCATCAAAACCAAGTTGCTCCTTGCAGCTCATCTCAAACTAGGAGATGCCACTACAGCTTGGAGCAGGAGGCAAGAGTGGTTCTCCTTCCAGAAAGTAGCAGCAACACCCCAGAGGATTTCTCCACTTCTACCGATGCTTCACATGCAGGAAAGGGAAGAAAGGGTAAACTTAGGTCTCCAGCTGTTTCTGAACTACAATTTCCAACATCCCTGACCACTGCTAGCTAGAGATGATGGGAGTTGTAGTCCAAAAAACAGCTGGCAACCCAAGTTTGGGAAACACTGATCTAGAGGCCTGGGGCAAGGAGAACCCCAGGAAGAAAAAGGGGCTGGCATAAATTTGATGAGGGTTGGAGCAAAGGCTGGGGCTTTCCCACACTGAAAAGCAACCCTATTCCACTCACGGATCGGAAGGAATATCAGCTAGGAATTTGGTAACTCTTTCATTGTCCTTTTGCACCATTTGCATAAGACTTTGTTTGCAAGATGACAACCCACTTCCTAGATCAGGGCCAATCTTGGGGTTCCAACCTGGCCAAGGGTTCCACTGTTACTCAACCACAGGCAACTTCCCTTGACAGTCCAAGGGTTCTTGCACGGCTGTCAGCAACTGAGCCGAACTACTCAACTGCACCTGTGAAAAAGGCACTCCCTGAAGGCACTTTAATAAATCCTGCCAGAGTCTGTCACTAAGGTAGCTGATCTTACTTTCCATGAAGCAACCTCCTTGCCTTAGATCAACAACTGTCTACTGTCCATCCCCAAACCTTTAGTTCTTCAGACAATGAGTCTAGAGTCACTGTGCCAACACACCGTACGGATGGCACAGACCAGTCACTGCTCCAGAGCTAGGTACCTTTTTGGCTGTGTAGCCACCGCCCACAGCAGATCCTAAGACGAGATAGCGCAGCTTTAGAAGCCTGGAAGCCACTCTGGCTAGCCAAAAGGTCCTGTGGGGCTGGGATCCATGCTTTACAAGGAGGAGTTTGCTGCTGCGCAAGGGAAGGTGATTAAGAGCAGAGAACGGCTGCGCTGAGATCCGTAACGGCAGCCTTTGAAATCTGGAAAGAGGGTGGCGGGAATGATGAATACTCCGGGAAACGAGATGCAGTTTCTGCAGCGGCGACTTCCCTCTGACTCCATAGGTCCCATTTGCTAGGTGTTGACAGACAACGCTGAGGGAGAAGACAAAGAACTTATTTGCACGTCCAACGCTGTTCCAGCCTTAATCAAGATTCTAATCTCCCACCCGCAGAACTACCCAAAACAGACCCTGCACATCAGCATCCCATTCTCCTGAGCACCCCCCCCCCAGCTGTCCCTGAACCACCAGCTGCTGAGTCCCAAAAGGTAGCACAAGATTTTCAGTAGCGGGTTGCAAGGTGGGGGGGGGGGGTTGTATTGAGAACAGAGCAAAAGGCAAGGCTTGCTGCACCAACACATAACTACGTGGGATTGTGGAAATTGCTCTCTCTGCTGAGGGTCTCCTCTGCATCCTTGCATCCTCCACATGAGCACAGATCACAGGTTTCAGAGTCCTCACCCAAGTCTCTGTGAAATCCTGGGATCAGCAACTTATGTGTATGGAGAAGTACACAAGTGATCATCCTATGTTATCATCTACGTACATCGTGGTTAAGGTACAGTATCTAACCAATACTGAAACCTGTATTATAACACGGCAGTCCAATCGTTAGGTCCCAAGCAGTAAGGAATGAGGTAAGCCGCTGTGTGTAGCTGGCCGGACATGAGGAAAACACAGCCACATGCTTTTGCTGTTACAGGAACATCACAGCGAGATTAAAGTCTTTATAAAACTCCCGATTCAATGGCCACCGAAACACAGAAAGTTCCTTTCAATCATGCACTGGCTAAAAAAAAAAGATGTCACTGCAACTTGGGACCAGCTGCTTCCTTGCTGCAGAGGTGCGAGGAAAGCAGGCACTCCAATACTAGGAATAATAAATTATTATTATTACTACTATATAATATGTTTATATTATTATTATTATATAGACGGAAGGCACCCGCAGTTGTGCCTGGGAGGAACCCCCGGGGGCCTCTTCCAACTCCTCAATTCTATGGCTCTATCATGGTCATTCGTTAAATTTATATGCTGCCCTTCATCCAAAGACCACAGGGAGGTTTCCACAAAATGCATAACAGCAGCAAAAAACACCCTGCCTTCATATAGGACAGGCCTCGGCAAACTCTGGCCCTCTGGATGTTTGGGACTACAATTCCCATCACCCCTAGCTTACAGGTCCAGTGGTCAGGGATGATGGGAATTGTAGTCCCAAACATAGCTGTCAACCATCCCTTATTTGGCGGGAAACTCCCTTATCCCAGCACCGTGTCCCGCTGCTGTCCCTTATTGATGATGTCCCTTAAATTTCCCGGGTTTCATGCTCGCCTGGCTCGGGAGGGAAGCAGCGGCTTGGGGTCCTGTACCGTGAGGGAGAGCGCGCACATGAGCTGCCACGTCTCCATCTCTCCCTTTTCCCCCTCATCAGTTTTGTCTGCCCCTCTTCTTTGGTGGGAGTTGTAGACCCTTAGGATCATCTAGTCCAACCCCCTGCAAAACACAGTCAGTGGCAGCAAAAGCAGCACGGCTCCATCAGTGCCGGATTCCTGTATAAGCTAAGCCAAAATCCCTTATTTTGGCTGCTGATCCCTTAAATTTTCGAGGCTGCTGATCCCTTATTTTCAAATCTGTAAGTTGACAGCTATGATCCCAAACATCTGGAAGGCCGGAGTTTGCCTATGCCTGATATAGGAAGTGCATGCGGCCCGAGGGGCGGGGTATAAATGATAAAGTCCTTATTCCTATCCCTGATTCTCCATCATCATCATCATCATCATCCTAAATAGTAATTTATTATTTCTACCCCGCCCACCTGGCTGGGTTCCCCCAGCCTCTCTGGGCGGCTTGCACCAAATCTTGTGTTTTAATATTAATATTCCTCCGATATGGAAAGCTTCCCTCCCCCGGGCTGCGGGAGGCCCGGGGGGCGCATTCAGCCCCCTGAGGGGGAGGGAAGGAAGGAGGGGCGCGGGGAGCCATTCCACCCCCTCCAGCCCCCCCCCCCGCGGGGGAGGCCGGTGTCGGGGCCCCAAGGTCGCCGCCCGGCGGGGCGCTTCAGGGCGGCCTGAGGCCTCTGGCTCCCTCTCCTTCTCACCAGGCGGCGCGGGCGCTGCTCCTCCACATCCCGGCGTCTCTCCCTCCCTCTCGGCCCGCCAAGGGGCTCCCTCGCCCAGTGCGCCGCCCAAAACACGCCGCCGCCGCCGCCGCGCCACAAGGTTCCGCCGCCCGGAAGCGGAAGGGGCGGGCGGAGCGCTTTGAGGGAGACACCGCGCCGCCAAGGAGACTCCGCCCCTCACGCCGCGGGACATAGACTCACGAAGGACAGAGGGGCGACGCCGCGGACGGGAAGGGGCAGTGGCGGGGGCAAGGCGGAGAGGGCGGGGTAAGGATCACGTGGTTCTTGGTGCTCCTCCCCTGGCCGAGCCTCTCGCGGGATCCTCCTCCTCCTTGCAAGCCACGAGTTCGAGTCCCGCCCTCCGGAGCGAGGAGGAAACGGGCAGAAGAGAGGGGGAAATCATTAGAGTAGTAGTAGTAATAATAGTAATAATAATTTAATAAATAATAATAAAATAAAATAATATAATAATAGTAAATTATTTAATAACAATTTAATATAATAATATATATTATTAATATATTCACTGGTCCCATCACCTCCTGGCAAATAGAAGGGGAAGAAATGGAGGTAGTGAGAGATTTTACTTTCTTGGGCTCAATGATCACTGCAGATGGTGACAGCAGTCACGAAATTAAAAGACGCCTGCTTCTTGGGAGAAAAGCAATGACAAACCTAGACAGCATCTTAAAAAGCAGAGACATCACCTTGCTAACAAAGGACCAGAATAGTTAAAGCTATGGTTTTCCCAGTAGTGATGTATGGAAGTGAGAGCTGGACCATAAAGAAGGCTGATCGCCGAAGAATGGATGCTTTTGAATTCTGGTGCTGGAGGAGACTCTTGAGAGTCCCATGGACTGCAAGAAGATCCAACCTCTCCATTCTGAAGGAAATCAGCCCTGAGTGCTCACTGGAAGGACAGATCCTGAAGCTGAGGCTCCAAGACTTTGGCCTCCTCAGGAGAAGAGAAGACTCCCTGGAAAAGACCCTGATGTTGGGAAAGATGGAGGGCACAAGGAGAAGGGGATGACAGAGGACGAGATGGTGGGACAGTGTTCTCGAAGCTACCAGCATGAGTTTGACGAAACTGCGGGAGGCAGTGGAAGACAGGAGGGCCTGGCGTGCTCTGGTCCAGGGGGTCACGGAGAGTCGGAAACGACTAAACGACTAAACAACAACAAATAATAAATTATTATTATTATTATTGCTGTTGTTGTTAATCAGATTGTTTTTGTTTAAATTATTGTTATTATGGTGGGACACTATGACTTCTGTTGATCCGGACACTAGACTTTTGGGTGTTTTTTAAAAAAAATATTTTTATTGAACAATTTTAGCAAACAAATTATCACTCAATTACATTCCCCCCTTTTTCTCCCCCCTCTCCCCCCCCCCAGGACTTCCCTCAGCTCCCCTCCCTGGATTCTTTGCACATATTATCCTCTGCATATTGCAAAATTGTACATATCGTTGCCTTAGCTATCATATATTCAACTGATAACTTTGTGGATGTTTATTCAAAACCTGCCAAGGAGTCCAAATCATTTTGTTGTCTTTTTGGATAATTTGTAAAAAGGTCCCATTCTTCCTTGATGTCACGGTTGTCCTTATGACACAGTTTGTATGTCAACTTAGCCAATTCCACATAGCTCATCAGTTTTTCTTGCCACTGTTCTTTCATTGGGATTTCCTCATTCTTCCATCCTTGTGCTAACAAGACTCTTGCCGCTGTTGTAGCATACATAAATAGATTCTTTGGTTTTTGGGGCAGGTCTTGTCCTACAATCTCTAACAAAAATGCTTCAGGTTTCTTTACAAATGTCATCTAAATTTTTTTTTAATCAATTCATTATATATCAATTCCCATTTTTTTAAAACTTCTCTACATTCCCACCCCATATGATAAAAAGTACCTTCTTTTTCCTTACATTTCCATCATATGTTTGACCCTGTTTTATACATTTTGGCCGGACACTGGACTTCTGTTGATGCAGCCTAGAAGAGCATTGCTTTCCTTGCTCCTGCATCACGCTGCTGACATGTTCAGCTTGGGGTCCCCCAAGACCCCTAAATCTTCTTCATATGTACTTCTAGTAACCCAAGTGTCCCCCATTTTATACAGTCATATCTCGGGTTTAATGTGCTTCAGGTTGAGCGCTTTCAGGTTGTGCTCTGTAGCAACCCGGAAGTAATGGAGCGCGTTACTTCTGGGTTTCGCCGCTCGCCAGTGGCGTAGCGTGGGTTGTCAGCACCCGGGGCAAGGCAAGTAATTTGCGCCCCCTAACCCCTAACCTGCCGCCGCTGCCAGCTTCTTCTTGCTGCTGCCTGGTCTGGTCTGGTGTGGTTCTCTCCCGAGCTCAGCGCTGGGCGGCCGCTGCACTGTCCCTCCCCCAGATAGTCTCTCAGTGAGAGAGAGTGAGTGAGCCAGGTAGGGGCAGAGAGCTGCGAGTGCGAGCGCCCCCCCCAGATGTTGCACCCGGTGCGGCCGGCCCCCCCTGCACCCCCCACGTTACGCCACTGCCGCTCACGCATGCTCAGACGGTCAAAATGACGTCATGGCCATGCGCGGAAGCAGCGAAATGTGGCACGCCCAGAGGCGCTGTCGTGTCTTACGTTCCATTCAGGATGCGAACGGGGCACCGGAACAGATCCCATTTGCCTCCCGAGGTCCCACTGTATTTGTGCTTCTGGTTCTTCCTGCCTAAGTGCAGAACCTGACATTTGTCCCTATTGATTTATACAAATTATGAAGCACAGCACACAAAAGGGAAGTGCCTTCAGCATATAGTATGGTCTGGCTTGCAAAATCCATCATTCACACACACACATGAATACATTTATATATATATGTATAATCACTATAGGGATGCGGGTGGCACAGTGGGTTAAACCACAGAGCCTAGGACTTGCCGATCAGAAGGTCGGCGGTTCGAATCCCCGCGACGGGGTGAGCTCCCATTGTTCGGTCCCAACCTAGTAGTTCGAAAGCATGTCAAAGTGCAAGCAGATAAATAGGTACCGCTCCGGCGGGAAGGTAAACGGCATTTCCATGCGCTGATCTGGTTCGCCAGAAGCGGCTTAGTCATGCTGGCCCCATGACCCAGAAGCTATACGCCTGCTCCCTCGGCCTGTGAAGCGAGATGAGCGCCGCAACCCCAGAGTCGGCCACAACTGGACCTAATGGTCAGGGGTCCCTTTACCTTTACCTTTATAATCACCACCTGATTCCTGTAACAAAGAAAGTAAAGAAACCTTGACCAAAGAGCTGCAATCGTAGGAAACCAGTGTATTATTGTGCTCAAATCCTGCTTGTGAGTTTCCCACAACTGGCATCTGGTTGGCCAGTCTGAGAAGTGGATGCTAGACGGAACACAGCTCCTTTGGCCTAATCCTGCAGGTTCTTCTTATGTTCTCAAGCAGACTCCGAGTGCGAGAACAACTCTCCTCTCCTGTGGATTCCAGGTAATGGGATTCAGAAGCATCGCTGCCCCAACTGTGGAGGCAGAGCAGAGCCATCAGGGTCCAGAGCTGCAGACGTCTCTCTCCTCCATGAATTTGTCTCATCCTCTTTTAAAGCCATCCAAGTTGGTGACCAGTCCTGCCTCCTGTGGCAAGGAGTTCCACCGTTTAACTCTGCATGTGTGAAGGAGTGAATCTTCCACCGTTCGACTTCATGGGATGCCCATGAGCTCTACTGTTAGGTGAGATGGAGGAAAAGGTTTCTCTGTCCCCTTTCTCTGTGCCAGGAACCATCGCATTAACTTCTCTTCCTCTCCTGCTCCCTTTTCCGTCTCCTTTCGCCCCGCTGAGGAGGTGGGTCTCTCCTTCGGTCGCTGAGCCCTGCCAAAGTTTGGCAGCAAATGGCAAAGTTCATTTGTACAGAGAGAGAGACGGCGATCAATCAAGACCTGCTTTTCTGCTTCTGACAAACACGCTGCCCGGCTCAGAGAAATCCCATAATCTTTCCTGGCGAAGCACTCCCCTTTTTTGGCCTGTCCCCAGCAGAAGAATGCAGCCAGGCTCCGTCTCCCCACCTCCAGCGCTCTCTCTGAACGGGCCAAGGATCTTCCGGCAGCGGATGTCAGAGCAGGACGGGCCAGGAGGGCCAGGTGGATCCTACTTGGAGCCATGGGGCGGAGCTGTCTGTCTGGAGGAAGGTGTGTCCCTAGCAAGCTTCCTTGGCATATAAGGGGTGACCCATCCCAGGTGTCCTGGCAAGCCTTGCAGCAGCGACAGTGACCCTGGAGAGAGTCCGGGGAATACTTGGAGGCCTCAGGAGACCAATGCAGGCAGCTTCCCATGGGGAGGAAACATGGAGGGAACCACCAGGCTTTGCTCAATGAGGGAGAAGAGGCTGAAATGGTGAGTCCCAGACCCTAAAAATGCAGGCGGGTTGGATGTGTTGCAGCGGGTTGGGCTAGATGACCCTCAGGGTTCCCACCCAACTCTGCCATTCTATGAGTCCCCCTCTAACAGAAGCGAGCAGGGAGCCAATGGGAGCTTGGATACGGAAAGGGGAAAGCTGCCTTTTGCCAGCTGTTTTTGTTGATAAGTGTTTCCTTCTGCTGTGGTGGGTAGAACTTGAACCCAGGACTTCAAGTTACAGGAAAGGAGATTTCTGACAGTAAGAGCCGTTTGACAGGGGAGGAAGGCGATGGACTCTCAGAGGAAGTTGCTGAATTAGTCGGGACAATTTCTTTGCAAGGCAGTGGCCTTAGCTGACCTCCTGGATGTCCCCATCAGAATATCCAAAGAATGAGCCAGCTTGCAAGATCTAGGACTGAAGGAGGGGGCCTCCAGGCCAAGGGATGGGCCTCCACCCCCTCACCTGTCTGCTAGGTGGGAGAATAAGATCCAGAGAGTTGTGAGTGAGCTGAGCTGGGAGCAGGAGACAGAGACTCGCTTGCTCTGTGTTGGACCCAAAGCTGGGACTACATCCTATGCTCGGGTTGTATCTGCGTGCGGATAAACCCAGATATCCTAAAAGCACCGCGGGGTCTTTCGTTCCAAGGAAACTGAACCCAGGTAAAGTGCCTTGACCCCTGGATTATCTCTCGGCTCAGAAAAATGGGTGGTGCAGAACATGATGTTAAATATGTGGAACACATTCTGCTTAAAGCTTTCCCCATGGAGGATCCTGAACCAAATGGAAACCCTTGTGGGAATACTAAGTTTCTAACTTTGCAGCAGTCCTGCGTTAGCTCTGTTCAGCTTCCCGTGGGCAGCTCCCAAGACAGCGCCTGCTGCCCATTCCTGGCCGTATCCTGTCTTGTGCAGCAGCAGCAGCAGTCCCTTTGAAGGGTTAATTTCTTCAGATCTCTTTCAACACAATAATTATTGCCCAGAGGGATTATGGCTGCGGTCCTGGACAAATCTGCCTGTGGGCAGGAATCCACGCTGAAATCAGACGGATAGCTGTCTGTCATGGATTCTCCAGTTGGATGTTTCCTGCATTGCTGGGGGTTGGACTAGATGGCCCCTGAGGGTCCCTACCAACTCTACAATTCTCCTGTACAAACCTCTGGGTTGCATCCTCTCCTAGGAGGCTGGTCACATGAGCCTTGCGTTTCCGTGGACTATGCTAGACCTGACACTAAGAGCCTCCTTAGAAACAAAGTCTGTTTTGAAAAATGGAAGGAGCAGGAGCGGAGGTCCCGATTCTCCTCAGGGCTGCTGTGCTTGCAAAGAGGCGCTCTAAGCCTTTCGTCCCCAACTGACTCCGGAGTGAGTCACTGCAAGAGACTAAACCAGCAGGACTCACCCTGTTCCTCCAAAGCGGTAACATCAAGTAATGTTGTGAGTCGTCCATCCTCATCTCTGGCAACCGCAGGGACACCCGCTGCTGCTGCTGCTCCTGTTGAGCTGCTTCCACCGATTTGGGGGGGAAAGTCGCCTTTCCAACAACAGTGAAAAACAGACCGTAAAAGGAAGCGGAAAGAAGATGAACAGCAATGGAGAACATCGGAGTCAAAGGATCAAAGGCTAGATAGCAAAAGTTTAAAAGGCTATGGAGAGCAAAAAAGTCTGCGCCTGCCCCCCAATGGAAAAGTAGGCGATTGATGGTGGTGGTGGGAGCTCTCTTCAAGAGACCCTCCCTGGTTTCCACCTGCCTCTGCTTTCCACCTGTCCCTGCGGGGGCTTCATGACTACAGAGAGAGGGGAGAGAGTGGGAGCCGCTAGGCTTTGCTTGCAAAATGCTGGCGGACAAGCGCTGCTTCTTTAAACGCCAGCCCTGCAGTGTCCCTTTGGGGCAGGGAGAGGGAGCCGGGCTCAGCTGCTGACTTGGCACAGGCAGAAGAAAATGGCAGAGACCCCGTTTCCTGCTTAGCGCTGGGTTCCAGCTTTGTGCAGCGCCCCAGAAGTTCCCCAAGACCAGCTAGTTGCTCAGGGATCAGGGCCGTCTTACCCATAGGTGCTTTGGGGTGTGGGGCACCCAGGCGCTGGGCTCTCAGGGGCACCAGGCCAAGAGTCCAGGGCCTGAGAGTTGAGTCCGGGGAAGTACCTGTCTGTCGGTCGGAGCGCCGGGGTGGGCTCTTCTGCTGCGGGCAGCTCTGCGCTGTGAGTTCGGGGGCGACCGACCCAGCAAGATGCTGAGGCGACTGGCCAGCTATGCCCTCCTGCACGCATGGGACAGGGCAACCTGGGAGGGGGCACCAGGCGGATCTTCTTCAGACAGCCCTGCCAGTGCTCTAGAAGCAGTGCCAAGCCCTGGCCTTACCTGCATGGCACCATGTGAGGCAGGTGGGCATGGCTTGCCCCCAAACAGTCTCGCAGGCCCATTGGGTAAGAGGCTGGCAGGCCGAGATGGGCGAGAGGTTACACCATCGTTTCCAAGTGCTCTGAAAATGCCAGGACTGTCACGAAAACCCTCAAGCCACCACAGCTCCTCACTGTGCCACGCAGAGTCCTGAATTCTGGGTGGGTCAGATATAGAATCTCCCATGTGTTTAGGATCTCCCATGTGTTTA
Source organism: Podarcis gaigeae (assembly GCF_964106915.1). NCBI lineage: Eukaryota > Metazoa > Chordata > Lepidosauria > Squamata > Lacertidae > Podarcis > Podarcis gaigeae. The sequence goes on along the minus strand of NC_139681.1, from coordinate 100,774,782 downwards.
TTTATGTGCTGTGTGGAGAAGTACTCCCAGTGCCTGTTTTCCTCTTCCCTCCTGATTCCTTTTTCCTCTTGTGTCATGTCTGTTAGATTGTGAGCAGGGACTGACATATTTTAGGGTGTGCCAATAAACTCCAGGTGCTTTGTAATTAATGACGGTGGTAGCATAAACTGAATTTAATAATGAAAAGAGAGATTTTAAAGTGGTGCAGAAGAGCCGATGGGAAAGCCTTTTGGGAGTCTCTTGTGAGAACTGCAGCTCTTGCCATGCCGGCCCCCCGAGGATTGACCAGATGTCAATACAGCCCTTGGCCTTTAAAACCTTGGCCACCCCCACCCCCACCCCCACCCCGGTGTCTGCTGCAGTTTCAGACGTGGCTCATTTCATGGGCTGAACTCCCACTTGGTTTTCCTTGAAGACATGCCATCGAGGTCTCTGGCGAACCCGCAAGTCCTGCAACTACAGCAGGCAGCCGTTCTGCCAACTCATCGACCGCAGAGTTTCGTGCAAAAACTGGATTAAAAATGTTTATGGTTTTTGGGTAGTTGTTTCTTTCTGGGTTTGGTATTACTCAGCAGTCTGTGGCATGTGCTTAGCCCACAAGCTGTGAGCCAAAGGAATGATGCAGATTACGCAACTGTTTCCTTTTGGTCGTTTTAATCATCTTTGTGGCCGGACGGAGAGCCGGCCAAGTGAAGGACGGGTGTCGCTCTGCTGCGGCTGGAGGGCGGCAGGATTGTGGCAGGTGGGGAAGGAGGGGCAGAAAGAGTATCTGCCATGCAGAGTATCGCCTTCACGCTGTCATTGGCCTCTGCCTCTCAAAAACTCCGTCACTTGCCAAGTCATAAGGAGATACTGGGCCTGGATTTGCAGTTTTTCTGTGGTTCCCGTCTCAACTTTTTGTGGTGGTGGTGGGGGAGACAGATACAGTGCTCCTTTGTGCTACACATAGTGAAACTCTGGAACTCCCTCCCACTAGAAGCAGTGATGGACATCAGCCTGGGTATCTTATGAACAAAAGAGGTTTACAGACTGCCTCAAGGCAAATCTTAAAAAATGTAGTATAAGCATGGACAACTGGGAAACACTGGCCAGTGAGCACTCCAGTTGGAGAACAGCCTTGACCAAAGGTGTCCTGGGCTTTGAAGACACTCGATCTCAGACGCAAGGGAGAAACGTGCTAAGAGGAAGGCACGCTTGGCAAATCCACACCGTGATCGACTCCCGTCCAAAAACCTATGTCCCCACTGTGGAAGGACGTGTGGATCCAGAACTGGCCTCCACAGTCACTTACGGACTCATTGTTAAGAACGTGTTTATGGAAGACAATCTGACTCAGCTACGAGGGATCACCAAAGAGAAGAGAGAAGAGGATTAGGCACATTCGTGGCTGTTGAAGGCTACTAGCCAGGAGGGCTTTGCTGTGCCTCCACAGAGAGAGGCCACCAGCTGGGATAAGAGGATTGGACCAAATCGTGGAGGAGGAGGAGAGGGCCAGGGATGCTTCTGAATGCCAGTGGCTGGAAACTGCCCAAAGAGAGGGCTGCTCTTGTGCCCGGATCCTGCTTGTGCTTCTTCCATTGGGCCATCAGGTCAGCCACTGTGAGAACAGGATGCTGGCCAGGATGGGGCGCTGGCCTGATCCAGCCGGCTTCTCTTATGCTCTTCTGTTCCATGTCCCAAGCTGCTTCTGGGGCAGGATGGTCTCTCACCCTCCTTCACGCCAAGAGGTCTGAAAGACACCTGCTCAAAGAAGCAGATTCATGCAGATTCCATGCATTTTTCATTTGACCCGGGGAACGCAGGAAGGGTGCCTTCCTCCGATTGTGATTGACATATGCAAATGGTTACAACGCAGTTAGGAAAATAGGGGTGCAGCTCTACGTGGAGAAGCCATCAGGAACTGAACCTGGATCCTTCTGCATGCCAGACAGACGCTCTCCCTCTTATCTGCCTGCTGTTTCCTGTTAATTTCCAAAACTCCCTTCTTAGTATTGTCAGGTGTCAGGTGCTGGTTGCTCGTGAGTAACCAGGCAGGACTGCAACCTGTCTTTTACAAGTTTTATTGTGCAAACTATTTACAGTGCAGATCTACAAAGTTCATGTCCGTCTCAGTCACTTGCAGAATCCGGGAGTGGCCCCTTCCGGCTTCTCCCCCAACATAGGAACTTCGGCACCCCAAGTCTCCTCCTCCCCTCCTAGTGTTTCACCCCTCTGCGCAAGCTGGGCGACGGAAGAGGCGTGCATCCCTCCTGGCCAGCCCGGCGAGGTGAGGCGCTGGGGTCTCAGCAGCATCCTCAAGTCCTTTCCTCGTTCGGCTGGCCCCTTCCCTCTCTTCTCCACTTTCCCCACCGCTGGAAGAGGAACTAGTCCTCAGGAGTTTCGGAGGCTCTCTGTATCCCAACGGCCCCCCTGCCTCCCTCCCCTGTTCCGATGGCAGTCCCCTGACATCAGGGGTGCCCAGGAAAACATGGTGGGGTTGTGTATAAAATCACTCACATGCACACATGGTCAATGAACAGAAATCAGAGAGGAGCTCGTGTCATTTTCCGGAGGTGTAGCCTACAGAATCCCTAGGGCTTGGGGTTGGTTACAATTTCAAATTGAATATGAACCTGGGAGGGGAGGGGCAGCACCTACCCAGGACCAAAATGTCGAGGTTGGTAGATTAAATGTGAAATGGAATCATGGGATGGCAGAGTTGGAAAATGGCCCAAGGGGGGGCATCTAGTTCAGCCCCCAGGAATCACAAACACCGAGGCTCCCTGCAATCTCTCCTTAGGCCTGGGGACAGCAAACGTTTTCAGCAGGGGGGCGGTCCACTGTTCCTCGGACCTTGTGGGGGGCCGGAATATATTTCGGAAGGGAAAAAAAATGAACGAATTCCTATGCCCCACAAATAACCCAGAGATGCATTTGAAATAAAAGGGCACATTCTACTCATGTAAAAACACACTGATTCCCAGACCGTCCACAGGCCAGATTTAGAGGCAATTGGGCTGGATCTGGCCCCTGGGCCTTAGTTTGCCTGCCCATGCCGTAGGCTTTTCGCTCAGGAGCTTGTAGGTGGAGATGTGGGGCGAAGGTGCTTTGAACGCCCAAAACAAAGATAGCAGCCGCTATCAGAATCCCAAATCGGACTGGAAATTCCATCCCCAAAGCTTCTCATCTTTCTGCAAAACGTCCCAGCCTCTGGCATCTATGCACACCTTGTGCCTTTGATCCCTTTGGCCTGCACATCTCAGTATTCTTGAAGATGGCCTCTCCAGACCTGGGGAATGCATGCTCCAGCCTCGGAGGGTGTGGGCTGTTCTTAGATTAGCATCTCAGAGGCAGAGAGCGCAATGCAGCCAGATGAGTTTTGGGTGGGCAGAGATTCAGGAAAGGGGCTGATTCACAAAAGCTGGTGAAATAGACTCGGAGTTGAGTGTGAATTTCATGCTCTATATTCAGCTCATAGTGGTGAGGAGGAATGGAAGTTCCCCCGAAATGTCTGCTTTATATACTTTATTTACACAATGGGCCCCACGTGATTGGCTAATTCTGGAATTCTCCTGTAGGCCAATCAGGTTGCAGATTCCCTTCCACCTGGAGCTGGATTGGGTGGCTCCTGTGGACCAATCAGACTGCTGCATTCTGGATCCTATTGTTCTAGGGCCAATCAGACTTGCATTCTGGATCCTATTGTTCTAGGACCAATCAGACTGCTGCATTCTGGATCCTATTGTTCTAGGGCCAATCAGACTTGCATTCTGGATCCTATTGTTCTAGGACCAATCAGACTGCTGCATTCTGGATCCTATGGTTCTAGGACCAATCAGACAGCTGGATTTTGGATCCTATTCAACGCAGTACATAACAGAGGGTGTGGGCTGTTTTTAGATTAGCATCTCGGAGGCAGAGAGCTCAATGCAGCCAGCTGAGTTTTGGCTGGGCAGAGATTCCGGAAAGGGGCTGATTCACGAAAGGTGGGGAGAGGATGTTTCTTGACCTACAATACTTCCCATGCCCTTTCATCTGCAGGAGATGTTTGGCTACAAAACCAAAGTCTGCCGGAGGGCCCTGTGCCTGGTTGGGTACGTCCTGTCCTGCGGGGGCCTCCTTCTCCTCTTCTACTGGAAGCCCGAGTGGGACGTGTGGGCCAACTGCGTGCCCTGCGACTTGGAAGAGGCCGACGTTGTCCTGCTCTGCACCACAGTAGGAGGAGATTTTGTTCTGGAAATGTTGGTAGTGGGAAGTTGGAAAACCCAAGGGTCTTGGCCAGGGGTTCTTGAACTATTTGAATCCAAACCCCATTTTTAATGGCTAAATCAGACCTCAGAGGCTGTGTAGGCACCATAAATTCCAAGCACACGGGTCTCCTCAAATAATCCTGGGAACTCCAGTTTCCCTCTAGTGGAGCTACAGTTCCCAGCACCCTTAGAATCATAGAATTGTAGAGTTGGATGGCACCACAAGGACCACCTAGTCCAGTCTTTCTCAACCTGTGGCTCCCCAGATGTTGTTGGACTACAACTCCCATCACCCCTAGCTAGCAAGGCCAGAGCTCAGGGATGATGGGAGGTGTAGTCCAACAACAGCTGGGGACCCACAGGTTGAGAACCGCTGATAGTCCAACCCCTGGCAATGCAAGGATGTCAGCTATAGCATCCCTGACCGTTGGCCACCCAACCTCCAAGGAAGGAGAGTCCACCGCCTTCCAAGGAAGACTGTTCCACAGCCCAGCAGCTCTTACTGTCAGAAAGGTTCTTCTGAATGTTGAGTTGGCATCTCCTATCTCGTAACTCGAAGCCATGGGTTCGAGTCCTACCCTCCGGAGCAGGAGAACACAAACTTGTTCCCTCCTCCGTGGGACAGCCCTTCAGGTGTCTGATGATGGCTCCCGTACGTCCTCTCAGTCTCCTCTTCTCCAGCTCCTTCAACCGTTCCTCATCAGGCTCAGCTTCCAGACCCTTGTTGGTCCTGGTCCCCCTTCTCTGCAGACCTTCCAGCTTGTCCATATCTTTCTTAAATTGCGGCGTCCAGAACCGGACACAGGACTCCAGGTGGGGTCTGGCCAAGGGAGGAGAGGGTTCTTAAATGCAGGATTCTTTACCTGTCTCGTGCGTAAGAGGCCCTGTAAGCATCTAGGCCCAGGGAGTTTGCTCCAAAGGGGTAGAGAGTAAAGTCAGGCGGAAATCTGACTTGCCTGACCAGTGGAATAACCTCAAGGGGATTTGCCACAAGAGGCGCCAGTCTCACCCCAGTAAGTGGTTAGATGCGAGCCTGTGGCAAGGCAGGGCAGGATCCTGCCTCTTTGATCCACCCAGGTCCTCCTCATTACCTGTGCTGTGGTTCCAGGACTCATCATCATTTGGGCTTCTGCTCACGTTTCTCCAGGACGAATTTCACGTCTACACCCGGAAGAAGGTGGTTTGGCTCTCTGTGTCCGCCCTCGGCTGCCTTGACCCCGCGCACCCGCTCCTTGCTGATGAAGGCTCTCTCCTGAACAAAGTCATCGCGAGGCCGGAGTTGAAAGTAAGGGGGAACCCGGAACTGAGGGGCAGGATGGTGGCGTCACATGGGGCCCCAATTATGACTCCTTGATTTCATTTATGAATCACCTCCTGGGAAGCATCTCAAAGCAATTTCACAATACAATAAAAGAGCAGATACAACAATAACACCCCCCCAGTGGTTTAGTTTAATTACGCATATTTCTCACTCTATAAGATGCACCAGACCACAAGACGCACCTAGTTTTTGGAGGAGGAAAACAAGAAAAAAATATTCTGAATCTCGAAGCTAGAACAGCAAGAGGGATCGCTGCGCAGTGAAAGCAGCAATCCCTCTTGCTGTTCTGGCTTCTGGGATAGCTGCGCAGCCTGCATTCGCTCCATAAGACGCACACACATTTCCACTTACTTTTTAGGAAGGAAAAAGTGAGTCTTATAGAGCAAAAAATACGGTAATTCAACAAGCTGATGAGCTTGATCTGGCGATAGCTGCTTCTCAAAGTCTGAGGGTTATTTACACCTCCGGTGCCCCCTTGCCTCTAACCGGGTCTTTGGTTGACCTGATGGAGATCCTAGACCCTTTTAAAATGTGGCTCTTTTGGGGGATGTGTGTTATTGGGTTAGTGTTCTTATTCTGATTTGATATATTGTGATCTTTTCTGTGAACTGTCCTGAGACCTCCGGGTATGGGTCAGTATATTATTATTATTATTATTATTATTATTATTATTATTATTATTATTATTATTATTATTAATGGGCCCCCTAGGGAATCCTGCTGCCTCTGGGGGGTGCTCTACCAAGTGGTACAGCCCTAGGTTTGCTATATTTCAAAAAGTGAAAATCCGGAGACAAAAGTTGTTGAGCTTTGCCCTGGACATTCCAGCAATTTCTGCCCGGATGCTGTTTCCCACAGCCGAATCCCGACTCTGTCATATGGCAACCCTCTACAGTCCCGCTCCTGCAACCTGCTTGGCTCCTCCCCTCCCCTCAGCTCCGCCCACCAGAGGCTCCTCCCACTCTCTCTGCTCTAGCCCCACCCATAGAAGCCTCCTCCCCTCATCCTGGGTAGCCAGGTGAGCCTCTGAATTATCCCAGGAGATGCCATGCGCTTCCCAGAGGGGTCTGACTGTGGCTGAGAACGCAACTCCCGCATGAGAGCTGTGCTTGGTGTTTCTGCTGCCCTGCCAATTTTTCTCATAAAATTAACTCAATCACTTAACATCTTTCTTTCTTTTAGTTTTAACTTTAAACACATTATTTTCTAACATCACATAATTAAATCCTAAGCCTATCTGATATTTGCAAGTTTTTCCAATTAAATTATCTTAGCGTATTTAAGTAAATAGTCTTTGAATTTCATCCATTCCTCCTGGTACTCCTCCTTGCCAGGGTGATATATTGTTCTGTTTTATTGCATTAATGCTCCACCAGCTCCCACCCTCTTATGCAGGGGTCAGCAAACTTTTTCAGGAGGGGGCCGGTCCACTGTCCCTCAGACCTTGTGGGGGGCCGGACCTCTGGTTGCGAACGGACCTCTGTTCTGGAGGCCTGTTTGCAACATGAGCAGAATGCAACACACAGTGGCGTGTGTGCGCACGCACAGGTTGCGATTCACCGCTTCTGCGCATGTGCGGGATGTCATTTTGCACATCTGCGCATGCGCAAGCAGCAAAGAGTGGTGAAACCCTGAATTAACCCTTTCCGGGACTTCCGGGTCGCCGCGGGATGTAACCTGAAAAAACAATGTATCATGAAGCAAACGTAACATGAGGTATGACTGTATTTTTTTTTGGGGGGGGGGACCCAAAACAAATTCCTAAGCCCCACAAATAACCCAGAGATGCATTTTAAATAAAAGGACACGTTCTACTCATGTAAAAACACGCTGATTCCCAGACAGTCCGCGGGCCGGATTGAGAAGGCGATTGGGCCAGATCCGGCCCCCGGACCTTAGATTGCCTACCCCTGCTCTTATGCATCACCAATGCTGGCTGGCAAGATTTGGAGGATGGCATCCTTCAAGGGATGTGTTTCAGAAGGGGTGCGGGGGGTCGGTGGAATCCCAACACCCCAAAATAATAGATCAGAAAAATGAATGCATCAGTCGTGGCTTCGGAGCGGAAAGGGAAAAGGGGCTGGACTCTGCCGGGAACAATGTCTCAGCAGAGGAGTTTGGTCCTGCGAGGAAGGCTGGCTGGGGCCGAGGGTCATGCGGTGGTTCAGAGCCTCACCTGCAGCCGCAGAAGCTCCTCGTTCGAATCCCACCTCAGCCACCTGCAGCTTTGAGCTTCTCTCGGCCGGGAGAGCAGCCAAGAGTGAGGGCAGCTTTCCTCCCTCTTTTTTAAAATAACTTTTTATTCAAAATTAAAACAAATCATATTATCCAGAAACATAAAATCCTTATTTCCCCCCATTTTTCCTCCCTCCCCTCCCTCCCCCCCCCCCACAGAACCCACCCCGACTTCCATTAGTTCCTGTCTTTGGTTTCTCTAATAATGCTGTTTTCTGCATGTTACACAGTAGTATAAATCCTCAAACTAGTTAGCTGATTAATATTAATAAAAAGTTCGTGAATGTTTATTCAAAATCAGCCAAGGAGTTCAGTTCGCTTTGTTGCGTCTTCGGATACTTTGTAAAGGGTTCCCATTCATCTTTAAAGTCACAGTTATCCTTGTCCCGTAGCTTATAGGTCAGTTTTCCCAGTACAGCATAGTCCATCAATTTTTCTTGCCGTGATTCTTTAGTTGGGGTTTCTTCAGTCTTCCATCCTTGTGCTATTAAAACTCTCGCAGCCATTGTTGCATACATGAAGATGTGTTTTTCAGCTTTTTTGGCAGATCTTTCCCTACAATCCCTAACAAAAATTCTTCAGGCTTTTTAACAAATGTTAAATGGAACAGCTTTCCTCCCTTGACACTCGCACCCATTGTTTGGTTTTCCAGGCGAGGTGCCTCCAAGTGCAGAAGATCCGGTATGCCTGGGACTTTTCTGCCAAGCGGTTCGTGAAGGTCGGGTGAGTCACCTTGCGCCCGGCAAAGCCCTGGGCAGAAACAAAGGCTCTCTTGTGGTGCTACGGCAGGTCTCCTTCTCTTGCAGGGTCCTCGAGGAGACACACACCTGCGCAGAGATCCATGCCAAGTTTGGGTCTGGGCTGACCAGCGCAGAGCAGGGCATCAGGTACTTGCTTCGCAGAATCCTAGAGTTGGACGGGACCCCCAGCGCTCATCTAGTCCAGCCCCCTGCAAAGCAGGAATCAGAACATGCACGCATCCGATATGGAAGAAGTTGTGGTTGGCCTAAAATCAGCCGCTCAAAGCATCATCATCATCACTTTTAGTTTGTATACCGCCTTTCTCTCTTACAATACTCAAGGCAGTTTACAAGCTGAAGAAACAAAGAATGTACACCTTATAACAATCTAATGCAATACAAAAATCTGATAATAAAACAGCTTTAAAATAAGCAATCAAATAAAGTAACATTCAACAATCATTAGAATAGTATGGAATAATAATATCAGCATATAAAAATTAAACAGAAACCCACTCTTAACAATTACAATAAATTATTTCCAAACTACAATCAATAAAACAATGACAAGCCACAGAGCATAAAATAATACAAATTGAGAAGCAGAGACTGGAGGGTGGGGCAAGGCAGGTGGAAGGAGGCCTTGCCTGACGGAGTCTCTCCCCTCACCTTGGCAGGAGCGGGGGGGGGGGGGTCTCCGAAAGGGCAGGCAGGAGCCCCACACAGGGCTAGCTCAGTCGGTAGAGCACGAGACTCCAAATCTCAGAGTTGTGGGTTTGAATCCCGTGCTGGACAAGAAGGTTCCTGCATTGCAGGGGGTGGGGCTAGATGGTGACCCGGCCCTCACATGCCATCCCTCTGAGGTGGAAGCCCCAGAGAGTCTGGGGGGGGGGAGGACAGAACCCCCCCAGAGGTCCCTTCTCCAAGGTGGCTGAAATATACTCAGAGTCGCAAAGTGATTTCATGCTCTTTATTCAGCTCATAGTGGTGAGGAGGAATGAATGAAAGTCCCCTCAAAGTATCTGCTTTATATACATTATTTACACAATGGGCTGCACATGATTGGCTAATTCGGGAATTCTACTGTAAGCCAATCAGGTTGTGGATTCACTTCTATCTGGAGCATGATTGGGTGGTTCCTGCCAACCAATCATACTGCTGCATTGTTCTAGGACCAATCAGACTGCTGCATTCTGAATCCTATTGTTCTAGGACCAATCAGACTGCTGCCTTTTGGATCCTATTGTTCTAGGACCAATCAGACTGCTGCAGTTTGGATCCTATTCAACTCAGTACATAACACCCCTCCCCTCTAAGTTCCAGTCCTGTCTGGGAGGTCGCATTCATAGTCCTCAAGGTATGCCGGCGGCCTATGTGTTCGTTGCGGCCTGGGGTGTTCCCTGGTCCGGGGTTCAGGTTCTGGCTCGTGTTCCAAGGATGCTGGCTGTGATGGGGCTGTTTGGTCTGGTGCAACCGGCTCGCTCAGTCGTGGTTCTGGTTCCGGTGTCCTTTCGGCCTCACGGGTCCTCTCTGTATTTACTGATTCTGCCTCTCCTGCTTGCCCCTGCTGCTCTATGGGCCTCACTGCCCCACTGTTCCCTTGGGACTCCCTTGACCTGTCCTCCTCCTCCTGGTTTTCTCCCGGGAATTGTCGCCGTATCTGGTCGCAGTGGCAGCGCCAGCATTGCCCCCCATCTGTTAGCACCTCGTACGACACGGGGCCAGTGACCCTGGTGACTGTGGTGGGTACCCATGCAGGGCCTGCCCCAAAATTCTTTGCGTACACTGGGTCCTGGGCCTCAAAGGTTCGGGGGGTTCCTGCCTTCCCCCACCACTACCTCATCCTGAGCTCTATCGGGGTGAAGGCGGTCCAATCTGATTGCAAGGCGCCGACCCATTAGTAGTTCAGCGGGGCTCCGGCCAGTCGTTGAGCTGGGGGTGCTGTGCTGTGCTAGAAGGAATGTGGCAAGGCGGTACTCCCAATCCCCTTGCGTCATGCGGCGAAGGGTGTCCTTGGTGGTCCGCACCATGCGTTCTGCTTGGCCATTGGTGGCCAGGTGGAATGGCGCCGAACGGATGTGGCGGATGGCGTTCTGCGCTGTGAAGGTTTGGAATTCTCCTGACGTAAATGCAGTCCCATTGTCTGAGACGAGAGTGTCAGGGAGCCCGTGGGTTGCAAAGAGCCTGCGTAGTACCTGGATGGCTGCGGACGTAGAAGTGGACGGTACCAGTGCGACTTCCAGCCATTTGGTGAAGGAGTCCACCACTATGAAGAATGTTTTCCCCTGAAAGGGGCCAGCGAAGTCCACATGCAGGCGTGACCATGGTGCTCGGGCGGACTCCCAGGACTGGACTGGGGCCCTTGGGGGATCTGGGCGGGATTCTTGGCAGGCCTGGCAGTGTTTGACCCAGGCCTCTATCTCTCCGTCAATCCCCGGCCACCACACATAACTCCTGGCAAGGGCTTTCATTCTTACTACCCCTGGGTGTGTCTCGTGTAGGGCTGTGAGGACCCTTTTGCGGAGGGGCTGGGGAGCAACGACCCTGCTTCCCCATAACAGGCACCCCTTGTGGGCTGACAGTTCATGTTTGCGGGTTGTGTAGCCGGCGAGAAGATATTCCACGTGAAAGCTCCACTCCAACCAGCTTCTCACATGGCAGCTTAAGCTCAAAGCCATGCTTCTGGGACTGAGCCATCTCTCCCCCGGTGCCCAGCGTACTCACGTTTCCAGCAGCTTTCCGGCACCCGGCTCAGCAGAGCGAATTCTGGCCCGGGGCTGCTGCTGGGCCATCCCCTCCACACCCAGTCCAGGACCCGGGAGATGACCCTATCTTTCTTGGAATGGTGTGTAACTTCTTGTGCCTGAATGGGGCGGTCGGGAAGCAGCTCCAGGCTCATAACCTCTTGTGCAGGTGCTGGGTCGGGGCCTGTCTCCGGTAGTGGTAGCCTGCTGAGGGCGTCCGCATGGCCCATCGCCTTCCCAGGGCGGTGAATCAGTGCATACTGGTAGCTGGCAAGGAAAATTGACCACCTGAGGACACGAGGAGATAGCACTTGGGGGGTCTGCTTTTCGGGGGCAAACAAGCCAAGCAACGGCTTGTGGTCAGTCACCACAGTGAAGGGCCGCCCGTACAAGAAATCATGGAATTTTTTTTACTCCCTTCACGATTGCCAGACCCTCCTTGTCAATTTGCGAGTAGTTCCGCTCGGTTTCGTTGAGTGTCTGGGAAAAGTATGCCACCGGTACCTCTCTTCCATCCGGGAGTTGGTGTCCCAGGACAGCGCCAATGCCATAGGGTGAGGCGTCACATGCTAGCACCACCGGCAGCCTCTCGTCAAAGTGTGCCAAGACCGAGTTTGAGACAAGCAAGTCCTTGACTGCCTGGAATGCGGACTCCTGGCGCTGGCCCCACACCCAAGGGGCCCGCTTGTCCAGGAGTCTGTGTAGGGGCTCCGCTACCGCCGCCTTGTGGGGAAGGAAGGAATGGTAGAAGTTCAATAGTCCCAGGAAGGCCTGAAGTTCAGTCTTGTTCTTGGGCGCTGGGGCATCACAAATGGCCCGTACCTTTTCCCCAGTCAGGTGGACCCCTTCTGCGTCCACCATAAATCCCAGAAAGTCCACCTGAGGCACTCCTAGTAGACATTTTTCCCGCTTCACCTTGAGACCCGCCGTCTGGAAACGGTGCAGAACGGTGCGGAGGCGGTCCTCAAACTCCTCTGGTGTGGGCCCGGCAATCAACACATCATCGAAGAAGGGGGTGACACCAGGAATCCCTTTAAGGAGAGAGTCCATTAGATTCTGGAATATGCCTGGTGCCACGCTGACCCCGAATTGCAGCCGCTTTACCCTGAACGCTCCTCTGTGCGTCACAATCGTCTGTGCCTCTGCTGTAGCCTCATCTACTGGCAGCTGTTGATATGCTTGGGCCAAGTCCAGCTTGCCAAAAATTTTCGACCCAGCCAGGGTGGCAAGGACATGGCTGACCACTGGCACTGGGTATGCATAGGCCGTGAGGGCCTTGTTTATGGTACATTTGTAGTCTGCGCAGATGCGGACCGAACCATTAGGCTTGACGGGTGTGACGATTGGGGTTTCCCAGGGGGCATTAGGCACCGGCTCCAGCACTCCTTGCTCCAAGAGTCGGTCCAATTCCTCATCTATACGGGGTTTCAGGGCGAACGGGACCCGGCAGGCCTTTAGCCTGACCGGTCTTACTGCGGGGTCAAGCTGTAGAGCAATGGGGGGGGCCGTATACTGTCCCAATTTCCCATCGAAAACCCCCGGAAATTCCTTGCATATGGCGTCCACGTCCACTTGTAAGCTCATGTGGTTCACCCCGGTGATGGCTAGCCCCAGTGGTCCAAACCATGCCAATCCCAGTAAGCTAATGTAGGGGCCCTTGACCACAAGCAAGTCCAGTTGCCGCGTCCGCCCTCTGTATTGCACCCTGAAGGTCCCCACCCCCATTGTGGGGACCTTACGTTTCTGGAAGTCCCGGAGGGTGAATGGGGCCGGCCTGAGTTTGGGACCCCCAGTAGGACACAGTTTCCTTAAGGTCCTTGCCGAGATTATGGATAGTGTTGAACCCGTGTCAAGCTCCATGCGGCATGGGCCCCCCTCTATCTGTACCTCTACATAAATTTTCTCTACGTTGGGGTGGGGCAACTGGTATACCTGGAAGTCCGTGAGCTCCGTCGAGTTGCCTTGGTGCGTTGGGCCCCGGGACCTGGGGCTCTTGGATTGGTCATCTGATGCCTGGCGTCGGGTGGGCCGAGCCTGACACACCCGGGCGATGTGTCCCAATTTTCTGCACTGCCTGCACTCTGCGTTGCGGAAACGGCAGGTCCTCCTCTCGTGACTTTCTCCACAGCTCGTGCAGTTCCCTCCTTCTCGTCGAGGCAGCTGTGGTATGTGGGCTGCTTGAGTGCGCTGCTGTACTCGGTGCACCTCCTCCTTGTCGGATCCTGAGTCGTCGGTGAGGTCTTCGTGGTGGACCCTCGGTTGGGACGGCTGGCTCGGCCGTGCCTCTTGCGTCGACCTCTTGGCAGCTTCCGTTGCCAGGGCCTCCTCCAGAGCGACCTGGAACGTTAGGTCCTTCTTAGCGTAGAGGCGTCGTTGCAGCTTCTCATCCTTCAGGCCACCGACGAGGCGGTCCCAAAGCATGTTCTCCAGCTCTGAGAAGTTGCAGAACCGGGTGGCTTGGCGGAGAGAGGTCACAAACCCAGTTATGGTTTCCCCAGGGGCTTGCCGCTTTGCGTAGAAGGCATTTCGACGAGCCACCACTGAGGGCTGTGGCGAAAAGTGCCCCTTCAGCTGTTCCATTATTGTTTTGTATGGAACAGTAGCGACGTCTTCAGGTGCAAGGAGAGCCCGGGCGATTTCAAACGTCTCCTCTCCGCAGACGCTGAAGAATATTGCCCTCTTCTTGGCGTCTTCTTCATCGGTGACCCCTTTGGCTTCTAGGAGGAAGGTGAAACGGGAGGCGTACGCTTCCCAGTCTCCAGATGCTGGGTTGAACGGCGAGAAGCTGCTGTCGGTTGCCATTCTGAGTTCCTTGTGTCCCGGAGCTGAAGCCTGGATACACGGTGCGAGGCAGCGGTGTGGCAGGTGGCGGTGCTGCGGTACTGTGTGTGGTGGTCAGCTCAGCGGGATCCCACCTTCGTCGCCAGTGAAATATACTCAGAGTCGCAAAGTGATTTCATGCTCTTTATTCAGCTCATAGTGGTGAGGAGGAATGAATGAAAGTCCCCTCAAAGTATCTGCTTTAGATACATTATTTACACAATGGGCTGCACATGATTGGCTAATTCTGGAATTCTACTGTAAGCCAATCAGGTTGTGGATTCACTTCTATCTGGAGCATGATTGGGTGGTTCCTGCCAACCAATCATACTGCTGCATTGTTCTAAGACCAATCAGACTGCTGCATTCTGAATCCTATTGTTCTAGGACCAATCAGACTGCTGCCTTTTGGATCCTATTGTTCTAGGACCAATCAGACTGCTGCAGTTTGGATCCTATTCAATTCAGTACATAACAGTGGCACCAACAAGATTGCAAGCAGGCATCCTTCAAAGGGCACGGCCGGGTCATGTCCCTGATGAACTAGCGCCTTACGGGGTGGGGAACATCCTCCTGACGTCTGCCCCCTTTCTGTCCCTTAAAAGCTCCTGCTGTTTGCCTCCCCCTTGCCCCCCCCCCCCGGCGTGGGAAGGGGCAGCAGCTGCCTCAGGAGCCCCTTGTATTTCAATTAATTGCTTGTGATTTTATGTATACTGTGTTACTTTGGCTGTTGTTGGCCGCTCTGAGCCCGGCTTGGGCTGGGGAGGGCGGGATATAAATAAAATTATTATTATTATTATTATTGGTGGACCAGCCATCCCATGGACTCCCTTTTCTCTCTCTTGCTCATCCGCAGGAGCGTCATCTGTGGGCCCAACGCCATCGACGTTGAGATTGCACCAATCTGGAAGCTGCTCTTCAAAGAGGTTCTTCTTCCTGCCCAGAGGCAGCTATCTCGGTTTAGCTATATCTATCTTGCTGCAAATACTCTTATCTTTTTTTTGTACAGTGTTACCTTGGTTCCCAAACTTAATCCGTTCCCAAAGTCCGTTCCCAATCCGAAGCATTCCAAAACCAAGGCACGCTTTCCCATGGAAAGGAATGCAAAATGGATTAATCCGTTCCAGACTTTTAAAAACAACACCTAAAACAGCAATTTAACATGAGTTTTACTCTCTCGCAAGACCATTGACACATAAAATGAAAGCAATAATCAATTTACCGTACTATAAAATAAATAAGACAGTATTGCAGATGATAAAAATTAAAATTATTTTTTTTTCTTACCTGCACTGATGATAGTCATTGTTTGGATGGGGGGCTTTTATCCATTTCCTCAGTCACACAATCAATCAATCTACTGAACTGGGTTCCACACAGTCACAAAAACTGAAAAAGCCTCAAAAAGAAAAACACAAAATAAATAGCAAAACCAAAAGGGCCAAATACAGGGGTACCTTGGTTCTCGAACTTAATCCGTTCTGGAGGTCCGTTTGACTTCTGAAATGTTTGAAAACCAAGGCGTGGCTTCTGATTGGTGCAGGTGGCCCAGAAACAAGAGCCAACAGCTGCATCGGTAGTTCGGCTTCTGAAAAACGTTCAAAAACCGGAACACTTACTTCCAGGTTTCCGGTGTTTGGGAACCAGGGCTTTTGAGAATCAAGGTACCACTGTAAAATGCTTTGAGAGGGGTTTCTTTTATTTTGTTTTATAATCAAGTGGTGTATAAATCTTTACAAAATGTCATGTTCTTTATTTATTGTTTATTAAATTTATGTACTGTACCTCCCCATCACAGAGCGATTTACGGTATCAAGGCCCATGAATGGAGAACATAATAGGCAGCTGAAGAATTGTCCTCTCCTGCCTCTTTCCTTGCGGTCCTCCTTGGCTCCCGCTGGTTGGGCCCCGTTAGTTTCTCCCCATCTCCAGGGTGACGCTGCCCTGCCGGGAAGCCAAGGCAGGCAGATTAGCCCTTTAATCAACCAGAGATTAAGCCTGCTCCCGCCAGAACATCCTGCTCTCGCTCCACCGGCCAGTCCTGCCACCATCGCCATTCGGAATTTGGAGATTTTGGGAACTGACCGAGAGCCAAGTCAGTCTCATGAAAGCCTGGCTTGCAAAGAGGCCTCCGGGGAGGAATTAGCCCCCCCCCATGCTGGGCCAAATGGGAGGTGGAGGGGGGGGGCTTTTCTGCATCATGGTTGGACCAAAGGGGGGGGGGGGAGGAAGTTTCCAGGGGGCAGGGATGCTGAGCCCCAGTGGAGCAACCCAGGAGTTGCCCCTCTCCCATCAGCCCCAGGAAGAAGCCAGCATGGCCAGGGGTCAGGGAGGGGGAGAAGGAGGGGAGTTGGAGCCCCCCACCCATCCAATGATCTTGACTTTTCTGCAGGGCAGAAGGATTCAGAGACTCCCCATTTCCTTCCTCTCCAAACCACCAACCCAGCCCTCTGAAAAGCACCCTAGTTTCTGGTTCCCCCACGTCTATTTCTTTATTTTATTTAGTTCATAAAATTTATATACCACTTGATTGCAAAACAACAACAACAACCCTCAAAGCAGTTTGCAATCAAAATCCAGAGAAAGTGCTTGCAGGCCAGAGAGAAGGTTTTGCTTGGGCTAGTTTGGTCTCGCTAAGAGAGCGACGCCAATGCGTCCAGCGTGGGGCTCTTGCCAAGGGGCAAGGGGCACAAGGGGTGGGTCGTGGCAGAAAGCCGCCTGCAAGTGCCCCTCACTCAGCCCCCCCGCCTCCTCCCCTCTCTTTTCTGTTGCTGGGCAGGTGCTGAACCCGTTCTACATCTTCCAGCTGTTCAGCATCTGCCTGTGGTTTGTGGAGGAATACATTGAGTACTCTGTGGCCATCATCCTCATGTCTCTACTCTCCATCTCTCTCACCGTGTATGACCTCAGGAAGGTGAGCAGGAGGGAAGGGCCTCGCCCAGGCAAGCGGGGCGGGGGGGCGCCTCATTGACCTCAGGCTGTGCCAGAATTACATATAATCTCTAGCTCAGGGCCCCACTCTCTTGCCCCCCCCCCAAAAAAAATAGAGGGGAAAAACCTGGATGTACATTTCCAAAATATAAGATAATAATAATAATTTTTATTTATACCCCGCCCTCCCCAGCCAAGACCGGGCTCAGGGTGGCTAACACCTAATATAAAAACAATTGATTGAAATACAGCTTAAAAAACAAGATTAAAATACCACATTAAAACATTAAAATACAGCCTCATTTCAGTGGAAACTCAATCAAAAACTTTTTGGGGGATAAAAACGTCAAGTCTTCACCAAGGCTAACTATCCAAACTGGTCCTACATGGGCCAGAAAAAAGCCAGGGAAGTCCCCAAATACGAGTTCCAAGATAAAAAAACAAATAAAATAAAACCTGCATACAGCAGTTTTGTGTTGTGTCGGCTCCTGTGATGCAAGTCTTGGGCTCTGTCTGCTCGCCTGGTCCCTGCAGGATCTGATCACAAGAGCAGAACTCTTCCCTCCTGTGGTTTCCAGCAACTGGGATTCAGAAGCAGGGCTGCCTCCAGCTGGGAAGGCCTTGTGGCCAGCAGCCATCCATAGCCCTCTCCCCCTTCATGAATTTGCCCAGTCCTCTGTGACAGCCATCCAAGTTGCTGGCTGTCTCTGTCTCCAGTGGGAGGGAGTTCCGCAGTTTAACTTTGTGCTGCGTGAAGAAGACTTTGCAGCTGGAATCCTGCGAGGTCGGAAGGGCCCCCTTCAAACCAGGGAGCTGACCTCCCCACTGCTGCTGCCTGGGCTGTAAACTGGCTGGCTGGGATTCCAATCCTGTTCCCTTTCCTGGCGCTGGAAGCGCAGCAGGGAAATGAGGGCCGGGGG
Source organism: Podarcis gaigeae (assembly GCF_964106915.1). Taxonomy (NCBI): domain Eukaryota; kingdom Metazoa; phylum Chordata; class Lepidosauria; order Squamata; family Lacertidae; genus Podarcis; species Podarcis gaigeae. Next base: position 100,756,842 of record NC_139681.1, on the reverse strand, counting down.
CCGTTGGGCGGCTCCCGGCTGCTTCCCAGAGAGATGCACCTCTTTTCTTTTCATGTCCACAGCAATCCGTGAAGCTGCACCGGCTGGTGGAATCCCACAATGGCGTCCTGGTCAAGGTCCTCAGGAAGGAAACAGGTGAGCCCAGGACCAGGGCAGGTCCCTCTCCTTGCTGCACCGCTCTGGGCAGGGAAGGTCTGGATCGCCTCTCCCCTCCCTTCTCTGCCTCCCCTGGACCGTTTGGGCAGGAGAGACACATGGCTCAGGTGCGCTACAGGCTCCGTGGTGAGTGCCACCCGGCATTTTGTCACCCTTCTCAGTGGTGACACCCGGGGCAAATTGCCCCCCCACCTCCCTTCCTCCGTCCCTGAATCTAGTTGGTAGATTCATTTGAATCTCTTTACTTTAGCAATCCAATCTGGCTTTGTTCAGATTGGAGTATATTCCTGGTAAGACCCCTTTTATCCCTCCTAAAAAGAAGAAAGATACAAGAAGCTTCTTTTTAAAGTAACAAGAAGTTTACTCACATTCAGTTCACAGTTGGATCCCTGAAGGCAGGCTTCAGCTTGCAGTTACAGATACAGTGTGGCTGACATCCTTGTAAGGATGGGCCCATGTGCTGCTGGCAGAGAGCCAGCAGTGCAGTCCAAGAGAAAAAAAGGGATCAAAAGAGGAAGGGTGACTGGAGCTTTTGTGGGGTCTGCAAGGGTCATGCCCATCTACCTGGTCACTAACAGTAGCAGCAGAGAAAACATGTTCCCCTCTTTATTTTCAGCTTTCTTGGGCACATGAAACTAACCACAATTACCTTGAATTTCTGCTTAACCCTCAAGAAAGAAGGGCATTTTTGCTGGCCAGGTTTAATTCAAATCCATCAGACCTCCTTTGGGGAAGGTTCTCAGGCAGGGTGGAAGGAGAAAGAACTTTCCCATGTGAAGACCGCCTGGTGGAAACCCTTACACATATGGTTCTCAACTGAAAACTATATGCTGATCTCCGCCAGCAATTTCTAGATCAACTCTGTATCCCAAATGGAAACCAGAGTCAGAGGTCATACATTTTCCATCACTGGGGAATGATCAGGAGCTCACCAAGTTAGTGGCTGAATATCTCTGTTTGGGGTTTTTTGTTGTTGTTGAATACACTGCCGACGTCTGATCTCCCTGGAGACCTAGAGATGTGACGACAGACTGCTCTGCCTCCTTTCTTTTAGCAAATGTTTTGTGCCACTGGGGAAGTGGTAATTCTGTATTGATTCGTTTTGGATGTTTGAATGTTATGCCAATAAAAGGTTTGATGATGATCTACCTGGTCGCATGCAAAGGAAAGAAGCTCCAGACCAGCTGGAACAGGAAGTCCTACTGGCTGGACAAACATCCCCCTGTCTGTGTCCACTCTACGCAAACAAGGAATGTTGTATTTGGCTGCTCCAATGGATTACCTCCCACATTTTAATGCACCTTCCCTCCCCACCTGGCAATACGCAGGGGCCCTTGATATGGGTGTTTCTGTTTGCCCATCTGCTCAGCTCCAAAGAAAGGAACGCTTTGTCTTTGCTTAGGTAGGACAATGGAGCAAAGTCAGTAAAGGACTGGGACATTCGCAGGGAAACCAAAATGCTTGTTTACAAAGCTATTGTACTTCCCACCTTACTATATGCTTGTGAAACAAGGACCACTTATAAACGCCATCTCCAACTCCTCGAAAGATTCCATCAACGGGGTATCAAATTTTTTTTACATATCGCTTGAGAAGACAGGCAAACTAATACCAGTGTGCTGGAAGAAGCAAAGATCACCAGTGTTGAAGCGATGATTCTTCAACATCAACTTCGTTGGACTGGTCATGTTGTGCGGATGCCTGATGATCGTCTTCCAAAGCAACTACTCTATTCCAAACTTTAAAATGGAAAGCGTAATGCTGGTGGTCAACAAAAGAGATTTAAAGACTGTCTCAAGGCAAATCTAAAAAAATGTAGTATGAACACCAACAATTGGGAAACACTGGCCTGCGAGTGCTCCAGTTGGAGAACAGGCTTGACCAAAGGTGTCCTGGGCTTTGAAGACACTCGAACTCAGGACGCAAGGGAGAAACGTGCTAAGAGGAATGCGCACTTGGCAAACCCTCACCGCAATCAACTCCCGCCCAGAAACCCATGTTCCCACTGTGGAAGGACATGTGGATTCAGAATTGGCCTCCACAGTCACTTATGGACTCACTGTTAAAACCGTGTTTATGGGAGACCATCTTACTGGGCTACGAGGGATCGCCAAAGAGGAAGAAGGACAAAGCAGAATGCAGCCTCCACTGTTCAGTTAGGGCAGGTGCTGCCATACAATTAAAGATCAGTTTCCTCCAAATGATTAACCATGGAACCGGAGACCTGATCTGGAGCCCAGGAAGAAGCCCAGTAGCTGCTGCCTGATTTTAAGCAGGAAAACCTGAGCTTCTGAATGCCAGAGGAAATGTACTGATGTGCTAAATACTTCGGTGGTTTTTTGTTTAAATTCACTGGTCCTTCCTGTGCGAGGAGCTCATGTTGGCAGGGAATCCAGGTTCTAGCCCTTGCAGCTGCCTCAGGGCTGTTAGCAGAGGCTGCTAGTTGGCTAAGGGTGCTGGGAATTATGGCTCGGGGGGCGGGCGGGTAAACTGCAGTTCCCTGAATTCCCAGGGTGGTGGGGGTGGGGAATATGCTTTAGACGCGTGGGGTGTGTGCAGCCAGAATCCAGAATATGTGGGGCATGGCAGACTTTCCTGAGTCACCAAGAGGGTTGAGAGTGAAACTGGCACAGCAAGGCTGCGGTAAATAACAGTTCTTCATGTGGAAGCAGGGAGGGGCATTTTCGGTTTCAATCAGTTTCTCCATTTCCCACATTTCTGCACCAGTCTGCAAATTTGGTTTGTTAAGGTCCTGATAAAAATTCATCAGTGAATAGCACATCAGTATGCAATTTTGCCCAACGCACATTTCTGCACAGCAATTTCTGTATGTTGTTTTGACTAATATATGCACTTATGAGCACACATTACCCAAGCCTGAGCCATTTAAGGCTTTAAACATGAATGGGAGCACCTTGGATTGGGTGCCAAAATGAACTGGCAACTGTTTTGAAGGGGGGGTGGGTTATACAACATCTAAATTAACTTCAAGTGGAATAAAGCTCTTGTCCCTCTAGTGCAAGAAATCTTCCTTTCGCAGCTGGGAAAGTGACTGGGAAATGCACGGAAAAGTTTGTGATGCACAAACAACAGAAGTCGTCCAGTCGACCCACAAGAGAATTGGGGTGAATGCAGGGGGGGGGGAGAGGGGCTCCTGCCCCACAGCTTCTACTCTGCTCCTCTTTTTTTCTTCTTCCTCCAAATAATCTTTATTCGTTTTCCAGTTACATACTCCACATACACATAATGTGTTGCATTTTACATTTATACTTGCTCCTAAGCGCTGACTTCCCTCCTTCCTTCTTCTGGTTTTTTATATCACATTATTTTCATCCATTTTGTATATTGTTATTAATTTTCCATATTTGTCCATAGTAGATCCATAAACAAATAAATCCTGTTTATACAATTCTTATTGTCTGTCTGTATTCATTTACAACTACTGTTAGTTATATTAATCTCCTTATACATTTTGCTTCTTATTATTTTCATTTATCCATCACTTTTCATAATCTTTCCCTTTATGAGGTTTATTTCCAATTCTACTGGTTTCGCTATTTCACCTTATCTTTCCTACATATGACATAATTTTTCCCCATTCTTTTTGAAATGTTTCCTCGCCTGTTGTCTAATTTTCCATGTTAATTTGGCTATTTCTGCATATTCCATTACCTTCTGTCACCATTCTTCTCCTGTTGGTATTTGCTCTTGTTTCCAGACCTGGGCTAGCAGTAACCTTGCCGCTGTTGCTGCATATAAAAACAATTTCTGGTCGTTCTTGACTATATCTTCTCCTACGATTCCTAACAAGAATGCCTCTGGCTTTTTCAAAAACGTATATCTGAAGATCTTCTTTAGCTCGTTGTATAGTTCCTCTTGATGTTCCAGAGAAACCTTTGCCTCTCTCCACTCTGACCAGGTGTCCAAGAGGTGCAGTCTCGCCATCTGGTGCCCGGAGACACCCTGGTTTTGGGAGGGGGCAGAAGCCTGTTGCCCTGCGACGCCATCCTGATCCGTGGCCAGTGCATTGTGAACGAAGCCATGCTGACAGGTGAGGAGGAGGAAGAGGAGGAGGGTGTCGCCTTGTGCAGCTGAGGGATGATCCCGGGGGCAAGGGTGCACTGCCTGGGTGAAGGTGCCCAGGGAAAGTGGTAGTCCCAAAGCCAAGCGCCAGGAGCCAGACTCAGCAGTGCCAGGAAGAGGCAGAAGCTGCCACAGAATCGGGGCCGGATTGAGGTTGGATGCTGTCCTTTGTCAACAACAAATTGTTGCTGTTTTTCCCCGTGTTGAATATATGCCATATGGTAATTGATGGCCCTCATAGGTATCTCAAGCCATTTGCACATCACAAAATATGTAGTTTATCAAAGCAATTGTTGAACTGAAATGCAATTAAGAAGATTAACGGTGAAAAAATTATTCAGCTCTAACGTAAAATGATTTTTTATTCATAACAAACTTAACAATGCAAACACATTGGCATTTGGCAATAACAAAAGTTCATTTAGGAACACAATTTACTAATCTCTAGAAACTTGCTATAACATGAAATAATAATAGGTGTAAATATATGATGCAAACTACTAATAATTATAAATAGCAGAATGTAGGCACCCTATATATAGAAAGGAGCAAAGCAGTGATATTTGAGGGAGCAGACAAGCAGGCGGGGCCCATGATTTAGATCATAGGAACCTTTTGGATCCCTTCCAGTCGGGATTCAGGCCTCATCATGGGACTGAAACTGCCTTGGTCGCACTGGTTGATGATCTCCGGCGGGCTAGGGACAAAGGTGAGAGCTGCTTCCTAGTTCTGCTGGATCTCTCAGCGGCGTTTGATACCATCGACCATGACATCCTTCTGGACCGTCTTGAGGGACTGGGAGCTGGGGGCACTGTCATACAGTGGTTCCGCTCCTTCCTCCTGGGCCGTGTTCAGAAAGTGGTGGTGGGGGATGAGTGTTCAGACCCCTGGGCTCTCACTTGTGGGGTGCCTCAGGGTTCTGTCCTCTCCCCCATGCTTTTCAACATCTACATGCAGCCACTGGGAGGGATCATCAGGAGGTTTGGGCTGGGTGTTCATCAGTATGCAGATGATACCCAGCTCTACCTCTCTTTTAAATCAGAACCAGTGAAGGCGGTGAAGGTCCTGTGTGAGTGTCTGGAAGCGGTTGGAGGATGGATGGCGGCTAACAGATTGAGGTTGAATCCTGGCAAGACAGAAGAACTGTTTTTGGGGGACAGGAGGCGGGCAGGTGTGGAGGATTCCCTGGTCCTGAATGGGGTAACTGTGCCCCTGAAGGACCAGGTGCGCAGCCTGGGAGTCATTTTGGACTCACAGCTGTCCATGGAGGCACAGGTCAAATCTGTATCCAGGGCAGCTGTTTACCAGCTCCATCTGGTACGCAGGCTGAGACCCTACCTGCCCGCGGACTGTCTCGCCAGAGTGGTACATGCTCTGGTTATCTCCCGCTTGGACTACTGCAATGCGCTCTACGTGGGGCTACCTTTGAAGGTGACCCGGAAACTACAACTAATCCAGAATGCGGCAGCTAGACTGGTGACCGGGAGCGGCCGCTGAGACCATATAACACCGGTCTTGAAAGACCTACATTGGCTCCCAGTACGTTTCCGAGCACAATTCAAAGTGTTGGTGCTGACCTTTAAAGCCCTAAATGGCCTCGGTCCAGTATATCTGAAGGAGCGTCTCCTCCCCCCATTGTTCTGCCCGGACACTGAGGTCCAGCTCCGAGGGCCTTCTGACGGTTCCCTCACTGCGAGAGGCCAAGTTACAGGGAACCAGGCAGAGGGCCTTCTCGGTAGTGGTGCCCGCCCTGTGGAATGCCCTCCCATCAGATGTCAAGGCGATAAACAACTACCTGACATTCAGAAGACATCTGAAGGCAGCCCTGTTCAGGGAAGTTTTTAATATGTGACATTTTAGTGTATTTTTCATCTCTGTTGGAAGCCGCCCAGAGTGGCTGGGGAAACCCAACCAGATGGGCGGGGTACAAATAATAAATAATAATAATAATAATAATAATAATAATAATAATAATAATTACACAACACAAAACATTGTTGCTACATGTAGGTTTTATTTTTTTATTTTATATTTTGGAAATGTACATCCAGGGTTTTTTCCTTTAATTTTTTTTCGGGGGCCCACCAAGAGAGTGGGGCCCTAAGCTAGAGCTTTTTTAGTTTATACATAAATCCGGCACTGCACAGAATCCTAGAACTGGGAAGGGATTCCCAGAGGTCCTCTAGTCCAGCCCATTGCTCCTTTAATGCAAGTCTGCTCTCCTCCAGGAGAGAGCATCCCAGTCACAAAGACCTGCTTGCCCGGGGATGATCAGCACAGCGGCCGGCCTTGGCGAGAGAGCTGTGCGGAGGATTTCCGGAGACACCTTCTCTTCTGTGGGACGGAGGTCATCCAGGCCAAGGGTCCAGTGAGAACCGTCGTTCTGCGGACCGGTGGGTGACAGCATTGGCCAGGAGCAGGGCAGCGGGGGGAGGCAGGGGGAGGGGGCTTCTGCCCGATTTGCTGAGCGTCACCTTGCCACCTCCTGAATTGTAGAACTGTAGAGTTGAGAGGGGGCCCCCAGAGGCCATCCATCCCATCCCCCGGCAATACAGGAATCGCAGCTCAGGAATCCCTGATGGGGGACCACCCAGCCATCTCTTTCCCTCTCTCCTCCGTCCCTAAGGTCAGTGCAGAGAGACCTCTGGGTTGGCCCAGTCCAGGCACCAGATCTGAACTGGGAGGGCACGGGGGCCCTTCCCCCAGATGAGCCAAGGGGGCTCTGGAGTGGCTTCAGGGCTTTGCAGAATCCGACCCCCCGTGGACATGCTCTCTTCACCTGTGCATCATTTTTACCCCATGTTCCCCTCCCCTTCGCCTGAGCACATGGTGGAGTCCTGGGTTGAGGTCTACAAAGAGGGAAGGGGCTGGGATTCTGCCCTCCATCAAGCTTCCTAGCCCAATCCGTACAGGAGGAGCCAAAAGGAAGACAACTGGCCAAGGTTTATTTACGTCATTCATCTACAAAAATATTTATATGACGCTAGTTCACGGTGGGGACGGGACGTGGGTGGCACTGTGGTCTAAGCCACTGAGCCTCTTGGGCTTGCCGATCAGAAGGTCGGCAGTTCGAAGCCCCGTGAAGGGGTGAGCTCCCGTTGCTTGGTCCCTGCTCCTGCCAACCTAGCAGTTCGAAAGCACGTCAAAGTGCAAGTAGATAAATAGGTACCGCTCCAGTGGGAAGGTAAACGGCGTTTCCGTGCGCTGCTCTGGTTCGCCAGAAGCGACTTAGTCATGCTGGCCACATGACCCAGAAAAATTGTCTGTGGACAAACATCAGCTCCCTTGGCCAGTAAAGCGAGATAAGCACCAAAACCCCAGAGTCGTTCACCACTGGACTTAACTGACAGGGGTCCTTTACCTTTTACCTTAGTTCACAGAGGAGAAAAAGCAAAGCGGTTCACAGTACTGTAGTACCTCGGGTTACATACACGTCAGGTTACATACGCTTCAGGTTACCCACTCCGCTAACCCAGAAATAGTGCTTCAGGTTAAGAACTTTGCTTCAGGATAAGAACAGAAATCGGGCTCCGGCGGCACGGCGGCAGCAGGAGGCCCCATTAGCTAAAGTGGTGCTTCAGGTTAAGAACAGTTTCAGGTTAAGAATGGACCTCCGGAACGAATTAAGTACTTAACCCGAGGTACCACTGTACAATTCAATCTGAGACAGACTGAATTGTATAATAGTGAGAGGCTCCCATGAGCCTGCACAGTCCTGGTATGTTCCCTTGAATCCCTCTTAAAAGAATAAAGAGGCCACAATCTTATTCAAAATCAATAAAAGAAGTTTACTCACATCAGTTCACAGTTGGATTCCTGAAGGAAGACTTAGTTACGAATATGTACATGTGGCTCTACCCCATATGGGGGAATAATTCCAGTGCTTCTGCTAGCTGAGAGCTAGCAGAGCAGTCCTAGCTAGAAGCTGGTCAAACGAAGAAGGAGGTCAAAAAGAGAGAGAGTGCTGCGTGACTCGTCCTTTTGTTACCTGGGCAGGTAAGGTCATGCTCACCTTCTATCACATGCAAAAGGAAGGATGCTCCAGTCAGGAGGAACAGGAAGTTTCAACCGGCTGGACCAAACATCCTCTTGCATGTCCAGTCTAGGAAAACAAGGAATGTTGTACTTGACTGCCTCTCATGGATCACACCTCACAAATCCCAGTTGCTGGAAAACAAAGGCGGGGAGAGTTGTCCTTGTACTCAGATCCTGCCTTCAGCTTTTCCCCACCGAGGCGTCTGGTTGGTCACGGTGAGAGCAGGGTGCTGGGCCACTGGCCTCATCCAGCCCAGGCTCTTCTCAGCTTCTCCTGCTCTGCCTTCCCAGGTTTCAACACAGCGAAAGGTGACCTGGTGAGGTCCATTCTGTACCCGAAGCCCCTGAATTTCCGTCTCTACAGGGACGGCATCCGCTTCCTCCTCTGCCTCATTGGGATCGCGGCCATCGGGATGGTCTATGCCGTCTGCGTCTTTGTCCTCAACGGGGTGAGCGCTTGGCGCCCAAAGAGCGGATCTCCCATGGGGAGGGGGGAACCCTGCTCAGGAACCCCTCCCTTCAGAAACCAGGGAGACACTCTTTGTGCAGATGCGACACACACACAATTTTTATTTACAGTGGTGCCTCGCAAGACAAAATTAATCCGTTCCGCAAGTCTCTTCGTCTAGCGGTTTTTTCGTCTTGCGAAACAAGCCCATTGACGGTTTAGTGGATTAGCACTATTAGCGGCTTTTAGCGGCTTAGCGGATCAGCTGATAAGCGGCTTAGCACCTTAGAAAAAGGGGGGGGGAAACAACTGCAGGAACTCGCAAGACATTTTCATCTTGCGAAGCAAGCCATAGGGAAATTCGTTTTGCGAAGCGCCTCCAAAATGGAAAACCCTTTCGTCTAGCGGGTTTTCCGTCTTGCGAGGCATACGTCTTGCGGGGCACCACAGTATTTTCCATTTAATATTATACATTCACATCATTATTATCTACTTTTCCTCCCTGCTTCCCTCCGGCCTCAGGGCTTTCAAAATTAACCCTTATATCATTGCTTTTTATACGTTTTCCAGTTCTAATTACTCTCATTACAAAATGGCTCAAAATTTAAATAAAGGTAGAGAGATAGAAAATTTCTCATTGCAAGTCTTCAGACACCCCTGCTGGTGATGTTAATTGCTTACAATAATCCTTCAGATATCATATAAATTTACTGCAATCCTTTTGGAATACTCGATCATGCTGATTTGGGATTTTCCCCATCAGCTTCACCAGTTCTGGAAAGTCCATCATCTTCATCTAGATGTGATGGCTGAGCGTTTTGCATCGTGGCCGTTTTGACATTTTGGTTTTAGTACTTTTCCGGCAGCACCATATTGCTGGTTTCTCTGAGACGCCTGAAAGTTCATCAGAATCTCATATTAAAATGAAGGCAGGAGACTTTCATTTTTCCAAGCACATTCCAACTTTTGCCCATGTAGCCATTTCCCTTTTCCCTCTGTCCCTTGTATTTGTTGACAGGAAAACACGTGGTCGTTGTTCCCCTAAACAGTCTCGCTGCCATATGTGGTGGACTTGTAGAAGGGTAAAAGAATATTGGGAAATGATCCATAATGAATTGAAAAAATATGTTTAAAAGTACTTTCCCTCCAAACCACAGAGTCCTTTCTGTTGGGGATAATTCAGACTGAAATTCAAAGGTGTCAAAAAAGTTCCAGTTACAGATAGGTAGCCGTGTTGGTCTGCCATAGTCAAAACAAAATAAAAAGATTCCTTCCAGTAGCACCTTAAAGGCCAACTAAGTTAGTTCTAGGTATGAGCTTTCGTGTGCATGCACACGTATCTGAAGAAGTGTGCATGCACACGAAAGCTCATACCTAGAACAACTTAGTTGGTCTTTAAGGTGCTACTGGAAGGAATCTTTTTATTTTGTTGTGTCAAAAAAAGGTTATTTATGTGTGCTACCACTGTGGCCTGTGTTTTGTTAGCCCCCTAAATGGAAATTGAGCCAGGTCCCAAGATTGAGCCAGGTCCCAGATTGGAAAACGTTTATTGAATATATGGGAAATAAGTGTATTTGGCTGAAAATGTTGGCAGCATTAAAATAAATTCAACAGTGTAAATTTTTTTTTGATGGATGCAATAATGGAATACTGAATGGTATAATTTCTGTAAAATATGCTGGGATTTATGATATGTAAAATGAGCCACGGAAAGAGAAGAAGGGAAGTCATTGATATCTTAAGGATGTAAAATGAGTATTTTAAGTTGTAAAACAGAAATATATATCTATATCTATATAGATCTACGAAAGCAAATATCTATATTTCTATATATCTATATAGATATCTATATAGATATATAGATAGCAGTGTCACTGCCAGTGTCTACTGGGGGCCGCTGAATTTTGAACCCTCTACTTGGGGGCTGCCTTCTTGGTTGGTATCATTAGGAATGTTTGTTGTTGTTGTTGTTGTTGGTTTTTGTTATTATTATTATTATTATTATTATTAATAATAATAATAATTGGTTGGTTTTTGTTACTATTATTATTATTATTCTTGCTGTGGAGGCAGAGCAGAGCCATTGTGGCTGGCAAGAGCCATGGGTTTCACGTGGCCTTTCCAACCTGCCCTGCTGCTCTGGGTGCTAATTCTGCTCCCTTCCCTGAGCCAGGAGGAGGCTGGCGAGGTGGTGAAGAAGGCGCTGGACGTGATCACCATTGCGGTCCCACCTGCCCTGCCGGCTGCGCTGACCACAGGGATCATTTACACCCAGAAGCGGCTGAAGAAAAAAGGGATCTTCTGCATCAGCCCCCAGAGGATCAATGTGTGCGGCCAGCTGAACCTCATCTGCTTTGACAAGGTGCGCAGGGAGGGGGAGCGTGGGAGCCTGGCTGGGGAGTCCGCAGGGAGAGGAAGCCCCCTTGGCCTGGAGGATTTGGGGGGTCTTCAAGGCTCTGATGGGAAGCCGCAGAATGTTCACAAGCAGTCCAAGTATGGCCACCCTAGCCTAGTGCAACACCCTCCTTCTGTCCAGCATCCAGTCAGATGCTTTTGGGATGCAAATCTGAATTCTGACTGGTCTTCAGAGCTGCAGTGCTCCTGCTTCTGGAGGAGAATATTTCTTCCCAGTTTGAGACTACTACTAGTAGTAGTACAGTCATACCTCATGTTACATCCGCTTCATGTTACATTCTTTCAGGTTACGTCCCGTGGCGAGCCAGAAGTACCAGAAAGGGTTACTTCCAGGTTTCACCGCTCGCACATGCGCAGAAGCGCAAAATGACGTCATGCGCATGCGCAGAAGCGGCAAATCGCAACCCACGTGTGCGCAGACGCGCCGCTGCAGGTTGCACTCTTTTCATTTTGCGAACAGGCCTCCAGAACGGATCCCGTTCGCAACCAGAGGTACCACTGCTGTAGCCGAATTTCATTTCTATACCGCTTTATATTTTAAAGAAAAATCTCAGAGTGGTTTACAGCATATTAAAACATCCATAAAACATTCAAGGGAGGTCAACATGTTTAGCACAAAGTTAACCAAAATAAACTTAAACATTTCAAAAAACACACACGCCACATTTCTAAGTGAAGTCAAATATAAAATGCACATTGCAAAGAGTGTGACTATGAAGCTAAACCACGATTGCTCTCAGCCTCCGCCCTGCGTCCGAAGGAGCACAGCACCCAAGGGAGAAGGGGCCTTTGAGCGCCAAGTGGGAAGCCCTCTAGGAGCCCGGGGGTGGGGTGAGGTTACCTCCATGCTGAGCTCTGCAGATGAGGCCCCTGACCCCCAAGGAAGGTCCCCAGGCCAGCTGCCCTTTCCCCCATGGCTCCTCTTCCTCCTCCTCCAGCTTCAGGTCTTGCAATGCCTTGTTTTGTCCTTGCCCGCCATCCTGGCACCTCTGACCAATTCCCCTGCCCCTCCCCAGACTGGCACCTTAACCGAAGACGGACTGGATCTCTGGGGGCTGGTCCTGGCCAAAGGAAAGAGGTACCTGCCTGTCTTGTATTTCCACCAAAGGAAATCCTCTCTCTTGCAAAACAGAACACTCTGAACAATAACAAGCAACAAGTCGGCTAATAATATATTGACAGTATTTTTTATAACACTACAGTGCACCCTCTAGTTACGTACCACTCTGGATACTTAACTTTCGGGTTATGAATGAGGCAAATCCGGAAGTGTATAATTCCGGGTTTTGCCGCACGTGCATGCGCAGAAGTGCTCTGCACACTGCATGCGTGCGCAGAAGCACTCAATCGTGCCGCACACGTCCGCAGAAAGCGGTGCCTCTGCCTACGGACTTTTCGGGTTGTGGACGGACCCCTGGAACGAATTTAATTCATATCCAGAGGGTCCGTTGTTTCAAAATTCATAAACAGAAGATGTATAACATGTGCATGGAGTCACAAACTAATAAGGATCAAATCAATGTTCCATGAACAGGAATGGCAGGAGTGGGAAATCACTGTCAAAGATGACTGCAGGGGAGGCAAAAGGCCTTCTCCACAGTCAATATCCTATAAACATGAGATGATGGGTGCTCCGAACATCGCAATAGGGTGCTCCGAGTACAGCAGCAGACAGGGCAGTTCTTCCAGGATAATGAACTGTTTCAATGATAATTCTCCATCCGCTAGCAATAATATAAAATGAAATCCATTATGTTCAAATACAATACAGTCATACCTTGGGTTACAGATGCTTCAGCTTGTGTTTTTTCGGGTAGCGGACCGCTGAAACCCGGAAGTACCGGAATGGCTTACTTCCAGGTTTCGGCAGGCGTGCATGTGCAGAAGCACTGAATTGCAACCCGTGTCTGCGCAGACAAGCCGCTGCAGGTTGCGAATGTGCATCCCCCACAGATCACGTTTGCAACCCGAGTGTCCACTGTACTGAGATTGAAATGTCAATATTATTAGCCGACGTGTTGCTTGTTGTCGTCTCATATTTTCACGCAGCTCTTCAGCCCAATGTTTCCGGGGTGGTTTAGAATGACTAATAATGGCTGCGCTGTGCTAGGGTTCCTGCATTGCGGGGGTTGGACTGGATGATCCCTGGGGGCCCCTCCCAGCTGGACGGTTCTGGGATTCTTGACTGGGAGACTTTTTGCAGGCTCAGAAACACACCTGTTGGGCCGGTCCCTCGGGGCGCCCTGCTTGCCTCATGCCGCCTGCTCTCCTCTCTCCTTGCAGCTTCCAGGCTGCCCACTGCCTCTCCTCCGGCCCCCCGCTGCCCTGGGGCCTGGCGTGCGGAGCCATGGCCACCTGCCACTCCTTGCTGCTCCTGGACGGGAAGATCCAGGGAGATCCGCTGGACCTGAAGATGTTTGAGGCAACCGGCTGGGTGAAGCTCTCTCTTTGCTGTGCAGAATCTCAGGGATCGGGGGGGGGGGGAGTGTGTGTGTGTGGGGGGGGGGGGGAGTGCCACTTGACAGGCCAGGCTGGTGGGAAAGCCCTTTGCACCGGGTGGCTCCTTCAGGAGAGTATCCCTCTGCCCTGCTCCCCCCTCCAAGGGCAGAGGGATCTCTTTTGGTAGAAACTGCTTTCCAAATAGCTCAGTCGGAAGAGCACGAGACTCTTATTATTATTATTATTATTATAATTTTTATTAATTTTCAGCATATCATTTTCCACAGTAATTAAACATATTTTAACATCTTATACAACTTTTTTGACTTCCATCAATCTCATCTGAAAATTTTCCAATCTGATCACTAAATATGCATTTCCCACTTCCTCAATTACATTTAACTCATAACTGATATCACTATTCTTTCTCTAATTTGCAATGCTTCATACATTTCTCCTTACACAGCTTCTTGTAGTCCTACTAGCGTAATTTGTTGATTACAGTTACAGATAGGTAGCCGTGTTGGTCTGCCATAGTCAAAACAAAAAATTCCTTCCAGTAGCACCTTAAAGACCAACTAAGTTAGTTCTAGGTATGAGCTTTCGTGTGCATGCACACTTCTTCAGCTACTGGAAGGAATTTTTTGTTTTGTTGATTACAGTTGCTCTTCAAATAGTTTGTATATTTCTTCCAATCTTCTGTAAATCTCTGTTCCCGCAGGTTTCGAATCCTTCCTGTCATTTTATCTAATTCTGCGCAGTCCATCAATTTTGTCTGCCATTCTTCTTTCGTCGCAATTTTTTCTAGCTTCCATTTCTGGGCTAACAATACGATTATGAGACTCTTAATCTCAGGGTTGTGGGGTTTGAATCCCACGTTGGAGAAAAGATTCCCTTTTTAATATATAAATAATTTTTATTAATTTTTCATTCATAACAATCCAATGCAGGCCACATTAATACAATACCAAATCATGCTACAATCAAAAGAGCCAATTATTCAGTTCCAAATTAAATATTTTTGGATGACTTCCTGTGTTCTGTTTATCAGGAGATGATTTTATTCCTTGGTCCTGCTCCAATTCTGGATAAAAGATTCCTGCATTGCAGAGGGTCAGACTGGATGACCCTTGGGGTCCCTTCCAACTCCACTGGATTCTTGCCCCCCCCCCCCCAGAACCTTTTTTTTGCACCTGCTAAAAAAGTTTTTGTTCAGGCCAGGCCAACCAGACAAAGGGAATGTGAATGTATGTTTTGACCTGTTTTTTATTGTCTATTGCAGATTTTATCTTTTGAATGTTGTTTTTACTTATCATTTTTCATTGTTTCTTTGTAAAGTGCTTTGATGTGTTTTGATATTTTTACAACTGAGCAGCGTACAAATTTGGTGAAATTCATATGAATAGATAAATGTGAGGGATGAAGGCACCCCCTCCCCACCCAAAGTTCCCAGACTGATCTTTTAAATCATTCTTTTAAATCTGCTAGTTAACTTGTCGTTTAAATGAGTGCAAGCTATATTAATCCTAACTGGGATCTGCTGTTGTATTTAACTTGAATAAACAGGAAATTGAGGATTCCAGCAGAGAAGATGGAGAATGGGCAGGTGCCGTGATAGTCAGGCCAGGAGTCAAGGCCCAACAGGTGAGCCCAGGTGTCTGTCACTCACCTTGGACAGGTAGAGGGGGGGGAGCAGGCAGATCAGGCAACTTGCTGACCCAGAAGTCTGGCTCCCTCCACTTCTGCGTTCCTCTGGGATTAATGAATCTCTTCCTGCCCAAGGAGAGGCATCGACTAGCCCAAAGTCACCCAGTGAGTTTCATGGCTGAGCAGGGATTCGAACCCAAGCCCAGCACTTTCACCATTGCCCTTGCTCTCTAGGTTCTAGATTTAAATGCCCCCCCTCCGTCACTGTCAGGGGGGGCTTCAGAGTGTGTGATTATAATCGGGAAAACGCTCCATGTGGGTGGGGGGTTGAATAACTCCCTCCTCCGGCGGTGCCACCGCCCTGATCCAAGTTGTGCCCCCTGGGGTTGCTCCAGGGCATAGCTGTCAACTTTTCCCTTTTCTTGCGAGGAATCCTATTCGGAATAAGGGAATTTCCCTTTTAAAAAGGGGAAACGTTGACAGCTCTGCTCCAGGGCCCCTGCCGTCCGCCCCCTGGGCCCCCTGGCCAGGAGCCCCTCTCCCTCCTTGCTGCCCCCGGTGCCCTGTTCCTCTTGCCTGTCTCCCCAGGGTGCTGCTGCCGTGGGCGGCATGGCCATCTTACGCCAGTTCCCGTTCTCTTCAGCCCTGCAGAGGATGACTGTCGTCGCCCAGGAGTTTGGTGGGGAGCGCCACGTCTACATGAAGGGGGCTCCCGAGAGAGTGGTCGGCTTCTGCTGGCCAGAGACAGGTGACCGACAGCTTTGCAGGCATTGCCCCCTTCACTCCCCCCCACCCCATGCCAGTTTGGGGCGGTCGTCTTTGCGGAGAACCTGCTCAAGGCCTCTCAGGACTGGGACTTGCCCCCACCCTTCCTTGGTTAGCCGAGTTTGGAGACCTGCCCTGAGCCAGGATCCTGCCCTGCCATGGAGGGATGCTCTCCTTCTAGACAGGCGGAAACGGAGGAATGGAGAGGCTCTGGCCTCAAGCACTCTGCACATGGGCAGAAGGGTCTCTCAGGAAAGGCAGAGATGCTTCTGAATCTCAGTTGCTGGAAAGAGCAGGAGGGGAGATGCGCTCTTGAGCTCTGATCCTGCTCACAGGTTTCCCTCCAGGGCTGCTGTGAGCAGGGCCGGATTGAGGTATGATGAGACCCTAAGCTACTGAAGGTAATGGAACCCTTTCTATGTCCAGCTGTCCTTTGTCCACAACAAATTGTCACTGTTTTTTTGTGTTGAATATATGCTATATGGTAATTTATGGACCTCATAGGTATCTAAGCGATGACAAACCTAGACAGCATCTTAAAAAGCAGAGACATCACCTTGCCAACAAAGGTCCGTATAGTTAAAGCTACAGTTTTCCCAGTAGTGATGTATGGAAGTGAGAGCTGGACCATAAAGAAGGCTGATCGCTGAAGAATGGATGCTTTTGAATTGTGGTGCTGGAGGAGACCCTTGAGAGTCCCATGGACTGCAAGAAGATCCAACCTCTCCATTCTGAAGGAAATCAGCCCTGAGTGCTCACTGGAAGGACAGATCCTGAAGCTGAGGCTCCAAGACTTTGGCCACCTCATGAGAAGAGAAGACTCCCTGGAAAAGACCCTGATGTTGGGAAAGATGGAGGGCACAAGGAGAAGGGGACGACAGAGGACGAGATGGTTGGATAGTGTTTTCGAGGTTACCAGCATGAGTTTGACCAAACTGTGGGAGGCAGTGGAAGACAGGAGGGCCTGGCGTGCTCTGGTCCAGGGGGTCACAAAGTGGTGGACACGACTAAACAACAACAATAGGTTATCTCCAGCCATTTGCGCATGTTGCCATGCCACCAGTCCATGCAGAATGTAGCACCCTATATATAGAAAGGAGCAAACCAGTGATATTTGAGGGAGCAGGCGAGCAGGAAGGGCCCATGATTTACATCTTAGGAGCCTACACAACACAAAACACTGTTGCTGGATGTAGGTTTTATTGTATTTGTTTTTTATCTTAATTTTTTGAAATGTACATCCAGGTTTTTTCCTTTAATTTTTTGGGGGGCTCCAAGAGAGTGGGGCCCTAAGCTAGAGCTGGCCCTGCCTGTGAGAGCAAGGCTTGGGGCTGGAGGGGCCACTTCTAGCAGACCCTCTTTCTGTCCTTGCATTCCCAGTGCCCGACACCTTCCCCAGCAAACTCCAGCATTACACCTCTCGGGGCTTCAGAGTCATTGGGCTGGCGCAAAAAAGTCTGCCGGCGGGAATGGAAGTGGCTTCCCTGACAAGGTAAAAGAGAAAGCCTGTGTGTGTGTGTGTGTGTGTGTGAGAGAGAGAGAGAGAGAGAGAGAGAGAGAGAGAGAGAAGGAGAGAGAGAGAGAGAGGTCATTCTAAAACAGGGGTCAGCAAACTTACCGCGCCCCGGACCAGTGTCTCCTGCACCGATCACGCGGCGGGATGGAGGGCGGGGGAGCGCGTGCCCATATGCGTGCGCACACGCTATTTCAGGTGCACTTCTGGGTTGGAGGAGCACCGGAAATAGCTTGTGTGCATGTGCACGGGCCTCCTCTGACCCAGATGTGCACCAGAAATAATGCTTGCGCATGCCCACAAGCTATTTCAGGTGCTCCTCTGACCTGGAAGTGGGCAGCCGTGAGGCACAGCGCCAGTAAGAGCAGGTGGCGGGGTTCACCATGGGCTGGATAAACGAGTCCCTTGGGCCATATCTGGCCCACGGACCTTAGTTTGGGGACCCCTGTTCTAAAAACTAGCTAAACCCACAAGAAGTTGGGAGAAAGTCACGGGTCCAGCAGAGCCAGAAAGCAAAGGCCAGACTCCGTAGCAGCGCCTGAGGAGTTAGACCTCGCCTCTGAGGCTGGAGGTGCTGCCTGTTTTTTTTAAGACAGCAAAATCCATGTGGTTGGTTGCTTCCCACTCCCTCACCATTTCCACATTTGGAGACATTTGGATTATGCGGCCTTGAAAACTCACGGAGTCATCAGCCTGTGGGGATGGAAGGGAACCTAGTTCCAAAGCTTGCAATGCTAGAATCTCAACTCAAGAAACCCTGGCAGGCAGCCCTCGCAGGAAGGAGAGTCCTACGCCATCTCAGGGAGGTCCGTTCCCCTCTCTGTTCCCATCCGACCGTCATTCCTGATGTTTCATCAGAATCTCCTTCCTTGGTCATCTTGGTGGCCCGCTTCTGCACACAAGCTGAGGCTGGATGGCTGCTGCCGTGAGGTCCGTGGAGGCAACTGGTTGCCGGCGGTGGGAGGCAGAATGCCGGACTGGGCAGCCCTCCCTGGCCTGATCCAGGAGGGCTCCCAAGAAGAGCTCTGCAGCAGGACCAGACCAAGGGCTTCCCAGGTCCAGCATTGGCCTTTTGCAATCTTCTCTCCTAGTTCAAGGGCAAAGGCCTGACTTATTTTGCTCCCTGCCAGCTTGGCCACTTCAGGATGCGGCCAGCTGGATCTCCGTAGCCCTGACCCACCTGCTTCTTCCATCCAAGGGAGCAGCTGGAGTCTGGCCTGACCTTCCTGGGACTCCTGGTCCTGGAGAACCGGCTGAAAAGCGAGACGAGGCCCGTCCTGGAGGAGCTCAGCGCCGCTCGCATCCGGAGCGTGATGGTTACAGGTGGGATAGCCGGTTGGGGTGCTGGAAGCCAGAGAAAGAGGAGTCCCTTCGGTGCTGAGCTCCCTGCCCCGGTTTCAAAGGCCCCTGGGCTGTCAGAGCTCTCCAGAGATGGCTGGGAATCCTTTCCTCCAGCACCACTCAGCCTGAAAAGTGCTTTACATCCCTCGTTTCATTTATTCACATAGCAACCCCAAGGCTGTCCCTCAAGTTCCCAGCTGTGCAGGGCCTTGAACCCGTAACGTGGGCCAATAAACCTGGAACACTTCAGCTTGGGACGGGCTCTCAGAAGAACATGCAGCCTGCCTCTCTCCATCCTGTGGGAATGTTCAGGGATGCAGGAGAGGATATATTGTTTGATTATAGCCTTTCCAACTTGTGTTAACAAGTTCACAATTTAGCAGAGTAACATTCCCCTTTTTAAACTTCCAGCGGATGCGTTTGCTCAGGCTCGCTAAAGCCTCTGTAATAACTGTTCTGGTATTTCCCCCTTATTCCCTCATAAAAGATAAGACATGACACAGTCTTCTATAAAAGTATAAAAAGATTTTACTCACATATCATTCTGTTCAAATAGGATCTCAGAAGGCAGACTTAGCTTAGAAAAGTAACACATACCTGGAAACTATCTCATAAGGAGACAGTCCCTTTGTCCTCTCTTGGCAGGAAGCCAATTGTGAACAGAATGTGAGTGAGTAAACTCTTTTTATACTTTTACAGAAGTATAAAAAGAAGCCAAGAGAGCATCTTTGGCTAAGCAGATGTTGCTTCTTTGATGCATGTAGTCAAAAGAAAGAGAGATGGCTGCCCTGCCCTGCCCTGCCCTTTTGTTGTTACCTGCACAGGTGAGGCCATGCCCACCTCTAGTCACATGCAGAGGAAGTCTGTCCCAGCCCAGAAGGAAACAGGAAGTTTACCTGCTGGCTGGACAAACATTCCTCCCCATGTGTAAACATGTTCACTCTAGGAATGTTGTACTTGACTGCTCTTGTGTTTCACATCCACACAATCCATCCCTTGTCATTGTCTTCTCTCTCTCAGGCTGCCCACCATCATAGAATGGTAGATTTGGGAGGGGTCCTCTTGTCCAGCCCCCTGACATGTGGCCATTCAGCCTCTGTCTAAAAGCCTCCATGAAGGAGAGTCCGCCCCCTTCCAAGGGTGACCGTTCCATTGTCAAACAGCTCTGATAATAATAATAATAATAATAATAATAATAATAATAATAATAATAATAAAATTTTATTATTTGTACCTCGCCCATCTGACTGGGTTGCCCCAGCTACTCTGGGCAGCTTCCAACATACCGTATTTTTCGCTCTATAAGACGCACCATGCCATAAGACGCACCTAGTTTTTGGAGGAGGAAAACAAGGAAAAGAATATTCTGAATCCCAGAAGCCAGAACAGCAAGGGGGATCACTGCGCAGTGAAAGCAGCAATCCCTCTTGCTGTTCTGTCTTCTGGGATAGCTGCGCAGCCTGCATTCGCTCCATAAGACGCACACACATTCCCCCTTACTTTTTAGGAGGGGGAAAGAGCATCTTATAGAGCGACAAATACGGTATATAAAAACATAATAAACATTAGAAAATTCTTCCTGCTGCCAGAAAGTTCTTCCTAACGCTTAGTCTGAAGGAGCACAGCCCGTTCCTCTTGGCAGAGTCAAAGAATTTGTGTGGAGTCAAGATCCCAACGCGCAGGGGATGACGCCCCTGTCTTGACTTTCCAGGTGACAACATTCAGACAGCAATCACCGTCGCCCGAAATGCCGGCCTGATTCCTCCCGGCAGCCGAGTGATCCTTGTGGAGGCGAGCGGCCAGCCTGGGCTCCCCTCGCCCTCCGTCACCTGGGAGCTCCTGGAGGAGAGCAGAGAAGACCAGGGCGACAGCAGCGAGTCCAAGGTGAGGGTCCCGGGGGGCTCCCTGGAGGGGCTCCTTCTCTCCGCTTCTGGGTCTTGGGTGGGGCTGGCAGAGCAGAGGTTTTGGCAAAGGGTGCCAGGCAAAAGAGGGCATGTCCCGGGGTGCCCTAGCCGCCCTCAGCACCTTCTGACGCAGCACAGAGCCCCCGGGTCTTTGCATCTGGCCAGGGCACCTCTGTTTTTTTGGTTTTTGTTTTAATTAATCTTTATTGGTTTAAAATCAACACATACACACAAAGAAAATTCAGAAAAAAGAGCAAAGAATAATAAAAGAAAACAAAGAGATGGCAAAATTATACAAAAGGAAAACAATATACAAGACATCTTTTACAAACAAACAAAAATATGTCACACTGCTTCACAAATGCACAAAAATATTTCCATCATCAGCTTCCGAATTCCTTGATGTGGGTCCTTTGTTTCCTCCATTCCTTGCCTCGGATTTTCCAATGGGTTTGATCTATACTAAATCTTGTTTGTATTCTTTTTACTTTATTTCAATTTGAGAGTTATTCGAAGCATTTTCAACTTTCTATACAGGGACCCTGTTCTTTTAGATACTGTTTATACATCTCCCATTCCTTTTTAAACTTTTGATAATTCCGTGTATTCTGAGTGACCTGCCTCTGCCGGGGGTGGGGGTGGGATCCTGGTCTGAGGCCAGAAGAAGCAGGTGCCTCATCCCTTCCTCCTCTTTTGCAGGAGAGAGACCTGGAAGTGGGAGGAGGAGGAGGAGGGCCTGATCCTGGAAGGGGCAGGTACCACTTCTGCCTGGATGGGAGAACCTACGAGGTCCTCAGTCAGCACTTCAGGCACTTGCTCCCAAAGGTGAGTTGGGACCCCTGGGGGCGTCTCTCGGGGGGGGGGGCACAGCACATTCAGACAGAGCCCTTTGTTTGGGGGAGGGCAACAGAGCGTCTGTTTGGCATGCAGAAGGCCCCTGCTTCTGCCCTCTCTGGCAGCAACTCCAGGTAGGGCTGGGAGAGCTGCTGCTGCCAGTTAGGCGGGCAATACAGACCAATGGTCTGACTTGGAACAAGCTGTTCTTCCAAGGAGGCTGGTCGGATCCAGCCAGGCCTGGGAGCCCCCCCCCCCAGGCTGCCTCTGCCCTTCTGCCAGCCCGCCTGGGCGCTGGCACAAGCTGCTGTGCCCGACTCCTTCCCCAGCCTGCCCCTGAGGCTGAGCCTGGGCTCTGCGCCCTCTTTCTCCCTGCAGCTTCTCCTGGACGGGACGGTGTTCGCTCGGATGTCTCCTCCGCAAAAGGCCAGCCTGGTGCAGGAGCTCCAGAAGATGGAGTGAGTGAGCCCAAGCTCAGGAAACACACAGTGGGGTGGGGGGGGGGAGGCAGTGTGGTGCAATGGTTAGAGCGCTGGGAAACGCCAGGGTCCAAATCCCCATTCCACCCTGAAGCCCACTGGGTGGGAGGTGGCCTGGTCGCCCGCTCTTGGCCTGGTCTACCTCACAGGGATGTTGGGAGAATAAAAGTTGGAGAACCACCTTAAGGTGCCCTTCAAAACCTCCAGATTTTAAGCCACGATCTGCCATCTCTAGAAATCTTAAAACGTGTCTTGAGCTACTATTGCCACCTGGCTGCAGCAGAGGGAATGCAGTGAGCCTACTCTAGATCATTATATATTATATAATATTAGATATTAGATATTTTATCCAGGCAGCTTACAGATAAAAATAAGAGCAGCTAAAAACATGGGGTGGGGGGGGGGAATCATTAAAAGACAATTAAACATTGGTAGAATTAAATCTATCTCTAGACCATCTGGTTGGCTTTCCTGATTTTTTGTTCAAGCTCCCAGGAACATTAGCAGCAGAGGACTGTTAAAGGGCTTCTGTGCCAAATTTCCTGCTAGGGTTTCCCGTTCTCTGCTCAGAAGGCAAAAGTTGTGCTGCAATTTGCCAATGCCTCACCTGACCCGGGTGATGTTGGGCTTAGCCAGGCTTCCTTTTGTACTGTGCTTTCCAGCAACAGACTTCAAAGCTCTGGGTTTTGTTTGGTTTGGTTTTTGCCCTCCACATAAACCCACGTTTTACCACTGAAGCAGAGCACATGTCAATCTGCCAAAAACACCGTTGCCGTTTGCTCTGGTGGCAGGTTTCCCTGGGGAAAGTGCCAGGGCAAATAATAATAATAATGATTTATTATTTATACCCCGCCCATCTGACTGGGTCTCCCCAGCCACTCTGGGCGGCTTCCAACCAAATATCAAAAACAATACAGTGTCAGACATTAAAAACTTCCCTAAACAGGGCTGCCTTCAGGTGTCTTCTGAGAGTCATATAGTTGTTTCTTTCCTTGACATCTAATGGGAGGGCGTTCCACAGGGCGGGCGCCACCACCGAGAAGGCCCTCTGCCTGGTTCCCTGTAACCTCACTTCTCGCAATGAGGGAACCACCAGAAGGCCCTCGGCGCTGGACCTCAGTGTCCGGGCTGAACGATGGGGGTGGAGACGCTCCTTCAGGTCTACTGGGCTGAGGCCGTTTACATGGCTTTAAAGGTCAGCAACAACACTTTGAATTGTGCTTGGAAATGTACTGGGAGCCAATGCAGATCTCTCAGAACCGGTGTTATGTGGTCTCGGCGTCCGCTCCCAGTCACCAGTCCAGCTGCCGCATTCTGGATTAATTGCAGTTTCTGGGTCACCTTCAAAGGGAGCCCCACAGAGAGTGCATTGCAGTAGTCCAAGCGTGAGATAACCAGAGCATGCACCACTCTGGCGAGACAGTCCACAGGCAGGGAGGGTCTCATCCTGCATACCAGTTGGAGCTGGTAGACAGCTGCCCTGGACAGAATTAACCTGCGCCTGAACAGATTAAACAACCCTGAACACTCTGCTCGGACACGGAGCTTTAAAGCACAAATGCTGTGCCGAGAAAGACGATGCAAAAGGGAGTCTGGGTGAGCCCTTTCAGTGTGTTTGAGTGACTTTCCCCCCCTGCACCAGAAACTCCAGCGGGTGCAGAATGCTGCTGCGAGGCTTCTTACGGGGTCCTTGCCGTGGGATCACATTCACCTGGTTCTATACCAGCTGCACTGGCTCCCAGTGGAGTATAGGATCAGGTTTAAGGTGCTGGTTTTAACCTTTAAAGCCCTATACGGCCTAGACCCTCGTACCTATGGGACCGCCTCTCCTGGTATGTCCACGAAGAAACTTACTGTCTTCAAACAAAAACATCTTGGAGGTCCTGGACCACAGGGAGGTTAGGCTGGCCTCAACCAGAGCCAGGGCTTTTTTGGCTGCGGCCCCGATCTGGTGGAACACTCTGTCCCAAGAGACCAGGGCCCTGCGGGACTTGACATCTTTCCGCAGGGCCTGCAAGACAGAGCTGTTTCACCAGGCCTTTGGCCAGGGCACAGCCTGACCCCCTCCTTTGGCAATCCTTACAGAACTCTAGCCCAATGGTTGCCATCAATTTGATTTGAAGTAATTTTTTAATGAAATGATTTTAGAATGTTGTATTATTTTATTGTTGTCAGCCGCCCTGAGCCCGGCTTCAGCTGGGGAGGGCAGGATATAAATAAAACTTTATTATTATTATTATTATTTCCTTTCCCAGCTACTTTGTGGGCATGTGTGGAGACGGTGCCAACGACTGCGGGGTCAGTACTGAACTATATTTCGAAACCTTCCAAAGGGGTCCATCATCTCCAGGGAGGGGCAGCCTCTTCCAGGCCAGGGCGGACCAGATCCATGGGCAAATGCCACCTGCAATTGGTCCTGAGCAAGGCTGAGAGCAGTGGCTCCTCCGAGTCCATGGGCTGCTCCTTAGCGGAACCTGCAGCCAGAGCTCCCAGTTCCTTTCTCCCTCCTGGGTTGCAGAGGCCTGTTTTGCCCAGCGATGCCCATGGACCTGCTGCTGTGCCCTCCTCTTTTAGGGCAGCCTGCGCTTTGGAACTCCCTGCCGATGGCTAGCCGCCAGGCGCTTTTGCAATTCACTTTTTGGTGCCCACTTAAAGTCCTCTTGCTTAGACAAGCCTGTTCAGGTGCTTGGAAAATCAATGCAACTTCAATCTGTTGTAGTCTGCTGCTATTTTAACTTTTCAAAAGTCATATATATAAAGTATATATATATATACTTTTTTTATTAAGTTTCTGAAAAAATGTATACATATAAAACAAAACCATTTCAAACATTAAAATACCCTTAGACCGCTTTCCCTCCCTTCACGGGTTCCATCTTTAAGATTAAATTTACTGCATCTTTTACCCTTACCTATCTATTATATAACCATAATTACCATAAAAAAAATCACATTACAAGTGTCTTTCCATCCCTGCCAAAGATTTTTAACTGTTTACAGTGGGCTTTAAAATAAATTACAAATTTACTCCAGTCTTTAGAAAATACTTGATCTTCCTGGTTTCGGATCTTTCCTGTCATTCTTTCAAAAGTCTTAGGAGTGTTGCTGTCAATTTATCTTATTGATAATTTTACTTACTTTGTCTTTTTTTTTTGCTTCTTTGCTGTTTTTATTTTTATTTTTACAATCCTAGAATCGTGGAGTTGGAAGGGACCCTGAGGGCATCCAGTCCAGCCCCCTGCAAGGCAGGAATCTTTTTAGCCCACGTGGGTCTTGAACCCACAGCACTGAGATTAAGAGTCTGATGCTTTGCCAGCTGAGCTAACTAAAATAAGCTCCCAGGCCTGCAGCACACTTCCTTCCCCCTCGGCCGCCCCAGAGTACTGCCAGCTGCTTCGAGGGGTTGCTGGCCTGCCAGTTCTGCAGAGCGCAAGGTGGTGTGCGCCTGGGGTGCTGGCGGTGGCATCTCAGGGTGTGTCGGTCGCCCAGGGCTTCCTGCACCGCAAACGCGTCCTTCCTTGCCCCAAGTCCTGAGACTGGGCTGCTGTTGCCTTTCAGGCCCTGAAAGTGGCCCATGTCGGCGTCTCCCTCTCCGAGCAGGAGGCCTCGGTGGCTTCCCCCTTCACCTCCAAGACCCCCAACATCGAGTGCGTCCCAGAGCTGATCAGGTGAGCCCCAGAGTCCTGTGGGGAAGGTGGGGCCCTCTCTCCCCCACTGAGCAGAGTCAAGCCGGGGTGGGGACGCAGTGTTGAGATTTCCATTCCCCCTTAAGGAACAGACGTGTGGGATTGTTACACGTCACATGTCTGTTGACATTCCAGCACAGTATGCTGGGAACTTCCGTTGTGTATAGCTTTTGCTTTTCCCAGTCTCTCTGAGAAGACTAAGAGAGAGAGAGACGACATGTTTCTTTGTCCTGATTTATGATTAATAAAGCCATAGTAGTAGCATGCTTCCACAAGCCTCAGGCCTATTCTGTGTGCGCAGTTCTCTCTGCTGACAGCGTGCCCTGGCTTTGAAGCCCGGGGCCCTGATTTACGTCGGAGCACGGGCCGATGGAAGGAGACGGCACAGCTGGGGCTTGCCATCTGGCCTCCCAGCCCCCTGCATGTTGACACGCAGAGTGGGGGGGCTGAGCTGGCACAGGTTGGCAGGAGGCCGTGCAGAGGGCTGGAAACCCCCCAAAAGGCCCCACTTCCCTCCTTTGCCTGGTTCCCAGTTCTCTAAGTTGGAGGGGATCCCAAGGGTCCTGTAGTCCACCCCCGCTGCAACGCAGGCCTCTCCAGGCCCTCCTTGCCAACCCTTCTCCCTCTCCTCCTTCTCCCCGCAGGCAAGGCCGTTGTGCCCTCGTCACCTCCTTCTGCATGTTCAAATACATGGCTCTCTACAGCACCATCCAATACCTGGGAGTCCTGCTCCTCTACTGGGTACAGGGCCAGGGGAAGGGGGTGGGCACGGGGGGGGGGGTGTCTCTCCGATGGTTGGGTGTCCTCCATGCCTCATCCGGAGGGCAAGGGAGCTGCTGCACTCCAAACCAAGGGATTCTACCCCCTTCTGAAGCTTTTACCCTCCAGAAGTTCTTCCTGATGTTGAGCTGAAATGTCCTTCCTCGCAACTTGAATGCGTTGGTTTGAGTGCTGGCCTCTGGAGCAGGGGGAATCCGGCCGGCTCCGGGCCCCCTGCCCAGCCAGCACAGAAGGGGCCACGTGGCTCCGTTTGGTGAGAAGCAGCGGTGGGTGGGGTTTTGGGGGTGCCAGGGCCCTGGACCCTCAACCTGGCTCCCTCCTGCTCTTCTTCTCTTCCAGCAACTGAACTCCTTTGGGAATTACCAGTTTCTGTTCCAAGACCTGGCCATCAGCACTCTCGTTGGCATGACAAGTAAGCTCTTCCTAGCAGCTCCGGGTTAGGGTGCTGGCCCCTCTGGGCTCCGGGGGGGGGGGCCTCTGGCTGCCCCAGGGACTTCCCCACCACCCGCCTCTCTCTTTGCAGTGAGCCTGAATCATGCCCACCCCAAGCTGGTTCCTCACAGGCCCCCCGCCCGGCTCACCTCTCCGCCTCTGCTGCTCTCCCTGGTGCTGAACCTCCTCCTCAGCCTGGCCATGCAGGTCTGCGGCTTCGTCCTGGTGCAAAAGCAGCCCTGGTACTCCACCAGAGACCTCCTCAGGTAGGGAGGCCTGGCTGCTGCCTGGTGATGGGCTGGGGGACCCTCCTGGGGGGAAGGTGGGGAGAGAAGGCTGGCTCCTGGCATCCCTGACTCCATCCCCGGGGTCCTTTTCAGCGCTTGCTCTCCTGGGAACAAAAGCGATGTCGCGTTCCCTGCCTCGCCCAGCAACCAGACGGAGGCCGACGTGGACAACGGGTACAAGAGCTACGAAAACACCACCGTGTGGCTTCTCTCCACCTCCAACTTCCTCCTGGTGGCTCTGGTCTTCTCCAAGGGGAAGCCCTTCAGGCAACCCGTGTACAGAAATCGTAAGAGCAACGAGAACGGCTGGTGGGGTTGTGGGTGGAGAGAGACGTGGCCCCTCAGAGACCCCAAGAGCCAGGATCCCCATCGGAGGCTTTGTGCCTCCCTCCCAAGAGTCGGAGGTGGGCTGCATCCAGACCCTCCCCACCTTCCAGAAGCATCGCAAGTCTAACTTTGGGTCGGCCTTTGGACAATGCTTAGTCCATTTTTATTTTGACGTGCTTGGTTAGAACTCTAGGACCCTTGTACCTATGGGACTGCCATAAATAGCAACACCCTAGAGGTCCCTAAGGAAGTCAGATTAGCCTCAACCAGAGCCAGGGCCTTTTCAACATTGGCTCCGGCCTGGGGGAACGCTCTGCCTCATGAGACCAGGGCCCTGCAGGATCTGATTTCTTTCCGCAGGGCCTGTAAGACAGAGTTGCTCCGCCTGGCCTTTGGCTTGGAGCCAATTTGATTCCTTCCCTCCCTCTCTTTCCTTTTTCCTTCTGTGATGGAACTCCTATTTGGGGACTTCCCTGGCTTTTTCTGGCCCACGTAGGACCAGTCTGGATAGTTGGTCTTGGTGAAGATTTGACGTTTTCATCCCCAAAAAGTTTCTGATTTGAGTTTCTATTGAAATGAGGCTGCATTTTAATGTTGTATTTTAATCTTGTTTTTAAGTTGTATTTTAATCAATTGTTTTTATATTTGGTGTTAGCTGCCCTGAGCCCAGTCTTGGCTGGGGAGGGCGGGGTATAAATAAAATTATTATTATTATTATTAAACCATGAATCATGGAACTGTAGAGTTGAAAGGGACTCCGTAGGGATGCAATGCAGGACAGAGGGCCATCCAGCCTCTGCTTAAAAAGACCCAGTGAATAACAGAACCATAGAATTGCAGTGTGGAAAGGGACCCCAGGGGGTCATCCAGTCCAACCCTCTGCAAGGTAGGAATCTCAGCTGAAGCATCCATGACCGAGGGCCACCCAGCCTCTGCTTCAAAACCTCCACGGAGGAAGCGTCCACCACCTCCTCCTCAGGAGACCCTTCCCCTGTGCAATGGCTCTTCCTTTTGGAAAGTTCTTCCGCATCTTCCTTGTCTTCAGATCCCTCAGTTCAGATCCCACCCAGAAAAGAAGCCTGCTCCCTGCCAGCTCGGCAGGCTGCTGAAGCCCCCAGGCCCTCTCTCAACTCCCCGTGATTCCTGCATTGCAGGGGCTTGGGGACCTCCCGACTCTCCAGTTCCATGGCTCTGTGCCCCCCCCAGCGGGCCTTCCTCCCCCAGTTCACCCCCAACCGCCTTTTCCTTCCAGATGTCTTCCTCCTGGTCCTGGGGGCGCAACTGGGCGTCTGCCTCTTCTTCCTCTTTGCCCACATCGAGGGTCTCTATGCCACAATGGATGTGAGTAGAAATGGCCCGCCCGCACCCCAAGTGCTGCAGCCCATCCCTAGTCCCCCCCCTCCCGCTGCCCCTCTGGGGGTCTCCCGGTAGGCCTGGGATGGAGACCCCTCCCTCAAGCCCTGCAGGGCCACTGTGGGCAGAGACCTCTTTCAGGTGGCTTATAAGGTTCCTTTGTGGGAGGGGCCCCACTTAACACCACCCTCCCTTAAAATATTCCTCCTGCCCAGATGCTTGGGAAGTTATTGAGAATTTTAACCTGGTTTAGTGTTTTAGGGACGCAGGTGGCGCTGTGGGTTAAAGCCTCAGCGCCTAGGACTTGCCGATCGAAAGGTCGGCGGTTCGAATCCCTGCGGCGGGGTGCGCTCCCGCTGCTCGGTCCCAGCGCCTGCCAACCTAGCAGTTCGAAAGCACCCCCGGGTGCAAGTAGATAAATAGGAACCGCTTACCAGCGGGAAGGTAAACGGCGTTTCCGTGTGCGGCTCTGGCTCGCCAGATGCAGCTTTGTCACGCTGGCCACGTGACCCGGAAGTGTCTCCGGACAGCGCTGGCCCCTGGCCTCTTGAGTGAGATGGGCACACAACCCCAGAGTCTGGCAAGACTGGCCCATACGGGCAGGGGTACCTTTACCTTTACCTTTAGTGTTTTAACTTTCCACACGTTTTAAAGCACTGTGAATTTTTCGGGATCATTTCTTCTTTTTTAAATAAACCACTTTGAGCCCCCCCCCCTTTTACAGTCCAGCAGTGTATGAAACTTATGAAAGAAAGAAATACTTTTTTTAAAAAATACTAGCACCCCCGCAGGAGCTGATCCCCTGTGCATCTCCTTCCCTTGCTGTCATTCCAGACGTATGTTTAATTGGGGTTTAAAAACAGCACAATTAATCACTAGCTCCACCCCCGAGTGGATTGAGGGCCAGATTCAGGGCAGGTCAGGTGGCCCCCAAGCCATCTCAACAACCTGCAGTGTTGTGCAAAGGCAGCCACTAGGTGGCCTCATAACAGAAGTTTCCCCTCTGCTCCTTGCAGAGGTCTCTCTGCCTTAGATTTTAAAGCAAGAGAAATTATGCACCGTTCTGTTTTGCACTGTTTTTAAAAACACCCATTTTTAACTGTTTTGCACTGCATTTGTAAATTGCCTCGAGACCCGTGGAGAAGGCGATTCAGGAATCTTAGTTAATAACAAGCATAAAAATGAAGAATCATATCTTTGTAACCCTGCTGCTCAGGAGAGCTGATGGGCTTAGCGGTCAAGAGTGCTGGGCTAGGGACCTGGGAGAGACCCAGGTTTGAATCCCCCCTCCCCGCTCACACATCAAGCTCTCCCTGGGGGGTGACTGTGGGCCAGTCCCTGCCTCTCAGCCTGACCCTACCTCACAGGGCTGTTGGGGGGGGGGGTTAGAGAGAGGGAACCATGCCCACCCCCTTGAGCCCTTGGGGTGAAAGGCAGGATATAAGTGCAATAAAGGTAAAGGTAAATGTACCCCTGCCCGTATGGGCCAGTCGTGTCCGACTCTAGGGTTGCGCGCTCATCTCGCTCAAGAGGTGGGGAGCCGGCGCTGTCCGAAGACACTTCCGGGTCACGTGGCCAGCGTGACGAAGCTGCTCTGGCGAGCCGGCACCAGCGCAGCGCACGGAAACGCCGTTTACCTTCCCGCTATAAAGCAGTACCTATTTATCTACTTGCACTTAGGGATGCTTTCGAACTGCTAGGTGGGCAGCAGCTGGGACCGAACGACGGGAGCTCACCCCGCCGCGGGGATTCGAACTGCCGACCATACGATCGGCAAGTCCTAGGCACTGAGGTTTTATCCACAGCGCCACCCGCGTCCCTCATAAGTGCAATACATGAAATTAAATCGAAATAAATGATAACAGCAACTGATGCAACTGCACCCAGGACTTGGCCATTGGAGTAAAATAGAGCATCCCAGAGGCGGGGGGGGGGGGGAGAGAGATACTGCAAAGTGGGCATGGACAGAGGGTCTTTGGACTGGGCATGCCTGGCAGGGGACATGGCTGGCAGTGCCCCCGCTGCCCTGGTTGTGCCTTCTCCTCCTCCATCCTCTCATGTCTCTGACCTGCTTCTGCCTCCATCCCCCCCCCCCCCCAGCTTGTCTGCACTCCCATCCTTTGGAGATTCTCCCTGCTGGGCCTGCTGCTGATCACCTTCGCCCTCTCCCTGGTCGTCGAGGTGAGTTGGATCCGTTGTCTTCCCTCGCCTGGGCTGCTCAAGGCCCCCCAAAGGGCTGCAGGGGGTGTGAGAGCCCAGGCCTTTTCTCCTCCTCTTCTTGGGATATGCGTGGGAATGTTCAGGGAGACAGGAGAGGATATATTGTTGAATAATATCCTTCCTAACTCGCGCTAGCAGGTTCTATAACTTAGCAGAGTTCTAACATTCCCCTTTTAAAATGTGCAGCGGTTAGCTTGCAGCAGGCTAGTTTTAGCCTTTCAATATAAGATTCCTGGTAATCCCCTTTAAGGTAAAGGTAAAGGGACCCCTGACCGCTAGGTCCAGTCGTGGACGACTCTGGGGTTGCGGCGCTCATCTCGCTTTACTGGCTGAGGGAGCCAGTGTACAGCTTCCAGGTCATGTGGCCAGTATGAATAAGCCGCTTCTGGCAAACCAGAGCAGCGGACGGAAATGCCGTTTGCCTTCCCACCGGAGTGGTACCTATTTATCTACTTGCACTTTGACATGCTTTCAAACTGCTAGGTTGGCAGGAGCAGGGACCGAGCAATGGGAGCTCACCCCGTCGCGGGGATTCAAAGCGCCGACCTTCTGATCGGCAAGTCCTAGGCTCTGTGGTTTAACCCACAGTGCACCCACATCCCTGTAATCCTCTTGTCGGTTTGCAAGCCCCCTCCACAGAGGCTGGCCCCTCTCACTGTCCTCGGAGCTTGCTTACCGGTAACCTCCTCTGGCTGATACCCAAACAGACCAGGGAGATTTTGATAGGCGACATTTTCCCAAGCATGGGCAAAATGCACAACCCCTCCCTCCTGCTTCTGCAGGGGAAAGAAAATTAGTCAGAAATCTATTTACATTCTTTTATTTCTGACATTACAGCACTAGAGAAAAACACGTCCTTTCAGTTCAGTTCTTCTAGCAAGTCTGACAAACTTCCTGAGCATGCGCAGTCGGTTAGTTTCAAGTTACACTCTTCACAAAGGCTTATCCAGCCTGTGAACGTCCTGGGACATTCTTCTTTCCCACAGATAGGCGCATCATGTGATGTCAACAATCTGGCTGTCTGCAGCTGTGAGGTTTCCATATACTCCTCTTTAAAAGGAATAGACACGACACAGTCTTGTGTAAAAAGTATAAAAGAAGTTTACTCACATTCAGTCAGTTCACAGATGAATCCCTGAAGGCAGACTTAGGTTACAAAAGTATAAACATGTAGAATCTATCCCATAAGGAGATAGTTCCTTTGTGTTCTGTTGGCTGGAAGCTGAAGAGATGTTGCTTCTTCTACGAATGGAGTCAGAGACAGAGAGAGAGGGCTTTGTGACTTGCCCTTTTGTGTTACCTGGACAGGTAAGGCCATGCCCATCTCTGGCCACATGCAGAGGAAGTCTGTCCCAGCCCAGGAGGAAAGTTTTTCTACTGGCTGAACCCAGCATCCCCTTGCACGTCCACTCTAGGAATGTTGTACTTGACTGCTACCTGTGTTTCGGATCCCACAATACAGGGCTTGTCCCAGCTGCACCCCAAGAGTGGCAAGGAGATTTCTTCCCACCTGCACTTATTGTGGCTGCCTGTGTTTTGAACGGATCTCTTTGAAATCCATACAGTGGTACCTTGGTTCTAGAACTTAATCTGTTCTGGGAGTCCATTCAACTCATGAAACCATTCAGAAACCAAGGCACAGCTTCCGATTGGCTGCAGGAGCTTCCTGCACTCAGTCAGAAGCTGCGGAAGCCGCGTCGGACATTTGGCTTCTGAAAAACGTTCGCAAACTGGAACACTTACTTCCGGGTTTGCGGTGCTCAGGAGCCAATTTGTTTGGGAGCCAAGTTGTTCAAGTACCAAGGTACCACTGTATTTTAATTCTACTTGTGTTCAGTTACATTTTCATGATCATCTCAGATTTTGGCACTTTCTGTTTTATCTGCAGAAACTGCCTTGATTTCTGAGCTGGGGGAAAAGCAGGCTATGGATAAATGCTATATCTATCTATCTATCTATCTATCTATCTATCTATCTATCTATCTATCTATCATCTATATCATCTATCTATCTATCTATCATCTATCATCTATCTATCTATCATCTATATCTATCTATCTATCTATCTATCTATCTATCTATCTATCTATCTATCATCTATCTATCATCTATCTATCATCTATCTATCTAATCTATCATCTATCTATATCAGCTTTATGCCAACAGCCATTCATCCGAAGGACACAGGGCGGTTTGCAGCATAAAAATGCAAGATGAAAACACAAAAACACATGACTCAATAGCAAAAACAAAAGCAATCACTCCATTCCCACACACAAATTATTATTACAGTGGTGCCCCGCAAGACGAACGCCTCGCAAGACGGAAAACCCGGTAGACGAAAGGGTTTTCCGTTTTGGAGGCGCTTCGCAAAACGAATTTCCCTATGGGGTTGCTTCGCAAGATGAAAAAATCTTCCGAGCCCCCACGGGTTTTTTTCGCTCCCCCCCTTTTCCTAAGCCGCTAAAGCGCTTAACAGCTGATCGCTAGAAGCCGCTGGACCGCTGTAGCGCTAATCTGCTAAGCTGTCAATGGGCTTGCTTCGCAAGACGAAAAAAGCGCTAGACAAAGAGAATCGTGGAACGGATTCTTTTCGTCTTGCGAGGCACCACTGTATTAGTACTACTACTACTACTACTACTACTATTATTATGAAATGAATATGGAGCCTCCCGAGGCTTCAGTTCTGCTTGCTCTGCCTTTTCCCCACGCAAGGGCCTGATCCCCACTTTTCTCTTGCAGGAGGCCGTCATTGAGAACAGAGCCTTGTGGGCGCTTCTGAAGAGAGCCTCTGGGTACCAGTCCAGGAGCCGATACCAGAAGCTGCGGAGGGCCCTGGAGAGGGACCCCTCTTGGCCGCCCCTCAACCGAACGGACTCCGCAAGCCCTGGCGCGGTTCGCGTGGCTGGCTTTGGGGCGGCTTATGGCAACCCGGCGTTTGTGAGCCACGAAGAGCCCATCTGCGGGCCGAGTGTCTGAAGCGAGGTTGCCACGTCTGTGCCTGAAGGGCTGCCTCCTTGCTCCCTGGTCAAAAGCAGGTGCCATTAGCAGCGGCAAGGGGCAGCCCCGAGGGCAGGATTCCTCGGCCGACGGAGAGGCGCAGGCCTTGGCTGCTGCTGTTTGAACAAAGCTCGGGAGGCCAGAGCCGGCTCTGCCACTAAATGCCATTAGAAGCCCTCAAGATGGCAGCCCTGTGCGTGGCCGGCCGGCCAGCCTGCCACCTCCACCAGCAGCACAGAAGCAGTGCCAGAATCGGGTCTGAAACAGCACAAGATCCTGTGGAGCCTGTGGGTTGTCTCACGATCTTGCCCCAAATGGGCACTGATGCCAGCGCTGCTTCTCTGCCCGTGGTGAAGGTGGCAAAGCAGGCAGAGAAGCAGGTTCTGCATGCGAGGAGTTTATCCTACGTCGCTTCACGCTGTTACCCTGCCCTGCTCCAGGGCAATCTCCTGTCGCCCCTATCAAACCTTGATTTTTCTAAAAAATAAAAAAAGCGAGTTTGTTGCAGAAGCACACCAGATGCAGTTTAATGGCACAGCCTGAAGTTCTTCCTTTGCAGCTCAACCTCACTCTCAATATGACTGTCTGGAAGCAGCCTTGGAATCAGACCATAGTTTGTGGCAGCAGGGCGGGGGGGGGGGGGACTCATGAACGAGTCTCTGAATAAAGCTACTTCCTGGGACTCTCAGGTGGTGATGTCCCTTTGGGGCACCTGGTTGTCTACTGGGAAAAGAGGTTGCTGGACCACATGAGCCATGGACCTGATCCAGTGGAACTCTGTGAACAGAGATAGATTGAGACAGCAGAACCTCCTTGGCTAGGAGCAGCCTACCTCTGAATCCCTGTTGCTGCAAGGACAGGATCCTGGACCGGATGGGATCCCCACTTGGGTCTGGCCCAGCTGCTGCAAAGCTCTCTGAAATAAGCTCAGAGTCGAGAGTGGATTTCATGCTCTTTATTCAGCTCAGAGTAGTGAGGAATGGAAGTCCCTCCAAAGTGTCTGCTTTATATACGTTATTTACACAATGGGCCCCACGTGATTGGCTAATTCTGGGATTCTCCTGTAGGCCAATCAGGTTGCGGATTCCCTTCCACCTGGAGCTGGATTGGGTGGCTCCTGTGGACCAATCAGACTGCTGCATTCTGGACCCTATTCAACTCAGTACATAACACTCTCCTTTTGGCCTCACGAGGTGAAGGGGGGGGGCTAGTAAGGGGGTGCAGAGCCCACAAGAGTCCGGAAAGCCTCTTGCAGCCATGCAGGGAAGCAGCTCAGCCTGAGCAAGAACCGCCTTCTTTTTATTATATATAATAAACAAAAAATTATATACAATATAACAAAAATAACAGAAAGAAAAGACAAGCAACAACAAACGTAACAACTACAGCAACTGTAAGAAAACTGTAAATAAAAACAATTTCAAATCCATGAAATGGGATTCTCTGAATCCCATGACTTCCTCTCCACCCCGGTTCCTTAATTTTTTTCCTCAGCTGCATATCATTTCCAAGAACCGCCTTCCTGAGCCAGGACCCCCCCCCCCGCTGCTCTGTCTCTGCTGTGTCTACTCGAGAGCAACCAGGAGGCCAAACGGGTGGAATTTTCCTCGCTCTGTGCTGCTATATAGCCTAGGCCTGAAGAGGGCGCTGTTCCCCCATGTCCTTGGGCAGCGGCTGCCCTGGAGGGCCTGGCTCAATTCGAACCCTATGCAGAGGACCCCAGAGACCCCCCAGCACTGCTCAAGGCTTGGGCCATGCAACTGATCCTCTGCCGGCCTCACGGTCTTCTATAGGACGTCCTCCCCAGCACCCACCTTGAGCTTATGAGGCTTTCCCTCTGTCCTGCTGTGGCCGCAGAAGTCTAAGGCTTTATTCCTTTTAGGGGAGAACACTGAGAGACCTGAGAGCTCAAATTAGGAAAGCAGCATGTTCCTATCTGTGTGCAACAAAGGTCCCAATTCCTCCCGAGCAGCACGCAGGTGGCCCTGATGTTTGGCTCAGAAATACATGCCAGTCCCAATCTGGACGGCGTACAATGTGGACCCCAGATGCAAACCCAGCAGTCTTTTGCACAGAATTGGGGCCACAAGCAGGTTGCATGCTGCTTGTGTCCCACCCCCTCTGCCAGCCCCCCAGGGTCGAGATACCGCCCTCCCCACCTGCAGCCTCCCAGCCAGCCTGTCCACTCTCACTTCCTGCCAGGTCTTCTTTAGCTGTGACCCCTTCATTGCAGGGGGGGCGGACTAGATGATCCTCAGGGGTCTCTTCCCACTCTATGACTCCATGCTTTAGAAGCAAACTTCTCCTACCTGGGCAGTTATCTTTCCACGAGGGCCAACATTGATGCCAAAATCCAGCATCGCCTGAGCTCTGCGAGTGCAGCTTTCTCCCAATTGAAGTACAGAGTGTTTGATGACCGGGACATTGGCAGAGAAACCAAAATGCTTGTTTACAAAGCTATTGTACCACCAACCTTACTATATGCTTGTGAAACATGGACCACTTACAAACACTATCTCCAGCTCCTCGAAAGATTCCATCAACGGTTTCTCTGAAAATTTTTACACATCACTTGGGAAGACAGGGACGAATGACAGTGTACTGGAAGAAGCAAAGATCACCAGTGTCAAAGCAAAGATTCTTCAACATCAACTTCGTTGGATTGGTCATGTTTGTGGATGCCTGACTATCGTCTTCCAAAGCAACTACTCTATTCCAAACTTAAAAATGGAAAGCGTAATGTTGGTGGTCAACAAAAGAGATTTAAAGATCTCAAGGCAAATCTTTAAAAATGTAGTATAAACACCGACAATTGGGAAACACTGGCCTGCGAGTGCTCCAGTTGGAGAACAGCCTTGACCAAAGGTGTCATGAGCTTTGAAGACACTTGAACTCAGGACGCAAGGGAGAAACGTGCTAAGAGGAAGGCAGGCTTGGCAAACCTACACCGTGATCAACTCCCGCCTGGAAACCAATGTCCCCACTGTGGAAGGACGTGGGGATCCAGAATTGGCCTCCACAGTCACTTATGGACTCATTGTTAAAACTGTGTTCATGGAAGACAATCTTATTCGGCTACGAGGGATCGCAGAAGAAGAAGAAGAAGAAGAAGAAGAAGAAGACTCCCTGTTTTTAGAAGCACAAGGGGCTGCAGCAGAGGTAGGGGCAGAGGGGGTGGGCAGGGGGAGAGAACCTAGAGGAGAAATGCACAGGTGTCTCACTGCTGCTCAGTT
Source organism: Podarcis gaigeae (assembly GCF_964106915.1). Classification (NCBI taxonomy): domain Eukaryota; kingdom Metazoa; phylum Chordata; class Lepidosauria; order Squamata; family Lacertidae; genus Podarcis; species Podarcis gaigeae. The sequence goes on along the minus strand of NC_139681.1, from coordinate 100,719,465 downwards.
GCCCAAGAAGGAGAGGAAGAAGGAGGAGCTCCTCTCTGCCGGCTTTGAGGTTGAGATCCAAAACTATGGGAAAGTGCAGCTGGAAAACACAACCCTGGTAATTAGGCCAGTTAATCGGCTTGTGCATTTCACATCCTGATTGGCAGGCAAGCGTGGAGGAAGAGAGAGGATTTGCATAGAGGAAATCAACTGGGCATGGGACGCCCTTTTCTTCCCTTGAAGAGCTGGGGAAACACTGATCATTGCCAGAGAACTGTTTAGAATAAATGTGTGCAGAGAGAAAGGTTCTTTTGCTATTAATCCATTGGCGCCTTGATAGCCATGTGCAAAATAATAACAGAACTCTTTCCCTGATGAGCACACAAGGTGTGGCAACACAGAAACCAGCAGTTGGTCCCCAGAAAACACTCAGAAAGTTGCAGGGATGCTGTTTGCGCCGTATTTCCCAATTCTCTGCATCTGACGAGAATCCAGGGGAGTGTCAGGAAGGCAGGTTCCGTTTCCTTTGGCATGAGGTCATGGGAGGGTTACTGGTGCCTTGGGACACGCGGTTTATGCGCAGAGAGAGGCAGGTGCGCCTCCCAAGAGAATTGGACAAGTTCATGGAGGAGGAGAGGGCTCTGCTCCGTCTCCCCAGTTGCAGGCAGTGATGCTTCTGAATCCCAGTTGCTGGAGAAGGTTGCTCTTTGGCTCAAATCTTGCTTGCATGGTCCTATTGGGGGACAGGGGGTGGGCGGCTGTGGGGGACTCCCTGGTCCTGAATGGGGTAACTGTGCCCCTGAAGGACCAGGTGCGCAGCCTGGGAGTCATTCTGGACTCACAGTTGACCATTGTGGCACAGGTTAGTTCTGTGTCCAGGGCAGCTGTCTACCAGCTCCATCTGGTATGCAGGATGAGACCCTATCTGCCTGTGCTCTGTCTTGCCAGAGTGGTGCATGCTCTGGTTATCTCCCACTTGGACTACTGTCATGCGCTCTACGTGGGGCTGCCTTTGAAGGTGACTTGGAAACTACAACTAATCCAGAACCTGGCAACCAGACTGGTGACTGGGAGTGGCCGTCGGGACCACATAACATCAGTTTTGAAAGACCTACATTGGCTCCCAGGACATTTTCGAGCACAATTCAAAGTGTTGGTGCTGACCTTTCAAGCCCTAAACAGCCTCAGCCCAGTATACCTGAAGGAGCGCCTCCACCCCCATTGTTCAGCCCAAACACTGAGGTCCAGCTCCGAGGGCCTTCTGGTGGTTCCCTCCCTGCAAGAAATGAGGTTACAGGGAACCAGGCAGAGGGCCTTCTCTGTGGTGGTGCCCACCCTGTGGAATGCCCTTCCACCAGATGTCAAGGAAATGAGCAACTATCTGACTTTTAGAAGACATCTGAAAGCAGACCTGTTTAGGGAAGTTTTTAATGTTTGATTCTATTTTAAATATTCTGTTGGGAGCCGCCCAAAGTGGCTGGGGAAACCCAGCCAGATGGGCGGGGTATAATTAATATATTATTATTATTATTATTAGATGGGGGAAACTAGGCTAAGATGCTCACAGAGAGCCCCTGCGCCCGCCATCTCAGCCTGACCCTGCGTCCGTCTCAGCTGGGCCTGCGGGTTTTGCATTTTGCACAGACAGAGGCTGAGCATATTCTGCAGCTGGAGGAGGGAGGAAGCATCTCGGTCCCCTTCTCTCCCCCAAAGCCCCTCTCCTTCCAGGAGAGCCCAGGCAGAGAACGCAAAGGGCTCTTGCCAGGCAGGTAATCTCCACCAGACCAACCAGTCTGACCAGTCTGGCATAGTCCCTCCTACACTCAAGCGCCTCAGGGCAGGGAGGGAGCAGGAGGTCATCCTCTCAAGCCCCTAGGGGCAGCAAGCAGAATATTCCTACCAGGGATGGAGAGTTTCTTGTCCCTGGACTCCAACTTCCCTCTGCTGGCTGGCAGCAAAGAGGCGCACGGCTACCCAGAGGGCAAACAGGGTTGCCAGTCCCTGATTCACACCCCTGTGCAAAGCAGGCAGTTGCATGCCCGCCTGGGAGTCACCTGGGCTTTCGGTGGAGGGGCGGGTGTGACCTCGCACGATGACAAAGGGCCAGATCAGGAAAGAGGAGACCGGGACAGGGGCTGCCCCAGCTTCTCCTTTGGGTGCCATCTTGCCACACAGGAGCTTGTAGGGCTCAGAGGATTTGAATGTATAAGAAGCTGCTTCCTTCCATGACGGGATGCAGCACAAGTCATGAGTTCACAGCAGGAGGAAGAAGGAATGCCATGCAAACTCTTCCCCAAAGCCACCCCCTTTCTTGCGCTGGAGGGCAGGACTCGAACCCGTGACTTCAAGGTACAAGAAAGGAGATTCCAACTGAACATCGGGAAGAACTTTCTGACAGTAAGAGCTGTTTGGCAGTGGAACAGACACCCACAAGAAGTGGTGGACTCCCCTTCCTTTGAGATTTTAAGCAGATTTTAAGCGGGTCTCCTGCCAGGGATTCTGTAGCTACCGTATTTTCTTGAGTGTAATATACACCTTTTTTGGCCAACTTATGTCACAAACATTAGGGTGCAGGTTAGATTTGATGGTGCATACACATTCCTCAGCAGATACTTCCTTGGTTTCAAGTTTTAGAAAATAGAGGTGCACATTCGATTCAATGGTGCATTCAATTAGTGTAAATGCGGTATGTTTCTTGCAGAGCAGGGGGTGGACTAGATGACCCTGGGGTCCCTTCCAACACTCACAGGGGAGTCACTCCGCCCCCAGAGCCAGCTTCCTCAGATATACAATTTTTCCATGAACAACTGGGCCACACCTCAGGGAATGTCTTCTTCAGCAAAACTGCCTTCAGCAGGCACAGGGAAATCCCCATTTACGCAGGAGTTCTCTTTCTGGCCGCCGCCCGTGTCCCCGGGAGCATGTGAGCGGGGATTCCCAAGCTCTGCGCCCCACCTGCCCTGCCGCCACCTGCTTCCAGCGCTGAAAACATGCACAAACTCCACACGAACGTAACACTTCGTGCATCAGAAGGCAATGGAGGCTCTCATCCACAGAGACTCTGGTGCAAGTGAGAGCCAGTGTGGTGTAGTGGTTAAGAGCGGTAGTCTCGTAATCCTGGGTAACTGGGTTCGCGTCTCCGCTCCTCCACATGCAGCTGCTGGGTGACCTTGGGCCAGTCCCACTTCTCTGAAGTCTCTCAGCCCCACTCACCTCACAGATGGTTTGTTGTGGGGGAGGAAGGGAAAGGAGAATGTTAGCCGCTTTGAGACTCCTTAAAGGGAGTGAAAGGCGGGATATCAAATCCAAACTCTTCAAATCGGTTGTCTTTTAAGGTGCACTACAAAAGTCTGGGGTCATCCACACTTCTGCTTGCACCGTGCCTAGAAAGCACGGCTCTGAGCAGCAGTAATTTGCTTTTCCTGGTAATCACTATATTTCTTCCAATCTTTTTGAAATTTTTGTTTGCTGTAACCTCTGATCGCATCTGTCTATCTTGCCAATTCAACATAACTAAATAATCTATCTTGCCATCCTTTTTTGTTGGAATTATTTCTCCCCGCCCCCCCCCCCCCATTTTTCGCTTTGTCATTTATGTCCAATGGCCCCCTGAGGAATACCACCTGGGAGAACTTAGGGGGCCAAGACGATTCCCCACGTGAGCGTCGCTCGCTGACACTTCTTCTAAATCACAGAATCATGCTTTTTGCTTTACAAAAGCAGTGTATGCAAGTTAATACATTAGCAGGGTTTGGGGGGGGGGGGAAACCCACATGTAATGTGATAGACAATGTTTAAATTTGGAGGGAAATAGAGATAAAGATTCTATAGACATGTATGAATGAAGATAATACAATGGAACCAAGGGAAGGAACAGAGGGGAGTTGGGGGGGGGGTTTCAAGAAACCCCACAATGTTAATATTGATTGAGTATACAATTGTTATAAATGTTTTATTTTGTGTTTTTATTTTTCCTTTAATGTAAGGATTTTGTGTGTGTGTGTGTGTGTGGAAACTAATAAAAATATTTTAAAATAAAAAATAAATAAACATGGAACCATTGAATTGGAACAAAAAAAATTCCTTCCAGTAGCACCTTAAAGACCAACTAAGTCAGTTCTTGGTATGAGCTTTCGTGTGCATGCACATTGGAGTTGGGAGAGAGAGACCCCAGGGGCCATGAAGTCCACCCCCTCCTGCCGTTCAAGATTCCCGGCTAGTGGATCCCTACCTGGGACAGCCAGGAGTGGCTCTCAGCCGCAGGGACACAGCCAGTCACACATTTCCCAAGCGCCTTGCCTCTCTTGGCTCCTCAAAGCTCAGGAGAACTTCCTTTTGGACAGGAATACTCACCTAACTTGTCCGGAAGCAAAACTATATACAGCAGCTCCTGTGAGGAACTTGGCAGACAGAAGTTGGACTCTGGTGGCACAAGTTTAAGAGAGATGTAATTATTGTTTAGTAGTGTATGTCTGTGTAAACAATTTTCCCCCCTGTTTAAATAATCTGTCTTAATTTAAATTACACACATATACAAAGAATTTACAATCTCATACTACACTACAAAAAGAAAATTAAAGAAAAAAGAATGAAGAAAAAAGAAAAGTAGAAAATAGAGAAAAAAAGAAAGTCAAAAAAGCAGATTTATGTACATTAAAAAACCTTAATCTTCCTAATTAATACTTAAATAAACACTTCTGACAAAATGAGTCTTCCAGTCATTCTCATTGTACTGTTTATACGGTCGTTTTTTTTGCAGTTTTATATTCTTTAATATTGTTCCCGTCTACTTCACAAACCCATCTACTCCACAAAGTAAATAAAATGGGTTTTTTTCATGGGGTGGGGGGAGAAATGCACAATTTAAAAGGCTATGGCCCACATAGACTCATAGAACCAGCCAGCTGGGAGGGAACCCCAAAGGTCCTCTAGCCCAAACCTCGGCTGTGCGGAAATAGCAGCTACAGCAGCTGACGGATTGGCCGTGCCTAAAAGATGGGCTGCCCTGGTCCCGGTTGCTGCCTTGCACAGCTGCTTTGAGATACAGATTCTGGCACAGCGTGGGCAGGATCCAGCCCAAGGCCTCCTTCTCAGGAAGAGCCTGCGCTGCTGCTTTGGGAGTCTGTCTGTGTCAGCAGCGCTGCCCGGTTCCTGCGAAGGGAAGCAACCGCCCTGCGCTGAGTCAGACCAATAAATCTTCTGCGAAATGCACAACAACATTTGAAGAGGCTGATGGCACCAGCCCCAGGGGCCCCATCCAGGCCAGGATCCTTTGCTCACAGGGGGCCCCCGGGGAACCCCGCAAGCAGGATTGGGGCTCTCCTGTGGATTCCAGCCACTGGCATTTTGGATCATGGCTTCCTTCGGCTATGGAGGCAGAGCGCAGCCGTCCTGGCTAGGAGCTACCCAGAGCCACCTCCTCCTCCTCCAGGAATTGGTCTAGTCTACTTTGAAGGCCATCTAGGGTAGTGGTCATCTCTACCTCCGGTGGGAGGGAGTTCCACAGCTGAACTCTGCGCTGAGTGAAGAAGGCCTTCCTTTCGTCTGTCCTGAACCTTCCAGTGCTCAGCAATGGAGGCGGCAACTCTGGGCTTGATAAAGCAATGCCCTTACTAGCCTTAAAAGGTAAAGGGACCCCTGACCATTAGGTCCAGTCGTGACCGACTCTGGGGTTGCGGCGTTCATCTCGCTTTACTGGCCAAGGGAGCTGGCGTACAGCTTCCGGGTCATGTGGCCAGCATGACTAAGCCACTTCTGGCAAACCAGAGCAGCGCACGGAAACGCTGTTTACCTTCCCGCCAGAGTGGTACCTATTTATCTACTTGCACTTTGACATGCTTTCGAACTGTTAGGTTGGCAGGAGTTGGGACCGAGCAACGGAAGCTCACCCCGTCGCAGGGATTCGAACTGCCAACCTTCTGATCGGCAAGTCCTAGGCTCTGTGGTTTAACCCACAGCGCCACCCATGTCCCTTATTAATTAATTAACTACAGTCATACCTCGGGTCGCGAACGTGATCCTTGCGGGAGGCACATTCGCGACCCGCAGCACTGCGTCTGCCCACGCATGTGACGCGATTAGGCACTTCTGCGCATGCACATGATGCCATTTTGCGCTTCTGCGCATGTGTGCGCACCAAAACCCAGAAGTAACCCATTCTGGTAGTTCCAGGTTCGGCACGGTCCGCAACCAGAAAATGCGCAACCTGCAGGGTTCGCAACCCGAGGTATGACTGTACTCAGACCCCCCAAGCATCGGAAAGGCCGCCCCAGGTGCTGAGATGGGCAGGAGGGGCCCCTCAGAGGTTCAAGCCAAGGAGAGGGCCTTCTCTGTGTTGGCCCCCTAAGTGGCGGAGCTCCCGGCCCAGATGGGCCTGGCGCCTTCCTGGGGCAGCTTCCGCATAATGCCAAAGACGCACCTTTTTACCCTGGCTTCTGAAATGGGAGGCACATGTTTCTAGGGCCAACCTTATTTCATAGCATTGTTGTTGTTTAGTCATTTAGTCGTGTCCGACTCTTTGTGACCCCCTGGACCAGAGCACATCAGGCACTCCTGTCTTCCACTGCCTCCTGCAGTTTGGTCAAACTCATGCTGGTAGCTTCGAGAACACTGTCCCACCATCTCGTCCTCTGTCATCCCTTCTCCTTGTGCCCTCCATCTTTCCCAACATCAGGGTCTTTTCCAGGGAGTCTTCTCTTCTCATGAGGTGGCCAAAGTCTTGGAGCCTCAGCTTCAGGATCTGTCCTTCCAGTGAGCACTCAGGGCTGATTTCCTTCAGAATGGAGAGGTTGGATCTTCTTGCAGTTCTTTATGGTCCAGCTCTCACTTCCATACATCACTCCTGGGAAAACCAGAGCTTTGACTATACGGACCTTTGTTGGCAAGGTGATGTCTCTGCTTTTTAAGATGCTGTCTAGGTTTGTCATTGCTTTTCTCCCAAGAAGCAGGCATCTTTGAATTTCGTGACTGCTGTCACCATCTGTAGTGATCACAGAGCCCAAGAAGGTAAAATCTCTCACTGCCTCCATTTCTTCCCCTTCTATTTGCCAGGAGGTGATGGGCCCAGTGGCCATGATCTTCGTGTTTTGATGTTGAGCTTCAGACCATATTTTGCGCTCTCCTCTTTCACCCTCTTTAAAAGGTTCTTTCTGCCATCAAGGTTGTGTCATCTGCATATCTGAGGTTGTTGATATTTCTTCCGACAATCTTAATTCCGGCTTGGGATTCATCCAGCCCAGCCTTTCGCATGATGAATTCTGCATATAAGTTAAATAAACAGGGAGACAATATACAGCCTTGTCGTACTTCATAGCATTACAGGATTGCAAAATCCCAAGGAAGGGTCGTTCACAACTAGAGGATTTCTGTGATTGTAAGTCGTTTCAAACTTATTGTTTTTGTTGTTGTGTTTTATTGTTGCAACCTGCCCCGAGTGGTTTAGGGTGAATGGAGGGCAATTCATGCTGGCACCAGACCTGTTTTCTCTACCCGCTCAGGTGAGTCACAGGGGATGAGTGCCAATTGCCCAATCTGCACTTCGCTCATAATTCCTCACCCTCAACATTCCCAGGTGTCGACATCTCTCTCCCACAGCCAGACCTGCTTGGCAGTCCTGCCGTGCCACCCTTAATGATTCCTGGCCCACGACCTTTGCTGGCCCTCGCTGAAAGTAAACTGATCCTCGCGGGAGAGATCAGATCCTCATAGGGAGATCAAATCTCAGGTGCTCAAAGGGATTAGCAGCGGGGAGGGCAGCTCCTCCCTTCAGGCTGGCACCACCTTGGCCTCCGTTTTCTTGAGCACACAGATCATAAAAGGAGACAAGGAGGCAGAGAGTGAGGTGGGCGGGCGGGATGGGCACCCTGGCAGGGAAGGGCAAGGGATGGCTCGTTTGGCAGAAAGCAGGAAAAGCGTTTGTGTCCAATCCTGGCCACCTCGCCTCAAAAAGGACATTGGGGAGTTGGAAAAGCTTCCTAAAAAGGCAACGGAAATGCTAAAAGGAAGGGCTTTTCCACGCAGCACATACTGTATTTTTCGCTCCATGAGACGCACCTGACCATAAGACGCACCTAGTTTTTACAGGAGGAAAACAAGAAAAAAATATTCTGAATGAAATAGTGGATGTATGATTTTTGTGGTTCATGCTGTGGCCACAGACATGTGATTTGATGGTGAGTTTGGGGTAGCCCAAGGCAAAAATCCTGTGAATCCATGTGGATCCGTGCTTTGCAACCACGTTTTTCTGCCATTGCGGCCCCAGGCAACAGTGGGTGCGTGACTTTTTTGGTGCAGGCTGTAGCCATGGACATGCTATGTGATCTGATAGTGAATTTGGGGTGACCCAATGCAAAAATCCTCAGGATCCATGGGTTTTTACCTCCCCCCTCCCAGGCAGCCTCCTTTATCGCTAGTGCCCCTTATCTCTCTCCCGATCCCACCGATCAGCTTCTTCCTTTCAACACAACCCTTCCCTCTTGTTTGCCTTAGTGTCTTTCCGTTAGCTGGAGCAGTTTTTTGCTCCTCCTTTTCTTCTAATTTCTCTCCTCATTGCTTTAGTCTTCCTGTCTCCTCTCCTTGCAAGTTTAGCTGTTTTTACCTTCCCCCTCCCAGGCAGCCTCCTTTATCTCTAGCATCCCTTATCTCTCTCCCCTATCAGCAAATGATCAGCAGCTTTGTTTCAACCCCCCTTCCCTCTTTCAAAAAAGAAAAGAAAAAGCATGATCTGCTTTTTGCCCCTGGGCAATTCGGCTCCAGGGACCACACATTTGCTCCATAAGACACACAGACAATTCCCCTTACTTTTTAGGAGGGAAAAAGCGTGTCTTATGGAGTGAAAAATATGATAGTTAAACTATGGGACTCCCTGCCACAGGAGGAAGTGACAGCCACTGATTGGATGGCTTGAAAAGAAGATGAGACAAATTCATGATGCTCTGCTCTGAATCCCAGTTGCCAGAGACCACGGGAGTGGGGAGTTGGTCCCAGGCCCCAATCCTGCTTGCAGGTTTCCCTATCTGGTTGACCCCTGTGAGAGCAGCAGGCTGGACTAGGTGGCCCCCTGGCCTGCAGGGCTCTCCTGATGTTCTTTGTCCCTCCTATGGAGTCCTGGAAGAGCCCCCACTCCAAGGGAGGTCCTGGAGGAAGGCTGCCTCTAGGTCACCTGAGGGCAGGCAATCTCAGCCTGGAATTTCTCCCAACCTTTCACCACTTCTGTGACTATTAGCCAAGCTGGATGAGAGCTTTGCAAAGGCAGGAGGTGGCAGGAAGGAGCAGGGCAGAGAGTTTAGCATCTTTCCCAGCTCTTTTATCAAAGAAAATGGGGGTCTATTATCACCCAACCCTTTTCTGCAATGTCTTGTCTTTGCAGTTCAGTCTGTCACAACATATCCTGCTTTCCAGGCCAGAACCACTGAGAGTTCTTGGGTAACACATTATGGTCTGTCAGGGTCCTTAACAACCTCTCCTTTTTTTGCAAACTCATGCAAGCAGCAGAACACTTTGCACCCGGAAACATGGAACTGGAAACATGAAGCTTCCATTGATCGCACACCATACATTCAGAGCACATTTTCTCCCTTATTTATTCAATTTATATCCCTCCCAGGGGTTGTGCTTATTGTTATTATTGGAAAAAATTAATAAAAACATTTACATTATTATTATTATTAGTAGTAGTATACCTATCTCAGGGAGGTTCACAACATAAAAATACCAGCTAAAAACACAAAATACATAATAAAAACAAGAAAAGAACAAACCAATAACCCCCCACAACACATTTAACAGGGTGTCAAATGTTGATCAAAAGCAATATTTAAAATATTATATCCCTCCCTCTCAAGTGACCCCTTTCCCCCAAGAATCCTGGGAACTGTAGTTGGGTAAGGGTGTTGGGAGTTGTAGCTCTGGTAAACCACCATTCCCTGAATTTTCTTTGGGGTGGGGATGTGCTTCAAATGCACAATACCTACACATCTCTCCCCTCTTCTCCTTCCAAGATGTGGCTCTGGGGGTGAGGCAGGGGCTGGCAAAGAGCTGAGCGACAGGAGTCCAGCGAACAGGTGGGCCCTTCTGCATGCCAGGCAACTCCAGGCTGGAATTTCTGTCTGGGGCAGAGGCGGTGGAGGGTCAAAGGGCACCTGGGCACCTGGACAGGGCACCCCGCCTCAGGTGTCTCCTGCAGGGTCTTGCATAACACCGGAGGGAGAGAGAAAGCCTGAAAGGCTCCAGAGGTTTGGAACAGGTTTTTTTCCACTGCAGGTTTGGCTAAAAGAAGGCGTGTGCTCTTAAAGGCAGGCGGCAACACCATGGAGACAGTGACTGCTCTGCCCCGAGTTCAGATCAGCCGGAGCTTCGGTTGCTGCTGCCATCCTTGGGGGAGAGGACGCCCTGGACTGATTGACAGCCGCCAAGTTTGATGGGGGGAGACCTTCTGAAGGACCACCGCCACCTCCTCAACCAGGGAAAGGAGGATGAGCTGGTAAGAGGCAGCGGAGAACTGAGCTTTCTGGCTCCCCAAATCAGCTGCGTCTTCAGGAACCTCAGGAATTCCTTCCTGCTCTTGGCTCCAGAAGAAGGCTTGCTCCTCCTGCCCAAGGCTGGCTCACTGGGAAAGCGCCCCTGAGTGCACAACCGAGGGGCTGGGAGGGGAGGGGACAACATTGGACGGCTTGCTTTTTTCTCCCTGTGCATTTCAAGGCTTTGGCAGGAATCCACAGGTGGATGTGTCCTCTTTAAAAAGGATGGATTCAGGCCAGGCGAGTCGGCTGGTGCCTGCTGAGAATGAAAAGGGGGGCTGCAGCAAAAGGTTGCAGCATACAGTGCTTCCAGGTGGGCTGAGCAGGGAGCGGGTCCTCGGCTCCAGGGGGTTCTGGATGAAATGCAGAACTGTAAGGTCCATTTTGATCTGGGCCCTGCCTGGGTCACCTTCCTGGGATCTATACCAGGAGGTGTGTGTTGGTTTTCCTAGACCTCTCAGTAGCTTTCAGTACCATTCAGCACAGTGTCCTTCTGGGTATGGAATGGGGTTTGGGGAGACTCAGCATTGCAGTGGTCCCACTCCTTCCTTGCAGGGAGGGCGCAGAAGGAGGTTCTGCGCGACACCTCCTCTGCCCTGCAGGTCTTATCTTGACTTCCTGACTCCCTTCTTTAAGAGCTACCACAGAGACTGTGCTGGTGTGGGTGACAGGGCTCTGGATGAGACATCCAGCTCAGGTTGGACAGACGCCTTTCAGGGATGCTTCAGCCGAGATTCCTGCATCGCAGGGGGTTGGGCTTAATGGCCCTTGGGGGTCCCTTCCGATGCTGCAGTTCTGCGATTCTTCCTGCCTCGGTAGATAGGAGACCATCTTGGGCAACTTCTTAACCTCGGTGCTGGACTGGATGAGGGAGAATGAATTTAATCTTGATCCAGGGAAGATGCAGGCGCCTTAGGCGGATTGTTCGGCCGACTTTAATTTTGGACAAATGTTTCCTGGGGGTTTAGGGTAAATGGCTTTGATGGGGTCACATAGAATCACAGAATTGTAGAGTTGTGGGTCCTCTAGTCTCTAGTCTCTGGAAACACACTCTGGAAACTTCAGCTGGTCCAGAAGGTGCCAGCACTATTTTTGTTTGGTGCCAGGAGCTGGGAGCAGGCGGGTCTCATCCTTCACGGACTCCACAGTTTGGCACTTTCTGGGCTAACTTCCCGACGTGGCTGCTGATCAAAGCCAGCTATTACTGCCTGAGCCTGGGATCCTCTAGGGAGCTCCAGGTCCACTAGGTGACCACCACCAGGTCCACCACTGTGAGTTGAGGGCACCAGAGAAGGTCTTCCTCAGGCACCTCCAGCCTCTGTGGTGAGATTCTCGCCACCAGAGTGAGGCCTTTTAGGGTGCAGAAGACCAGTGAATGCGGTGCATCTTACAGAATGAGATATAAACACCATAACATCCAAGACGAATCATCAGCATATTATACAGGAGTGAGTCTTGGGGAAGGGAAAAGCAAGGAACAGGATATGCAAATAGCAGACGATGATCCATCATAACTCTTAGAGGAACTGGATGCAACTTAACTTACAAGTGTACCCCCGCAGCCAAAGGCCTTGCCCACATTTCTGCTTCTTGCGGTCTGGATGGAAAAGCACGTCTGCCCTCCAGAGATTCAGAGCTGCTCCTGTCATGAGCCAGAGTTTCCTGGCCAACGTTTTCTTCAGTTCCACAGCTTCTGGGGTGATCAGCTTCACCCCATTTTGGCAGTTCCCCCCCGTCCCCCAAAGTGAGCTCAGTAACACCCCGTTGAGATGGGAAATGGTCTGTAAGTTTAACTACAGTAGTGAAATCATAGAATTGGAAGGGGTCCCAAGAGTCATCTAGACCAGCCCCCTGCCATGCATGAACCATACCTTAAAAAAGACCCTGGCAGATGCCCACCCAACCTCTGCCTCAAAACCTCCGAGGGAGGAGAGTGGACCACTTTTGGAGGGAGTCGGATCCGCCGTCGGATGGCTCTTACCGCCAGTGCTGAGTCGGAATCTCGTTTCTTGCAGTTTGAATCCACTGGGTCAGGTGGATTCTGAACCAGCAGAAAACAAGCTTGCTCCATCTTCCCTGTGAGGGACAGAGAGAAACACACAGTGGAAGGACTGGAGACATCTTTCCCACACATCCTGGAGGTGGGGAAAGGGCTCTGTCCACACCTTCATTTTCTGGGAGTCATCCGAAGGCCTTGGCTGCTCTCTAATGAAGTTGGAGTTCTTGTTATTAAATATACCCCAAAAAAAGCACACCAAGAACTCTGGCCAATAGAAGTTTCATTAGTGGGAAAAGCTCAAGACACACGTTGATCTACCCACACTGAGTTGTTATCGCTGAGAAACGTAGAAAATAACAGGATATATTTATACGAATTCTTCACCTTACATGACCCCTTAAAAATTAGCTGATGAAGGTGAATACATCCATAACTGACTTCTGACTTCTGCTCAATGATTGAAACTAAGATCTTCACGTCAAATCTGACTATGGACTAACATGAATTTATCTCTACTCATAAACTCTTATCTCTAATACTGTAACAAATTATTGTGTTATACATATCCTTATGAGTTTGTAACCTCTATTTGAGTTTGCAATCCTTGTCAGAATACATACTTTTGAATGGATTAGTTTTTGTTACAATTGACTATTGATTTGCGAGTAGGGACCACTCCCACTATTGAAACTTATATTGGCCAGAGTTCTTGGTGTGCTTTTTTCATGGCTGCTCTCTCACCTGGGAGCACCACCCGGTGCCTTGATGGCCGTGCCAGGGCTGTGCCACGCAGGCCGGTTGTTCCCCCGGGGCAGCGGCGCCACTGCTGGCTTCCTCCACCAGGCTTTCCTCCGCCTTGCCTGCATGCTGCAACGGCGCTTCTGAGATCAGTCGCTTTTTGAAATGGGCTCATTTCCCCCCCTTCCAGCTGGAGAAATCTGTCCTGCAGCCCCAGACGGTGGAAGCTAAGTGTGGAGGGAAGAGCTCACCTACAAAACAATCCCCACCACTTGGCTCTTGGGTGGAATCTACACACATATAAAAAACCCTGTGAAAATGCTTTTTTAAAAAAAGCTTTGAAAAACATTGAATTTGACATAGCTCACCATCGTCATCTAGTGTCAAATTTGCGTATTGCACTTTGCAACACACTTAAACGTTTTTCAGTGGTATCTCGGTTTTCAAACATTTCTGTTGACTAACATTTCGGTTTTTGAACGCCATAAACCCCGAAATAGATGCTTCTGTTTTTGAACGCGTCTCAGCAGTCGAAAATGCTACGCAGCTTCCGCTGAGCACAAGATCCTGAGGCGGTCAGCTATTGAGTTTTCGGTTTCCGAATGTTTCAGAACTCGAACGGTCTTCTGGAACAGATTGCGTTAAAAAACCAAGGTACCACTGTATTTGCAGGCGTATAGCTGAGTCCTTACTTTGATTCATCTGGGAGCCCCTTTTGCCGTCTTTAAACTTGTTACCAAAAATGTTGCAAATACAAGCCAACCCATTGCTCTTAAACAACTAGCAATGCGGTCCAGTTTTCTTAGGTTCTTACTTGTTGGTCCAGGCCAAAACTCTTCTCTGTTTGGTCCCAGCGAGAGAGAGACAGACAGCGGCAAGTCCCTTCCCCAACCTGCTGGTGGCTTCTGAGACAGACCCAGACACTCAGGGATGAGTTGTCCATTAACACCGGACTCCATCTTAACAAAGACCCCCCCTTCTCCCCACTCCCAGCTTTAGCTTCTGCTCCTGTTCTCTGCAAAAATCACAAGACAGAGAGGCCAGTAGGAGAACACTTCAATCTCCTGGGACATTCAATACAGGGTGTCAGAGCAGCTGTCTTATTGCTAAAGAATTTCAGAAACAGACTTGAAAGGCAAGTTGCTGAATTACAACTTATCAGTAAACTGAAAACTATGGAGACCTGGTCTGAATAGAGATATTGGATTCTTGTCTCATTACACATGCTAATCTGCATACTAGGTAAAGGTAAAGGTAAAGGGACCCCTGACCATTAGGTCCAGTCATAACCGACTCTGGGGTTTACTGGCCGAGGGAGCTGGCGTACAGCTTCCGGGTCATGTGGCCAGCATGACTAAGCCACTTCTGGCGAACCAGAGCAGTGCGCGGAAACGTCGTTTACCTTCCCACCGGAGCGGTACCTATTTATCTACTTGCACTTTGACGTGCTTTCGAACTGCTAGGTTTGCAGGAGCAGGGACCGAGCAATGGGAGCTCACCCCGTCGCAGGGATTTGAACTGCCGACCTTCTGATTGGCAAACCTAGGCTCTGTGGTTTAACCCACAGCGCCACCCGCGTCCCAATCTGCATAGTATCCCTGGCTTTTTCCTGTAGTACTAATTGCAGTCCTCTACAGGTTTACCATACCCATTGAGTTAATCACCCATCTTCTACTACCCTCCTCAGAAAAACCCCACCCTCCCACTATATACAGTCATACCTCGATTACAGACGCTTGAGGTTGCGTTTTTTTGGGTTACGCACCAGCCGAAACCCAGAAGTACCAGAACAGGCTACTTCCAGTTTTCGGCGGTTGCGCTTGCGCGGAAGCGCTAAATCACACTTTGCACATGCACATAAGCACCAAATCACGACCCGCACGTGCGCAGATGCACTGCTACGGGTTGCGGACGCTGCAAGTTGCGAACATGTATCCCACACAGATGACTTCTGTTTCAGTGTATCTGAAGAAGTGTGCACGAAAGCTTAGACCCAGAACCTTCTTAGTTGGCCTCTAAGTTGCTACGGGACAATTTTTTAATTTTTTAAATTTATTTCGTCTGCAAACAAAGCCATTCTGCAAATGCAAACCTCCACACAAGGTTTTGTGCACATTAAGCATAGCTTTTGCAGAGAGGCCTTATCCCCTGAACCACGTTTCTTTGCTGGAATAAAATAGCCATTTCGTTTTTTGAAGTGGAGAGTGTTGAACCCACAGGTGCTCCACCGCCAGGGCAAGCTATTGCAAGAGATAAAGATCCTGCCACAGCGGCAGGCGAAAGCTGTCAGCAAAATGCAACCATACCAGCCTAGCTGCCTCCTGGCCTTTAACGGGAGCTTGGTATGCAGGAACCAGGAAGGGATTAATTTATTTTAGCAGCTCGAGGTAAGCATTTAATCACCTGCTGATATCTGAAGGCAGAGGAATGTAAACAGAATCTGCTCCTTTTCCCTTATGGGGTATCCAAGAGCCCACACAGAGTTCTGGAGGGGTTCCCTATCGGTAGGGAACCTTTCTTCTGGGTTCCTCTTCCCTCCTGCGTGTGGTGAGTGGGGGACCCTGTTGCAACAGTTTAATAAAGATCAGGCTTGCTAGCCGTTTTGCTTCTCAATATTCTCTGCTTGGCCTCTGTTATTTTCTCCTACCCATAGGGAACCCACTTAAGGACTCTATATGGCTCTTGGGTACCCCATAAGGCAGGGGTCGGCAACCTTAGGCCCGTGGGCCAGATCCGGCCCAATCGCCTTCTCAATCCAACCTGCGGACGGTCCAGGAACCAGCGTATTTTTACATGAGTAGAATGTGTCCTTTTATTTATTTATTTGTGGGGCCTGCCTTAAGGGAAAAAGGAGCAGTTATTTTCTTATAACCCCGGGGGGTTCGCTGGGCTCCTTCCCTGCATCTCAGGAGGCCTGGGCCTGATCCAGCCCCCGGCGACCTTCCCAAGGTGTGGGTCACGTGTGTTTCGGGCCCCCCTTTCTGCACTGTCGTGCTGCGGATGGGGGGGGGCAGAGCGCCGATATAAGAAGCCCAAGTCGTCATGGCGATGGGGATGCGGGCGATGGAGACGGATGGGCCGGTCCTCGCTCTGAGCATCTTTCCCTGGCCCCCCCGGCCTCCCTGCCTGGCGCGGATTCTGCCCCGGTGGCTCCTCCTGGCTGTGGGGCGGTGTCAGGGGCTCCCTCCCCAGCTGGCCGTGGGGCCCGGCCGCTGGCACCGTGGAGCCCAGTCCAAGGGGGCTCCGCTGGTTGCTGCCCTGGCCCTGGGGGGCCAAACGGTCGTCGTCGGTGGCCAGCGCCAGCTCCCGCGGCCGCCTCCTCAGCATCAGCTTCATCAACAGCGGAGCGGCCCCCTCGACCCCCGAGAGGCTGCCCAGATGCCCCCAAGTGCGTGCCAGCGGGGGGTGGGCAGGGGGACCCCCCAGGGGACGGGGAGACACGGGGGGGCAGAGGCTGGGACTGGGGAGCCAACAGGCCTGGGAAGCAGGAGGGGGCCTTGGGGGGGGGCCTTTGGCAGTGGCAGCATGGGGCGGGCAGGAATTAATAACAACAACAACAATAATAATAATAATAATAATAATGTCATTTATATGCTGCCCATCCGACTGGGTTGCCGCGGCCAGGAAGTGCATGGCTTCGCGTCTCCAGTTATTTTTAAATCAGTTTTTTAAATTGGATTCATCTAGAGCCCTAAACCCAGAGGTCCCAGGGCAGTTCGCAGAATAAAATCAAAATCTAAAACCACAAAATACACCATCAAAATAGAAAATGACCTTCCAGTAACAACCCCTCCCCCCCAAAACCAACACATTTTTAAAGGGCTGTCCCTGATTTCTTTTTCTTCCTTCCCTGTTTTTAATGTTTGAAGTTGTCTTCTGTTTAATATTCTGTTGGGAGCTGCCCAGCCTGATGGGTGGGCTATAAACATTATTATTATTATTATTATTATTATTATTATTATTATTATTATTATTACTACTACTACTATTACTATTACTACTACTACTACTACTACTACTACAGTAATATTGCTACAGTATTATTATTATTATTATTATTATTACAGTATCATCATCATCATCATCATTATTATTATTCCCCCCTTTTTTTGCAGAAGGGGGGTTTTTGGTGCCACTGTAAATGCAATAATAATAATAATAATAATTTATTATTTATACCCCGCCCATCTGGCTGAGTTTCCCCAGCCACTCTGGGCGGCTTCCATAGAAACCAAAAATACAGTAAAATATCACACGTTAAAAACTTCCCTGAACAGGGCTGCCTTAAGATGTCTTCTGAATGTCAGGTAGATGTTTATCACTTTGACATCTGCTGGAAGGGCGTTCCACAGGGTGGGTGCCACCACCGAGAAGGCCCTCTGCCTGGTTCCCTGTAGCTTTGCTTCTCGCAATGAGGGAACCGCCAGAAGGCCCTCGGCACTGGACCTCAGCATCCGGGCAGAACGATGGGGGTGGAGACGCTCCTTCAGGTATACTAGGCCAAGGCTGTTTAGGGCTTTAAAGGTCAGCACCAACACTTTGAATTGTGCTCAGAAACGTACTGAGAGCCAATGTAGGTCTTTCAAGACCGGTGTTATATGGTCTCAGCGGCCGCTCCCAGTCACCAGTCTAGCTGCCGCATTCTGGATTACTTGTAGTTTCTGGGTCACCTTCAAAGGTAGCCCCACGTGGTGCGCATTGCAGTAGTCCAAGCGGGAGATAACCAGAGCATGCACCACTCTGGCGAGACAGTCCGCAGGCAGGCAGGGTCTCATCTAGCACACCAGATGGAGCTGGTAAACAGCTGCCCTGGACACAGAATTGACCTGCGCCTCCATGGACAGCTGTGAGTCCAAAATGACTCCCAGGCTGCGCACCTGGTCCTTCAGGGGCACAGTTACCCCCCCCATTTTTACACCCCTTTAAGATTTGGATTTGGATTTGATATCCCGCTTTATCACTACCCTAAGGAGTCTCAAAGCGGCTAACATTCTCCTTTCCCTTCCTCCCCCACAACACACACTCTGTGGGGTGAGTGGGGCTGAGAGACTTCACAGAAGTGTGACTGGCCCAAGGTCACCCAGCAGCTGCAGGTGGAGGAGCAGAGACGCGAACCCGGTTCCCCAGATTACGAGTCCACCGCTCTGAACCACTACACCACACTGGCTCTCACACTGGCTGTCAGTGTAAGCGGGAGAGAAATATTAGCAAATAAATAAATGCTGCGTTGGGGAGACTCAGAAGCAGCCAAAGGCATCCCTTCTGACATTTGCAAGACATCTGTATTGGGAGGTTTTTAATGACTGATGTTTTAATTTTTTTAAAATCTTTTGTTGGAAGCCTCCCAGAGTGGGGTAGAAATACATGGGCGGGATAGAAACAACAACAACAACAACAACAACAACAACAATAATAGGAACAAGTGTATTGTTTTGATGGATGTAATTTTCAAGGAAGCCTCTTAAGACTGACGCCTTATTTTAAATTTTCCCGGTTTGGGATTCAGTTACAATTTGTGTGTGAATAATGCCAGAAATTCAGAAGGGAGAAGGAAGGAAGGGGGGGGGACCTTTGTAAAGGATGGTAAAGGAGTGTCTTTCTCCACATAAACTGTTGTAGAAACAGGGTGTGTGTGTGTATAAATATATAAAAATATATTTATATATAAATATATATTGTGTGTAAGGGAATTGGTTTCAGTAGGAGTGACACATCAACTCCCTCCCCACCAAAAAAAACAACCATTCTCCGAAAGAGGACCTTTATTATTATTATTATTATTATTATTATTTATTAAATTTGTATGTCACCGTTCATCTGTAGATCTCAGGGCAGTCCACAGCATAAAAATACAGGATGAAAACACAAAATGCGGAATAAAAACCAATTTGCCCAACAGCTTCATGTGCTCCTTGGCACACACCGCTAGATGCACATTTAGAAATCGTTTCTGCAATTGGAACGGAATAGAGAGAGGCTTCCTCTCGCCAGGTGACTGGTGTGCCTGCTCTCGAGGTGCAAAGGGTGGATCAGGGCCCTTCCGGCTGTGGTCCCGAGACAGAGAGAAGAAGTGGTTGGGGCTTCTCCTCACTCCTGCTTGCTTTGCGCCAAAGTGCATGGCTCTGAGCACTTTCCCGCTTGTCCTGTGCTTCCAAGACATGTGTCTGAGTGGGTTCCCTCCCCCCCCCCCATAAAATTTTTATGAAGTTTCCAAAACTTCTCAGATTAACTTCAAATTAGATAGCAACTTTGTTTCCCAGACTGACTTCCCGCAGAGTTTTTATTCAAACCCTTATCTATTACGAAAACCGTCTAATAGCATTATTTCCTCATCATTTCTTCCGGTGAGCGGTTTTGGCTTTGGCCCACCGCTTTGCCCCAGAAAGCTCACTCTTTAGCAATAAATCGGAAGGGGCTCGACTAGTATTATGCGCAGGGCCGGATTGAGGTTTGATGGGGCCCTCAGCTCCTGAAGCTAATGGGGCCCTTGATATGTCCAGCTGTCCTTTGTCCACAACAAATGGTCACTGTTTTTTGTGTTGAATATATGCTATATGGTAATTGATGGACCTCATAGGTATCTCAAGCCATTTGCGCATGTTTCCATGCAACCAGTCCGTGCAGAATGTAGGCGCCCTATATATAGAAAGGAGCAAACCAGGGATATTTGAGGCTGCAGGCTAACAGGCGGGGGCCATGACTTACATCAGTGGCGGCCAACTCCCTAGAGACTGCAATCTACTCACAGAGTTAAAAACTGGCCGTGATCTACCCCCTTTTGGGGGGTTCAGGTCAAAGTAGTTGAGTTTTTTCAGGGAGGAGGTAAAATGTTGAGCTTTTTTTTAGGGGAGCCACAGTTGTTCTGCTTCTTTGGGGGGAGCCAAGGATCTACCAGTGATCTACTGCAGACGTCCAGTGATCTACTGGTAGATCACGATCTACCTGTTGGACATGCATGACTTACATCATAGGATCCTACACAGCACAAAACATGGTTGCTGCGTGTAGGTTTTATTTTATTTGTTTTTTATCTTCTATTTTGGAAATGTACATCCAGTTTTTGGGGGCCCCCAAGAGTGTGGGGCCCTGAGCTATACCTTGTTTAGCTTATATGTAAATCTGGCACTGATTACACGAGACGGAGGAACACTTCTCTCTGTCCATTTCCTCCACCTGCAGCTCTGATGATGCAGGGACTTTGATACTGATATACACTGATCTTTCCCCCCAGGATATATTTGGCTACAAGACTAAAGGGTGCCGGAGGGCCCTGTGCCTCGCTGGGTACATGCTGTCCTGCGGAGTCCTCCTCCTCCTCTTCTACTGGAAGCCTGAGTGGGACGTGTGGGCCAACTGCGTGCCCTGCGACTTGGAAGAGGCCGACGTCGTGCTCTTGCGGACAACGGTGGGTGCCCTTTGCATCTCCCAGGCAGCTTCCCCAAGTTCTCATCCCCAGAGGTTACAGCCAGGCAGGGAATCACAGAGCTTCCTGTAGGCCGAGTCTCCCACATCTCACTGGGCGGTAACCCAGGAATTGGTTAACCTGCGGAACTCATTCCCACAGGAGGCAGTGATGCCACCAATTCAGAGGGCTTTAAAAGAGGATGGGATAAACTTAGGGAAGTTTTTTCCTTTCTTTGGTGATCCCTTGTAGCCAAGTAAGATGGTCTTCCATAAACATGGTGTTAACAGTGAGTCTGTAAGTGACTGTGGAGGCCGATTCTGGATCCACACATCCTTCCACAGTGGGGACATTGGTTCCCGGGCGGGAGTTGATCACAGTGAGGGTTTTCCAAGCATGCCTTCCTCTTAGCACGTTTTCCCCTTGTGTCCTGAGTTCGAGTGTCTTCAAAGCCCATGACTCCTTTGGTAAAGGCTGTCCTCCAGTTGGAGCGCATGTTGAAGAATCATTGCTTCAACATTGGTGATCTTTGCTTCTTCCAGTACGCTGATATTAGTTCCCCTGTCTTCCCAAGTGATGTGTATAAAATGAGTAATCCGAGAATTTGCTTGGGCTCAGACCACCGCATCACAGAGGTGCTAGATGTGTTATCAATAGTGTTATAAGAAAAACCTGCTCCTTTTCTCTTATGGGGTATCCAAGAGTCTGTCAAGAGTCCTTAAGTGGTTTACCTATTGGTAGGAGAAAAGAACAGAGGCCAAGCAGAGAATATTGAGAAGCAAAGCAGCTAGGAAGCCTGATCTTTATTAAACTGTTGCAACAGGATCCCCCACGCAGGAGAGAGGAGGAACCCAAAACAAAGGTGTTTCTCCCTTGTGTCCTGAGTTCGAGTGTCTTCAAAGCCCATGGCGCCTTTGGTAAAGGCTGTTCTCCAATTGGATAGATCGCAGGCCAGTGTTTCCCAATTGTGGGTGTTTATACTATGTTTTTAAGCTTTGCCTTGAGAATGCTAAAGTGTGGCCCTCAGCCTGGAAAGAGCAGGGCAGAAGTTGAGTGTGGAAGAGCCCTCAGGCTTGTATGAATAGCTGCATTTTTTGTCCTGCTTTAACCGGATTGTGAATTACCAACTGGATTCACACTGTGTTTTCCCTCCCCTAGGATGAGTTTCAGAAATATACCAGGAAGAAGGTGATCCACCTGGATTTGCAGAGCATCTTGGACAGTGAAAAGCTGGACCACCTCCTTTTCGGCGCTGACCAGGATTCCGTCATCAGCAGGGCCATCATGAAGCCTGGAATGACGGTGAGTTTTTCCTTGGCACAAGCCGGCAAATGAGTGGTGGGCACCAAAAAGAGGCTTCTTTCTATCCCCACCTTCCCTGCCCCTTCCTTTCTAGATCGGAGGAAATTGTTTCCTTCTTTGGCGGTCCCTCATAGCCCAGTAAGATTGTCTTCCATAAACACGGTTTTAACAATGAGTCCGTAAGTGACTGTGGAGGCCAATTCTGGATCCAAACATCCTTCCACAGTGGGGACATAGGTTTCTGGACGGGAGTTGATCACGGTGTGGATTTGCCAAGCGTGCCTTCCTCTTAGCACGTTTCTCCCTTGCGTCTGAGTTCGAGTGTCTTCAAAGCCCAAGACACCTTTGGTCAAGGCTGCGCTACTGACTTCCTTTCATCTGCCCTGAATCTTCCAGCAAAAACCTTCCCTTTGCCTCCGTCCCAAAGAAGCCCGGGGTAGCAGATGCGCAAATGAAGCTACAAGGCTCCTTTGCCCCAGAAGCTCTTTCACTGAGCGGATGCTGTGATGCCAGCTGCCCCCTGCCGCTCAGGGGCAGGTGCGGCACTTACCTGGGCGGCGTTGCTGTCTGGCTTGACAATGGTGCGGCTCACTTGCACGCTGCCTTTGCTCCTGTCCGAGCTGGACTCCTCCATTTTCTGTAGGAAGGAAGGAGGAGAACACACATTGCGACTGGGAGAGTCTCAAGGACCAGATTAGAGGGTGCCAAAGATGGTGAAGGGTCTGGAAGCCAAGTCTTAGGAGGAGTCCTTGAGGGGGCCAGAGATGTTTAGCCTGGCCATCTGTCTTGACACGCTTTGGCTGAGATTCCTGCCTTGCACGGGGTTAGACTAGAGGACCTTTGGGGGTCCCTTCCAACTCTACAATTCTCTGAGTCTTTGAGAAGAGGAGACTGAGAGGAGGTCCGTGTTTATGGAAGACAATCTTACTCGGCTATGAGTGATCGCCAAAGAAGAAGAAGAAGAAGAAGAAAGATGATGAGTCCTGCTGGATGAGGCCAATGGGGGCCTATCAAGGGCGGTATGCAGTTCTCACCGTGGCCAACCAGATGCCTGGAGGAAATCTGCAATGAGGATTCGAACACGAGATCCATGTTCTCCCCTCTTGTGGCTTCCAGAAGCATCGCTGCCTCTCCACCCCTCCCCAAATCCTGCCGGCCCTTGTGGGGAACGGGGGAAGGCAACTGTCCTCTGCCCACAATCTTGGGCTGCAACTCTTTCTGTGTTGCCCCGCTGGGTGCTCCCTCCAGGGGCTTTTGCCAAGCAGCAGCGGAAGGACGGACACACCAGTAGCACGAGATGCAATAGCAGGTTCAGCTGATACTGGAGCAGATTGACAGATTGTGTTGCAAACAGACAGGAAAAACCACGTCCTGGAGCGAAGCCAGAGGGCTCGAGTTTTGCTCTGCCTGTTAGCAGAGGGATGGAGTTGAGGGGAGGGGAGCTCTGGGGCAACGTTCCCACGCTCCCCCCGGCTGGAGGTGGCGTGCCGCGGTGCCAGTGAATGTGCCCCGGTGCCAGCCGCGTGACCGCAAGGGTCAAGAGCCGGGAAGGGCAGCCTCCAAAATCAAGGCGGAGGGTGACGCAATGTTTACGCCAGATTTCCTCTGACAACGGAACAATGGCAGAGGATCTTTGGCACGCCCCAGACTCCTTTCTGAGGAAGCCCTGGGCTTTGCACTGCAAACCACAAGCGCTCTGCTCAGTGGAGTGTCTTGCAAACCACTTGTGTTCCCAGGGCCTCCCTCCATCGCTCAGTCACACCTTCCCAGGGTCCTGGCAGGCCCCCGGCGAGGGTGGCCTTTGTTGGTTTCTGCTTCCTTCACTGAGCAGCGAAGTGCTTGTCACAAGACAATGTTTACATTCCACAGTCAAGTGCTGTTGGGTTTTCTCACGGGAACGGAGACTGGATGTGACGTACACTGGTTTCCTGTTTTTCACTGTTCTTTTGCAGTTCAGTGTGATTCTCTCCGTGCTTTAGAGGAGAGAGGATGCCTTTCTCTGCTCCGGCAGAGGGAAGATGTTTTCTGTAAATTACCAGCTTTGAAGTGTAAATAAAGTAATATAGAGCATGTTGGCACGTACTTTTCATCATTCCGCTGTGCACTGGACACTGCTTATCTCCAATATTTGGTTCCGGGCCCAGAAAAACGCAGTGTTTTGAGAATGGACTCCAGAAGTCGGGCTCCTGGCAAAGGAACAAAGGAGCAAAGAATTGGAGTGCCGGCAAAGGATCGGAATGCAGAGGGCCGGATCGGACGATATCTCTGCGCGTCAAGATGATTTGATGAGGTATGTGCTACAGCTCCGGGCAGCCTGCCAGCTTCTAATTAATGGCTTTATGGCTGAACTTTGAACTTTTATAGCCGGTTTTGCCGTGGCACAGGCAAAAGGCTAGAAGGATAAATTTTTCCTATGCTGGGGGAAATCGAAAGTAAAGCAGCTGCAGCAGTGTCGCAGCATGAATTTAAGACAGCAGAGAGAACTTTCACTTTTGACCTTGCCTTTGGAATGCGGTTTGAAGCAGCTGCAGATAAGCAAAGCAGTTAAGCAGAAAGGCACAGGTTCACAGGCAGAGGCTGGAAATCGAAAGTACTTTTGAATTTGCTTTTGGATTGAAGCAGCTGTACACAGACGCAGCATGTATAAAGCAGCCTGATTTAAAGCAGCAGAGATGACGCAGAAGGCTAATGCCAGAGTCATGATGGCTAGCTGCAGAAGGCTGGATGAGGCAAGTGGGGAATTTGATGCCAATCAGCCAAATGCTCAACTCACAGTAGCCTGTGATACTGCCATGATTCAGAATGAAGCAGACCGCCAGGGTGATAGCTGCATGGGCAAGGGGGAGACTTCACAGTCGTCATCCCATAGTGCAGTGGAACCACCAGATGGCGCCAAAGCTTTGAAGGCAGTGAAATGCTACACGTGTGGACGTCTAGGCCATATGAAGAGGGAATGCAGATATCCCAGGGCCAAGACAGAGCAGCGCAGCGAAAGCTCATCGCGTGGAAAAGGCCGAGGCAAAGGCAAAGGTCCGGTGTCCAGGACAACGCAGCACAAGGCAATGGTCTCACGCTTCACTCCAAAGGTTGCAGAGGTCCAGAAGACATCTAGATCTTTCTTCGTTGTTGATTCAGCGGCGACCCACCACATGTGCAACGATAAGCGACTGTTCGTGTCTTTTACACCGCAGGAAGGTGCGATTCACCAGGCGGATGACCACACAATTCCCAGTAAAGGCTACGGAACTGTTGTTCTTCACAGTTTGGACTTATCGATACAGGATGTGCTTTATGTGCCAGATGCCAAGCATAATCTGCTCAGCGTTGGACAGCTGAATGAGCGGAAAATTGACGTTTCCTTTAAGAACAAAAGGTGCATCATCACAAAGAAAAATGATTATGTATTGCATGCTGAATATGTTGATCGTTTGTATGTTTTGTATTTTGATGATGTTGTGCAGGATGACACTTGTTGCATTGCAGGTTCTAACAAAAGTTTGCATGCAGAATGTATTCACGATTTTCATCGAAAATTTGGTCATTTGCATTTTGAGGCAGTATCTAAAATGCCTGCCTTGGTTGAAGGTATGACTATTAAACCCTGCAGGTACCACATGAAGTGCAAGGCATGCGCAGCAAACAAGGTAAAAATGGCTGCGAAAGGTAAGGTGTCTAGTAGGCAACCTACAGAACCATACCAGGTTGTTCATGCTGATTTGGTTGGACCACTAGCGCCCTCTTTGGGTGGAAACAGGTACTTCATGGTTCTCATTGATGCATTTTCCAGGTATATTTAAGTGTACAATCTCAAGCAGAAATCAGAGGCTTTTCCAAGGTTCAAGGAATTCTGTGCTTGGTTGGGAAATGTGCATGGTAAGAAGGTAAAGACTCTTTTCAGTGATCGCGGGGGAGAATTCACTTCTCAGCAGTTTGAAGCTTTTCTGACTGAGAAAGGAATTCAACACGATTTGTCTAGTCCTCGCTCGCCATGGCAGAATGGACTTGCAGAACGAGCAAATCAGACATTGCTTCAAGGGTTAAAAACCTTGCTGCATGATGCCAATCTTCCAGAGAGTTATTGGGCCGAAGCTCTCTCATGTTTCACTTACAGTTATAATCGCAGGTTATCTTCAGCGATTGGTTGTACCCCCTATGAGAAGATGTTTGGCAAGAAGCCATACATCAAACACATGAAAATTTTTGGTTCTGACATGTGGGTTCACTCACCACAAAACTCCAAGTTAGACAAGCGTGGATTGCATGGTATCTTTCTAGGTTATCAGAAAGGGTCTTACAGAATAATGATGACTGACTCTAAGGAAATTAAGCTCACAAGAAGTGTTGAGTACAATGCCAAGTGGGGGGAGAATGTGGGAATTTTCCAATGTTATCCTGATGACAGTGATGAAACTGAGGATAGTCAAAAGCAACCGCAACAACCCACACCCACTGATGAAGGTTCTGATTCTGAGTCTGAAACTGAATCGGGTGATTCAGAGGATTTCAAGAGTGCGAAAGCCTCTATGCGACCCTCTGAAAGCTCTGATCAAGAATTGGAGGAACCATTGTTCACAATAGGTCACTTTTCTCCTAAGAAGGAAGAGGAGAGTATTGAAGACTTAAGGCTAATTCGTAGGTCACAGAGAGCGACAAAAGGCAGACCTCCAAAGAGATTTGCTGATGAGTTTGCTAAGATAGCAGTAACAGCTGTTAAAAGCTCCAAGAAGGTGTTTGAACCTTCAAGTTTCCAAGAAATCCAGGATTTGGATTCAAAGGAAGCTGAGCCATGGTTAAATGCCATGAAGGCTGAGCTTGATTCCTTGGAAAGGAACAAGACATGGGACCTTGTTCCAGTAGTTCCAGGAATGAAACTGCTTGGAAGCAAATGGGTCTTCAAAGCGAAGACAGATCAAAATGGCAAGATAGTCAGACACAAAGCCAGATTGGTAGCCAGAGGTTTTGCACAGGTACCAGGTGAAGACTATCACAAGACCTACTCACCCACCGTGAGGTATGAGAGCATTAGGCTTATGCTCAAGCTAGCTGCAGAAGAGAATCTACACATTAGTCACCATGATGTGAATACAGCTTTTCTGTACGGATCTCTAGATGAATCACTTTATATGCTTCCACCTGATGGCGTACAGGTAAAACAGGGATTTGTTTGTGCTCTGAAGAAGTCCCTTTATGGTCTCAAACAAAGTGCACGGTGTTGGCACACAAAACTCACTGAAGTATTGTTTTCTCTAGGTTTTAAGCAAGGGAAAGCTGATCCATGTGTATTTGTCAAAGAGGAGGGACAAAAGAAACTGTATTGTTTGTTTTATGTTGATGATCTTTTATTCTTTTGGAAGGATGTCACAATGTACAATAATGCCCTAGCTCAATTGAAAGAGCACTTTGACATGAAAGATCTTGGTGAGGTAAACAACTACCTATCTCTGGAAATAGAGAGAGATCAAGATGGTAACATTCTAGTACACCAGTCACGTAAAATTGCTGATGTGTTAAGCAAACTAAACCTGATGGATGCTAACCCTGTAGACACACCGATGACAACAGGTTATCAGGTAGATGACACTGGAGAAGCATTTTCTGATACTACACTGTACAGAAGTGTGCTAGGCAAGCTAAACTTCATTGCCAGATGTTCAAGACCTGACATTGCTGTTAGCTGTAATTTGCTAAGCAGACAAGTCAACAATCCTACTGTTAAGGATTGGAAAGCTCTGAAACGCATAGCGCGGTATTTGAAAGGCACTATGCATTACAGACTGAGATTTAACAATCAGAAGTCTGGTGGTCTTGAGGTATTTGCAGATGCAAGTTTTGGAAGTGACACTACAGACAGGAAAAGTACGTCTGGAGTTTGCTATAAGTACAATCAGGGTCTATTTGATTGGTCATGCAAGAAGCAAACAACAGTTAGCTTAAGTACTTGTGAAGCTGAACTGAATGCACTGTCTTATTCACTTAAGGATTGTGAATGGTTGTTACAATTGTGCAAAGACATGAAAATTCCTGTCAAATGTCCAATCCAGGTTTACCAGGACAACAAAGCATGTTTGGCTTTGCTGAATTCTGAAGGTTGTAAGCAAAGCACGAAGCACTTGCAATTAAAGTTGCAACATGCTAGGGAACGTATTCAAAAGGGACTCGTAACGGTGTCCTATATGCCAGGTAATGAAATTCCTGCTGATGTATTGTCCAAGATTGTATCAAGGGATCAACACTGTACCTATGTGCAGAAGTTGGGTTTGTACTGATATTGTACGAACACGCTGCCCAGTGATGTTCACAGAAAGGGGGAGGATGTTGGTTTCTGCTTCCTTCACTGAGCAGCGAAGTGCTTGTCACAAGACAATGTTTACATTCCACAGTCAAGTGCTGTTGGGTTTTCTCACGGGAACGGAGACTGGATGTGACGTACACTGGTTTCCTGTTTTTCACTGTTCTTTTGCAGTTCAGTGTGATTCTCTCCGTGCTTTAGAGGAGAGAGGATGCCTTTCTCTGCTCCGGCAGAGGGAAGATGTTTTCTGTAAATTACCAGCTTTGAAGTGTAAATAAAGTAATATAGAGCATGTTGGCACGTACTTTTCATCATTCCGCTGTGCACTGGACACTGCTTATCTCCAACAGCCTTGAGTTTCGCGAGGCATGGAAGCAGGAAGTGGGCCAGGAGGGGCAGCCAAACACAGGGCGACTTTCCCCACACTTTGCTAGGCTGGCAAACAGGAGACCCAGGATGAACAAGGGCTGCAGATTCTTGGATGTTTCCGGTCACTGCAGTCAACTCTGGAAGCTGTCCCTCCCGGGTGACCGTCGGAGGATAAGAGCCTGATGGATCCAGCCAAAGACCCCCCCCTGAGCCATCATCCTGTATCCCAGTGGCCATTCAGATGCCTCTGCAAGCTTCCTCTTCTTTGGCGATCCCTCGTAGCCAAGCAAGATTGTCTTCCCTAAACACAGTCTTAACAGTGAGTCCATAAGTGACTGTGGATCCACACATCCTTCCACAGTGGGGACATAGGTTTCCGGGCAGGAGTTGATCACAGTGTGGATTTGCCAAGTGTGCCTTCCTCTTAGCACGTTTCTTCCTTGTGTCCTGAGTTTGAGTGTCTTCAAAGTCCATGACACATTTGGTCAAGGCTGTTCTCCAATTGGAGCATTCGCAGGCCAGTGTTTCTCAATTGTCAGTGTTTATACTACATTTTTTTATATTTGCCTTGAGACAGTCTTTAAACTTCTTTTGTTGACCACCAGCATTACACATTCCATTCTTAAGTCCGGAATAGAGTAGTTGCTTTGGGAGACGATCGTCAGGCATCCGCACAACATGACCAGTCCAACGAAGCTGATGTTGAAGAATCATTGCTTTGACACTGGGGATCTTTGCTTCTTCCAGTACACTGGCATTCGTTCGCTTGTCTTCCTAAGTGATGTGTAAAATTGTATACTGTGTCTCGCAGAGGCTAGAGATGCCAAGTGGTCCTCTGGACCCCAAAAGGATTTTCTGAAAATTCTTCCCTGGGGCAAATTTCCTGACTTCTAGGTCTCCAAGCCCTTGTCGTGCCAAGGTCACTGTCAGAGCACACTGGACAAAGATGACAAGCTTGCGCAGTGGGGCAAGGGCACCATCCTCGCCCCCTGCCGACACGGCAGAGTTATGTGGGGCACAGCAGAGAGGTCCATACCTGCTTATGGGCTGGGATGCTTCAGTGGGCAAGCAGGGCTGTAATGGCTTGGCTCTCCCACAGAAGCGAGACACTGGCAGTAATTATCTCAGGTTTATTGCTCAAACACATAAATCACTCCGGAGCTCCTTCACTCCGTGTCTGACTCCAAGTTAGCAGTTGCCGAGTCTAAACTCTGCCCCTTCCTCTTCTTCCAACAGGGGAAAAAAAACCCTTTTGCTTCCACTCTTTCCCCCTCCTCTCACCGACCTTTTTGCGCCTTCCAGTTTTTGGGCTGGCTATTCCCGGCCTCTCCCCTTCTGTCTCTGAGCTATTTAGGGCTTTGCTATCTTCCGCTTGCTCTCTGTTTTCTGACGCTCTGCCACTGGGCTGCCCCTCCTCCCTCTCACATTCCAGTTCACATTCCAGTGTCCTTATCTCCCTTGGCTTGCTTAGATTCCCAGCCTCTGTCAGCTTTGGAACAAGGGCACATTCAGAGCCATTGAGCATCGTGGGAGCTGCTTGGGAACTCCATGGGAGGATCAGGAACCCCTTCGCCCCCCAAAAAACCACCTCCCTGTTTACATGGGGAAGGTGGGGGGAACAACTAACAACAACAACAATTTATTTGTACCCTGCCCATCTGGCTGGGTTTCCTCAGCCACTCTGGGCAGCTTCCAACAAGGATTAAAAATACATCAAAATGTCACACATTAAAAACTTCCCTGAACAGGGCTGCCTTCAGATGTCTTTCACGTTTGTGGTTTCAAATGTTCCTGCTTCTTTTTTACTTACCACATTTTTCGCTCTATAAG
This sequence comes from Podarcis gaigeae, assembly GCF_964106915.1. Classification (NCBI taxonomy): domain Eukaryota; kingdom Metazoa; phylum Chordata; class Lepidosauria; order Squamata; family Lacertidae; genus Podarcis; species Podarcis gaigeae. The sequence continues at coordinate 100,689,040 of NC_139681.1, read as the reverse complement.
ACGCACCAGACCACAAGACGCACCTAGTTTTTGGAGGAGGAAAACAAGAAAAAAAATATTCTGAATCTCGAAGCTAGAACAGCAAGAGGGATCGCTGCGCAGTGAAAGCAGCAATCCCTCTTGCTGTTCTGGCTTCTGGGATAGTTGTGCAGCCTGCATTCGCTCCATTAGACGCACACACATTTCCCCTTACTTTTTAGGAAGGAAAAAGTGAGTTTTATAGAGCAAAAAATACGGTAATTACAATGGTAACAATGCACATCTTTATGCTGTTCCTCTACAGTACTCCTCTACTTCTGATCTAACCAACCCTCCTTCACAACTACCACCCCCTCTCACTCTTCACTCCATCCTCCATCAGTCTCTCCTGAAGAGGCCAAAAACCTTCTTGGCTGCGAGTCCTGGAAGACCATCTCCCTGCCTTGCAGGCCTTTTCCCACCTAGCCTGGGAGATGGATGGAAGGAGAGACTCCAACCACAAAAGCTGAGGTTGCTGAACAGACTCTGGTTTAGGATAATTGGGGGGGGGAGTTGCTGTAAGGTTTTGTATATTTATTTTAGATCTTGTTGTGATTTATGTGGTTATTCAATTTGGTTGTGTATTCTACTGTTTTATTGTTTACGAATGCTTTGCTATTTATTACATTTGTGCGATGACTTTCACCCAAAGATCTCAAAGGCCGGGTGGTCATCTGTTAGGGATTCTTTTGTTGAATATCCTTCATTGCAGGGGGTTGGAGAAGATGACTCTTGCCATCCAGTCCAATGCAACAATTCAAGCATTGAAGCTACAGCCTTTTAATTTTTAATTTTGGATTCAGTAAGGTAAACCAAAGAAATATTCATAAAGACAGCAAAGGGCGGAACATTATCGTGAAACTTATCATTCCGAAACATGATGAAAAATACCCAAAGAAATCTGCTGATTTATATGTATTTGCACATATTAATTTATAGGTATTTATAGGTATCATTTCACAATAAGTTAATTTAATCATTGTTCCCATTTGCCCCCCGCCATCCATTCATTTTATAGATGCTTTTAAATAAATAACCATAACCGTAACCATGCATTGTTCTAACAGGTGAGATACATCCATGTACAAAAAATCCGTTATGTCTGGGACCTCACGGAAAAGCAGTTCCTGAGAGTCGGGTGAGTTTTTAACTTGACGGCTGGAGACTCTGAGGGGTCAGAGGGGCCCTGGCTGAAATGCCCTCTCACCTTTCTGCCTTGTCTCCTTCTAGGTCGCTGGAGGACTCCAACACTTGCTACGAAATCCATCACAAGTTTGGAGACGGGCTGACGAGGAAGGAGAAGGCGCTCAGGTGTGGTCCACGGGGCAGAGCTGCTCCTCATCTAGTCCAATCAATTTAATCCCTTCTTTCTTTTTGTAATACATTTTTATTCCATTCTACAATTTAATATTCAACACATTTATCATATAAAAGAAAACAGAACAAAACTCTCCCCACCCCGCGACTTCCCTCAGCGTCCCCTTCTGGTTCTTTAACAATTTGCTACTTCTGCTTAAACTTTCCCTTATTTTCCCTTTTAGCCCAATGCTCTTACATTCTTATCATTTTCATACCAAATTTTCTTCCAGTTACTTCTTACATTTAATTAATTTCCGTATTGTTGTTTCTTGCTTTCTTAATTGTCAGTGTTTTACTCAAACCCTGCTAGTGAGTCCATTTCTTTACAATATTTCTGTAAATACAGCATGAACGATTCCCAGTCTTTTTAAAAATCTCTGTTGTCTTTGTCTCTGACTCTTCCTGTGAGTTTTGCCATTTCTGCATATTCCATAATTTTAACTTGCCATTCTTCTTTCATTGGTATCTTGTCTTATCTTGTCTTTCATTTCCTTTTTCCTTTCTTTTTTCCTTCCCCTTCTCCTTTTTCCTTTTCCTTTCCTTTCCTTTTCCTTTCCCTTTCCCTTTCCCCTCTCCCTCTCCCTTTCCCTTTCTCCTTTCCTTTTCACCGTTCCATTTCCCCTTTTTCCTTTCCTTTCCTTTCCCTCCCCCTTTCCACTTTCCCCTTTCCCCTTTCCCCTTTCCCCTTTCCCCTCCCCTTTTCCCTTTCCCCTTCCTTTCTATCACTTCTTAAATACCATATTTTTCGCCCTATAGGACGCACTTTTTCCCCTCCAAAAATGAAGGGGAAATGTGTGTGTGTCCCATGGGTCCAATGCAGGCTTCGCGCAGCTCTCCGCAAGCTGTGGGAGCCTGCGCCGGGCTCCCGGGCATTGCGGAGAGTTGCCTGCTCTGGAGGCTGGGGGCGGGGGAAGCTCGGGCTTCCCCCGCCCCAGCCCTGTGCCTGGGGGGGAAATAATTTCCCCCCTTTATTCCCCCCCCAAAAAACTAGGTGTGCCTTATGGGACGGTGCGTCCTATAGGGCGAAAAATACGGTATGTCTCCACGCCTCTGGCACTATCCAGCGGGGAAGGAGCTTAGGAGATAATTTTCTGTGGGGGACCAACAACTTGGATGGCTGTAAAAGAGGATTAGACAAATTCACGAAGAGAGGACTATGGATGAACTCCCAGCCAGGACGGCTCTGCCCTGCCTCCACAGATAGAGGCAGCAATGTTCCTGAATCCCAGCTGCTGGAAACCTCAGGAGGGGAGAGAGTTGCTCTTGTGTTCGAATCCTGCTTTGGTTGGTTTCCCTTTGGTGCATCTGGTCAGCCCCTGTGAGAACAGGATGCTGGCCTAGATGGGCCCCTGGCCTGACCCAGCAGAGTTCTTCTTATGTTCTTGAGATTGGATAGAAGGACATGCCCTGCCAAACCCCTGCCTTGCCCTGGAGGTCTGGGCTGCTTGTTCCTCAGGTCTTAAGGGGGGGGGTCTCCTCATCTCTCCTGTCTTTCTCAGAAAGTTGGTTTGCGGCCCCAACGCCATTGAAATCGAAGTCCGCCCCATCTGGAAATTGCTCTTTAAAGAGGTAACGGGGGTCCCTTTATTTTGGTTATTTGTTAAAGTTACCTTATTTTTCGCTCCATAGGGCGCACCAGCCCCAAAGAGCAGCATACAGGCTGTGCACAACCTCTCCCTTCCGGAGGGGTTGCGTGCGGCTATGGCACAAGCCAAGAAAGCCAGTGGGATGGATCCCGCTCGCTGTTTTGGCTAATCCTCTTTATGCCCTGCCGGGAGAGGCTGCGTGGGGCTAAAGAGGAAGCCATAGCCACGTGCAGCCTCCCCCTGCCAGAGGGCTGTGTGCGGCTATCCCTGAAGCCTGGAGAGCGAGAGGGGTCGGTGCGCACCGACGCCTCTCGCTCTCCAGGCTCCAGCGAAAGCAACACAAAGCCTTTGGAGCACAGAGGGAGCACTCCCTCTGCGCTTCGGAGGCTTAGCGTTCAGTGGCGTAGCGTGGGTTGTCAGCACGGGGCAAGGCAAGTAATTTGCACCCCCTAACCCGTGGATTTGCGCCCCCTAACCCCCAGATGTTGCGCCCGGTGCGGCCGGCCCCCCCTGCACCCCCCACGCTACGCCACTGTTAGCGTTGCTATCGCTGAAGCCAAGGAGCCAGCATTTGCTCCATAGGACGCACACACATTTCCCATCAATTTTTGGAGGGGAAAAAGTGTGTCCTACAGAGCAAAAAATATATACCACTCTTCCTCCGGAACTTGCAGGGAAAGAGGCAGCAGCCATCGCAATGGCAGGGTGGATGGGTGGGAAGGTTGTGCTAAGGCTCCTGGAGAGACCTATTTATTTGTTGCACCTTTTCCTCTGAGGAGCTCATGGTGGTGCGCATGGCTCTTGGGCCCCCACAACAACCCCGTGAGGTAGGCTAGGCTTAGAGAAGGCAGCGACTGGTCCCCAAGGTCACGCCCAGTGAGGAGCATCATCATTGATTATTTCTACCCTGCCCATTTGGCTGGGTTTCCCCAGCCACTCTGGGCGGCTTCCAACAAAAGATTAAAATTACATTAAAACATCAGGCATTAAAAACCTCCCCAAATAGGGCTGCCTTCAGATGTCTTCTAAAAGTCAGAGAGTTGTTTATTTCCTTGACATCTGGTGGAAGGGCGTTCCACAGGGAGGGTGCCACCACGGAGAAGGCCCTCTGCCTGGTTCCCTGTAACTTGGCTTTTCGCAGGGAGGGAACCGCCACAAGGCCCTCGGAGCTGGACCTCAGTGTCCGGGCAGAACGATGGGGGTGGAGATGCTCCTTCAGGTATACTGGGCCAAGGCCGTTTAGTGGGGATTCGAACCCTGGTCTCTCCCAGGTCCTAGTCCAGCAGTCTAACCCCTGCGCCACACTGCCTCTCTAGTTGGCAAGAGGCCCAGCATGGAGTCCTGGGATGCTCATCGGTCAGAGACTGGCAGACAGGCAGACTGATGTTCTCTGCCCCATGCTCTCTGCAGATCCTGAACCCTTTTTACATCTTCCAAACCTTCACGCTGACCCTCTGGCTGGTCCAGGGATACATCGAGTACTCCGTTGCCATCATCATCCTGTCCGTCATCTCTATCGCCCTCACGGTGTACGACCTCCGACAGGTGAGTCTGCCACTCCTTTTGCCCTTTTGGTCAGGGCTTCTCCTAACGTAGCTTTCCTCCACTCCTTCCTGGCACGGTTAAAGCTCCATGTCCAAATGCTCTTTTTGTGCTTGGTTGGGGTTTTTTTGCTCTGGAGATTTCCCAGCAAAAAGCTGCTCTTTAAAGCGAAATTGGAGCAAACAGCAGTCTGCGGAAAACCCCAATGGCCATTTGTTGAGCTTCAGTTTTAAATTACAGATAGGTAGCCGTGTTGGTCTGCCATAGTCAAAACAAAAAAAATTCCTTCCAGTAGCACCTTAAAAACCAACTAAGTCAGTTCTTGGTATGAGCTTTCGTGTGCATGCACACTTCTTCAGATACACTGAAACAGAAGTTAGAAGGGTCTGGAAACTTCTGTTTCAGTGTATCTGAAGAAGTGTGCATGCACACGAAAGCTCATACCAAGAACTGACTTAGTTGGTCTTTAAGGTGCTACTGGAAGGAATTTTTTTTGTTCAGTTTTAAAGAGTGTGTTTTCGCAGGGAAAGCTCTGGGGCAGAAAAGGGGGGGGGGCACTCGGACACAGAACTTGAAAGCCTGGAACTCAGGACAAGAGCTTTAATTCTAAGCAAAGGATGGGAGTGCCTTAAGCCTCCCGGAAGACCTTGCCCTCTCTCACGCCGCAGGGCACCACCCTCTCAGAGGCACCTCTTCCACTCAGCCTTTGGTTTATTTGGCCAGCTTTTCTGCCTGGCTTTTCCCATCCTGCTGACCCCCTTAGCCATATTGTGCCAGGGCTGATGGAGGTTGCATGAGAGAAAGTGGAAAGAGAAAAGTTTCCCTCCCTCTCTCCTAACACTAGAATGCATGGGAATGTTGGAAGATTCAGGACATGTTTCTAAAAAAAAAAAAAAAAAAAAAAAAAAAAATCCTGCTTCACACAGCATATGGTTAAACTGTGGAACTCCCTGCCACAAGGTTTCCCACAGTCACCTGGTTGGCCCCTGTGAGAACAAGATGCTGGACTAGATGGGCCCCCTTTAGCCTGGTCCAGCAGGCTCTCCTTTTGCATGTGATTGAATTTTACTCACTAGAGAGGAGCCGACTGGAAGGCCCCCCCAGGGACCAGCCTTCCCTGCTCAGACATGCTCAGCGCCTAAGTCTCTTCTTTCCGCAGCAATCAATCAAGTTGCACAACCTGGTGAAGGAGCACAACAAGGTGGAAGTCCTGGCCTGGACCAAGAATGAAGGTGTGTGGGTGTGTGTTTGTATTGGGGTCTTGAGACAGCTGCCTTCTTCTCCTGCCCCACAGCCTCCCCTTCCTCTCCCAGCACTTTCCTGCTTCCCCATCTCCCCACATGGGGCAGCCTCAAGGCCTTTAAAGGAAGGGTTCCCAAACTCTTCTGAGCCACCCGGGGCCGGATTTACGTATAAACTAAACAAGCTGTAGCTTGGGCCCCCCAAAAAATTTAAAGGGGGGGGGGAAACTGGATGTACAGTTCCAAAATAAAAGATAAAAAGCAAATGCAGTGGTACCTGTATTGTTCCGGAGGCCCGTTTGCAACCTGAAAAGAGTGCAACCTGAAGTGCCGTATCTGCACAGGTGCACGGTGCAATTTAGCGCTTGTGTGCATGCGCGAGTGGCAAAACCTGGAAGTAACCCTTTCCAGTACTTCCGGGTCGCCGTGGGATGTAACCTGTAAGAACATAATATGAAGCAAACGTAAGATTGAGATATGACTGTACAGTGGTCCCTCAGTTTCTGAACTTAATCTGTTCCGGAAGTCTGTTCTTAAATCGAAACCGTTCTTAAACCGAGGCACTCTTTCCCGAATGAGGCCTCCCGCCGCCAGTGCCCTTCTACCATTCAGATTCCGTTCTTAAACCAAGGTAAAGTTTGCAAACCAGGACACTACTTCCAGTTTTGCTGAGTTTGTAAACCGAATCATTCGTAAACAGGACTTTTCTTAAACTGAAGTACCACAGTAAAATAAAACCTACATACAGCAACAGTGTTTTGTGTTGTGTAGGCTCCTATTTATTATGTGCAAATGGCTTTAGATACCTATTGATGAGGTCCATAAATTAATATATAGCACATATTCAACATAAAAAACAGCGGCAATTTGTTGTTGACAAAGGACAGCTGGACAGATAAATGGCCCCATTACCTTCAGTAGCTCAGGACCTCATCAAACCTAAATCCGGCCCTGGGGCCGCCCCCCCCCCCGGTTTCATTAAATCCAAAAACAGATTGGAAAACTGGGCCCAAACCAGGAAATAATAATAATAATAATAATAATAATAATAATAATAATAATGACACCCTGTCTTTTCCCCTGAAATGAATTTCAATAGGAACGAGCATAAGGTTCTATCCAGACTTTTAGGCAGAGCTCAGCGCTTTAAAGCTCTGCGCCTGAGCGGTTGCTGTTGTTGTTTGTTCCGGCACTTTTCCTGGGAAACCTGCGCTTTAACAGAGCCCCTTTTCCTGCAGGGAGCTGCAAGGTGGAATCCTGCCAGCTGGTCCCAGGAGATGTCCTTCTCTTGGAAAGCCAGAGGTTTTCTCTGCCCTGCGATGCCATCCTCATAGAAGGGAGCTGCGTGGTCAACGAGGGGATGCTCACAGGTACACAGAACTGTCCTGGCCTCCCTTGGCCCTTCTCCCACGCCCTCCTTCTGCCCGCTCTGCTTTCTTTCTCACGCAGATGAAGGGATTTGGAGGGAGGCAGCCTGAAAGGTGAATTTAAAAGGGGGGCAGGTAAATTAAACTGTGGAACTCTCTCCAGCAGGAGACAGTGATTTGGCCGCCAAATAGAATGGCTTTAGAAGAGGATGGCGCAAACTCATGGCGGGGGAGAGGGCTGTCAGTGGTCCTACTCTGCCCCCACAGTCAGAGGCAGCGATGCTTCTGGATTTCAGTTGCCAGAGGAAAGAGGATGATTGTGCTCAGATCCTTCTTGCCCATTTCCCATTGGGGCATTTGAGACCTTCGGGTGTAGGGCAGTGTAGAAATAATAATAATAAAAAAAAACACTTGGATGGCCCCTGTGAAAACAGGATGCTGAACTGGATGGGGATATTTTCACCCCCTCCCGTTGCAAGAATCTCCTGATGTTTTCAGAAAGGAGGGGGCGGAAACTGCTCTTCGCTTCTTCCACTCCTGCCTGACTCTGTGGGAGTCTCTGTGTTATCTATGTAGAGATGAGACAGTTGTGGGTCCGGTGCACTTAGACCTGCTTTGCAGGAGTGCAAGGTCTCTGGAATTGCTCCAGTTCGCCTAGTCCAGTTGGGGCAGATCCAGATATGGAGCCAAGTCATTGGCATCGGCTCAAAGGCGTACTGACACTTCTTACCTTCTTATGTACAGTGGTGCCCCGCAAGACGAATGCCTCGCAAGACGAAAAACCCGCTAGACGAAAGGGTTTTCCGTTTTGGAGGCGCTTCGCAAAACGAATTCCCCTATGGGGTTGCTTCGCAAGACGAAAAAAATCTTGCATTCCCCCGCGGGTTTTTTCGCTTTTTTCGCCCTTTTCTTAAGCCGCTAAGCCGCTGTTCTGCTGATAAGCCGCTTAACAGCTGATCGCTGGAAGCCGCTTGACAGCTGTAGCGCTAATCCGCTAAACTGTCAATGGGCTTGCTTCGCAAGACGAAAAAACCGCTATACGAAGAGCCTCACGGAACGGATTAATTTCGTCTTGCGAGGCACCACTGTACCATATGTTTCGCTCTGTAGGATGCACCCGACCATAGGGCGCACCTTGTTTTAGAGGGGGAGAACAAAAAAAATTCTCCCGCTCTCTGTACAGCGCCCCTTCAGCAAAGCGGCAGGAGAAACGGAGCCCCTTCCATTTCTCCTCCCGCTTAGCTGAAGGGGCGCTGCGCAGCTCTCCCTCTCCCACATTGCCTCCTCCTTCAGCGAAGGCAACCCGAAGCCTCCAGAGCGCAGCGGGAGCGCTCCCTCTGCGCTTTGGAGGCTTCGCGTTGCTGTCGCTGAAGCCAAGGAGGCTGCATTCGCTCCATAAGACACACACACATTCCCCCTTAATTTTTGGAGGGGAAAAGGTGCGTCTTATAGAGCGAAAAATACGGTACAGCCTTTCCGGCCGAGGGGAGCACAACATTCATGGGCCCCATCCCCTTGGCAGCTCCTTCCGCTCTCTGCAGTGCCACCTCCGCGTGTGCCATTGCAATGAAGACAACGCTCTTCCCTTACCTGACCCCACCTTGGTTTTCTTCCCCTTGTATCTCATTGCCATTTGTAAGCTCCTTGGGGCAGGGCCTCCTTTGAAGCGCTGTGCATGTTGATGGTTCTGTGCAAAGGAATCACCACCATTGGTAATAATCCAGGCACACTGATTCAAGCTGCAAGAAAGGCAGTTTTGCGTAGACATTAGGAAGAACCTATTCTGGTTCTTCAAGATCCTGTTTGATGGCGGAACGGTCTCCTTCGGGAGATGGTGGACTCTCCTTCCTTGGAGGTTTCTAAGCAGAGGTCGGGTGGCCCTCTGTCTCGGATGCTCTAGCCGAGATTTCAGCCTTGCCGGGGGTTGGTCTAGATGACTCTGGGGGACCCTTCCAACTCCACGATGCCGTGATTCTGTGGTGATGTCCACTGAGAGGGTGAGATTTGGGCTGCGTTTGCAGGCGAAAGCGTTCCCGTGATGAAGACCCCCTTGCCCCAGACGGACAACACCAAGCCCTGGAAAGTTCACAGCGTGGAAGACTACCGCCGACACGTTCTCTTCTGCGGCACAGAGGTCATCCAGACCAAGCGAGCCGGAAAAGGCCCGGTCAGGGCCGTCGTGCTGCAGACAGGTGAGTCAAGCAGCTGTTGTGTAAAAAACCTGCCCCCTTTCCCTTATGGGGTATGCAGGAGCCCCATAGAGTCCTTTGTAGGTTCTCCATTGGTAGGAGAAAATAACAGAGGTCAGGCCGAGAATATTGAGAAGCAAAGCAGCTAGTAAGCCTGATCTTTATTGAACTGTTGCAACAGTTTCCCCACTCACCCCACACAGGAGGGAGGAGGAACCCAGAACATTGGTGTGCAAGCCCTTATATAGACTTTTGAAATTCCCCACCCTGGAGCCCAAGACCACCCCCCAAAACATCATACACGCCTCACAGAAAGAGGTGGTCCCCAGCACCTTGCGTTGCTTCTCTCCTGTCTGCCAGGATACCTGATCCTGCCTTATCTGATTGCCTTTTCTGGGTAGCCTGGCCATTCCTTGGAGATGGTAAATCCTTCGTTTCTGAATCTCTTACGCATATTGAGAGTGTGCTCAGCTTCACAGATACTTGCCAGACTGTATTTACAGGGAGGTGTAAGCAGCCCCTACAATTGGAAAGCTTTTCCCATTTCCTTCCTCCTTGCAAACACTATATGTACTGTTTCAGGCACTATGCTTATGCATGTGTGTTTGCCTTGTACATTTATGTATTTTTCTATATACTGTATTTTTTGCTCTATAAGACACACCCGACCACAAGATGCACCTAGTTTTTAGAGGAGGAAAACAAGAAAGAAAATATTCTGAATCAAATGTTGTTGAAGAGGCTTTGTGCGGCTATCCCTGAAGCCAGAACAGCAAGAGGGATTGCTGCGCAGCAATCGCTCTTGCTGTTCTGGCTTCTCTGATAGCTGCGCAGCCTGCATTTGCTCCATAAGACGCACATGCATTTCCACTTACTTTTTAGGAGGGGAAAAGTCAGTCTTATAGAGCGAAAAATACGGTGTGTGTGTGTATGTGTGTATGACTTTAGAATTTCTATAACACAGCTTTGTGATTTACACCTCTTTAAGGTAGGGAGATGGGTGACCCTGAGTGCGGAGGAGGGGGGGAGAGGAGAGAAAAATCGAATTGCTATTTTTGCAATTAGGACTCTTGCCTGTTGGTCCCCGGGAAGGTCATGGCCTCCCTTTTCCCTTCTTTCATGCCCTCCTTCTCTCTCTCCCCCCCCCCCCCGGTTTCTTTCTCATGCAGATCAAGGGATTTGGAGGGAGGCAGTTTTGCAGGTGACAGGGGTGTGGTGGGGGGGGTGTGTGGAAAATTAAACTATGGAACTCTTCCTGAAGTGAAGCGTGACTCTCCTTTCTTGAAAGTTGATGGCGCATGTGATGAATGCATGCAAAATCCTAAATTGAGCTTGACTCACCTGGTGCCAAGAGGAAGCGCTTTTCTTTTGAATACTAACAATAGCATCCAGGGAGGCAAGAGAATGTAGACCTGCAGGTTGTGTCAAAGAGCCTCTTCTCCAGGCCTGATTTTGATGCCCCCAAAAGGGTAACTGTGTCTTGGGCAGCTCAGTGATAAGCGAAACCTTTATCAGGAGTATTCAATCCGCTCTGTGGAGCGGGAAGGGGGAATGAGAGATAGGGAATGAGAAAGGAATCCAAGGGCCTTCTGGCGGTTCCTTCAGTGCGAGAAGTGAGCTTACAGGGAACCAGGCAGAGGGCCTTCTCAGTGGTGGCACCCACTCTGTTTTAACCCTCCCATCAGATGTCAAGGAAATAAACAACTATCTAACTTTTAGAAGACATCTGAAGGCAGCCCTGTTTAGGGAAGTTTTTAATGTTTGTTGTTTTTATTATGTTTTTAGATATGCTGTTTGTTGCCCAGGGTGGTTGGGGAAACCCAGCAGGTGGGCGGGGTATAAATAAATAATAGTAATAATAATAATAATAATAATAATAATAATAATAATAATAATGACAGGAGATGAATGTCTGCCCCCCACAGCCCACTCTGTGGGCTCTCCCCACCTGCCGCCCAGTGACTGGTTATCACGCAAGAGGATTAGCACTCTTCCAATATCTGGAGAGGGACGCGGGTGGAGCTGTGGGTTAAAACCACAGAGCCTAGGACTTGCCGATCAGAAGGTCGGCGGTTCGAATCCCTGTGATCGGGTGAGCTCCCGTTGCTTGGTCCCTGCTCCTGCCCACCTAGCAGGTCAAAAGCATACCAACGCAAGTAGATAAATAGGTACCACTTCGGCGGGAAGGTAAACGGCGTTTCCGTGCGCTGCTCTGGTTCTCCAGAAGCAGCTTAGTCCTGCTGGCCACATGACCCGGAAGCTGCACGCCGGCTCCCTTAGCCAATAAAGTGAGATGAGCACTGAAACCCCAGAGTCAGCCATGACTGGGCCTATTGGCCAGGGGTCCCTTTACCTTTTCATAGAATCATAGAATCATACAGTTGGAAGAGACCACAAGGGCCATCGAGTCCAACCCCCTGCCCAACAACCTTTTGTTGTTGTTCAGTCATTGAGTTGTGTCCGACTCTTCGTGACCCCCTGGACCACAGCACGCCAGGCACTCCTGTCTTCCACTGCCTCCCGCAGTTTGGTCAAACTCATGCTGGTAGCTTCGAGAACACTGTCCCACCATCTCGTCCTCTGTCGTCCCCTTCTTCTTCTGCCCTCCATCTTTCCCAACATCAGGGTCTTTTCCAGGGAGTCTTCTCTTCTCATGAGGTGGCCAAAGTCTTGGAGCCTCAGCTTCACGATCTGTCCTTCCAGTGAGCCCCTTTACCTTTACCTTACCAATATCTGGAAGGAGGAGCAAGCCTTCTTTCTGCTGCTCCAGAGAATAGAAGCTGAACCAAAGGACTTAGGCTGCAAGAAAGGGGGTCCCGGCTCAACCACAGAAAGAACTTTTGGAGGGTGAGAGCTGTTCCACAGTGGAAGGGTCTCCCTCGGAAGGTGGGGGACTCTCCTTCCTTGGAAGGTTTGAAGCAGAGCTTGGACGGCCGTCTCTCAGGGATTCTTTAGCCGAGGTTCCTGCATTGCAGGGGGCTGGACTAGAGGACCCTCAGGGTCCCTCCCCACTCTATGATTCTACTGCTGGGAAAGTGTGCCTGCCCTCTGGGTTCCTTCCAAGTCATTGTGCTTAGAGCTAGTTTCATATGAGGCTGTTTCTGGGACCGCAGGCACATGACATCTTACGCACTCCAAAGCCATAAGAAATCCAGTCCTAGGCACCTTTATTAGAATCACTGAACTGCAGAGGGTCGTCTGGTCCTAGCCCCTGACAGACGGCCAGCTGTATTTGGGCTCCGTGGAGCTTCCTCCCGAGTAAGCACGCAGAGGATCGCAGCCTAAATCCGAGCGCAAAAAGGATGGAATGTGGGGCTCTTACCTTGAATGCAAAGTTCTCTGGGAAGCCAAAGGACAAGGCGTGGGGATAACTCCTTGGGCCGAGTCTGTGTCCTGCGTTCGAGTGTCACCCATGCCACGTTTTGCTGCAGGTTTCAACACCGCCAAGGGAGACCTGGTGAGGTCCATCCTTTACCCGAAGCCCCTGAACTTCCGCCTCTACCGAGAAGCCTTCCGCTTCATCGTGGGCCTGGCTCTGATCGGCATCCTGGGGCTGGTCTACACCATCGGGGTGTACGTGAGCCGCAAGGTGAGGACCTTTTCTCTGCCCCTCCTACCTCACAGGGCTGTTGTGGGGATGGAAAGGGGAGGAGGAGGATCAGGAGGGGCTCCTTGAGTACCCTGGAGGAAAAGGTGGGTTTGAATGCAATGAATTAATAGATGGGGCTGGGCGGGGGGCTTGGATGGAGCCCGTTAAGGCAGAAGTGCATGGCCGACCCGCTGACCACATCTGCCCGGTGTGTTTGTGCCCTCCCAGCAACCCACCTCGGACACGGTGACCATGGCGCTCCTCCTCATGACGGTCGCGGTCCCTCCGGCCATTCCAGCCGCCTTGACCACCGGCATCGTCTACGCCCAGAGGAGGCTGAAGAAGAAGAAGATCTTCTGCATCAGCCCTCAGAGGATCAACATCTGTGGGCAGATCAACCTGGTCTGCTTCGACAAGGTGCCGTCTCTGGGGAATTCCCTTGGCCTTTCAAATTCCAAATCGGCCAGACTTTGTCAGAAAACGGGAGAGTTGGAAGGGATCCTAAGGACCATCTGCCTTAGTCCCTGATGGAGGGACACCCCAAGTCTGCTTGAAAGCCCCCCAGGAAGGAGAGACTTGGAATCTCTTTCCCTGTAGTTTGAATCCTTTGGTTCTGGTAATGCGGTAATTTGGGTTTCAGGCACTGAACTTTCGCCAATGAATTGCAGGGTAGAGCCCAGAGAGGACACTTTGCCCCAGGACACAAACTTTATAGGAAAAATATACATCATTTTGGCTCTTTCATCCTCTTCCCAACCGCTGTCTGCCACCCCTCATACAACCAGTTCTTGGAAACACTTTCTCAACCCCTTTTTAAAAAAATGTACATGCAGAGCCCTCCTTGTTCCTTATCAGGAGTTGTTTCTCATTCCTAACCTTCAAGCATTAGCTGTTTTGGGGTCTGGCCGCACTCTTGGGTTCGTGACTCTGGCCTTACTGGTAATGGGTTTTACAGAATTTCTACCTCAGGCCCCAGGAGGGACCATGGCTTAGTACAGCGGTCAGCAACCTTTTTCAGCCGTGGGCTGGTCCACCATCCCTCAGACCTTGTGGTGGGCCAGACTATATATGGCGGGGGGGGGGGGGAATTGAACAAATTCTTCCCCAGCTACTCTGGGCGGCTTCCACAAAGACCCAAAATACACTAAGGTGTCACACATTAAAAACTACCCTAAACAGGGCTGCCTTAAGATGTCTTCTGAATGTCAGGTAGTTGTTTATCTCTTTGACATCTGATGGGAGGGCGTTCCACAGGGCAGGTGCCACCACCGAGAAGGCCCTCTGCCTGGTTCCCTGTAGCTTTGCTTCTCGCAATGAGGGAACCGCCAGAAGGCCCTCAGCGCTGGATCTCAGTGTTCAGGCAGAACGATGGGGGTGGAGACGCTCCTTCAGGTACACTGGGCCGAGGTCGTTTAGGGCTTTAAAGGTCAGCACCAACACTTTGAATTGTGCTCGGAAACGTACTGGGAGCCAATGTAGGTCTTTCAGGACTGGTGTTATGTGGTCTCGGCGGCCGCTCCCAGTCACCAGTCTAGCTGCCGCATTCTGGATAAGTTGTAGTTTCCGGGTCCCTTCAAAGGTAGCCCCACGTGGTGCGCATTGCAGTAGTCCAAGCGGGAGATAACCAGAGCATGTACCACTCTGGCGAGACAGTCTGCAGGCAGGCAGGGTCTTAGCCTACGTACCAGATGGAGCTGGTACACAGCTGCCCTGGATAGAGATTTGACCTGTGCCTCCATGGACAGCTGTGAGTCCAAAATGGCTCCCAGGCTGCGTACCTGGTCTTGCGGGGGCACAGTTGCCCCATTCAGGGGTAACTGCCTTGAAGCCTCCAGCCCTTTCATTCCTGGGAGGTTTCTAGTCCTCAGGAGTTCTTTCCTCAAGGCTCAGCGGCACCCAGGGACTTGGCTTCCTCTGGGCAAGGAAGAAGGAAGCTCTGCGCCCCACGGAGAGCTTCCCGGTTCCCCCAGGGGCCTTCCCGTCTCTCTCTGCCCCCCTCCCCGCTTTGTGGGTCCATCCCTCGCCTTCACCCGCCCACAAGGAGATCTGTGCCTGAGCTGCCCTGCGGCACTTGAGCTGAGCATCGGGCCCTCCGCCTTCTGACCAGGGATGCCCTGTGTCTGTTTCCCCCCACCTAGACTGGCACGCTGACAGAGGATGGCCTGGATCTGTGGGGCGCCGTCCCCTGCGAAAAGAGGAGGTAAGCCCCCTGGAATGGTAGCATTGCATAGGGAAGTTGTGCTTGTGGTTGTTGTATCCCAGTGATCATCTGGTCCAACTCCCCGGGGTGGCCAGAAAATTCCTTTTAAGTAAACCTGAATACAGAGAGATTAATGAAGAAGCACTGCCCAGCCAAGGGGGCTGCAAAGCCTCTGCTTGGCTCCAGCCCCAGAAGGAGAGGGGGGGGGGGTTGCTGCTATCCAGCTTCCTGCTGCCAAGGAGAGGCTTCGGGGAAATCTAGCAAGCCAGCCCTGCTCCTTTGCAGATTCCGGCAGCAGAGAACAGTGGAAGGTTTAGTCCTCTTGGCAGTGCCTGCTTTGGGGACGGCAGCAGATTCATTTCAGAAGTCTTTCACTTCTTAAATACAAAAGGTTAAGGTGCCAACGGCCCATCTAGTCCAGCAGCACAATAATCTATCTTCCTTCCTTCCTTCCTTCCTTCCTTCCTTCCTTCCTCCCTCCCTCCCTCCCTCCTCCCTCTCTCCCTCCCTCCTCCTCCTCCTCCTCCTCCTCTTCCTCCCTCCCCTCCTTCCTCTCCTTCCTCCTCCTCTTCCTCCTCCCTCTCCTTCCTCCTTCCTCCTTCCTCCTCCTTCTACACCCCTTTGGCTCTGCGCCTGTTCAAGGGAAGCCTAAATCTTGTTCTGAAGGAGCCACTGTGTGTTTGGCCTCTGGAACGAAAGGATTAAGGAGGTTATGTTGACAGTTTCCAACAAGGGCCGATTGTTTGTGGAGTAAAGAGGGGTGCGGAGAGGGTGAGCAGTGACTGGAAGGCGGATTTCGGTGCTCCAAAAGCCTTCCTCCTGACTTACCTCCCCTAACTTGGACCTCCTTCCTGGGAGACCAGCGAGAAAGAGAGAGATGGAAAGGTTTCTGGTCGGGTAGCACAGCTGGAGGCAGAAGCGCTTGCTGGAAACCGCAGGAGGGGAAAGGACTCTTGGGTTGGGACTAGATGATCCATGAAAACAAGAAAATCAAGAAAAAATTGCAATACTTCAAAACATTACAAAATGTTAAAATGCTGAAAGAACAAGAAACAAGCACATCAGCATTTCTGAGGCTCTGATCCAGGGAAATCTCTCCACTGGGGAAAGCAGACATTTTGCATCCTTCCTTGGCCTGTGGGTGGACTAAACTTCATTTTTACTGCTCCCTTTTCCTCGCCCCTGACCTCCAGTCTTATCTTTTCATAGACCACTCTGAGGGTTTGCTGTTCTTGGTTTTTTTGCAATAAAACAATGTACAAATTTTATGAAAATCAATTAACAAATGGATTGGATTATCCCCAGATTGGGCAACCTGCATTTTCAAGGGGGAGACCAGCGGAAGGGCAGACAAGGCCAATGAAATAGGCTTTCAAAGGTCTGCAGCTGCACAGTCAACTCTGCTGTGGGGCAGCCCTTCGCCTTAGACCCAAAGACGGGCTTCTTCTTTCATCCCTGGCAGCCTTGCTGCTCCAGACAACCCTTTGAGACTCCTCTTGTCCACTTGGGCTGCAGATCCTGGAGCCCAAGCAACATCTGCTGTGTTTTGGGAAAGAGATTATTATTATTATTATTATTATTATTATTATTATTATTATTATTATTGATACATCGAGAAGAAAGAAAAGAAGAAAAACAGAAATGAAAATGAACACAATATTATTTACAAAACAATGAAGCAAAAATTGGTCTTTGAACTATAGACCCGACCTCCCATCTGTTCCTTACTTCAATTATATATTGCTGGTTGCCAACACACACTTTTATCCAAATTTGACTAATCCTTAATTTATTTTAAATCTGATGTCTTTCTTAAAGCTACCATTGAAATTGCTCGAATGCTGCGACAGAATTTAAACTACAGTAATTATTTTTCAAATGTACTTTAAAGACCTCCTTTTTAGGTTTATTCTTTATTTTTCTGATAAACTATCTAACTCTGCATATTCTGTCAGTTTTTGAATCCATTCATGAATAGAGCGGATTTTATCACTTCCGTTTTGCTGCAATAAGAACTGTTGCTGCAACTGTAGCATTTTTTGCGGGATATCCAAATCTATAATTCCCAGCAGATAAGCTTCTGGTTTTCTGTTAAAAGAGATCTTTAACCTTTTTTGTAATTCTGAATGGATGCTCTCCCCAAATATCTGGGTTTTCTTACATAGCCACCACATGTGATAGAGAGTACCTGATTTGCCTGGGAGAGAGTTTTGAAGGCGCCCTTGGCTAGTGTGGCTAATCGGCACCCCGGACTCTTTCTCCCTCTGGCAAGAGGGACCCTGGGGCTCATGCTCTGCTTTCCCTCCCAGCTTCCAGGCTGTGCACAGCTTCTCCAGCGGCTGCCCGCTGCCGTGGGGGCCCATCTGCAGAGCCATGGCCACCTGCCACTCCCTGCTGGTCTTGGACGGGAAGATCCAAGGGGATCCCCTGGACGTCAAGATGTTTGAGGGCACCAACTGGGTGAGTCGACTTTCACGCTCAGCGCTGCCGAGCAGGAAAGAGCTGGGAAGGCAAGGCATAATAATACAGTAATAATAATTTTTGTTTAGTCATGTCGGACTCTTCGTGACTCCATGGACCAGAGAATGCTAGGCACTCCTGTCTTCCACTGCCTCCTGCAGTTTGGTCAGACTCATGTTCGTAGCTTCGAGAACACTGTCCAGCCATCTCGTCCTCTGACGTCCCCTTCTCCTTGTGCCCTCCATCTTTCCCAACATCAGGGTCTTTTCCAGGGAGTCTTCTCTTCTCATGAGGTGGCCAAAGTTTTGGAGCCTCAGCTTCACGATCTGTCCTTCCAGTGAGCACTCAAGGGAGAGACGTGCTAAGAGGAAGACACGCTTGGCAAATCCTCACCGTGATCAACTCCTGTCTGGAAACCAATGTCCCCACTGTGGAAGGACATGTGGATCCAAAAGTGGCCTCCGCAGTCACTTACGGATTCATTGTTAAAACAGTGTTTATGGAAGACAATCTGACTCGGCTACGAGGGATCGCCAAAGAAGAGGAAGCTTGCAGAGGCATCTGAATGGCCACTGGGATACAGGATGATGGCTCAGGGGGGGGCGGTCTTTGGCTCTTATCCTCCGACGGTCACCCGGGAGGGACAGCTTCCAGGAGGAAGAGTTGACTGCAGTGACTGGAAACATCCAAGAATCTGCAGCCCTTGTTCATCCTGGGTTTCTTAGCCTAGCAAAGTGTGGGGAATGCACAAGTCGCCCTGTGTTTGGCTGCCCCTCCTGGCCCACTTCCTGCTTCCATGCCTCGCGAAATTCAAGGCCACTCTCGCCGGGGGCCTGCCAGGACCCTGGGACGGTGTGACTGAGCGATGGAGGGAGGCCCTGGGAACACAAGTGGTTTGCAAGACACTCCACTGAGCAGAGCGCTTGTGGTTTGCAGTGCAAAGCCTCAGAAAGGAGTCTGGGGCGTGCCAAAGATCCTCTGCCATTGTTCCGTTGTCAGAGGAAATCTGGCGTAAACATTGCGTCACCCTCTGCCTTGATTTTGGAGGCTGCCCTTCCCGGCTCTTGACCCTTGCGGTCACGCGGCTGGCGGCTGGCACCGGGGCTCATTCACTGGCACCGCGGCACGCCACCTCCAGCAGGGAGGAGCGTGGGAACGTTGCCCCAGAGGTCCCCTCCCCTCAACTCCATCCCTCTGCTAACAGGCAGAGCAAAACCCGAGCCCTCTGGCTTCGCTCCAGGACGTGGTTTTTCCTGTCTGTTTGCAACACAATCTGTCAATCTGCTCCAGTATCAGCTGAACCTGCTTTTGCATCTCGTGCTACTGGTGTGTCCGTCCTTCCGCTGCTGCTTGGCAAAAGCCCCTGGAGGGAGCACCCAGCGGGGCAACACAGAAAGAGTTGCAGCCCAAGATTGTGGGCAGAGGACAGTTGCCTTCCCCCGTTCCCCACAAGGGCCGGCAGGATTTGGGGAGGGGTGGAGAGGCAGCGATGCTTCTGGAAGCCACAAGAGGGGAGAACATGGATCTCGTGTTCGAATCCTCATTGCAGATTTCCTCCAGGCATCTGGTTGGCCACGGTGAGAACTGCATACCGCCCTTGATAGGCCCCCATTGGCCTCATCCAGCAGGACTCATCATCTTTCTTCTTCTTCTTCTTCTTTGGCGATCACTCATAGCCGAGTAAGATTGTCTTCCATAAACACGGACCTCCTCTCAGTCTCCTCTTCTCAAAGACTCAGAGAATTGTAGAGTTGGAAGGGACCCCCCAAGGTCCTCTAGTCTAACCCCGTGCAAGGCAGGAATCTCAGCCAAAGCGTGTCAAGACAGATGGCCAGGCTAAACATCTCTGGCCCCCTCAAGGACTCCTCCTAAGACTTGGCTTCCAGACCCTTCACCATCTTTGCCACCCGCTAATCTGGTCCTTGAGACTCTCCCAGTCGCAATGTGTGTTCTCCTCCTTCCTTCCTACAGAAAATGGAGGAGTCCAGCTCGGACGGGAGCAAAGGCAGCGTGCAAGTGAGCCGCACCATTGTCAAGCCAGACAGCAACGCCGCCCAGGTAAGTGCCGCACCTGCCCCTGAGCTTCCCCCGCCCTGGGGGAGCGTCCTGGGGGAGCAAGCATGGCAGGGGGCGGCTGGCATCACAGCATCCGCTCAGTGAAAGAGCTTCTGGGGCAAAGGAGCCTTGTAGCTTCATTTGCGCATCTGCTACCCCGGGCTTCTTTGGGACGGAGGCAAAGGGAAGGTTTTTGCTGGAAGATTCAGGGCAGACGAAAGGAAGTCGGTAGCACATAGTTAAACGATGGCTCTCCCTCCCACAGGAGGCAGTGATGGCTGCCAGAGGATAGGACCGATTTATGGAGGAGGAGGAGGAGAGGGCTAGCGATTCTGCTGTGCCTCCACAATTGGAATCAGTGATGCTGGGAACCACAGAAGGGGAGATTTGCTCTTGTGTTCGAATCCTGATTTCTGGTTTCCCATTGGGGCATCTGGTCGACCACTGTGAGAACAGGATTCTGGGCTCGATGGGCCATTGGCTCTTCCTATGCTCTTCAGAAATACATAAAAGCCAGCAGGGATCTTCTGTTGCCATTCTGACCTGGGAGGCATGGAAGGAGGCAGTTTAGAGACAGGACCAAGCCAGAAGGAACTTTCTGTGGATAGTTTTGGACAAGGAAAAGTCAAACGCACGACTGCAGGGGGAACAGTGGCCCGGCATCAGCTGCTGGCGGTTGTTCTCTTTTAGGGCAGACTGAGAGCCACACACCTTCGCATCCTGGCCCCGCAGTGCTCAGTGAGTTGTCCCAAAGCCCGCAAGGCAGACATGAGACCATCTCTCTCTCCCAAGACTGTGTTCCCAGCCATTGGTGTTCAGAGGCAGGTGATGGTGAGGGCAGGTCCCAGGAGTGGACTGCAACCTTTTAAAATTCAGTATGAAAACAAATTACAGGCAGAAGAAGAGGGTGGGTCCTGGCAAAAAACAGAGAAGGTGTCAGGTGCACCTCTGGGGGGGGGGAGTTCCACATTTGGGGGGCTGCTACAGAGAAGGCCCCCTTCCAGGTTTTCGGCACCCCAAACTTCGGTGGTGGCAGGACTAACCAAGAGGGTCCCCTCTGCCAGTCTTCCCACCCAAAGGGGTCTCTAGGGAAGGAGGTGGTCTCTCGTATTACTTCTGGGTTTCGCCGCTCACGCATGCGCAGATGGACGTCACGCGTATGCGCAGAAGCGTCAAATTGTGACCCGCGCACACACAGATGCACGGAGGCAGGTTGCGTTCGCTTATGGATGCGAAGGGGGCTCTGGAACGGATCCCGTTCGCATCCAGAGGTACCGCTGTACCTCCGTGAATGTGTGCCTTGTCTAGCGTCCATTCCGGCGAATGTCCGTGGCAAACCCAGAAGTACCAAAACTGGTTACTTCTGGGTTTGCCACTCGCACATGCGCAGAAGTGCAGAAGTGCTTTGCCCTGCGTCCGTTTCGGCTATTGTCCGGGGCTCTGGAACAGATCCTGGTCACAAAACAAGGTATGACTGTATGCGGCTGTTTTAAAACGGGGCTTGTGTGAGTTCTAAAGGCAAATATGAGCGCTGCATTTTGAGTCGGTTGATGTTTCCAAGCCATCTTCAAAGGCAGCCCTAGTTAGGGCACATTGCCCTAATCTAATCTGCTCCTTCCTGGACTGGAGAACTCGGGACACACAAGACTTCTGTCTTTTCAGGATTCACTTTCAGTTTGTTGGCCCAAGCCCAGCCCATCGCTGCCTCCAAACACCTCTCTGGCATCTCAGCTCCTTCTCCCAATTCAGATAGGTCAGAGAGACAGCCAAGGACAGGGCTCTAGAGGCAGAAGCAAAACTGCTGATGTACAGTCTGCCCAGCCCTCCTGAGATGCTCTAGAAGGATGCGGTTGTCCATGGGGCTGAATGTCAGGAGCTCAGCCTACACTTGAGTAGGACCCTGGCAGAGACACATGCCCGACTGTCATGTTCCCTCCCTCCTGGTCGATCATTCGGGAGCTTCAAAAGCTTTCTTCTGCCCGAACATCACAGCGACTGATGCCAACAGACACCGGCACACTTAGGGATCTGCAGAGTTTGCGCATTTTGCGTGACAGACCTCAGCAACTCAGCATTTTGGCTAATCTACTTTGCTTACATATAAACACACATGGAGCACTGCAACATGGCTCCCTCTCTCTCTAGCATCAGACAGCAAAGAGAGAAAGAACAAAGGACAATCGTCCCACTTCACGGAACACAGGAACACAAACATCCTGTCTCCGTCACTTCCCACTCTGCGGAGTCAAAACATACACCGTCATGTGATAGACAACAATCCCATGTCTGCGATCATGGAGCAGGAATTCTAACACTGAAAGCCACTGCAAGATCAATAAAAATGCACCCACCCATCTCTCTCCCGACAAATGCCCTCAGCCAGGGCGACCAAGGCAGCCTCAGTGTCCTGGCTGGGCCAGAAGCCTCTAGACTGAACTGGTTCCAAATCTTCAGTCTCCTCCAAGCGCATCTGAAACTCGCCCCCAAAGGGAGATAGTGGCCAATGGGTGAGAATTATCTAATACTTCCGTGTCCAGGGAGAGCTTCTGAAGGAAGGGGCACATCACCATCTCCTTCAAGGCGGGCAAGACTTCTCCTTCCTCCTTGGACCCACCCAGCCATGAGGGGCAAGGGGGGCTGGCACTCGGGCACCCTTCTTGAAGCAGCTTCTCCACATCTTTGGGATGCAGTAATATTTATGGATTTATTGTTTCATTAGTGAAAATTACAGTGTAGAAAAACCTCAAAGCGGTTCATAAAAAAGATAAAGAAATTATCGTCAAAAAAACTGTACAGGAGTACGGTAATGTAAAGTTAAAGCCACAGGAAAGCAGATTAAAACTCATGATGCCAACTTTCTAAGCGTCTGGGTGCAAATCTGAGCGGTTTTGTCCCTAAAGCGCCTGGCAGAGCTTCTACAACCACCAGGGACTCTGGCGGGGTCAGAGCAATGCTCTCTTGGCCAGACGACCCAAACCCGTTGACCGGTCGGAAAAGCTCTGCCGGACGGCCGCTCGGGGAGGCGGAGAAGTCCGCTCCTTGCCGCTGCTGCCGCATGTCCGGGTCTGGCAATGCAGCCTCCCACATGTTGCAGCCATCGACCCTCCTGTTTCGTTGCACGCAGGTCATTAGAGAGCCAAGGCAGCCTACGTTCTTCACAGTGACGGCGGGACCGTTCAAGCGCAGGCCATCCAGGCTACCTCTGATCCTGGAGGTAGTATAGATAGAATCATAGAGCTGTAGGATAGTAGAGTCGGAAGGGGTCTCGGGGGGGTCATCTAGTCCAACCCCCGCAATGCAGGAATCTCAACTCAAGCAGATTCAAAACCTCCAATGAAGGAGAGCCCACTACCTTCCGAGGGAGTCCGTTCCACTGTCAAACGGAGTTTACGGTCAGAACGTTCTTCTGGTGTTTAATCCGATTCTCCTTCCTTGCAATGTGAATCCATTGGTTCGGGTCCTACAGTTTGGACCAGCAGAAAACAAGCTGCCTCCCTCTTCCGCGGGGCTGCCCCTAAGATACTGGAAGATAACTCTCATGTCACCTTGCGGTCTCCTGTTTTCGAGGCAAAACATACCCAGCTCCTTCAAGTGTTCCTCCTAAGTCTTGGTTTCCACACCCTTGATCATCCCGGGCGCCCGCCTCTGCACACCATCCAGCTTGTCAGGTTTCTAGCCCTCATCGCACCTATTAGTTCAGCCCCTACCTAGACGCCTTGGGTGTCGTGGTGCTGAATAGAAGCCACCCGCTTGCGGGGAGACCTCCCACTAAGAGCCTCCTGTTCCCGCCACTCCCAGGCCCCCTTGGAAGGCATCGCAATCCTGCACCAGTTTCCCTTCTCCTCCTCTCTGCTGAGGATGTCTGTCATCACGCAAGAGATGGGGAAGGACGGCTACGACCTCTACATGAAGGGAGCCCCGGAGACGGTGGCCGGCTTTTGCAAAACCAACACCGGTAAGGCCCCGAGATCCATGTCCCTGCAAGGTAAACAAGGTAAAGGTCCTGGACGATTAAGTCCAGTCAAAGGCGACTGTGGGGTTGCGACGCTCATCTCATTTTCAGGCCAAGGGAGCTGGCATTTGTCCACAATAAGTATCCAAACAAACAGCTGGGTCAGCCTTCAGGGGGAGCCGTTTTAAATGTCCATCTCGGAGGGCCTTCTGGCAGTTCACTCCCTGTGAGAAGCAAGGTTGCAGGGAACCAGGCACAGGGCCTTCTCGGTGGTGGCACCCGCCCTGTGGAAGGCCCTCCCATCAGATGCCAAGGAAATAAACAACTACCTGACATTTAGAAGACATCTGAAGGCAGCCCTGTTCAGGGAGGTTTTTAAGGTTGGATGTTTTATTGTGCTTTTAACATTTTGTGGGAGCCGCCCAGAGTGGCTGGGGAAACCCAGCCAGATGGGCGGAGTATAAATAATAAATTATTATTAAATCATTATTATTTTAAACAAGCAGATCCTTGGTTAGCCCCTCTGCTGCTCTTTGACTGGCGCCTCTCTTCTCTCCCCTCCGCCCGGCAGTCCCAAAGAACTTCCACAGGGAGCTGAAGTGCTTCACGTCTCAAGGCTTCCGCGTCATTGCGCTGGCTCACAAGGAGCTCCGTCTGAACAGGGGCGTCAACCTGGACAACTTGGAAAGGTGAGGCTGGCTGAGGTTGGGCCCCCGGGGCTGATGCTGGCCTGACTCCACCAGGCATGGGCTCAATTTATATCGTTCATTATCAAGAGCGGAGTCATCTCCCTTCCGTGTCAGGGGTCATCACCACTTACCTTTCTGCCGTGATTTCCAGGCAGGGTCTGCAATTTAAGGCTCAGGGTCTTCACGCCCCCCCCACCCACCTTGCTTCCTGCTCTGGAGCTTCCCTCACAAAAACCTGCATTTTGAAGGTCAGTTGGCGCAAACGGCAATCTGCAGAAAACACAAATTGACATTTGCACCGACTGGGCTTTATAGAGCCAATTTTTGCAGGGAAAGCTCCAGGGTGTGTGTGTGGGGGGCATCAGCACTCATACACAGAACCTTTAAGCATGGAAAGAGCAGGGACAAAAGGTAAGTGTTATAGGATGTCGAAGGTCTCATATATATAAATCATATGTTCATAAATTTACAAGGCAAACACATACAGAAGTATGTAAACCACATGTCTGAAATAGTACAGGATGTTGGGATACTGCCAGGGAGACAAAGGCCATCATGACCCCACGTCGCCTCTGGACGATCCATCGATCTCCCGTAGAAACGCAGTATCATTCAATTAGCGACACGAGCTCCAGAAATAGCTTGCCACATTCCAGAGCTGATGCACGCTCTATCAGCAGAATTCGCACAGTGAAAGATGCACGCAGGAGAGCATTATTTACAACTTTATTCAGTGTTGGTCAGAACAAAGAGAAAACATGACTGCCTGCTTCAATGTCTCAGGCACAAAGAGAAAACGAAAGCATAGACACAACAGAAACATCCTGTGAACGGGAAATACGCAGACTCTGTGACTCACAAAGCCTGCTCCCTTTTAAGGTGGAACGGAAATATCCTAACACAGGAGAGAAATCCTGAAGCCATTTTGACCCTTCCAAATGGACCTCAAATGTTTCTCTGCAAGGAGGAAGGAAATGGGAAAGCCTACCCACTGCCTCTTTGCTCACAAATCCTGTCTTAAGGGCGTATCTGTGTATGAATAGGGTGAGCCTGTGACCTGGAGTCAGGAATTGAGCAGGGCCGTCTTACCCATAGGCGCTAGGGGTGCGGGGCACCCAGGTGCTGCGATCTCAGGGGCACCAGGCTGAGAGTCCGGGGCCCGAGAGTTGGGTCTGGGGAAGAGCCCATCCGTCAGTTGGAGCTCTGCGGTGGGCTCTTCTGCTGCGGGCGGCTCTGTGCTGCAAGTTTGGGAGCGAGCGAGCCAGCGAGATGCTGAGGCGGTTGGCACTATTTTTCTAATAACGTGGATGAGCCTCACTGGCAGCCAGCGGCATAGTGGGGGACGATTTCATAGAGGACTCTCTGTGGGGCTGGCCACCTCAAGGCCGTGCTCCACAGTAGCCCCCAGGCCTCTCTGGGTCCAGCAGCTCCTCTGGGCCTCTTCAGAAGCCCCTCACTCTCCCCTCTTGCCTCCCAGAGACAAGCTGGAGTCCGGCCTGACCTTCTTGGGTCTCCTGGTCATGGAGAATCGGCTGAAGATGGAGACCCAGGCTGTCCTGGAAGAACTCAGCTCTGCTCGCATCCGCAGCGTCATGGTCACAGGTAGGTAGGTTGTGGTTGTGTGGTTGTGCGTTTGTGAAGGGTTTGCAAGCGGTTCTTCCTCGCTGGGGTTTCCCAAAGGCTTTAACTGGGGGGGGGATCAGGCCTTTATTGATGCAAACATACGTGGGGCTCAGTCTCTCTAAAAATCATAGGCGGGGGTGGAGGCAGGCTGGAACTGCATTGCAGTTGACAGATTTCCCAAGAAACGAAGTGTCAGGGGCTCAGGAGCAGAGGCACAGGGGAGAGAGGAAATGGAGAGTGAAGGGGAAGAATCGGAGGGCAGCGTAGGGGAGTATGACAGTGGCCCGAGAGATTCCATGAGCTTCTCCAGCGAATCAGAAGATTCCCAGAAGGGGGCGCCGATGGCCAGGGCAAGGGGGGTCCCAGGGGGGACGCACCAGAAGCAAGGGGCCAGCGGGGACTCCCAAAGCAGCAGCGAGAGATCAGGGCCAGCTCCCCCACCAGAGCGTAGTGGGGGGGAAGAGTCCCATGCATCAGGGCCAGCGTCTCCTCCAGCAGGGAGAGAAGATGAGTCAGGGCTGACCACGCCTCTGTTGGAGAGTGAGGGAACGGAGGGGAGGTCAGGCCCAGCTAGCCTCCCCCCGAAGGGGGAAGCAGTGACAGGAGCAGTGTAACGGTCAGGAGGAAGGTTGCCGGCTGGGCACGGGCGCCAAGTTCAAATGTACAGGCGCGCGGCACAGCAGAAAACCCGGATTGGGAACCAGGTCCTAAAGCCCGCCGGAGGCAGGGGGAAGACTCAGGGGACAGCCGGACCCAGAGGAGGAAAGAGCAAAGGAAGAGGTGGAGCAGGGCTAGAGTCTTAAACTGGTGTCTGGGGGGAGGAGATTCAGACGGAGCTTCAGCGGTCTAGAGTCCAAGACGTAGAGCTGCGCGCCGCGGCTTTGAAATCGAAACTGAACTTCAATAAAGACTTTTGTATATAACAAGAACTGGCGTTGGTCCTTTGTGAGCTGGGACCTAGGGCAGCTCTGACACGAAGCTTTTCTTTTGTGGTCGTATACTGGCATTTGCAAACCTTTGGCTAAATGCATGCAGCGTTTGAGCTTTTGAGTCCGATTCTCCCAACCGATTAAGCCGTTCTGGATGGTGTCGAATAGAAACAAGATGGTGGTCCAAAAGGGGGGTTGGTTCAAGTGTTTTCGGCCACCTGCAGACTGCCAGTATTTTGTGGGATGCTGGTGTGCACATTTCAAGCGGAGGAAAGGTCTCTCTTGGCCCAGAGCCACAAAGAAACACACTTTTCTTCCCGTTTGGAAAGTGACCGCGAAACCCATTGAAAAATGGGGGCTGAAGGGATGATGAATGGCGAGACGTGTCAACATCCTATCAGAGAATCAGGATGAGAGAAGTCCCAGCGGCCTTTGGGCCTTCAATAGGAGACCTTCAGTTAGTTACTGGCAATGGGAGGGAGAGTGTGCTGGTCCCGAGGGTTAACCGTGTGGTGAGGTCCGAGTCCAGTCCGAGGTCGAGGGTGCGGTATGGAGGCTGTCTGTCAAAGCTGAAGCTGGGTCCAAGGCAGGGAGTCAGGTGAGGTCAGGAACTCTGGCAGGAGAGCAGGACAGGGTGCCGGCAGGAACAGGCTACCACCAACGTTGCTCCTGCAACGGGACTGGGGCTTGCCGGCTTTTATCTGCCCCAAGGCATAGGGCGGCCCCGGTCCACAGGTGACATGCCTCTCCTGGCCTGAGCCTCTGCAGCTCAGGAGAGGTAGGAGAGTTACCGGACCCAGAGGCAACCTCCTCTTCCCCTGACGGGGCTGTGAGTGGAGCACCTGCAGGCAATGGGTCCTCCTTCAACTCAGGAGCCAGAGCAGACTCAGCTGGTGCCTGCACCTGAGGATCCAGCACAGGTGAGGACCCTTCAGGCTCAAGCCCCAGCCCTGGCTCAGCTGGTTCTGGAGGCGGGGACTCCTGTGCAGGCTGGGATCCCTCAGGTTCAGCCTCCGAGTCCAAATCCCAGGCCATCACACCCACAGACTTTCTCCCTTCCCCTCGCTTCCAGGCGACAATCTTCAGACAGCCATCACAGTCGCCAGGACCTGTGGGATGTTCTCCTTTGGCACCAGAGTGATCCTGGTAGAAGCCCGGGAGGCAGAGGGCTCCAACCGGGCATCCGTTACTTGGCAGCTGATAGAGGAGGTGTTCAATTCAGATGAAAACATGGTAAGGCAGGAGCTCCAGAGCTCTTTGCATAGCTTCAATCTGGGTGGAATGGGTGTGCCCCCAAGCTGCTGACCTCGTTTGGCTGAGATGCTTCCAATTGCGCAAATTCTGAAATAAGTCACCGGGGCGTAATTCCTGACTTCCAGACTCCCGACATCTCCATTGACGTCTCTGATGCTAGTGGGAAAGAGAGGGACTTCCACTTCGCCTTGAACGGGGACACCTATCACGTCCTCATGAAACACTTCAGCAGCCTCCTGCCCAAGGTACACTGTGGGGAAGGCGGTGGGTGGTCCCTAGGGCTGGTGGCAGGGAGGGAATGAGGAATGGACCCCCCGTTGAGACCAGGACGCATCCTTAAGGGCGCTTCCTTGGAACCAGCCTGCAATGTGGGACTTTCTTTGGGCGGAAGGGGCCTCCAGGTGTGTGTCTTGTGAAGCAATAAACGTCCTGCGCTTTCAGGGTGGGCTTGTACTGGACCGTCTTGATCTTCTGTCCACGGCGCAAATGTTCTTTGGCGCTCCCAGATTTCTCCCGCGTCATTGACTCCTCTGCATGGCCTCCCTGGACTCCTCTGGGATACTGTTTCATAGAATTGTAGCATTCCGAACAGGAGGGATCCCCTCAGCGCCATCTAGTCCAGCCCTCTGCAGTGCTAAAGAATGCCAGATAGATGGCCATCCTGTGGGAATGTTCAGGGATGCAGGAGAGGATATATTGTTTGATTATAGGCTTTCCAACTTGTGTTAACAAGTTCCACAATTTAGCAGAGTAACATTCCCCCTTTTAAACTCGCAGCGGATGCGTTTGCTCAGCTAAAGCCTCTATAATAACTGTTCTGGTATTTTCCCCTTATTCCCTCATAAAAGATAAGACATGACACAGTCTTCTATAAAAGTATAAAAAGAGTTTACTCACACATCATTCTGTTCACAGTAGGATCCCAGAAGGCAGACTTAGCTTAGAAAAGTAACATACACCTGGAAACTATCTCATAAGGAGACAGTTACAGATAGGTAGCCGTGTTGGTCTGCCATAGTCAAAACAAAAAAAATTCCTTCCAGTAGCACCTTAAAGACCAACTAAGTCAGTTCTTGGTATGAGCTTTCGTGTGCATGCACACTTCTTCAGATCATGCGGCTCAGTGTGGTGCCTTCCATAGTTCCAGTTACAGATAGGTAGCCGTGTTGGTCTGCCATAGTCAAAACAAAAAAAATTCCTTCCAGTAGCACCTTAAAGACCAACTAAGTCAGTTCTTGG
Organism: Podarcis gaigeae; assembly: GCF_964106915.1. Classification (NCBI taxonomy): domain Eukaryota; kingdom Metazoa; phylum Chordata; class Lepidosauria; order Squamata; family Lacertidae; genus Podarcis; species Podarcis gaigeae. Next base: position 100,659,748 of record NC_139681.1, on the reverse strand, counting down.
TATGAGCTTTCGTGTGCATGCACACAATAATACTACAACCAGACCTAACACGGACACTGGCACCAGAGCCTGCAATAAACCCAGATGCCAACTTTGCTGCCACATACACCCGGACAACACCATTACTGGCCCCAACAACATCACACATACCATCTCGGGACTATTTAATTGCTCATCGTCTAACATTGTGTATGCCATCAAATGCCAACAGTGTCCTTCAGCTCTCTATATTGGACAAACAGGCCAGACCTTACGCCAAAGAATAAACGGACATAAATCGGACATCAGGAATCACAAGACAGAGAAACCAGTAGGAGAACACTTCAATCTCCCAGGACATTCTATACAAGATCTCAAAGTAGCTGTTTTACTACAAAGGAATTTCAGAAATAGACTGGAAAGAGAAGCTGCTGAATTACAACTTATCACCAAACTTAAAACCATGGAGAAACCTGGCCTGAACAAAGACCTTGGATTCTTATCTCATTATACATGACAAAGCCATTTTTCACATTTTCACCCCTTGCTTCCTCCTGTAAGACCTATTGCAGTCGTTAAGAGTCGTCAACAGGCTCATCACAGCCATCTGCCAATCACCCATTCCCACCACCCTTCTGAGTAATACCCCTCCCCACCTTCTCACTATATAGAAGGGTCTGGAAACTTCTGTTTCAGTGTATCTGAAGAAGTGTGCATGCACACGAAAGCTCATACCAAGAACTGACTTAGTTGGTCTTTAAGGTGCTACTGGAAGGAATTTTTTTGTTTTTTCATAAGGAGACAGTTTCTTTGTCCTCTCTTGACTGGAGGCCAAGAGAGCATCTTTGGCTAAGCAGATGTTGCTTCTTCGATGCATATAGTCAAAAAGAGAGAGAGATGGCTGCCCTGCCCTGTGCTTTTGTTGTTACCTGCACAGGTGAAGCCACGCCCACCTCTAGTCACATGCAGAGGCAGTCTGTCCCAGCCCAGAAGGAAACAGGAAGTTGACCTGCTGGCTGGACAAACATTCCTCCCCATGTGTAAACATGTTCACTCTAGGAATGTTGTACTCGATGGCTCTTGTGTTTCACATCCCACAGATCCAACCTCTGTTTAAAAACATTCAGTGAAGGAGACGCCACTAGATGAGGCTTAGGGTCCCTTCACACTCTACAATTCTATAATTCTGTGTTTGTTTGGTGGGGCGTTTTTTTCCTATCCACAGATCCTTCTGAACGCAACAGTGTTTGCCAGGATGTCTCCAGCGCAGAAGTCCAGCCTTGTGGAAGAATTTCAGAAGCTAGAGTAGGTTCCTTCCTTGCCATCGTGATTCTGGGAGCGGAGCTCAGGGGGAGAGGGAGAATGACCTTTTTGCCCTCACAGTAATGTTTAAGATATTCCTTGAATATAATTCATTCTTGATTTACCCTTTGCATCGAATACCCTCATACTCTCCCTGTCATTTTTGCCATTTGCAGATATTCTCATAGTTTAACTTGCCATTCTGATTTTGTAGGTATAGTTTCATTTTTCCAATACGTTGCAATAAAAATTCTGGCTGCGGATGTTGCATACATAAAGAGAGATCTCACTTCTTTTTTGATTTCAGTTGACATTATCCCTAATAAGAAGGCTTCTGGTCGTTTTGTGAATAGGATTTTTAACATCTTTTTTTTAAAAACAAAACAAAACAAAAACCTGAACTTTCAAATGATGTTCCCTCCTGTCTCCTAGCTACTACGTGGGAATGTGTGGCGATGGAGCCAACGACTGCGGGGTAGGTAATTAGATTTGTTTAATAATAATAATAATAATAATAATAATAATAATAATAATAATAAAGCTTGTGACCCACCCGGATCCCTTTCCCCATGGATGTGGCGGGTCCTAAGTGGAAACCAAAAGGCAATTCCTGTTCCTACAATACTTTTGATTCCATCTGAGATTGAAAGGGGGCGATGGCTGATGCTGCTGCTCTTTCAGGCCTTGAAGATGGCTCACGCCGGAATCTCCCTCTCGGAGCAAGAGGCTTCCGTCGCGTCTCCCTTCACCTCCCAAATCCCAAACATCGAGTGTGTGCCGGAACTGATCAGGTGAGTTTTGCCTCCTTCGCTTCCGTGGCTTTGTTCCCGCCAGGCCAAACCTCTCCGGAGGCGCCTTGTGGGACCCTGTCTGGCTTTCCTCCGCTGCCTCCTTCCTCCTGTTGTAATAATAATAATAATAATAATAATAATAATAACGGACCCTACGCAGGAGGAACCCAGAACAATGGTGCGCAAGCCCTTATATAGACTTCTGAAATTGCCCACCCTGTAGCCCAAGACCCCCCCAAAAAACATCATCCATACATCACAGAAGGAAACGGTCTACCACAGAACTCCTGATAATGGTCACTGATTGCTTTACCTGGTCAGCCTGGCCATTCTGTTGTGATGGTCAATATTTTAGTTTCCTGAATCCTGGTCACAGGCTCACCCTATTCATACACAAATACGCCCTTAAGACAGGATTTGTAAGTGAAAAGGCAATGGGATGGCTTTCCCCGCTTGCCTCCTTTACTGCAGAGGAATGCCGTATTTTTCGCTCTATAAGACACACTTTCCCCCTCCTAAAAAGTAAGAGGAAATGTGTGTGCTTCTTATGGAGCGAATGCAGGCTGCGCAGCGATCCCAGAAGCCAGAGGTGCACACCGATCCCTCTTGCTCTTCTGGCTTCAGCGAAAGCAACGCAAGGCCTCTTGAGCGCAGGGGGAGGCACTCCTGCCGCTTCGCTCCGGAGGCTTTGCGTTGCTTTCTTGTTTCCCTCCTCTGAAAACTAGGTGCGTCTTATGGTCAGGTGCGTCTTAGAGAACGAAAAATACGGCATTTGAGGTCATTGGAAGAATCCAAATGGCTTAAGGATTGCTCTCCCATACTATTTCAGACACATGGTTCATATGTTTAGATATGTGTGCATTTATGATTCCCCCCCCCCCTGTATTTGAGACCTTAAAATTCTTATCACGCTTCCTTCTGTCCTGCTGCTGCTGGCACTGCTGCCCTGGCCTCCATGTTGCAGCAGGTACCCACTGGGACTGGCACACTCCTGGCACTTGCCCTGACAAGCCTAGCCGCTTGCCAAGTCTTTCAGGCCCCGAGTTGTCCTTCCGCACTTGAGCTGCCTCTTTCTCTTCCCCAGGGAAGGTCGTGCGGCCCTCGTGGCCTCCTTCTCGGTGATTAAATACCTGACCCTGTACGGGATGGGCCAGTTCATTGGCACTGCTCTGCTGTATTGGGTACGTACATATGTAAACATTGATGGGTGTAGATGTCAGGACCTCGTCCTACACTTGAGTAGGACCCGGCAGAGACACATGCCTGACTGGCATGTTCCCTCCCTCCTGGTCGATCGTTCGGGAGCTTCAAAAGCTTTCTTCAGCCCGAACATCACAGTGACCCATGCCAACAGACACCGGCACACTTAGGGATCCGCAGAGTCTTTGCAGTTCGCGTGACAGACCTCAGTAACTCAGCATATTGGCTAATCTACTTTGCTTACATATAAACACACATGGAGCACTGCAAGATGGCTCCCTCTCTCTCTAGCATCAGACAGCAAAGAGAAAAAGAACAAAGGACAATAGTCCCACTTCACGGAACACAGGAACACAAACATCCTGTCTCCGTCACTTCCCACTCTGCGGAGTCAAAACATACACATGTGATAGACAAAAATCCCATGACTGCAATCACGGAGCAGGAATTCTAACCGTAAATTCAGCCAAAGGCCAAATGGTGGGTGACTGACAGCATGTGCCCCTAAACTGTAGTTCTAACTTGGAGGTAGACAATGGCTTCAGTTGAAGAGAGTCCTTTCTTTCTTTATTTTTATTACCGTAATTAATTAATATACTAATACTATTAATTACATTCCCTCCAAGGAGCTCAAGGTGGTTTCTATCTTCTCCTCCTCACCCGCAGCGAGCTGCATTTCTGAGTGAGGGATTTGAACCCTGGTCTCTCCCCAGGTCACAGCCAGATCCTTGAGCCACAGTGGTCCCCGTCTTTATAAAAAGCCTCCACCTAAAGGAGCAACGTGTTTGTTGCCTGGGATCCTGTAAGGCAGGGAAGTGATTTTGCCGTAATGGAGCGTGGACCTGTGTGCGAATCCAGGCCCAGCAAAACATCTTTGGGTGCCGTTGCAAAGCCCCATAGACTCTCCCACTCGGTCTGAGTTAATTCCATGACAATCTGAAGTTACAATCTGGGTAACAATCTGTCCACAAGCGGCAGGACTGAGAGCCCTCCGTGAACTCATTCTCTCTCTCTCTCTCTCTCTGCCCCACTTTTAGCAAATACAGATCTTTGGGAATATCCAGTACCTCCTTCAAGATGTCGGCATCACCCTAGTCGTTTGCCTAACAAGTAAGCAGATCACTGTGTTATGGGGTCGTGTATTTAGCAGGCGAGTTCCCTTGGGGGTTTGGGGCCGCTGCTACAAGGAAGGTGCACAGTCAGATATGAAATACACCAATTCCCTCTCGAGCTGAAGGGAGCCTGAATTTGACTTACCCCAACCTGAATGAACAAGGGACGTGGGTGGCGCTGTGGGTTAAACCACAGAGCCTAGGACTTGCCGATCAGAAGGTTGGTGGTTCGAATCCCCGCAATGGCGTGAGCTCATGTTGCTCAGTCCCTGCTCCTGCCCACCTAGCAGTTCGAAAGCACGTCAAAGTGCAAGTAGATAAATAGGTACCCCTCCGGCGGGAAGGTAAACGGTGTTTCCGTGCGCTGCTCTGGTTCGCCAGAAGCAGCTTAGTCCTGCTGGCCACATGACCCGGAAGCTGTGCGCCGGCTCCCTCGGCCAATAAAGGGAAGGGCAACCTTTCTAAACTCTTCGCTTTCTCCATGCCGTGTCTTCCTCCCCACAGTGAGCCTGACCCACGCCTACCCCAAGCTGGCCCCCTACCGACCCCCCGGGCGGCTCCTCTCCCCGCCGCTCCTGCTCTCCATCATCCTCAACGTCCTCTTCACCCTCACCGTCCAGGTCTTCGCCTTCCTGTATGTGAAGCAGCAGCCCTGGTACTCTGTCCTGCGCAGCCACAGGTGAGGCCCCCATCCAAAGAGCGCACCTCCCAGGGAGAGGCTTAGAGGTGGGCTGGGGTGGGTGGCCAGGGGGTGCCGTTTCCCTCTTGCTGGTGTCTAAGGGTAGAGGCTCCCCTTATTCCCAGAGGCAGCAGTGGGAGGGTGGGGCTGGAATCTCCCTTGGAGCTCACCCAGGCCACATCTCATGGAGGATACCCCCGATTTTCTCACGGGGAAGTCATACGAGATCCTCTCTCGGTGGAGCCTTCCTTCTGATCTGCTTGTGGGGAGGTTAGATGCCTCATCCTTTTGAGCTGCAAAGTATCTCCTTAAAATAAAGAATTGGGAGGTGGTGCTGGGTGCTGAAGGGGCAACAGGGTTTAGTGAGCAGGAAGAACCTGTGACAGGGGACAGTTCAGACTCTGAGGCTGGAGCAGAGGAGTGGGTTCAAGAGGCTGCTGCAGAATCCAGAGAGGCTGCGATATGTGAGATGTGATCCATGAGAGGCAGTCAAGTACAACATTCATTCTAATGCTAGAAAAGACATGCGAGGGAATGTTTGGTCCAGCCAGTTGAAACTTCCTGTTCCTCCTGGCTGGAGCATCCTTCCTTTTGCATGTGATAGAAGGTGGGAGTGACCTCACCTGCCCAGGTAACAAAAGAACGAGTCACGCAGCACACCTCCCTCTTTTTGACCTCCTTCTTCGTTTGACCAGCTTCTAGCTAGGACTGCTCTGCTAGCTCTCAGCTGGCAGAAGCACTGGGATTATTCCTCCATATGGGGTAGATCCCCATGTACATATTTGTAACTAAGTCTGCCTTCAGGAATCCAACTATGAACTGATGTGACTAAACTTCTTTCATCAACTTTGAATAAGATTGTGGCCTCTTTATTCTTTTAAGAGGGATTCAAGGGAACTTACCAGGAATGTACAATTCAATCTGAGACAGACTGAATTGTATAATAGTGAGAGGCTCCCACGAGCCTGCAACCAGCTATCTGCTGTGCGTGTAAGAAGGCGAATGTAAACTCTACTAAGGATCTTGCTAGGGCAAGTTAGGAAGGATATTAATTAATATATCCTCTCTTGCCACCCTGAACATTCCCACAAGCTCCCTTTCCCCTGTTCTCCCAGAATAAGGAGGAAAGCAGAACAGAGACCAGAGGTGCTCAGGCGCAGTTTGAGACGGCTTGGGAAACATCCAGGAGAGGAGGAGCCTTAGGTGGAAAGCAGGAACCTTCAGCCTGGCAACGGCTTCATGGGGCCAAGACCTGCTGGGAAGGGATGCTGAGACCACTAGGCTGAGTTGCCTGCCATTTCTTTGAATGAAGAGTTAACTTGGCCAGCATCTGCCTCTGCCTCTTCATTCTGACCTGCATCTGACCAGGACAATGAGGCAGAGGAAGTAACTCTGGGTGGGGTGTGTGTCTTCCTTCCAGGGGGTGCCCTACTGCAGACCACCCTGTGTCCCTGGGCAATGGGACGGCCAGCAACGCCACGGCCCCGGAGCACTCCGTCCTGAGCTATGAGGACACCACCCTCTGGCCACTGGTCACCATCAACTGCATCATCGCAGCCTTTGTCTTCTCCAAGGGGAAACCCTTCCGGAAGCCCATCTACACCAACTGTGAGTTAACGGGGAGGGGGCAGCGGACCCTCACGCCCTTTTCTGCCTTTTCGGTTCATGATGACTTCTGCCCCACCCAGCCCAGCAGAGACCCCAGAACCAGCCTCGCCAGGGGTCTGGTTGTGGGCACAGCCCAGGTAGCGTTTTCCTGCAGTGCTCAGAGAGCTTTCCATGCATTGTCTCTTTGCTCCTTATCACACTCTGTGGAAGGAAGTGTGATGGTTCTAGGGGTTGCTCGTGCGTAAGCCGGTGCAAACACCTGACTGTATTGCCTGAGTGAACCTTTTCTGTCCGGACAGCCACTCACCCGTGGCTGTCTCAATCGCTGGCAGAATCTGTCAGTGGGCGTTTCTTAAACTTCTTCCAGCAAAGAAGCTCTTTGACGCCTAGTCTCCTCCTACTCTCTCTGCGCGAAAGCCTTCTGCGCAAGGAGGGCGTAGGCAGCGGAGGACCTCTACTCTCCCCGCTGGTCCCAGGCAAGGGATCATGGGACCGCCTCGCTGCTTCCCCCATCTGCCCCCCTTCTCCACTGGTGCTACGCTGATTCTCTTCCCCAGAAGATGGGCTGCCCCTCCCAATCCCGGGATGCTCTCTGGAATCCCTCTGGATTTTGCTCTCTCCCTCCGGCACTGATGGCAGCTCCCTGACAGGAAGGAAGGAAGGAAGGAAGGAAGGAAGGAAGGAAGGAAGGAAGGAAGGGCTTATCAACATTGTCACTTGACCCATATTTTGACTGCATTTTGTACCAATTATTTCCTTGTTTTTCCATGGCTGGACCTTGTGAAAATCAGATCTTACCTGTTGAATTGAAGCTCAGGGGAGCAAGATTTCTGCATTTTTCCATGCACCTGACTAGGTCCAGTGATTCAACAGGTTCAGTTCTTGGACTCAGGGGAATTAATGAGTGCAAGATGTGATCAAAATATGGGCCAGGCAAACATGGAAGAAAGGAAGGAAGGAAGGAAGGAAGGAAGGAAGGAAGCCATTGTGGTGGCAGCAGGAGCAGCCCCAGTGACCAGTCGCCCTTCCTGAGGTCCAGGGGCACATGGGAACCTGCTTGGTAATAATAATAATAATAATAATAATAATAATAATAATAATAATAATAATAATAATTTATTATTTATATCCCACCCATCTGGCTGGGCTTCCAACCAAATATTAAAATACAGTAAAACATCAGTCATTAAAAACTTCCCTATACAGGCCTGCGTTCAGGTGTCTTCTAAAAGTCCGGTAGTTGTTGTTCTCTTTGACATCTGGTGGGAGGGAGTTCCACAGGGTGGGCGTCACTACAGAGAAGGCCCTCTGCCTGGTTCCCTGTAGCTTTGCTTCTCGCAGGGAGGGAACTGCCAGAAGGCCCTCGGCACTGGACCTCAGTGTCCGGGCTGAACGATGGATGTGGAGACGCTCCTTCAGATACTGTTGTTGCCTCCCATCTCCCGTTGCTCTTCCTGACCCTACAGCCCCGCCCTCCCCCCGATTCCTGGGCTTCACTGGGGGCTCTTCCTCTTCTTGATTCCCCAGATATCTTCTCTGGCCTGCTGTGTGTCCAGCTCGGAGTTTCCCTTTTCCTTTTCTTCGCTGACCTGGACCCCGTCTACAGAGGAATGGAGGTGAGTTGGAAGTGCCTAGCGAGAGACTCCAAGGGAGGGTGGATGGTGAAGCCGGAGCTCCCCTCAACCGGCACCAGATTGGAGCGCCATGCTCTCCGCTTGGGGCAAAACGCAGAGCCCTGGGCCGGGCTGCAGGGGTGGGGGGTGCGGAAGGAGGGGGCAGGTGCCAGGCAGGTTGACCTGTAGGCGCTGCAGAAGTCTAAGCAGCTTGCAACCTCTTTCCTCACAGTTTCTCTGCACCCCAACCATCTGGAGGGTGTATGTGCTGCTGATGCTGCTGGTGGCCTTCTCCGTCTCGTTCTTCGTGGAGGTGAGCAGGCGAGCGTGATTTCAGGAGTCTGGCTGCTGGCCCATCTAGTCCAACGTTGTCTACACGGACTGGCAGCAGCTGTCCACGGTTTCAGGCAGGGGTCTCTCGGTCCCAGCGGGGATTGAACCTGCTTGCAAGGCCAACGCTCAGCTTCTGAGCTACAGCTTTTCATTTCCCCAGGAACTGGCTCAGAGTTTTCCCTTCCAGCAGAGCGCTCCCTCCTCCCAGTGCTTGCGGGAACCTGCTGGTGGTGGTTCAGGGGATGTGGAGGGGATTTGGGGGGTTAAAGAGGGTCAGGAAAGCGATCCCTCGGGCTCAGCATCCTCCTCCTGCTCACCAACAGATGATGATGATGATGATTAATTAAATTGATATACTGCCCTTCATCTGAAAATCATAGGGCGGTTTACAACATAACAAATACAAAATGAAGACACAGAATCCTAATCCTAATAATAACCCCAATAAGCCCCCTACCCCAAACACATTTTAAAGGGCATAGCATGTTGTTCATCCCAACGCCTGGTTGAAGAGGACCCTTTTCGCCTGGTGCCTAAACATGTGTAATGCAGGTGCCAGGTGAGCCTTCCTGGGGAGAGCATTCCACAAGTGGGGAGCCACCACCGAAAAGGCCCTGTTCTCATGGGGCCACCCCTCTTGCGGAGCAGGCACACGACAACGGGCCTCAGAAGATGATCTTAGGATCCGGGTTGCTTCACGTGGGGAATATTGTGGTCCTGATCCATTCCAGGCTTTAGAGGTCAAAAGCGGCCCTTTGAATGATGCCCGGAAACTAAGTGGCAGCCGGTGCAGTCGGGTCAGGATCGGTGCAATAGCCTCAAACCGTCTTGCCCCCGGTGATTAAACTAGCCACTGAATTCGCAATGAGGCAACTTTCCCCTCATAAAACAAGGACCGCAAATAGAGCAATATTGGACCTCTGAGAAGTAAAAGCATGCATATGTACTCAGTATTTGGTTTGGGCTGCTTTTGCATCAATTACTGCCTCAATGCGGCGTGGCCAATCAAGCACAGTAATCCCGTGGGCATTGAACAAGGTTTTGGTACTTTTGGCAGTGTGGGCAGGTGCCAAAGTCCTGCTTTGAAAACGAAGTCAGCATTAGAATTAATATTCTAATTTTCTGAGATTGTTAATTTGGGGTTTTCATCAGCTGTAAGCCATGATCATCACAATTATAACAAATAAAGGCTTGACATATCTCGCTTTGCATGTCATGAGTCTATCTCATATATGAGTTTCACCTTTTAAGCTGAATTACTGAAATAAAAGTTCATTTCCGAGTTTCACCTGTATAATACCAGGTAAAAATGCTTCTGTGGTTTTTAAGAATGGATGGGCCCCTTTCTCATGCTCCCATGTTCTTTGCAGGACGGCATCCTGCAGAACCACCGCCTCTGGCTTCTGATCAAGGCCCTCTTCCGCTTCCGCTCCTCCAGCCAGTACCGGAAGCTGCAGCGGCAGCTGGAGGAGGACGCCAAGTGGCCGCCCACCAGCCAGAAGGACTTTGCAGAAGAGCCCAAGAGTGGCACTTACGTCAACCCCGTCTATGATGAGGCGGGAGAGAACTAGCTGGGGAGGCCGCAGGCTGGCCCAGGAGGACTTGCCAAAAGGGACTTTTTGTGTGCAGAGAGACTGATGGAAACCCATGGGAGATTGTGCTCCTAGGAAGCCCCTCTGACGGTGTGCACAGAGCCTGCCTTTGCTCATCCAGCTCAAGGAGGTTTGCCAGGGGGGCATTTTGCTGTTGGCTCTGCCTGAGTGGGGAAACCTAGGGCTTGATCCCTGTGCCCACGCAAGAGATCTCAGCCTCTTCCACGGGGATCCAGGCTGCTCCAGCGGAAGGGACACATGAAGGAACACCGTCCGCCATGTGGAAAACAAAGACAACTCTGTATTTTTGCTTTCCAAAAGAGAATAAAGTGGGTTTTTTTTTTTCTTTTATGATCGTTGCCAGCCATTTATTTGGGGTTCTGCTACTTGCAAAAATGTGCCGCAGAGTTGGTGCATCTTTGTGTATATGGAGGGCAGGACAAGGTTTGGGGGGTTTGGGGAGGAGAGGGAAGACTTCACAGGCATTAAGATGAACGTCATTGAGTTGTCGGGTTGGAAGGGACCCCAAGTCATCTAGTCCAACCCCCTGGAAGGCAGGAATCTCAGTGACAGAATCCCTGACAGGTGGTCGTCCAACCTCTGCTTAAAAGCTTCCAAGGAAGGAAAGTCCTCCGTCTCCCAAGGTCATTCGCTCCGCTGTCAAAGAGCAATCACTGTCAGAAGCCTATTCCTGATGTTGAGTCGGAATCACCCTTTTGGTAACTTGAAGCCCTGGGTTCGGGTCCTGCCTTCTGGGGCAGCAGAAAACCTTCCAAGGGGCAGTCCTTGAAATGTTTGAAGATCCCTCTCATGCGGCCTCTCAGTCTCCTTTTCTCCAGGCTTATCGCGACCCGACTCCCTCAAACATTCCTCATAAGGCTTTGGTCCTAAATTCAGACATTCTCTCTCAAACAGTCAGAAAGTTGGTGTTTAACGTGCTCCTTCTCTGTGTTGTTATAGGAATCCAAAGGTCTCAAATATAGAATAGGTAAAGGGACCCCTGACCGTTAGGTCCAGTCGTGGATGACTCTGGGGTTGCGGTGCTCAACTCACTTTACTGGCAAAGGGAGCCGGCGTACAGCTTCCGGGTCATGTGGCCAGCATGACTAAGCCGCTTCTGGCAAACCAGAGCAGCGCACGGAAACGCTGTTTACCTTCCTGCCAGAGCGGTACCTATTTATCTACTTGCACTTTGACGTGCTTTCAAACTGCTAGGTTGGCAGGAGCAGGGACCGAGCAACGGGAGCTCACCCCGTCGTGGGGATTTGAACCACCGACCTTCAGATTGGCAAGTCCTAGGCTCAGTGGTTTACACCACAGCGCCACCTGCATTAATAATTGCACAAGGCAAACACACATACATAAGTATATAAACCACATGTCTAGAGCAGTGCAGGAGAGCAATCCAAAAGCCATCTTGGCTCTCCAAAAGACCCCACGGAAGCAGAAAGTCATCTGGGGAAGTTCCTGAAGGGATTCCTCTCCTAGATCAAGGGACCGCCTTGGCCTTAATGGTCGTGGTTTGCCCAATGCAAATGTTTTGTGTAAACTGTGGCTGGAACTAGGCGAAACTTGCTTAATCCTCAGGAATATCACCCCTTGGCCTGCCTGAGCCACAGGAACCTGGTGTGTGATGTGATTTCTGACTCTCCAGGGCAAAATACCAAAAAAACTGCTCCTTTATCCCTTTATACCCAAGACCCTATATAGAGTCCTTATGTAGGTTCTGTATCGGTAAGAGAAAATAACAAATCCATATTCTCTCTTTGGCCTCTGTTAAACACAATTGAAAGTTGGTACCAGTGACTGGTGTGATAAGACAATGGGTTAAGGTCAGAAATATGAAATTGGGGAAAAACAAGAGAGGAAAAAGTAGGAACAAGTAAAAAAATATTTCTCCCGACCACCCAGAACATGGGAAGTCCCCTCAAAAATTTTAATTTGGAATGTATAATTGTCTTTATTATTTGTATTATGCTGTGGCAAGATTAGATAGAGCTGACCTGAATTGCCTTCCTTGGCTTCTTCCACTTGGCTGCGTCTCCAGCGGCAAATGTCGATCCATTTTGTTGCACAAAAGCCGATCCATTTTGCAACGCCAGACTGTCCAAGCCAGTGCCGGATTTATGTACATACGTAAAGCTAAACAAGCTCTAGCTTAGGGCCCCGCTTTCTTGGGCCCCCCAAAAAATTTAAAGGGAAAAAAATCTGGATGTACATTTCCAAAATATAAGATAAAAAACAAATAAATTAAAACCTACCTACAGCAACAGTGTTTTGTGTTGTGTAGGTGCCTATTTTGTTATGTGCAAATGGCTTGAAATGCCTATTATGTGCCTCAATTACCATATAGCATATATTCAACACAAAAAAGTGACAATTTGTAGTTGACAAAGGACAGCTGGACATATAAAGGGCCCCATTGTTAAATATGTAAAGAGTTTTCAAATATGTCAGAAGGAAAATAAGAAAAGTTCATCATGCCAGATTTAAAGTGTTCATAAGTGAAGTAACCAAGGAAATAATTTTAAAAAGAAAAAAAATCAAATAAACAATACAATTGTTAACAATACAATTAGAAACGTTTGCTCTCTATCTGTGAATTTGGCCCCACAATCTTCTTTTGGATCTTGAAGAGTAAATCAGTTATCAAATTAATGGTTTCCATACTTCGTTGAAGGTTCCTTGCCAATAGTCATCAGTGGAAAAGCATGAATTCATCAGAAATACATTAATTCTGGTCATTTTGAATATCAGCCAATGTTCACTGGCTACAAGATTCATTAGATAGGAAGAGAGGGGAACCAGCGCTAGCACAGTGGTTTAATCATTGGTGGTGGTGCTCTGGTGTGCAGATGCTGCTCCAATTCCTCCTATTGTGAGAAATAGCAATGGTTCGTTAATTCAAGGCTACATGCCCTGCTATCTGCAGGCTCAGGGAAGAAAGGAGAACGACTCAAAGGAGCAACAGAGACATAAGCAGAGCCTTTCAATATGCAAGCCCCAGTTGAACACACAAACATGGCCAGGCTAAAGGTGCAGCAGACCACCAGGAGAAGCCAATTCGCAAAATTCTTTGTGCACCCTTCATGCTCATCCAGGGCTGTCTTACCCATGGGTGCTAGGGGTGCAGGGCACCTGGGCGCCGGGCTCTCAGGGGCGCCAGGCCGAGAGTCCGGGGCCCGAGAGTTAAGTCCGGGGAAGAGCTCGCCCGTCGGTCGGAGTGCTACAGCGCGCTCTGCAAATAAGGGCAGCTCTGCGCCACGAGTTCGGGGACGACCGAGCCAGCGAGACGCTGAGGCAGCCGGCCGGCTCTGCCCTTCTACGTGCCTGGGACTGGGCAACCGGGCAGAGGGGGGCGACTGGCAGATCTTTGTACTCCGGCGCCGCATATGCTCAGTCTCACACAGGGCCGGTCATCTTGCATGACCTCAAGGACGTGCTTTACAACCGAGGGTGAGTGCTGAAGCACTGATATGAAACGGCAGGGGTCTTCTTCGTTCCTTTAGCCACCCCAATTGCCAGTCAACCATGCCATTCTAGTATAGCTAAGCCCAGGCCCACCCTGAGGAACCTTACTTGGTGTGTGGTGAGGGTGGCTTACCTGGGCAAAATCCCTCTTCTAAGGAAAGGTCATCCACAGCCATGTCACTGTGGACATCTTCGCCCCGCATACCTTCGAGGATTATCTAGGGAGAAGCAGCATCTTCGGTCAGGATCCTAGCCAGGCGAGGCTCCCGTGCTGCTGGTTACACCTGCAGATGCATCACCTGACCGTGTCCCCCTTACCTGCACGTTTTCTCCATGAGCCACACTCACTTCACCTCTGTGCCACTGGTCCCCTTTGTTCCCGGTTTGACTCCAGAGGATCACAGGCGCGGCGCCACCAGAGATGACTAAAATGCGCAGTGTCATTGTTTGAGCTGCCCCGTACATGTGATACCAGAAGCGGAGGCAGTGGGGCCTGGAGGAGTCACAGATGGGGCTGACCAGGTGTGTGATGTCCCCTGTGTTGGTAGCACTGCCATCCAGGTAGATAAAATGGCCCTCTGAAAAAGAAATCCACATGTGAAAGAGACAGACCCCTACATGGTCTGATGGCTGGGGGGTCGGCAGCTGCTTTGCCCCCCGTGGGTCTTCTGCAGAGCAGCAGAAAACAGGCCACACAGTGACCTCATCTAAAGGTAAAGGTAAAGGGACCCCTAACCATTAGGTCCAGTTGTGGCCGACTCTGGGGTTGCGGCACTCATCTCGCTTTACTGGCCGAGGGAGCCGGCGTACAGCTTCCGGGTCATGTGGCCAGCATGACTAAGCCGCTTCTGGCGAACCAGAGCAGCACACGGAAACGCCGTTTACCTTCCCGCCGGAGCGGTACCTATTTATCTAATTGCACTTTGATGTGCTTTCAAACTGCTAGGTTGGCAGGAGCAGGGACTGAGCAATGGGAGCTCACCCCATCACGGGGATTCGAACCATCGACCTTCTGATCAGCAAGCCCTAGGCTCTGTGATTAACCCACAGCGCCACCAGCAGCCCTCATCTGGTTGGTTGCTATTATTACAAGGAGAGCACAATTCCAGCTTCCCCTTTTGCATCAGCAATCCCTGGCGGAAGCCTCTGGAATGTCTAAGACTGGTGGGCTCATGAGGGCACACGGGTTTCCTATCTGTCCTGCTCCCCCAGTGGGGATGCCCTCATTCCTCCTCACCTCCTGAAGTGTGGTCTTGGGCTGGTCCAGTGTTTAACGTGGGCGTTGGGCCTTTGTGGCGCGTCCAGTTAAAGGCGTTGGAGGCCAGCTGTTTCCAGGAGCAGAAGTCCACATCAAAAGAGCAAGAGAAATTGCATCGAGTGGAGGAACCTGACAGAGCAAGAAGGAGAAAGGTGGATGAGTACATCTTTAGCCTGATGTAGAAGACACTCCCCTAAACCTCTTTACGTTCCCTGTTCATGCTCAGGCTGGTGCGCAGCTGGTCTTGCATCATCTCAGGGTCACGCTTCTCAACCCAGCGTGAGATTTACAATACTAATAAAGTGCTGACGTAAAAAGCCAGGGATGTTTCTCTCCCCTTCCTCCTGCCACCCATGGCCCCTAAAATAGCCCAGTGGCGTAGCGTGGGTTGTCAGCACCCGGGGCAAGGCAAGTAATTTGTGCCCCCTAACCCATGGATTTGTGCCCCCTAACCCATGGATTTGCGCCCCCTAACCCTAACCCCCAGATGTTGCGCCCGGTGCGGCCGGCCCCCCTGCACCCCCACGCTACGCCACTGAAATAGCCCACACTAATCTAATAATAATAAGGTCCATGAATAACAACACCATAGAGGTCCCGGGCCCTAAGGAAGTCAGACTATCCTCCACCAGGGCCAGGGCCTTCTCAGTGATGGCTCCGACCTGGTGGAATGCTCTGTCCCAGGAGACCAGGGCCCTGCAGGATTCAACCTCCTTCCACAGGGCCTGTAAGACAGAGCTATTCTGCCTGGCTTTCAATCTGAACTTAGCCTGATCTTTTATTCCCCTTCCTTCCTTCCCCCTCTCCTTTTTATGAAGATTCCCCGCTCTGAGACCCCACAGCTAATTCTCCCCTGGTCTCTGTGCTGGCCCAAATAGGACTTTAGCCAACTAGCCCTGGTGGTCATCTAATGTTTATTGGATGGATTTCCCCCCCTAAATTGATTTTTGAATTCTGAATTTATCGTTATTCACGTTTTATACTGTATTCTAAGCTGTTTTTTGTTACATCAATTGTTTTAGATTTGTTTTTCTGAACCGGGAAGGGCAGGGTAGAAATAAAAAATTATTTATTTAATTTATTTACATTATTTAATAATGTACAGCCAAACTGGAACAGACTGGGGAGTCTCACCTGGGCAATCTTCCGCTTCTATCGAGAGGTCATCCAGAGCCACGACACTCTGGGAGTTTTCCCCCCACACCCCTTCCAGGAGTATCTAGGAAGAAGAAGCATCTCTAGTCAGTTTCAGGGGTGGACAAGACTCAGGTGCTGCTGGTCACACCTGTGGTTGCATTACCTGCAAACCTCTTCCCTGAGGTACACTGACTTCACCTCTGTGCCACTGGTCGCCTTTGTTCCCAGTCTGAGACCAGATCAACTTAGGTTTTCCGATACCAGAGACCACATAAACGCGCAGCGCCATTTTTGGGGATGTGCCATACATGTGATACCAGAAGAAGAGGCATTGTGGTTTGGTGGGGCTGCACTTTGAGCTGACCAGGTGTGCCCCCTCTTGCGAGTTGGTTTGGTTACCTTCCAGGTAGATGTAGTAGCCCTCTGAGAAAGAGAAGCACATAGGAATGTGAGGAATCCTTACATTACCTGATCCCTGGTGAGCTGTGGTGGCACTTGATCACCACAGAAAACAGGTAATAGTAAAGGTAAAGGACCCCTGGACGGTTGTCCAGTTGAAGGAGACTATGGGGTTGTGGCGCTCATCTCGCTTTCAGGCAGAGGCAACCGGTGTTTGTCCGCAGACAGCTTTCTGGGTGATGTGGCCAGCAGGACTAAACCACTTCTGGCATAACGGGACACTGTGACGGAAACCAGAGCGCATGGAAATGCTGTTTACCTTCCTGCCACAGTGGTACCTATTTATCTACTTGCACTGGTGTGCTTTCGAAGTGCTAGGTTGGCAGGAGCTGGGACAGAGCAACGGGAGCTCACTCCATTGTGTGGATTTGAACTGCCAACCTTCTGATCAGCAAGCCCAAGAGGCTCACTGGTTTGGACCACAGCGCCACCCGTGTCCCAGGCAATTGTGCCTCAACTGGCAGGTTACCACCAGCGATTGGAGGAGAAAGTTTGAGCTTCCACTGCTGCATCTGCAATCCTTGGTGGAAGGCTCTGGGGTGCCTGAGGCTGGGTGGCCCCTGGATTTCATGGAGAGTGTGAGCGTCTCCTATCTGCCCGTCTTCCCTGCCCTGGAGATATTGATCTCTCCCTTACCTCCAGAGGTGTGGTCAGAAGATGGGCCTGTGCCAGGTGAGGCTGCTCGGCCTTTGTGCCGCACCCAGTCAAAGGTGTCAAAAATTGATTGTGTCCAGGAGCAGAGGCCCCCATCAAAGGAGCAGGAGAACTTGCACTGAACAGGAAACTCTGGAAACAACAAGAGGAGAAAGGTTGATGGGCCTCCCTGGAAATGTCAGTCCAGCAGGACCGAGTGTGCGTGCGCCCAGCTTCTGTCTGCAGATGCCCATACTAGAAGTCACCCTTCTTGGAACTGAATGGGCACTGCCAATCCCTTGGTTTGTTGTGGGCCACAGCAGCCACAGTCAGAGTGAGAATGGGAAAGGTGGACATGCATCCTTGGAAGGCCCATTCCAGAGGCCCACAAGGGACAAGAGCTGCACGCAGTGGGCCCCATGCAGTCTCTGTGTTGCTCTTCCTGCAGCTGGATGGCCACTGCAGATCCATTGTCACAAGAGGGTCACGGGAAGCCCAGAACGTGAGGAGGGAAGGGCAGTCTGGTCCCTGCATCATCAACAATGCGTTTGGAGAAGAACGTCCAAGATGAGTGAGAGCTTTTGCTTTTCACGTGATGGGCTTATCTTAACAGATGTTTCACCATCTCACCAATCTTCAGTGAAGAGAAAGACTGAAAAGGATGTGTTAAGATGGACCAACCATGTTCCAGTGGTACCTCGGGTTATGTGCGCTTCAGGTTACATATGCTTCAGGTTCCGCTAACCCAGAAATAGTACCTTGGCTTAAGAACTTTGCTTCAGGATGAGAACAGAAATTACACGATGGTGGCGCAGTGGCAGCAGGAGGCCCCATTAGCTAAAGTGGTGCTTCAGGTTAAGAACAGTTTCAGGTTAAGAATGGACCTCCAGAATGAATTAAGTTCTTAACCCGAGGTACTACTGTATAAGCAAAAGCTCTCGTTGATTATTGCAATGTTCTCTAGACCCACAGTTAAGGAAATAACATATCTAATACTTTGGGAACTGGGCGAATCCAAGGTCAGCGGAGGAGAGATTCATAACCTGAAATGTAGGCTTTGGTACCTTCTCCCATTGTCCTAGAGGCCCCCCGCTTCCCCCCAATGCAGCCGATTACCACTGTTGACCCTGCGCTCCTTCTGTGGACTTCCAGGGCAATGTCTTCAAAAAATGCAGAATGCAGCAGGAGAGGATTTCAGTGCGGAAGACCACCTCCAAAACCACTCCTGATGCTCGCCAGTGCTCTGCACTCCCCTTAACAAGCAACACTAGAATCCAGGTGTGTATCCAGAGGAAACATTGGAAAATGAAGCAGAGAACGGAAAGGCCAGCAAAAGCCACAGGGGAAAATCAAGGGGATCTTTATGCCAGGAAAGCTCACCTGTGGCTGGAGGGGCTGTGCTGCTGGTGGTGGGGGTGGGGGTGATGGGGAGAGGTGTGAGAGCTGCTGGTGTCAGTCCTATGTGGAGAATTGGGAATGGAAAATGTGTCAAACCAAAATGGTTAGTTTCCAAAGGTATTGATGCCAGTTATGCAGGAGACTCCAGGAGAAGCCGGTGCCTGAAGCCTCCTTCTGGGTTCCAGACATGCAGCCTTCATCCCACACCAGGGACCCCTTGCTGGGGCTGAAGAGGAGGCATGTTTGGCAGATTGAGCCTGTGACACAACCCAAGGTGGGCTCTGAAGAACTGACAATTAACATCACCAGCAGGATTTGTTAATGTATCTATTGTTGAACATCAAAGTAACCTACTGTGGAAAACCGATTAGACAAATATTAGCATGTAAACATGAAACATGGATTACAATAGCTTGGATGTTTCTCTCTCATGCCCACAGAGCACAGCATTGCCAAAATAACAAGCTATACCGGGAATATTCAGAGCTCTGCTGATGCTCTGCTCTCCCATCCAGACACAGCATTGATCTTACCTGGGCAATCTCCCTCTTCCAGGGAGAAGTCATCCACAGCCACGACACTGTGGACGTCTTCCCCCGGTTCGCCTTCCACAATTATCTAGGGAGAAAAGGCATCTCCCATCAGCTTCATGGCCAGACAAGGCCACACCTGCAAGGGGCATCCCCTGATAGGGTCTCCGTTACCTGTGCTTTCTTCCCTTGAGGCATGTTGACTTCGCCTCTGTGCCACTGGTCCCCTTTGTTCCCAGACTGTGACCAGATCAGCTCACGGGATCCGCCCTCAAAGGCCAAATAGAGTCGCAGGGCATTTCTTTGGGCCGCACCGCGCATGTGGTACCAGAAAGAGAAGCAGCGGGGCCTGGTGAAGGTGTAGAAAGGACTGGCCAGGCGTGTTGCATCCCCTTCTTTGGCAAGATGGCCTTGCAGGTAGATGAAATAGCCCTCTGGGGGGGGGAGAAGAACCACACATGTAAGGGAGCAGCACCTTCTATTGGCAGTTTGCCACCAGGGCATGTAGAAGGAGTGCCAAGTGCAGGACCCCTTGATATAAGGCCTTTGGAGGAATGGCTGGCTGCCCCATTTCATTGAGAGCTCCAGGTGCCAGTCCAGGCCAAAGTGGTCTCCTGGAAGGCTTCTGGAAATGGTGATAGTTTGATCTTCCTCACCTCCTGCGGTGTGGTTGGAGGACAGTCCAGTATCTGCTGTGTGTGTTGGACCTTTGTGCCACGTCCAGTTAAAACTGTTGGAGGCCATTTGTCTCCAGGAGCAGAAGTCGATGTCAAAGGAACAAGACAAATCAGGGTGAAGGGAAGGCTCTGGCAAAGCAAGGAGAAAGGTTGGTGTGGAGGTTTGGAGGGGCGGGTTGTCCAGTATGGCAATTTGGGACAGGAGGACTCCGTGGTCAGTGGGGCTGCAGTTCATTACCAGAAATACACAATTGGTTTCCTTCTCCCCCTGTCCCCATCCCCCAGACCACAGCAGAGGAACACGATCCAACTGTATGCCAGTGCTAATGCTGTCCTGGACTTCCAGAGTAACACCTGCCAAAATGAAGAGTTCAGAAGGAGAAGAATTCAAGGCTGAAGTCCAGCTCCGAGTCCACTCCTAATGCTCCCCTTAGCAAGCCGTACTTGAATCCAATCTAGTATCCAGAGGAAATCTCAGAAAATGTATCAGACAACTGAAATTGTGGTGATCTTGACTCTAGAAAACTCACCTGTGGTAGGAGGGGCTGTTCTGATCGTGGTGTTAGAGGTGCGAAATGAGGTGGTTGACAATGTTTCTGCAATGATGAGAAACAGAATAGATTCTTGAATGCAACCATATCTCCCATGCTATCTGGAGCAGAAAGGAGCAGCCCTAAAAGCAGTCACAGAGTGGCTTCCAGAATGGTTTCCATAGAAAGTCTCAATGTTAAGATACTTAGTTTAGGGTGGAATTCAACGCTGTGATGTGATGCAAGTTCCACCTGGGAAAGCGCTGCATTTTGCTGGATGAAACAATCTCCCCTTTCCTTTTCCCATGTTGTACTCTAGGTGTTCTGCTGACCACCACAACCCCTGCACAACATCAGGGGGCACACAGGGTGTCTGGTGGGCACAGGAGGGACGTTCCCATTGCACAAACGTAAGTATTCCCTCATGGATTCTGCTGACTGGTCTCCTGACGTGGACATCAGTGGTAGATTGCAAACCACAGAGATTGTTCCCACTTTGGTGAGGAAGCCATTAAGCCAAGAGGGTGAAAGAAAAAGCCAATTAAGGGATACATCTTTGTGTTGATTAATTGCCTGCCTTTCCAACAATTAATCAGTACAGTTTGCACTTTACCAAAACCTCAGATGAGACGGAAGGATTTCTTAAGGTGGCCCACCATGTTATAAATAAAAGCTCTTGCTGATTCCTGCATTGTTAAGGAAAAGCCAATCTCTTAATGTTTCCTTCCAGGGGGATTTGGGAATCGGAAGCTCAGTGAAACTGCAATTTAAGACCAGGAATGCACAATATGGTTCCCAATCCAATATTCAGAGGAATCCTTAGAAAATGAAGCAGAGAACCAAAATGCCAGCAACACTCGCGGAGCAAATTCATGGGTATCTCAACTCATGAAAACTCACGTGTGGTAGGAAGGGCTGGTCTGATTGTGGTGCTGGCGGAGGAGCTACGATGTGAGGTTGCTGCCGATGTTTCTGCAATAAAGAGAGCAGGAACTAATCGTTTCATCTTAGCTTGCGTCCCATGCTGTCTGGGGCAGGAGGTGTGTGGACCGAAAGCAGCCAGACATAAAGAATGCTTTTGTACACACAAAGTAGCTCAAGGTACTGAGACTGGACTTCAGTGTTTTGGGTCGACTTTTGTTGCTCACCAGTCCCCTGTGATTGTTTTCCCAATCTAATATCCAGATGGAAACTCAGAAAAGGAAGCAGAAAACTGAAATGTCAGCAACATTCTTGACCCTGGAGAACTCACCTGTGGTTGGAGGCACTGAGCTGATCATGGTGGCAGTTTCTCTCCATCACCCATCAGTTCTCTCCATCACCCATCAATCACCCATCTCCTATCAATCACCCATCTCCATAACCCTCTTTATTCTCACCTGGGATCAGTGTGGCTGGTCTGCTGGTGGTGGCCGGGGTGGATGTTGCTGGTGTATGTCCTACGATGAGAAATTGCATTTGTTCCTTAAGAATAAATTTCAGGTTAGTCTGGGGTTCATGGGAGAATGTCCTCACTAAAAGTGCCCAACATTGCAAATCGGCAGACACAAAACACTTAGCTTCCAAATGTATAGGGGCTCAGGATGTAGGACCCTCTGGGAGCAGCCAGTGACCAAAGCCTGGCGGGTCTTTCATCATCTGGGGACCTTGAAGGGACCAAGGAGGAGATGGGGAGGGCAGCAACTTTGGGAGATAGACCAAGGTGGGCTCTGGTGAAATGACATCAGCAGCAGCATTTATTATGATCTGTATTTTTAATTGCCAATATAGCCTCCCAAGAAGTTGACAAATATCAAAAATCTGTTCTATAAACATTAAAAAGGCAAAGGTAAAGAACCCTTGACAGTTAAGTCCAGTTGCGAACGACTCTGGGATGGCGGCGCTCATCTTGCTTTACTGGCCAAGGGAGCCGACGTTTGTCCACAGACAGTTTTTCCGGGTCGTGTGGCCAGCATGACTAAGCCGCTTCTGGTGAAACCAGAGCAGCGCACGGAAATGCCGTTTACCTTCCCGCTGGAGTGGTACCTATTTATCTACTTGCACTTGGACGTGCTTTCGAACTGCTAGGTTGGCAGGAGTAGGGACCGAGCAACGGGAGCTCACCCCGTCACGGGGATTCGAACCGCCAACCTTCTGATTGGCAAGCCCAAGAGGCTCAGTGGTTTAGACCACAGCGCCACCCATGTCCCCTCTATAAACATTGTTGGTGTTGAGTTGTTTAGTCGTGTCCTCCTCTTTGTGACCCCCTGGACCAGAGCACGCCAGGCACTCCTGTCTTCCACTGCCTCCCGCAGTTTGGTCAGACTCATGCTGGTATCTTCGAGAACACTGTCCCACCATCTCGTCCTCTGTCGTCCCCTTCTCCTTGTGCCCTCCATCTTTCCCAACATCAGGGTCTTTTCCAGGGAGTCTTCTCTTCTCACGAGGTGGCCAAAGTCTTGGAGCCTCAGCTTCAGGATCTGTCCTTCCAGTGAGCACTCAGGGCTGATTTCCTTAAGAATGGAGATTTTTATCTTCTTGCAGTCCATGGGACTCTCAAGAGTCTCCTCCAGCACCAGAATTCAAAAACACCAATTCTTCAGCAATCAGCCTTCTTTATGGTCCAGCTCTCACTTCTTTATAAATATTAAACACCCAAAATTTAAAAGCCAAGTTTGTTTCTCTCTCACACACACAAATACTGCAGGGTCATTAAAAACAAAAAACCCCACTTCAGCAAAACTGAATGTTCCATTGACGCTCTCCCCACTCCCATCCCGAAGCAGCCCCACTGAGAAGCTTTGGTTGTGGGGTGGGGTGGGATCTTACCTGGACAATACCCCTCTTCCATGGAGATGTCATCCACAGCCACATCACTGCGGAAGTCTTCCCCTCGCCTGCCTTCCAGGACTATCTAGGGAGAAAAGGAATCTCTGGTCAGTTCATGGCCAGCCAAGGCTCAGGTGCTGCTGGCCACACCTGCCGATGCCTCACCTGCGAGGGTTTCTGTTACCTGCATTTCTTCCCTGGGAGCCACGCTGACTTCCCCTCTGTGCCAATGGTTGCCTTTGTTCCCAGTTCGGGTCCAGATCAGCCGAGGTGACGCACCTTTAAACACCACATAAACTCGCAGCGCCATTGCTTGTGCTGCGCCATACATGTGGTACCAGAAGGAGAGACAGCGAGGGCGGCGGGAAGTGCAGGTGGGGCTGGCCAGGTGGGTTGCATCTCCTGGGCTGACAGCATTTCCTTGCAGGTAAATGAAATAGCCCCCTGAAAAAGAGAGCCACACGTGAAATGGACAGATCCCGAGATTGTCTGGTCACTGGAGAGCTGGCGACTGCAGTGCCACCTTTGGGCATATTTTGGTCAAGAATTGCTGGCTCATGGTTTTCAAAGGCCTGATTTTCGGGGTGAGGTCCAGATGTTGCCATTCCAATTTCAAACAGGAAAATTCCTGTGCATGGTGAAGGTGACTGCCTCAGAGAACTATGGAGTGGAAGGGAAACGAATTTTGGTCAAGAATTGCTGGCTTGTGGTTTTAAAAGACCTTTGGGCCACTGGCAGGAATGATGCTCTAGTCCAGGGGTGGCCAACACCCAAGAGACTGCAATCTACTTACGGAATTAAAAACTGGCAGTGATGGGTTCAGGGCAAAGTTGTAGGGAGGAGAAGTAAAGCAGCATTTTTTAGGGGTGCTGGGCAAAGTATTTGTTATGTACTAAGCAGGTCGGATCCTAGAATACTACAACTGATTGGCCTGCAGGAGTGGCCCAATCAGGTTCTAGGAAGGAAGCAGAATCAGCCAATCAGATGGGACTCATTGTGTAAATAATGCATATAAAAGCCTGAGGTTTGGAGGGAAATTCAATTACTGTTTACAAGCTGCAATAAAGAACATGAAATCACTGCAGGACTCCGAGTATATTTCAGATTTTGAGCTTCTTTTTGGGAGGAGGAAAGCCCCGTTTTTGGGGGGGTGGATTTTGGGGGAGGAAGAGGAACAGCCACCCACCAACAGTTCCCTGGGGAAAGAAGCAGCCTCACTGAGTGAACCCCATCTTCTGTTCTGCAGATCGTGAAACAATGGCGGGCAGGGCCAGATTCTATTTTGCAAACGCTAAGGAAAGGGACCCAGCGATCGACCATGATCGACCAAAACCTCCCAGGGATCTACCAGTAGATTGCGATCAACCTGTTGGACATTCCTGCTCCAGTGCAGCAGGGAATTGCACCCTCATCTGGCAGTTTGCCCTCACTGTATGTTGAATAAGGTGCCCAGATTCCAGGGCTGCCGCTGCTGCAATCTAAGAAGTCTAAGTAATGATAATAATAATAATATTGATACTCTGCCCATCTGCCTCTGTTGTCCCAGCCTCTCTGGGTGGCTTCCAACATTATAATAACACAGCAAACTTCAAGCATTGAAAACATTCTGCCTCCAGCTGTCTTTGAGGGCCTCTCACATTTCTTTTAGAGTGTCAGGAGACAGTGGCCTTCTGGAAGGCTTCCTGCAGTGGTCACGGTCTGCCCCTCACCTCCTGAAGTGTGGTCATAGGGCGGCCCAGTGTCTGCTGAGGATGTGGGGCCTTTGTGCCGCTTCCAGTCAAATGCGTCCGAGGGCAGCTGTCTCCAGGAGCAGAAGTCCACGTCAAAGGAGCAAGAGAAATCGCAGTGAACCCAGGGATCTGGCAAAGCAAGAAAGAGAAGGGTTTGTGTGCATCCATGGAAGGCCCAGTGGAACTGCTGGGTGAAGTGGACCAAATGCAGTTTATGTGGTCCTCATCCTGCAACTAGATGGCCACTTCTGATCCACTGGATGCTGGTGGGTTACCCGATGGAAACTCTGGAGGGAAGCCCACTTCATTCTGTGCACCTGCCCCCTTCTCTCTCCCCTCCAGCTGATGGTCCCTTGTCCCCCTCCCTGTGACCTCAGGCTGCATGGACCCAGCTGGGAGGAGGTAGCCGCTCCCTGTTAGAGCCAGCCAGGCAAGGAAGATTGCCATCTTCTAAGGGACCAGGTGGTCCATCCCTGAGCAAGACAAGGAGGGGAGATGTGGGGTTTCTACCAGGGCAGAGCACTGCTTCCCTCTTAATGCTCCCCGCCATGGGCTCAGTCTCTAGGTTCCCATCGTGTCCACATACCTGGTGCAGGAGTTGGCATGGTTGTCCACAGTGGGGTGGTGAAGAGAGGCGCTGAAAAATGAAGGACAGGGTCAACTTAGGGATGTGTCTTTGAGCTCACCAGTCACCCACCTTTCTACTGATTAATTGATCGCTTCAATTGGTGCATTTCCAAAACCTCAACTGATGTGTGATACTGAATGGCCGTCGCTCAGTGGCAGAGCGCTGAGTGCAGTAGATCTCAGCATCAATCCCCAGCATCTCCAAGTAGGGTTGGATGAGTCCCCTGCCTGAAATCCTGGAGAGCTGTTGTCAGTCAGTGCAGACAATACTGGGGTAGATGGACTCAGTAATACTGGGGTAGATGGACTCTGTTCCCAAGATGGGTTCAGATAGGCTCACTCCAAAGCAACACAGGGGAAAAACCGGGATGCCATCTTCCAAGTCACATGACCCACATGAGATCACAGTCCTGGAAAGTGCTTTTTTAAAGGCATGGTGCCCCAAAACTGCTGCACAAGACCACAGCTCCAGAAAAGTCCTTTGGGGGGGCAAGAATGCAGCCCCAAATCACAAGAGAGCACAGCACCCCAAATGGCCGCATGCTCTGCCATGAAAACATGGGATGTCCCCAACTGGGACAGATGAGGGGTATGTGGTCAGAAGGTGATAAGTCCCCGCTCGCTACCTGCTGTAGTTCTCTTAACTTATTGTTAATGGAAAGGCCACAGCAACGTAAGAGGAGGATTCACACTGAACAGAAGGATCTGACAAACTGGGAAGCAAACAAAAGGCCCCTCGCTGTTGCATTGTTCTCTTAACTCATGGGTGGGCAACCTAAGGCCCGGGGGCCAGATCCGGCCCAATCGCCTTCTAAATCCAACCCGCGGACGGTCCGGGAATCAGCGTGTTTTTACATGAGTAGAATGTGTGCTTTGATTTAAAAATGCATCTCTGGGTTATTTGTGGGGCATAGGAATTTGTTCATCCCCCCCTTCAAAATATAGTCTGGCCCCCCACAGGGTCTGATGGACAGTGGACCGGCCTCCTGCTGAAAAAGTTTGCTGACCCCTGATCTAAGTTTTAACTTTCTGTAAAGGTTTTCTTTTAATAGTTCCTATGGGTAAAGACATGGGTAGGCAAACTAAGGCCCAGGGGCCGGATCTGGCCCCGCGGATGGTCTGGGAATCAGCATGTTTTTACATGAATAGAATGTGTGCTTTTATTTAAGATGCACCTCTGGGTTAGTTGTGGGGCATAGGAATTCGTTCATCTCCCCCCATATAGTCCGGCCCCCCACAAGGTCTGAGGGACAGTGGACCGGCCCCCTGCTGAAAAAGTTTGCTGACCCCTGTCTTAACTCATCCCCTGTTGTACTAACACCCAGTTCCTCGGTCTCTGGCACTCCAGATCTTTGTTTCATTTCCGTTGTTTTGTCCAGGTTTCTTCAACCCTCCCTTCATTCCATCCTCAAAGCAGGCCCTTGATGCTGGTTAGGTTCAAAGTGGAGCATGGTGGTCACAAGACC
Source organism: Podarcis gaigeae (assembly GCF_964106915.1). Lineage (NCBI taxonomy): Eukaryota > Metazoa > Chordata > Lepidosauria > Squamata > Lacertidae > Podarcis > Podarcis gaigeae. The sequence goes on along the minus strand of NC_139681.1, from coordinate 100,632,815 downwards.
CTTGAATCGGCTTCATAGCTGAGTAGATATTCCAACCCAGGTCTTTCCAGACTCACACTGACACTAAGCTTGGCCATTAACTAGTTAATCTAGGATTCTGGCCTGTTCCCTCTGACCGTCTTTGAATTGTGTACATTTCCCCCCCAAATTTCTGGCTCACTTGTTTCTGGGATTGTTGTAGGAAGAGTCGTAGAACTGGAGACATCTGGAGGAATAAAGAAAATTATTATGCACTGAGAGTTGAAGAAACTGACCAGGTCAAGATGATTTGCCAGTTATTATGTCCGTCATCTTATTTCATAGAGTCCCAGGCTATGACTCGGCAGTTACAAACTGATTTATTGAATGATTTTATGTTACAAAAACCAATACAGCCATACTACCACTAAATATAATTAAGAAATAAAAAATACATACATCAATATTTAGTTTATTTGTTATTTACCATCTTATTTCCTCCCAAACATTGCACACAACAACACACATATGTGCAGACACCCACACATCCACACACGCACACAAAATGATAATAATGAAAGTAAATATTTTTCCCCTTTTATCTTCCAAAATATTTTCTTCAACTTTGACTTCTTGTCAAGTCCCTTTGCATATATTTTATGTTACATTTGAATGTACACAAAGCAATAAACCTTTCTATATAATTTTTCTAATACATTCTGAAAACATAATAAATCCTTAATTGCTGTCCACCTCCTTTTAGTTCCTTTATCACTCGAATGCTAGCATGGAGTCAAAACTATTATTGTATTTTTGAACGTATCTTCTATAACCATCCCATTTTTCTGCAAATTTTTGCTTTGAGTTTCCTCTGAGTTTCCTAGTCAGTTGAGCCATCTCCACCAATTCCTGCAGTTTGATTTGCCAATCTGTTATTTTTGGAGCCTCATGATATTTCCATCCCTTGGCCACAAGAATACGAGCCGCTGTGGTTGCATACAAGAATACCTCTCTTAGATTTTTTGGGATCTCTTTATCTAAAATATTTAATAGAAATGCCTCCAGTTTTTTAGTAAAAGTTATCCCCATCATCTTTTTTAATTCATTGTATATTTCCCCCCAAAAAATCTTAATCTTGTAACTTAAGCAGTTACAAACTGACTTAAGGCCCATGTGAAAATTGTTCAAAAGAGATGTGGGTATTTGGGTATCTCAAAGTAGCTATTTTACTACAAAGGAATTTCAGAAATAGACTGGAAAGAGAAGTTGCTGAATTGCAACTTATCACCAAACTTAAAACCATGGAGAGACCTGGTCTGAACAAAGACATTGGATTCTTATCTCATTATACATGACAAAGCCATTTTTCGCCTTCTCACCCCTTGCTTTTTCCTGTCAGACCGATTGCAGTCGTTAAGAGTCGTCAACAGGCTCATCACAGCTATCTGCCAATCACCCATTCCCACCACCCTTCTGAGTAATACCCCTCCCCACCTTCTCACTATATAGAAGGGTCTGGAAACTTCTGTTTCAGTGTATCTGAAGAAGTGTGCATGCACACGAAAGCTCATACCAAGAACTAACTTAGTTGGTCTTTAAGGTGCTACTGGAAGGAAATTTTTTTGTTTTGACTATGGCAGACCAACACGGCTACCTATCTGTATTTGGGTATCTTGTTAGAGTTGCAAAGTCACAGGTGAGCTGAAGTGGCAGATTTTGGAGAATTCTCTTGGAAATGGAAATGCCAGCAGAAATTTCTGCGCTTTGCATGATCACCCAAGGTCAGGAACAGAAATCACCCAAGTGGATCCTGTATTTGCTATGGTTGTTTTTTTTTCAGTTGGCAAACATTATGCAAATAATCACATTATTTTCTATGTTGCTTCTGATGTTCCCTTGAAATGTAAATAATGTAATCAATAACATAAATCATGTAATTGATTATATAAATAATTACGTATGTTTCAACCATAGCAGAGAGTGAGAGGAATAAGCTAAACTGTGGTGGAATAGAAACAGTGACGATCACAATTAACCCAGAATGGGATGGAATTTGCTGCCTTCTTACATCCCTAGTTGAGATAGACTTGAGCAGCTCTATGTGGATTAGCTTTAAATTAGCTTGTAAAGGTAAAGGGACCCCTGACCATTAGGTCCAGTCGTGGCCAACTCTGGGGTTGTGGCACTCATCTCGCTTTATTGGCCGAGGGAGCCGGCGTACAGCTTCTGGGTCATGTGGCCAGCATGACTAAGCCGCTTCTGGCGAACCAGAGCAGCGCACGGAAACGCCGTTTACCTTCCCGCTGGAGTGGTACCTATTTATCTACTTGCACTTTGACGTGCTTTCGAACTGCTAGGTTGGCAGGAGCAGGGACAGAGCAACGGGAGCTCACCCCATTGCTGGGATTCGAACCGCTGACCTTCTGATCAGCAAGCCCTAGGCTCTGTGGTTTAACCTACAGTGTCACCCGCGTCCCTAAATTAGCCTGTACTAGAGGCTAATTTGTAAAAGGCCAAGGGATATCTTGTTGCATTAAGGTGTGGCTGCAGCTGTCCCAGGAACTGGCTGCATGCTCTGCTGTAACCAATATGTGAATTCAGTTTCCTCAAACACCTTTACAAATGTATTTGGAATACAGTGGTACCTTGGTTCTCAAACGCCGAAAACCCGGAAGCAAGTGTTCTGGTTTTCCAACGTCTTTCGGAAGCCAAATGTCTGATGTGGCTGTTGGCTGTTGTTTCTGGGGCGCCTGCACTAATCAGAAGCTGCGCCTTGGTTTTCGAACATTTCGGAAGTCAAACGGACTTCCGGAACAGATTAAGTTTGGCTCTCTTGTTTTTGCTACTTACGTTGCGTTTTTGTTTTTGAAGCTTTTTCAGTTTTTGTGACTGTGTGGAACCCAGTTCAGCTACTGATTGATTGTGTGACTGCGGAAATGGATAACAACCCCCCCCCATTGAAACAATGCAGTGCAGGTAAGAAAAAAAAGTAATTTTAATTTTTATTATCTACAATACTGTCTTATTTATTTTGTAGTACAGTACATTGATTTTATTTTAGGGATCAATGCTCTCATTAGATAGTAAAATTCATGTTAAATTGCTGTTTTAGGGGCTGTTTTTAAAAGTTTCATCCGTTTTGCATGACTTTCTATGGGAAAGTGCACCTTGGTTTTGGAACGCTTTGGTTTTGGAACAGACTTTGGGAACGGATTAAGTTTGAGAATGAAGGTATCACTGTACGGAGCTTTTACTTCACTAAATTTGAGTGCCGGTGGTGTCACAGGACTGGCTACTCATTTCCTCCAAATGACCCTTTATCCTGCTGTAGTTGATCCACAAAGGCGTAGACACAGGAACCCTGCGTTCTCCTGAAAGGGATTTATTTTTCATGAGGATAACTTGCAGGAATGTCCTGATATAATCAGGGCACTTTGATCTCCTGCTGCTCTTTTGCAAAAACAGGGCCCTGGCCTTTCTGTGGGTATCACAAGCCCACCGCTGAGCACCAACTCCTTGCTGTGAGGCAAACGCCATGCAGTTATTCCTGTTCCAGTTAGGATTGAAACCCGGAGGGAAAGCTTGCTTACCGCAAGGCCCACTCCTGACAGCCACGTTGTCCAGCGCTGTGTCGCCGTGTTCTGTCAACCCTCGGATCGCCACAAAGGCCACCTAGTGAAGGAGAATTAAAGCAACACAGCCCAGTGCCCAGTCAGACAAAGCGGCCTTGCCCAGAGTCTGAAGAAATGAACTTATGCTGCCAATTCTCGTAGCAGACCAGTATAAATTAAGCAGCACATAAGCGGCACACAGAACGCTATCAAACCATTCTACATTCTAAATCTTATATTAATAACCCCCAAACTGAGATAGGTTCATGGGCAAAACAGGTGACGAACGCCGGCACCCTGTCTAACTCTTGTGCGTAACATCACTGACACTTCGTTTGATCAAACTTGTTGGGGAAGGGGGCAGGAGATCTGTACCACTGGGCGTCCCCGGTTCCCCTTTGGCAGTGGCGATGGCAGAGGCAGTCAGCAGCCTTGAGGCAGTCTGGTAGCACAGTTGGCTCTGGCTGGCTTCAGGAGCTGCTTGCTGCCGTGGTACCCGGGGACTTCCAGCGAGGCAAAATGGTGGGCGCCATGGCAGCGAGCAGCTCCTGAAGCCAGCCAGAGCCAACTGCGCTACCAGGCTGGCTCCAGGCTGCTGAGGTTGCCGCTGCCACATTTCCCAGGGACAGATTTGCAAATCTGGGGACATTCAGGGGACGGTAATTGTCCGGGGACAAATTTGCAAATCTGGGGACTGTCCCTGGAAACCGGGGATGTCTGGTAACCCTAAATTAATGTAGTTGATGAACATGCAAGCATCATTCTGCTTTCTTCCTCTCTCTCTTCACGCTCCCCAGTCATGTATACAGCACAGAGTGCTTTCATACGTCTTACCTTGATGTCCCTCTCTCTCAAGAAATGCACGGATATGGACCCATGCAGCCAGTCCAAGCTCTGAGCCCCCTTTTGATGCCACAACATGAATTCGTCCTCATCGGTCAAGATGACAACTTTCAGCTCGTTTGAATCCTCTGAGCCGGACATGTGATACCAGAAATCGATGCATATTTCCCCAGAGACCACAAGCTCCTGGCTCTCAAGGGTGGTGGTGTCAAATGGAAGGAGGTTGCTGGCTTCTTGGTAGATGAAATAGCCCTCTGGAAGGAGAAGTGAAACACACAGAAAGGTTGTAAATTCTCCTTTGGGGGCCTCTGCTTGGAAGCAGAGAGCAAGCGCTTTGGGATGGAACGCAAGAGCTACAGGCAGAGGGGTCCGGACAACAGGAATAAATAATAATAATAAAAAAATTAATTTATTATTAATACCCCGCCCATCTGGCTGGGCTTCCCCAGCCACTCTGGGTGGCTTCCAACAAAATATTAAAATGCAGTAATGAATCATAGAATCATAGAGTTGGAAGAGACCACAAGGGCCATCGAGTCCAACCCCCTGCCAAGCAGGAAACACCATCAGAGCACTCCTGACATATGGTTGTCAAGCCTCTGCTTAAAGACCTCCAAAGAAGGAGACTCCACCACACTCCTTGGCAGCAAATTCCACTGTCAAACAGCTCTTACTGTCAGGAAGTTCTTCCTAATGTTTAGGTGGAATCTTCTTTCTTGTAGTTTGGATCCGTTGCTCCGTGTCCGCTTCTCTGGAGCAGCAGAAAACAACCTTTCTCCCTCCTCTATGTGACATCCTTTTATATATTTGAACATGGCTATCCTATCACCCCTTAACCTCCTCTTCTCCAGGCTAAACATGCCAAGCTCCCTTAGCTGTTCCTCATAAGGCATCGTTTCCAGGCCTTTGACCATTTTGGTTGCCCTCCTCTAGACACGTTCCATCAAACATTTAAAGCTTCCCTATACAGGGCTGCCTTCAGGTGTCTTCTGAAAGTCCGGTAGCTGTTTATCTCTTTGACATCAGGTGGGAGGGCGTTTGATGGGCGGGTGCCACTACCAAGAAGGCCCTCTGCCTGGTTCCCTGTAGCTTTGCTTCTTGCAGTGAGGGAACTGCCAGAAGGCCCTCGGAGCTGGACCTCAGTATTTGGGTAGAACAACGGGGGTGGAGATGCTCCTTCAGGTCTACTGGGCCTTTGAGGCCATTTAGGGCTTTCAAGGTCAGCATCAACACTTTGAATTTTGCTCGGAAATGTACTGGGAGCCAATGTAGGTCTTTCAGGACCGGTGTTATGTGGTCCCAGCGGCCGCTCCCAGTCACCAGTCTAGCTGCCACATTCTGGATTAGTTGTAGTTTCCGGGTCACCTTCAAAGGAAGCCCCATGTAGTACCAGATGCAGCAGGGAGACAGCTGCCTTGGACACAGAAGCCTTGCCAGCAAAAGTTACCCTTTTCCAAACTCCATTCAGGAGGCTCTGGGAGGGGCTGCTGCCAGCTGAGCTGTGCGTATGAGCAGAAGTTTTGGGGGACAGGGCTCTAGGTCACATGACTGTGCTGAACAGGGTTTGGAATAGATGGACTGGGTTTCGGACTGCGCAGGAAGTGATGCAAAGTCAGCTCTTTGTAGCAAACGAGCTCAAATATGATAGCATGGTAGGAGAAATGGGAAGTTATGCTGAACCACAGAGATGGAAGGGATCTCTTGTGATGAAGGAATCACAAGTAAAGAATCCCTGACAGGCGGCTATCCAACCTCTGCCTAAAACCCTCCAGCAAAGGAGAGAACGCTGAGAAATGCTGTAAGATAACAGCAAAATCAGGACTAATTCTTACAAAGTCCTAATCCTAATATATTATATAATATATATAATATATACTAAACCTAGTATATTACACTGGTACCTTGGTTTAAGAACAGCTTAGTTTATGAACAACTTGGATTAAGAACGCTTTGGTTTAAGAACTGACTTCCGGAACGGATTACATTCGTAAACCAAGGTACTACTGTATATAAATCCTGGTCTGAAACAAACAAAATACTTTCCCCAAAGCTTATTGAGTCCGCTGCTGGTGAATATTTGGGTCTTTGAGGGCAAAGAGGGTTGGTGGGGGGCTTGCTATATAACGTTACACTACAGCTCCCCAAATCCCTGAACATTAGCCTATTATGTAAGTCATGGGCCCCGCCTGCTCCTTCAAATATCACTGGTTTGTTCCTTTCTATGTATAGGGTGTCCGCGACTGGACCTGACGGTCAGGGATCCCTTTACCTTTACCTTTTTACATTCTGCATGGACTGGTGGCATAGCAACATGTGCAAATGGCTTTCTGTTGAGTCTGTCAGCTGTTGAGTCCTGAGCACCCACACAACACAGAGGTGATATTTGGAGCTTTTGTTTTTGCTATTTTTTATTTTTAAAAATTGCATTTTTGTTTGTGTGGCATTTTTATTTTTACTGTGACTAGTTCTTTGTTTTATGGGACTAACTTGTGACTGTGGCTTGCGATTTCGTTTTTGTGACTTGGTTTTGTGACTGCGTGGAACTCTGTTCAGCTGCTGGTTGATTGTGTGACTGCAGAAATAGATAAAAGCTCCCCCATCCAAACAATGACTATCATCAGTACACGTAAGAATTTTTTTTTTTTTATCATCTACATTAAATGTATCCATACAATCAATGGATCCATAAAATGGAGAGTAAACAGAGAGTAAAATTCATGTTAAATTGTTGTTTTAGGGGTTGTTTTTAAGAGTCTGGAACGGATTAATCCATTTTGCATTACTTTCTATGGGAAAGCACATCTTGGTTTAAGGACACTTTGGTTTAATGATGGAACGGATTAAGTTCGTAAACCAAGGTACCACTGTATAGGAAGGAGAGGCCTCACAACTTATTGTTCAAACTTATTTTCACCTGCACGAGGTGCCCCCCATCTTACATTTGTGCAACTGCTTCTTCCTGCCTAAGCGCAGAACCTCACATGTGCCTCTATTGAAATTCATTGTGTTAGGTTGCGCCCAGTTCTCCAATCTGTTTGGGTCATCTTGAATCCCAATTCTGTCTTCTGTGGCATTAGCTACCCCTGCCAGTTTGGTGTCATCTGCAGAATGGATGAGCTCCCCCTTCCTTCCTCCAGGTCATCTTCCCATATATTCTCCCTCACCCATCCCACCCCCTTTGGTGGATCTTTGGCTGCGTTACCACAAAACCAACACCTACTTCCATCAGGAGAATCCCCCTCTGGGCCTGTTCCGGGGGTCGGCGTTCCACCTCTACTCCGGATCCAGCTTCCAAAGCTACTGCTACAGGACGGTTCCCAGTTGCAAAAGGGCTTGAGGTTGTCATTGAAGTCACAGCTGGCTAGGATGCCTGGAACACAGAAGCAGGGCCGTCTTTACCTGGGGGTGCAAGGGGTGCAGGGCACCTGGGCGCCAAATTCTAGGGGGCGCCAGGTGCCCACCGCTGAAGCCACCTAAGCTCTTAACTATCTACCTGTTATGAAACAATAAATAATTTTGATCAAGCTAGAAAAACAAAAAATGTATATACCTAGGTCTTACCGAAATGCATACCTACTGTTTCACTAAAGGACTTTCGACTTTGTGCGCACATTTAGCAAAGGCGCACCACGCCAGTGGCGGCGCTTGTCATTCACAATGGTGCTGTGCACGCAAAATTAACTCTTGCATCAAAATATTATGTTACGTATTGTATTGAGCTGCTATGCGGCAGCATGGTGAGTCAGCGGCACCTTTGACACGACTGATGTTTCTCCTAAGTAAACAATGCTTATAAGTTTAAGTGTGGTGGTGTTGCATACTTAAGTACAAGCGTATTGTAAAGAAATGAGCAAATAAAGAAGTTCGTTTCTTTTCCCTCCCTTCTTTCGTAAACAAGGCGTCAGCGTGGTGTTTGACATAAGCATAATAAAAGTTCATTTGGGGGCTAAACTAAATTTGGGGGCGCTGGCTGGATCTTTGCTCCCCGGCGGTGCATATACTAAAGACAGCCATGCACAGAAGCATCGTGAGATGGAGGTGTGGGGCCCCATGGGCCGCTGGGCAGGAGGGACAGGAGCCGTTACACAAAGGAGAGGTGCCAAGAGAGGTGCCTACCTGTGTCATAAGCCCAGGCATCCCTAGTAAGGGTTGGAACGCTTTCTTCTTCCCTGCTAGGAGAGATGTAAGCAGATTAGGTCAGGTGTGGGCAGACTTGCAGGAATCGCTTTGCTTTTTTAATTAGAACCCAGAGATCTAACAACCAGAGTCAGGTATAAAAGACACTTGCAGAGAATGAAGAAAGCTTCAGGCTAGGAATGTGGGCTTGTTTTGACTATCAGGACAGAAGGCAACTCACATTATCTCCACTCAAAACCCCAACAGTTCTTCATTTCAGCTATATACCATATTTTTTGCTCCAGACCATAAGACACACCTAGTTTTTGGAGGAGGAAAACAAGAAAAAAATATTCTGAATCCCAGAAGCCAGAACATCAAGAGGGATAGCCTCTTGCTGTTCTGGCTTCTGGGATAGCCGCGCGAAGCCTCTCCCGGGCAGCGGGATGAAGGCTCCCCCTGCCCGGAAGAGGCTGCGCGTGGCTAAGCTGCCCTCTGTCCCTTCTCCCACCTCCCACAAAAGCCAGCCAAGAGCCGTGCAATCTTTAAAGGGAGCACGGCTCTTGCGGGCTTTTCTACGAGGTGGGAGAAGGACAGCCCGTCAGTGATGAAGGCTCCCTCTGCCCTGCGGAGGCTTCGTGCGGCTAAGCTAGAACTGCGAGAGGGAGCGCTGCACAGCCTGGGATAACCGCTCAGCCTGCATTCGCTCCATAAGACGCACACACATTTCCCCATACTTTTTAGGAGGGAAAAGGTGCGTCTTATAGAGCAAAAAAATATGGTAATTTAGGGCAGGAGGAATTTTTGGATTAAAGGAGGGGAATGTAAATGTGGCACTTTGATACCAGGGCCGTTGAATGGATGTATGGACAGCACCGCCCCTCCCCAAGGAATGCCTGCCTGGGCTCTCCCTCTGTCTTTGCTACATTTCTCTGATCTTAAAACAGCTGCAGCAAATCTTCTCTCTTTTCTCCACCATCAGGTCTAGCCAACTCCCACTTGTGGCAGTGGAGCAAAACCATGTGCAGCTGGCCCTGGACTGAAGCTGTTAATGGTGACAGTGCTTAAAAGCAATAAGGGAGGGAAGGTGGGTGGGTGGAGGGAAGCAGCTCCCCCCCCCCCCAACCTCCTGCCTTAGCAGAGAAAAATTGTTTGGGGAGGGGGCAATTTGTGGCAAAGAAACTGTAAGCATGGGAAGGGTAAATCACTGCACCTCTCCCCTTCCTCTCCTTTAAAGCCCCTCCCCTGCAAAATAGCTTTTTTTTACTGCTGTTTTACAAAAAGGTGTAAACAACTATTTATATTTATACCCCACCTTATGTGACTGTGCAGTTTGCCTCCAAGGATTTAACAAGGGGTTGTTCATACCACTCTGTCACACCTTATGACATCATACATTTGTCTTCAAGATGCCGCAAGACACTATGCTAAATGTGAGGAGAGCTGAATCTTTTTCACACTGGGGACCGTTAGCCATGAATATTTGCTCTCTGAAACTGTATGCATGTATAAAAGCATCTGTGGTTATTTATTTATTAACAATATTGACATAGCCATCCAACTTGATTGACTCCAAGGAAGGATACAATGCACAAGAGAAGCAGAACATGCAATGCCATAAAAAAGAGAGAAAGAAACACAACACTTTTGTGCCCAGGAGTCTAAAGCTGCCCATTCAAGCAAGAAGGGGCAGCAGGATTTGACATAATGGGCAACTTGGCTGTTGACTCGGCGGAAGGGATGGAAATGTCCTCTTTCCAAAGCACATCCAGGGTCTGCCTTGGACTTCAGTTGTCAGCCAGGTCAAGAACCAGCACTGGCTTCTCTTCTTCCCCCAGAGAAGTGGGGAGAAGAAGAAGATTTGCACACCAGCCCTCACTGGAACAGGATGATTCCCGCTCCTCGACACGGACAGTGGATAAATGCATTTTATGTTTGGCAGGAGGATAGTGAACTCAGGATGTGGGAGACAGAATAACTTACCCTTTGATATCCATCACCGAGAGGCAGAGGAGAAACCCGATAATCTGGAGAGACTGCAGGGTTCCCATGCTGCATTGGATGAACAAAAAACTCTTTCTGGTGCCCTCAGCATAATCTTAATCCATCACCTTTGCAAGCCAGGAGCAGAGTGAGAACGTCACCTGTCACAGCCACAGTCTCAGAGTCACCTGTCCGTAAGAGAAGCTGGGCTGAGCGGAGGTGGCCATAAAAACCTGTCTGGGCAGGTGTGAGCAAGCGGAAAAGGGAAAGGTGGCTGTCAGCTTTCACTCAGGAAGACCCCTTCTTTCTACCTACCCTCTCTGGACCAGGGTCCCAATGCAGTGCGAAGTTTTAAGTTGGGCTTGGTGGCCAAATCTAGAAGGATGACTAAGAACCCAAAACCCCACTCCACCTGTGCAAATCTCCCAGGAAGCTACCGTTCCCACCGGATTTGCACCTGTTCAACCAAGTCCCATGAAAGTTCAAGTACATACAGATCCTTCAAGTCGTGGGTGTCGGAGAAGCACAACGTGGTAAGTTACAGTGTGTGTGTGTGTGTGTGTGTGTGTGTGTGTGTGTGTGTAAGAGGGCTGAATTCAATAGATTTTTTTGACACACAGCCAAATCACACACACACACAAGCTCATTTACATGGGTTCCAACAGAGAGAACGGCCGTGTGGTCTGACCCTGCCATCAATGGCGTTGAAAGGCTCACTGTCTCCCCTGAACGGCAGCATCCCTCCAGACAGGATCTCAAAAGGGGGAGATGGTCTCTCTCAGGCCAACGTTGCCCAACTGGGGGCCCTCCAGTTGTACTGGACTACAACTTTGTTCAGCCCTGGGCAGCCAAAATATCTGGAGGGCACCAGGTTGGGGAGAGGTGCCTCAGGCCAACGGCTAGCTGGGTCACAAGTTTTCAGAACATGCAAGTTGCCTTCAGGCAGAAATGAGCAGGACTCTCTTTGATCCAGAGCTGCTTTGCTAGCCCTAGGGATGTGGGACACTGGGCTCCGCCTTTTTACAGTGGTGCCCCGCAAGACGAATGCCTCGCAAGACGGAAAACCCGCAAGATGAAAGGGTTTTCCGTTTGTGAGTTGCTTCGCAAGACGAATTTCCCTATGGGCTTGCTTCGCAAGAAGAAAGCCCATAGGGAAATCTCCGGGGACCTCTTTAAAATGCTGGCGGTGGGGAGCAAAGCCTTTCCCCCCCCTCCAGCCTTCAGAAGAGGTCCAGGAAGGCCGGCGGGGGCCGAAAGGCTTTGCTCCCCACCGCCAGCATTTTAAAAGCGGTCCGGGATAGCAGGGAAGCGCTTCCCGCTATCCCGGACGGCTTTTGAAGGCAGGCGGGGGGGGGGGGGAGCAAAGCCTTTCGGCCCCCGCCGGCCTTCCTGGAGGGGGGGGGAAGGCTTTTCAGTGCATTCCTATGGGAAACCGTGCTTCGCAAGACGAAAAACTCGCAAGACGAAAAAACTTGTGGAACGAATTAATTTTGTCTTGCGAGGCACCACTGTATTGATCATTCATCCTGAATTGCTTCTGGCGTTATATTTGCATGTCTTCCCGTCGGTCATTTAAAAGGGATGCGGGTGGCGCTGTGGGTTAAACCACAGAGCCAAGGACTTGACGATCAGATGGTCGGAGGTTTGAATCCCCGTGAAGGGGTGAGCTCCCATTACTCGGTCCCAGCTCCTGCCAACCTAGCAGTTCGAAAGCATGTAAAAGTGCAAGTAGATGAATAGGTACCGCTCTGGCAGGAAGGTAAACAGCGTTTCCGTGCGCTGCTCTGGTTCGCCAGAAGCAGCTTAGTCCTGCTGGCCACGTGACCCGGAAGCTGTACGACGGCTTCCTCGGCCTATAGAGCGAGATGAGTGCCGCAACCCCAGAGTCGACCACAACTGGACCTAATGGTCAGGGGTCCCTTTACCTTTACCTTTACCGTCGGTTGTTTATTCACCTCATGAAATAAAAATAATGCCCGACTAGTAAGCTGGGTGGCTGCTGTTCCTCTTGGTTATGTAAAATGGAGAAAAGCATCTTCTTGTCCTCAGTTTTGTTGGAGATGTCTTCAAAATTTTCCAGTGGGACTACCTGTCAAATAAAGGAACAGGAGACGTGGGGGGAGTATGCTTTGTGCTCGGTGACTGTGCAGCCCTTTCCTGCAGCTCAGGTGCTTGTCGTTTCATCAGGCGGTGGAGAAAGAGACAGACCAGCCTCGCTCGCTGCTGGGGCTCTGCCTCTTCACTTCCCAGAGGTTTCTCTTTTAACTACGGCACACGGAAGCCTCTGCCAGCCGGCTGCCCTCCAAGTATCCCTGAACCAAAACACCCATCAGCCCTTGCCAGAACCACCAGGGACTGTCCTACGCATGGCTCACTTTGATTTTGTTTGCAATCTCTGCTCTCTCTCTTTAAAGTGTTTTTTAAATTAAATTCTATTCATATAGCACAAATAACAAAACAGAACTATATGAGAGAAACACATAAAAACTGAACTGAACCAAGGCTGGCATGAGAAGTTACATGTTACATTAAATTAATAATAATAATAATAATAATAATAATAATAATAATAATAATTATACCCCAACCATCTGGCCGGGCTTCACCAGCCACTCTGGGCAGCTTCCAACAAAATATTAAAATATTAAAATACAGTAATGCATCAAACATTAAAAGCTTCCCTAAACAGGGCTGCCTTCAGAAAAAATGATGACTCTAATTATCCAGATCTCTGCAATAGGATACAGACAGGTAAGAGGAAAGTACCATCATGAGAAATGAGAGAACAGCAGGTGTGGCCAACTCTGCATTATAAATACCAGGATGAAGAACATCTGAATATGTCTGCAAATGTGACAGAAGGCTGGCAGCATCAATTCCCACCATGTGGGAATCAGACAACCACAGTGCTTGGAAGTAGGCAGTCAGGTTGTGCATCCATAGCAGTGACAAGACGAGGAGGAATGACCGCTGGAAGGAGCATAGAGAGAAGAAACGCCGTGGGGCATCTGCAGCAGCACAACCAGACGCCTTCATCTGCCCCAGAGGCAACAAAACATGTCTCTCCTGTATCGGTCTCTACAGACACAGCAGATGCTGCAACCTTAAAATAAAAATTAAAAAAATCCTTCCAGTAGCACCTTAGAGACCGACTAAGTTTGCAATTGGTATGAGCTTTCGTGTGCATGCACACTTCTTCAGATACCATGTGCATGTCAGTGTGCATGCACACGAAAGCCAATAACCAATAACAATAACAAACTTAGTTGGTCTCTAAGGTGCTTTGTTGTTGTTTAGTCGTTTAGTGGTGTCCACCTCTTCATGACCCCCTGGACCAGAGCACGCCAGACCCTTCCACTGCCTCCCGCAGTTTGGTCAAACTCATGCTGGTAGCTTCGAGAACACCATCCAACCATCTCGTCCTCTGTCGTCCCCTTCTCCTTGTGCCCTCCATCTTTCCCAACATCAGGGTCTTTTCCAGGGAGTCTTCTCTTCTCATGAGGGGGCCAAAGTCTTGGAGCCTCAGCTTCAGGATCTGTCCTTCCAGTCAGCACTCAGGGCTGATTTCCTTCAGAATGGGGAGGTCTGATCTTCTTGCAGTCCATGGGACTCTCAAGCGTCTCCTCCAGCACCAGAATTCAAAAGCATCCATTCTTCGGCGATCAGCCTTTTTTATGCTCCAGCTCTCACTTCCATACATCACAACTGGGAAAACCATAGGTTTTACTATACGGACCTTTGTTGGCAAGGTGATGTCTCTGCTTTTTAAGGTGCTACTGGAAGGAATTTTGTTGTTGTTGTTGTTTCGACTATGGCAGACCAACACGGCTACCTACCTGTGACTAGAACCTTCAAACAGTTTGACCTCAGCCCCAAAAGCGCACTCCTCTGTTGTCTCCCAAGACAGACAGATGCCAACAATCCCAAATTAATTGAGAGACTTGTGAAAGAGACAAATGTGACCTCTCTTTTTTATGCATTCAATAAAAGCCCACCAAACGGAGACAAAAGATGTTACCTTTGCTTTTCCTTTCGAAAACCGGGTGTACCGGGTCAGTTTTTCATGTCATGCAATTTCCCATCTATTGCTCCACCACAATCTCTGCTGCTGAAAGCGCTCTTGAGACTGACAAGGTAGCGTCCAAAAAAGAATGGAAAGCAAAAGGCCAGTTCTGTGCTGCCACCTGCCGGCTTGAAAACAGCAGAACCTCCTCATTTGAACAACAACAACAAAAAAGACTCCTAAAGGTCAATATAGTTCAAGCTCTGGTTTTCCCAGTAGTGATGTATGGAAGCGAGAGCTGGACCATGAAGAAGGCTGATCGCCGAAGAATTGATGCTTTTGAACTATGGTGCTGCAGGAGACTCTGGAGAGTCCCATGGACTGCAAGAAGATCAAACCAATCCATTCTGAAGGAAATCAGCCCTGAGTGCTCACTGGAAGGACAGATCCTGAAGCTGAGGCTCCAATACTTTGGCCCCCTCATGAGAAGAGAAGACTCCCTGGAAAAGACCCTGATGTTGGGAAAGATGGAGGGCACAAGGAGAAGGGGACGACAGAGGACGAGATGGCTGGACAGTGTTCTCGAAACTACCAGCATGAGTTTGACCAAACTGCGGGAGGCAGTGGAGGACAGAGGTGCCTGGCATTCTCTGGTCCATGGGGTCACGAAGAGTCGGACACGACTAAACGACTAAACAACAACAACAACAACAACAGTCCATCCCCTGCAATGCAGGAACTGCAGTTCTCGAAACTACCAGCATGAGTTTGACCAAACTGCGGGAGGCAGTAGAAGACAGAAGTGCCTGGCGTGCTCTGGTCCAGGGGGTCACAAAGAGGCGGACATGACTAAACGACTAAACAACAACAATAAAACATTGAGACAACGCAAGAAATGCGATGAGGACACTTGCACATTGGCAAGTGGAGCTGGAGAAGTTGCTTCCTCTTGGGTTTCAGTCACAAGATCATGTCACGCTGAAGACACCCCAGGGTTCCCAGGCTTCACAGATCAATGGAAAGGGTTTGCCAACCCCTGGAACACAATGTGGGTCCTTCGCCTTAGGAAGTCAGCAGCAGAATGAGAGCAGCACAGGGGACACACCGGGACGGTAAGAGTAACACAGAAGAGCAGAGGCAGGCAAGGACTTCTCCCTCTGGCCAGGGGTGAATGAACAGGACATTTTCAACCTGGAGACAGTTTTCCTATCTGCTTCCCCTGCAGCAGACATGCAGCAAAGCTACAAGTCCAGAACCATAATAGTGTTTTTTAAAAAACAACAACAATAACAACCCAGAAACAACTATTTTCTTGTAATTGCTGACAAGATGCATCACCATCAAATCTGTGATGGCCTGGGACTGGGGCTCAGACTCGGAGTCTCAGTCCACACCAGATCCTTTGCCTCAGGCGGCATCTGAACCAAGTCTGGGGTCTGACCCTGAAGAGCCCCAGTCTGCACAGGTTCCCCTGCAGCAAACACCAGTTGGCCGAGTCAGGGGCCTGAGCCTGCCCTGGCTCCAGATGTGGGGAAGACCTTGTTGCCTCCAGCTCGGCCATCACTTACAGCTGCTCCACTACCGGTTGGGTCAGGGGAGGCTGAGGCGGCCCCTGGGTCTAGTCACCCACCGACGTCTCCCGAGCTGCAGAGACTCAGGTCTGAGAGAAGAAGAGACCTGAGTACTCGCAGGAGGAGTGCTCGCCTTCGGGCGAAACAGGGAGGTGAGTCGCCGGGGGATCAGGACCGGCCGTTACCCCGTCAAAGATAAAAGGCTGTTGGACCCTGCCCCAGGTTGAGGGAGCAACATTCCTGTAAGCCAGATTCTGTACCTGTCCTTGCCTGGTTTCCTGCCTCGTGTCCTGCCTCGGCCCTGTCGGACTGACTCCTAGCAGAACCTTCGGATTCTGGTCTGGTCCTGGACCACGTTTCATGGGTTACCCCCGGGCCCAGCACAAAATCCATCTATTACTGTCAATACAAACCATTCCTTGACAAAATGCCCTCTAGCCCAACCCCCTGCACTGCAGGGATCTCAATGAAAGCATCCCTGGCAGATGGCCATCCAACCTCTGCTTTAAAATCTCCAAGGAAGGGGAGCCCACCAAGTCCCCAGGGAGTCTGGAACACGCTTTAAATTGTGCTTTGTTTTTCATTTGCATGTTTCTTACTTCTGAAAGCTGCACTGGGACTGTTGATGAAAAGTGGTCTTAAAAAAACCAAAAACATTTTGAAAGCAAATACATAAATAATTTAAGAATAAATTTTATTTGTATCCCGCCCTCCCCGGCCAAAGCCGGGCTCAGAGCTGCTAACATCATATAAATAAGATGATATGCATAATACAAGCGATCAGTCAATTAAGATACATCCCACAATGAATTCAAACAATTAAAATTAAAACTGGACAAGTGGCAATCTTCAGGTTTAAATTGAAAGCGGTTAATACTCGCCAAGACCAACTGTTTCCACTGATATTATATAAAGAAGGATGGCTAGGAGTGCAGCCTTAAGGATTTGAGCTCCTTTGCTGTGAGTGAGATTGCATTGTGTAGGACCAGGGAGGAGGTTCTTATGAACTTCCATCTCCAGCTGCGAGATTTTGCTAGGCAAGAACACTTGGCTCTCACCTCCGGAAATGTGTGTGATCTCTGATGTTCATCGATGTGTCCTTGAGATTAAAAGCTTTGAAAAGGACTTGTTCCTCATTATGTTAACCTTCCATGGACAAGAAACCATGTTCCATGAGGCATCTGCCCACCTCCCTGTTCCCATTAGGGCTGGCACAAAACAGGAGGATTCTGAGATAAGAGACAAACTTTGTTCTGTCTGGAGTGGCAGAGAGTGGCGTGGGTCTCTGGTGTGGACTCTAATGGTCCCGCAACGGCAGGTGGATTGGAAGGAGAAATGGCCCGTGCTCAATTGCGCAGGAAACATGTGCTCTGAGCACATAGGAAACAGTTGGAGTTTCTAAAGGATGGGGAGGAAAACAAAAGCCCCTTGCAACATTTGAAAACCTCAGCTACTTCTCAATGAGACATGAAATCACCGGAGTGGCTTACAAGATAATGAAGGGAGGAAATGGTGGTTTTCTGATCGGGAACCGAAATACACCTCCGTTCAATGATACAGTAACGGGCTGAAATGGGGGGGGGGGTTGGCAGGAAACAGAAATACAGATTAATCAGTCTAAGGGTCCTATCTTTTCCGATGGTTCTCCTGATACACTGAGAGAGAACAGAAATTGTAAGCTTCTGTTTTTAAAGTTTGCTTTTTTAAAAAAAAAGATTATAGATGGGCAAACTTTTTCTGTTCAAGGGCCACATTCCCTCGTGAGCAACCTTCTGAGGGCCACATTCCTGTGGTGGGAGGGGCCAGAGACAAGAGTGGGCGGAGCAATGGACACAACTCTTGCCTCTGTGTTTTTTTAATAATGCATTTTTATTAAAGATTTTCTTGATTTACAAAGGTATGTGCAATGTCTTTCTCTCGTATTTTTCCCCCCCATGTAACAATTTTTAATTTTTATTTTTTACAAATTGGTTTCATTTGTTGAGACATTAGGAAGAAAAGGGGGGAAGAGGTGGAGGGGGGGAAGATGAGTCAGGGTGGGGTCGGGTGGCGATGTTTCTATTTTCCTTAATATATGTGTGGGGTTCTGGTGTCAGCGTTGCTTGTGTAGGTTCTCTGCTGTTCGCTTGTGTTCCTTTGGTGATGAGAAAGGTTGGGGTTGGCCTAGGGTGTGGCTGTTCATTTGTGGTTGGCTGTGGTGGTCTTTGTTTTCGTGTGTGAGTGGGGTGGGTGCGTGTTTCGGATCAGGTTAGCCATATTGATTTGTATGCTGTTGGTGGATTTTTGTCGTTGTCTTGTTGGGCTGTTTATGTATTATGTACTGAGTTGAATGCAGCAGTATGATTGGTCCGCAGGAGCCACCCAATCCAGCTCCAGGTGGAATCTGGTGAATCTGCAACCTGATTGGCCTACAGGAGAATCCTGGAATTAGCCAATCACGTGCGGTCCATTGTGTAAATAATGTATATAAAGCAGATATTTTGGGGAAACTTTCATTCCTCGCTACTATGAGCTGAATAAAAAGCATGAAATCCACACTCGACTCTGAGTATATTTCAGTATGTGATAAAGGGGAGCCACACCAGGGTGAAGGTGTCTTCTTCTATTTGTCCCCGTGTCAGTTTCAGTTTATTGCTACATCAGCCTCATTTTCATCCTAGCTGCTCACTGCCTGGTTTTGTGTGACAACTCACCTGATGAAGAGTTCTACAGAACTTGAAAGCTTGCCCCACTTGTGTGGCCTTTGGGGTAGTCCTAAGAGAGTGGCACTGTGGGTTAAACCACAGAGCATAGGATTTGCCGATTAGAAGGCCGGCTGTTCGAATCCCCGCGACGGGGTGAGCTCCCGTTGCTCTGTCCCTGCTCTTGCCAACCTAGCAGTTCGAAAGCACATCAAAGTGCAAGTAGATAAATAGGTACCCCTCCAGCGGGAAGGTAAACTGTGTTTCCGTGTGCTGCTCTGGTTTCGCCAGAAGCAGCTTAGTTCTGCTGGCCACATGACCTGAAAAAACTGTCTGCGGACAAACACCGGCTCCCTCAGCCTGTAAAGTAAGGTTACCGGATTTTTTTCAATGAGTCTGGGGACATTTATCAACTTCAATGGATTTTGTATGGGGACAGATTTGTAAATCTGGGGATTGTCCCCAGGAAACAGGGACGCCTGGTAACCTTACTGTAAAGCGAGATGAGCACCGCAACCCCAGAGTCGTCTGCGACTGGACTTAACTGTCAGGGGTCCTTTACCTTTACCTTTAAGAAAGGTATGGCCCACCTGTGGATTTTAGGTGTGTGTTTTCTTATGGACTGATGCAGCTAACCCTGGTTTTCATTGAGCTCCAGCCCCAGGGATCACAGCCCCAGATCCCTTCCTTGCTCAGTTGCTACCAGCTGAGACCTCAGTAGTGCGTGGTCAAGCAAGGATGGTTTGCCCTGATCTAGTGAGCTACATTTGCTACTGGATTTGTGCAGTTTGGATCCATCCTTTTGGAGCCCCTTCTACAGTCGCTTTCTGTTTTTACCACTCTGAATAGTGGTCGCTCTTGCCTTTTCAAAGGCTGGGATCCTGCGACTGACATGCTTCTCTGCCCTTCTCTCTTCTCCATGAAAGAAAGAAAGAAAGCCACCTCTGGACTCCAGCCAGGCTGAGGACGGTGGAGGTGGCAGCAGCTCAGTCCCTGAGCGACATGCATAATTCATCCAGCAGCAAGTGGCAGTTTTGCTCCTGGGGCTTTTCCAAGACCCTCCGTACAGGAGACACCAGGCTCTGCACTTTGGCTGAGATGCATGAGGCCTGCAAAGTGGGTTTTGCCAGCAATGTTTCTGGGCAGATCCTCCTTGCTTCTGGCATGAGGTGGACTCATGGCTGAATTAATTGCCTGGAGCGAACGGCTGAATGACATCAGGCACTCATTTCTCCGTGTTGCTGGAGCTCAAGCTGTGCCAGGAAACTCCGCATCCTTTAATGCCAGAGGTAGGAAGAGAAGGTAAACAAGGAGAGAATGAGACAGAAAGAGAGAGAGAGAGAGAGAGAGAGAGAGAGAGAGAGAGAGAGGAGCAGGTGGACAATGAGAGACGTGGATGAAAAAGAATGAATATGAATTCAAGGAAGGGCCCTAGCCAGCCTTTCTCAACCTGTGGGTCCCCAGATGTTGTTGGACTACAACTCCCATCACCCCTAGCTAGCAAGGCTAGAACTCAGGGACGATGGGAGTTGTAGTCCAGCAACCTCTGGGGACCCAGACCCATCAAAATTTGTTTACAAACTTGCACAAGAACTCAATAACAGGTCTGATTTCTGAAGAGTTTTGCTGACCTTGTGAAAATGACCTAGCACACGGATTTATATCTCTAAGATTCTGCAGATTTTGGCTGTGAACTAGGGCCCCACAAAAAAAATTCCAAGTTGGGCCCCACTGGCTGGCCCACTGGCTGGCCCTGAGTCTCGTAGTTGCTGGGCTCAAGTTGCCCTGCCCTGGCATGAAGTCTTGAGTTTGCAATTTGGAGAGAGGAGAGGCTGCCCACTGGGGGGCAGGCAGACTGGGGAGGCCCCCTAGATTTAGAGGCCATAGGCTTCAGCCTACTTAGCCTATACAGAAATCCGACACTTCCGGGGGCACTGCCTTTACCCTTTGCAGAGATGTTCACAGCTTGGCTAGAGATGAATTAGGAAAAGGTGGAGATAAAAGCTTTAAAGTCACCTCTCAAAAGAGGAAGACAGAAACAGAAGAGCACATCTAGCAGAGTTCCCAAAAGCTGGGGGGGGGGGGAATGGGGGGAGGGAAAAGGAGAGGGCAGTAAGTCAAGAGGTTTGCTGGGGAGGAACTAAAAAGACTGCTGCAACTTGTCTTCCATCTGCTTTGCCAGCTAGCGATGGAATGGGGACCGTCAGGGGCTACCTGCTGGTCTACACAGTGGCGTAGCGTTGGGGGTGAAGGGGGGGCCGGCCGCACCGGGCGCAATATCTAGGGGGGGGGGCGCTTGCACTCGCAGCTCTCTGCCCCTACCTGGCTCCACGGGTTAGGGGGCGCAAATTACTTGCCTTGCCCCGGGTGCTGACAACCCACGCTACGCCACTGGGTCTACATCTGGACTACCTAACTACAACTAATCCAGAATGCGGCAGCTAGACTGGGGACTGGGAGTGGCCGCTGAGACCATATAACACCGGTCTTGAAAGACCTACATTGGCTCCCAATACATTTCTGAGCACAATTCGTGTTGGTGCTGACCTTGAAAGCCCTAAATAGCCTTTGTCCAGTATACCTGAAGGAGCGTCTCCACCCCCATCATTCAGCCCGGACACTGAGGTCCAGCGCTGAGGGCCTTCTGGCGGTTCCCTCATTGCGAGAAGTGAGGTTACAGGGAACCAGGCAGAGGGCCTTCTTGGTAGTGGCACCCGCCCTGTGGAACGCCCTCCCACCAGATGTCAAAGGGATAAACAACTACCTGACATTCAGAAGACATCTTAAGGCAGCCCTGTTCAGGGAATGTGTGATAATGTGTGATATTTTAGTGTATTTTTGGTTTCTGTGGAAGCCACCCAGAGTGGCTGGGGAAACCCAGCCAGATGGGCAGGGTACAAATTATTATTATTATTATTATTATTATTATTATTATTATTATTATTATTCCAGAAATGTAAAAGCAAGCCCCCCTCAATGCATTTGTTTTCTGCATTATTATGTAAGATATTTCTCTCAGTTTTATCATTAAGATAGTTGGCCAGGCTTCCCCATAGCCAATCAGTTACGGTAGGGGGACCTTTATTTTCCCATCTTGGTGCAATGCACTGTTTTGCTGTTGGTTGCATTGTAGTAATCGGCTGTAAATCAGTATTAATGACCTTGGGAAAGAGAGCATTCTGATTCAAATCTCGGCTCCATCAATGAGCCAGGAGGAGGAGCAGGGAGGGGAAGTGGGTGGGGAGGGGGAGGCTCAGGGGGAAAGGGGGCGATGTAGAAAAGAGGCTGAATGGAGCCCAGCCAGGTTCTCATTGTGCCAATTGAGAAGAGGACAAAGGAGCCGCTGACCAGCCAGATCTGCCTGGTCAGCCGAGGGAGGCCTAAATCCACCTTCTGTGCTGAGTTCCTTTCAATGGGCTGAAGGAGGCGGCTTGCAACTGACTTGGACTTAGATGTGTTGGAATGGGAGATGCGGCCTGGGCTCCGCTGCCAGCGCCAAGCGTGCAGATGGACCCAAGTGCCCAGAGAAGACAGCAGCCCCCCCCCCCGCCACCCTGGACGATAAGGTGGCCGGCTTGGCAAGGGTGCCATCTGAACACGTGCCTGGCTCTCCCAGTGGCTGCTTGGATCCTGTCCACAAGGCTGCAAGCTAAACATCTCCAGGTCCCTTCCCCGTTCCTCACAAGGCCTTGTTTCCAGGCCCTTGGTGGCTGTAATAATAAAATTTAAGGTCTTCTATATATAATAAATGTTCATAAGTGTACCAACCAAGCACGTACATAGATCAGCACAGCAAGTCCGACCTGAAACCATTTTGACTCCCCAAGTGACCAAATGTTTTCTCTGCAAGGAGGGAGGAGGTGAAAAAAAACCTTCCCTGTTACAGGAATTGAGTAATCACCATCTCAAAGGGTGACAGGCTACCAGGTAAGGCAACCCGATAAGGCATTATCAGATAACCTGGCAGGCAGGAAAAACAACATTCAAATTTCTGTTGTAGACCACCTTTTCTGTGATGTAGGTATGATGTTTGTGGGGGGTGGTCTTGGGTTACACCCCTTCTGTAATGTATGTATGGTGTATGGAGGGGTGGTCTTGAGCTCCAGGGCAGGGAATTAAAAATGTCTATATAAGGGCAGGCACACCTTGGTTCTGGGCCCCCCCCCTCCTGCGTGTGAGGGGAGCACCCTGTTGCAACAGTTTAATAAAGATCAGGCTTACTAGTTGCTTTGCTTCTCAATATTCTCTGCTTGGCCTCTGTTCTTTTCTTCTACCAATAGGGAACCCACTTAAGGACTCTAGACGGGCTCTTGGATACCCATAAAGGAAAAAGGGCAGATTTTTGAGCACTCAGGGCTAATTTCCTTAAGAATGGATGCGTTTGATCTTCTTGCAGTCTATGGGTCTCTCAAGAGGCTCCTCCAGCACCATAATTCAAAAGCATCCCTACTTCAGTGATCAGCCTTCTTTACATATAGAAAAACATAATATTAAACATTAAAAATACTTTCCTATACAGGACTGCCTTCAGATGTCTTCTAAATGTTGTATAGCTAGTTCTCTCCTTGGCTCAGGGATTGCATAACTCCTTCCCCTCCAACATTTCTCCAGTGAAAATGTTGTTGTTGTTTAGTCGTGTCTGCCTCTTTATGACCCCCTGGACCAGAACATGCCAAGCACTCCTGTCTTCCACTGCCTCCCGCAGTTTGGTCAAACTCATGCTGGTAGCTTCCTAAGGAAGAACGGGACATTCCAGGATCAAACCAGAAACTGGGATGGCTTCTGTAAATCCAGGACTGTCCCTGGAAAATAGGAACACTTGGAGGGTCTGGTATTCCATCTCCAGATACCTAAAAGTTTGCCACATGGAACATGAAGCAAGATGGGGAAGGGTCATAAATAGGATTCCAATTCCCACTTCAGAAATCTGAAGCAGTGGGGCTAATCTCCTTCTTTCAGCCTTGAAACAGCTCCGGTTTCATCAAGACACAGTGTAGAAATGAAGAGTTTTTTAAAAAAGAAAAGAAAGAAATTCAGAAACACCTGGTGGGTCACAGGTGCCCCATTGCTGGCATAAGGAGGTGGCCAGGTCGGCTCAGGAGAGGAAGCAGAGATTTATTTCTTCCCTTTATACATCACAGTTCCTCAGAGGATGCTTAAAGGCAGTGAAGGTTGTATTACAGATTTTAAACGCATATTGGTTAACTGGCCAAGCCGCTAGCTTTGTGGAACAGTCTTCTTTTGGGCTCTGAATGTTGAACAAAGGAAAATGGAGTGCAAAGAGAAATTGTGCCCGTGTCTCGGCTCCATCAGTACCTCGTAAAAGGAGGCTCAGAGCAGCTGATAGCGTGAAGAAGGAATCACATGTCTTGATCTCGCCAGCATCAACAAAGCAAGGCATTCATGGCTGAAGAACACTTGGCTTATTGGGAAGGGCAGAATGCCAGCTCTGTTGCCTTCCCTAGTCTCTAAAATCACCCGTTAAAACACACAAAAAGCAAAAACTTGTTTTGCACATTTGACAAAAAGAAGCAACAGAAACCGGGTTGTGAATGAAGATGGGGTTTCAAATACAGTGGTACCTTGGTTCCCAAACTTAATCCGTTCCCAAAGTCCGTTCCAAAACCAAAGTGTTCCAAAACCAAGGCGTGCTTTCCCATAGAAAGTAATGCAAAATGGATTAATCCGTTCCAGATTCTTAAAAACAACTCCTAAAACAACAATTTAACATGAATTTTGCTCTCTAGTGAGACCACTGATCCATAAAATGAAAGCAATAATCAATGTACTATATTATAAAATAAATAAGACAGCATTGTAGATGATGAAAATTAAAATTACCCCCCCCTACTTACACGGATGATAGTCATTGTTTGGATGGGGGGCTTTTATCCATTTCCACAGTCATGCAATCAATCAATCAGTAGCTAAACTGGGTTCCACACAGTCACAAAAACAAATTAACTGAAAAAGCCTCAGAAACAAAAACGCAAAATAAATAGCAAAAACAAAAGCGCCAAATACAGTGGTACCTTGGTTCTCGAATTTAATCCATTCTGGAAGTCCGTTTGACTCCCAAAATGTTCAAAAACCAAGGCGCGGCTTCTGATTGGTGCAGGTGCCCCAGCCGCATCAGATGTTTAGCTTCCTAAAAACGTTCGAAAACCAAAACACTTTTGAATTTTCGGTGTTTGGGAACCAATGTGTTTGAGAACCAAAGTACCACTGTACCTTTATTATCTCGTTTGCAAGCTGCCACCACCAAAGAAATTGTGAGAAGGCCCCATGGGCAACATCTGGTTCCCAGTCTCATGAGAAGCTAAGAAGAGACTGAAGGGCCAGGCCAATGGTCCGTTTGTTCTCACAGGGGCCAACCAGATGCTTCTTTTGGGAAACCATCAAGCAGAATTTGAGCCCAAGAGCAACTCTCCCCTCCTGTGGCTCCACCAGTTGCATGAATTTGTCCAATCCTCTTCGGAAGCTACACCAGGCTGCCTCTCCCACTCCAAGCAGTGCAACCCCTCCACCGTGGGAGAGCAGGATAATTCACATTTCTGTGGGATGTGAAACACAGGTAGCAGTCAAGTACAACATTCCTAGAGTGGACGTGAAAGGGGATGTTTGCTCCAGTCAGTAGAAAACGTTCTGTTTCCTCCTGGGCTGGGACAAACCTCCTCTGCATGTGACTAGAGGTGGGCGTGACCTTACCTGTCCAGGTGACAAAAGGACCAGGCACACAGCACCCCCCCTCTCTGACTCCATTCGTCAAAGAAGTAACATTAGCTAGAGATGACCTGTTGGCTTTCAGCCAAGAGAGGACAAAGGAACTATCTCCTTATGGGATAGATTCCACATGTATATACTTTGTAACCTAAGTCTGCCTTCAGGGATCCATCTGTGAACTGAATGTGTGAGTAAACTTCTTCTATACTTTTTACACAAGATTGTGTCATGTCTATTCTTTTTAAGGGGGAGTGAGTACCTCCTGCCAACCTAGCAGTTCGAAAGCACGTCAAAGTGCAAGTAGATAAATAGGTACCGCTCCGGCGGGAAGGTAAATGGCGTTTCCGTGCGCTGCTCTGGTTTTAGCAACAAAACTATCAACAAAACGTATTATAGAGGCTTTAGCGAGCCTGAGCAAATGCATCCGCTGCAAGTTTAAACAGGGGGAATGTTACTCTGCTAAATTGTGAATTTGTTAACACAAGTTGGAAAGGCTATAACCAAACAATATATCCTCTCCTGCATCCCTGAACATTCCCACAAAGACCTCCCATTCTTCTTGGCAGAGTTAATTTGCTGTAATGAAATGTATATTTATTTGTCTAGATTTATAGCCTACAGGGAATGTGTGTGTAGGCAAATGGCTCTTTATCCCCAGAGGGCTAGCAGCTTTAATTTGTTATTTGCATGTGGGCAAATTAAATAGGTCTGTTGCCTCAGCTCTTTCCCCAGTTTTCCCCTTTTAAAGGTCGGGTGATTTGGCTGCTGATTCGGAAACAGGCACCTCTGCTGGGAAAAGGGAGTCAGGAGCAGAACGGTAAGCGTTTGTGTGTGCTGACATCTCTCTTCACAATGTCACACATAGTCCCTGGAGCAACTGGAGATGCCTCATTGGTGCCCCATCTCCCCACCTGCCAGGTCACCTCAGTGTGTGGGGGGGGGGAGGAAAATGGAGGAAGAGGATAATTGAATAACCTTGGGGATAATTGAAGTACGTCAGGCTCTGCTTGGCTCTCTTCTGCGGCGAAGGAATTGGTCACTTGGGGTAATGCTCTGCCATGCGCAACCTTTTGTTCGGCTGCGCTAGAAAGTGCGTGTGTCCATGTGCATTTTTCTCACTGTGACGGGGAGCCTCTCTTGTTTTGACTGACGCCGGAGAAAACTCACTTGAGGCCACGAGAAAATATTGATTCCATGCTAATGGCTGCTGGGCGAAACAGCCCGACGGGAGGCGGGTTCACCCCCCTCCCTCCAGTGCGCTGATAAATACGGGGATCACCAAAGATGCAGGGAAGTGTTTTGGTCTAACTCAGGGGTCAGCAAACTTTTTGAGAAGGGGGCCGGTCCACTGTCCCTCAGACCTTGTGGGGGGCCCGACTATATTTTGGAAGGGAAAAAAATGAACGAATTCCTATGCCCCACAAATAACCCAGAGGTGCATTTTAAATAAAAGCGCACATTCTACTCAAGTAAAAACACACTGAATCCCGGACCGTCCATGGGTCGGATTTAGAAGGCGATTGCTGGATCTGGCCCCTGGGCCTTAGGTTGCCTACCCATGGTTTAAGTCAAGAGACGTGTTGAGTGGCAGTGTACACATTGCCAGCTTACAACTCCTTGGCTTTTTAAATTGGTTTTATTATTTCTAATTGATTCTAATTTTTTGAACTGTTATACTTAATCGTTGAGATGTTGTGAGCCACTTTGGGCACATTTTCATGGAAAAGTGGCGTACAGATAAACAGATGATGGTGATGAAAACTCAGCGAGTTTGTTGCCTGAGCACACCCATGCATTTCAAATCACATTTGTAACTCGAGGTCCACATCAGTATGGTTCCCAACTTTCCCTCAGACTGTCTATGGCAGAGGGCAGAGAACATCAGAAGAACGTGCTGGATCAGGCCATCTAGTCCAGCACCCTGTTCTTGCACCGGTCAAACAGATGACCATTATCGGAAACCTGCAAGCAGGATTTGAGCAGAAGAGCAACTCTCCCCTCCTGTGGTTTCTAGCAACGGGTCTTCAGAAGCATTTCTGCCTTCAACTGTGGAGGCAGAACAGACACATAACCCAGAAGATCTTGGTGGCTAGGACGTACGTTTTCAAATTGAATCAAATGTGGTTGAGGGAAAATGCATCAAAATGTCAATATTTCTCAAGAAATAACAGGATAGAGGTGGATTGTAGCTTTCTCATGTGTACGCAGCTTCACAAGCCAGCGGTTGGGAGCATGCTGAATGCAGACTAAATGTCAGTCAGCTCACAGCCACTGTCTACCATGCCAAACTTTGTTGTTGTTTAGTCGTTTAGTCGTGTCCACCTCTTTGTGAACCTACGGACTAGAGCACGCCAGGCCCTCCTGTCTTCCACTGCCTCCCGTAGTTTGGTCAAACTCATCCTGGTAGCTTCAAGAACACTGTCCCACCATCTCGTCCTCTGTCGTCCCCTTCTCCTTGTGCCCTCCATCTTTCCCAACATCAGGGTCTTTTCCAGGGAGTCTTCTCTTCTCCTGAGGTGGCCAAAGTCTTGGAGCCTTAGCTTCAGGATCTGTCCTTCCAGTAAGCACTCAGGGCTGATTTCCTTCAGAATGCAGAGGTTTGATCTTCTTGCAGTCCATGGGACTCTCAAGAGTCTCCTCCAGCACCAGAATTCAAAAGCACCAATTCTTCAGCGATCAGCCTTCTTTATGGTCCAGCTCTCACTTCCATACATCACTACTGGGAAACCATAGCTTTAACTATACTGGTCCTTTGTCGGCAAGGTCATGTCTCTGCTTTTTAAGATGCTGTCTAGGTTTGCCATCGCCTTTCTCCCAAGAAGCAGGCATCTTTTAATTTCGTGACTGCTGTCACCATCTGCAGTGATTGATCATGGAGCCCAAGAAAGTAAAATCTCTCACTGCCTCCATTTCTTCCCCTTCTATTTGCCAGGAGGTGATGGGACCAGTGGCCATGATCTTAGTTTTTTTATTTATGTTGAGCTTCAAACCATATTTTGCGCTCTCCTCTTTCATGCCAACCTAAGTTGCCGCAAAGTTGTTAATAGTTTTGAACCTGCTGTTCTCCTCTGGTTCTCAATTATTTTGCATTTTGCCATTTCTCTTAGATGCAGGGCCATCTTTCCCCGTGGGTGCAAGGGGTGTGGGGCACCAGGAGCCCACCGCTGAAGCTGCCTAAGCTCTTAACTATCTACCTGTTATGAAATAATAGATAATTTTGATCAAGCTAAAAAAAAAAATACATATATACCTAAGCATTACCAAAATGTATACCTACTGTTTCACTAAAGGACTTTCGACTTTGTGCACTCATTTACCAAAGATGTGCCGCACCAGCGGCAGTGCTTATCTTTCACAATAGTGGTGCTATTGTCCTTCTCAACGGCGCCATGCATGCGAAATTAATTCTTACATCATAATAAAAGCTAATTTGGGGGCTAAACTAAATTTGGGGTGCTGGGGGCTCTTTGCACCCCAGCAGCACATATGCTAAAGACTGCGCTGGGTAGATGGTACATGCTGCTTCTTTTCTGAGAGGCTGGAAAAGCTTTTAATGCTGAATCTTTCTCCCTGCCTTGGCTTGTAAATGGCCTCTCTTGGGGCGCATCCACACTTTCGCTTAATCCGTATTCTGATCATATTCTGCACCTCTGTCTTATCCTGGGTCTGAGAGCTTTCCTCCTTGTATCTCTGCTAGGCCAGATTGAAATCGCATGTTCCCACTTATGAGAAATTCCAAAGAGAGATTTCCCTGCTTCCTAAACCGCATTGCTCTTTGTTCCACTTTGTGGCTAATGAATTGGTTTAATCTGTTAACTGCTCTGAATAAATGGGAAGATAGCGAAAAAGCCCTTAATGCCTCCCTCCCCCTCCCTGAATAAGCAGGGTGTCTTTCTAAGGGTAACAACCTTTCTAAGAGCGTCTGCCCCCTGCTCTCCATCCTGTCCTCATAAGGCACACCTGAACTACCTGCCACAGAGTCATCCATTTTGTCACTGGACAACATGTCAGATAATATTGCACGGATGGGCGGAAGACTCGGAAAGACCCCAGGCAGGTTCTGGGGCTGGAAATGCAGACATCATGTTGCCCAGCAGGGCCTTCAGATGCTGCCCCCAGAGGGTCTGTGTGGGGCTGCTAAGAGAGGACAGACGATAATTGAGGGCAACAGGGAGGCTCTTGCAGGTGGAAATTGTGGGAATATTCAGGGAGGCAGGAGAGGATATATTGTTGAATAATATCCTTCCTAACTTGCACTAGCAAATTCTACAACTTAGCAGAGTTTTAACATTCCCCTATTAAATACACAGCGGTTAGCTTGTTGCAAGCTCGTTTAAGCTTCTCAGTACAGTGGTACCTCTAGATGCGAACAGGATCCGTTCCGGAGCCCCGTTCGCATCTAAAAGCAAACGTAATCAGCGACGGCACGTCTGTGCACACACGCGTCACTTTTCGTCATTTTGAGCATCTGCACATGCGCAAGCAGCGAAACCCGGAAGTAATGCGCTCTGTTACTTCCGGGTTGCCACGGAGCACAACTCAAATGCGCTCATTCCAAAGCACATTCAACCCAAGGTATGACTGTATAGGATTCCTGGTAATCCCCTTTAAGGTAAAGGTAAAGGGACCCCTGACCATTAGGTCCAGTCGTAACCGACTCTGGGGTTGCGGCGCTCACCTCGCTTTACTGGCCGAGGGAGCCAGCGTACAGCTTCCAGGTCATGTGGCCAGCATGACTAAGCCGCTTCTGGCAAAACCAGAGCAGCGCACGGAAGAGAGACGTGACACAGTCTTCTATAAAAGTATAAAAAGAGTTTACTCACTCACATTCTGTTCACAAATGGATCCCAGAAGGCAGACTTAAGTTAGGAAAGTAATATACACCTGGAATCTATCCCATAAGGAGACAGTCCCTTTGTGCATCTTAGGCTGAGCAGATGTTGCTTCTTCGATGAATGTGGTCAGAGAGAGAGCGAGAGATGGCTGACCAGTTCTGCTCTTTTGTTACCTGAGCAGGTGAGGTCACGCCCACCTCTAGTCACATGCAGAGGAAGTCTGTCCCAGCCCAGAAGGAAACAGGAAGTTCTGACTGGCTGGTCCAGACATCATCATCATCATCACTTTTTATTTGTATGCCACCTTTCCACAGTTAAAAAAACAATGCTCAAGGCGGCTGACAGCATAACAAGATTTACATAATTACAAAAGTCATAATATATAAACCACATCAAAAAATACACAACCAAATGGGAAACAATTTCCACATAAATCAAAATCTAAAACTAAGAATACAGCATTAATATCACAGTTTAAAATGACACAGGTAAAAAATAACAGCAATTTAAACAAAAAACGAAAACTAAACTAAACGGAGCCCTCTCTGCCCAGCAGCAGCGGCGACAGCTGTCCTTTATAGAGCCCATCAGGCCCTGCCCTGGCCAGGTGGTGAGTGGCAGGACTGGGGCCCTCAGGCGGTGAGCAGGGAGTCCTCCCTGTCCACTCTAGGGATATTGACTTGACTGCTCATGTTTCACATCCCATAGTGAGCAGCCCCTTCTCCCTCCTTGCCCTGGCACCCTGCGGCAACCACAGTAGCCAATTGTCTGGGGATTTAATTAAGAACCTAAGGCAGCCTCCTAATGCCTTTCACATGCATGAGATGAGGGAAAGGCTGACTTTACGGAAGGATTTCAGCTTAGTTCCTGCCTTGCCTCTTGGGTCGCCAGATGGGTGGGCCAGAGCATCCCAGGCATGGCATCATTTTGCAAAGGAAAAGAAATGCCCACAATGCATTGCTGTCATCAGCACTTGGACCACATGACTGGTCATGTCTGCCTCCCTCAAGCTCCCGAGGCTTGGAAGGGGCAGGCCTCCAGTCTCCTGCATCATCAGGACCTGGTATTTTTCTTGTTGTTGTTTAGTCGTTTAGCCGGGTCTGCCTCTTCGTGACCCCCTGGACCAGAGCACGTCAGGCCCTCCTGTCTTCCACTGCCTCCCGCAGTTTGGTCAAACTCATGCTGGTAGCTTCAAGAACACTGTCCAACCATCTTGTCCTCTGTCGTCCCCTTCTCCTTGTGCCCTCCATCTTTCCCAACATCAGGGTCTTTTCTCTTCTCATGAGGTGGCCAAAGTCTTGGAGACTCAGCTTCAGGATCAGCACTCAGGGCTGATTTCCTTCAGAATGGAGAAGTTTGATCTTCTTGCAGTCCATGGGACTCTCAAGAGTCTCCTCCAGCACCAGAATTCAAAAGCATCAATTCTTCGGCGATCAGCCTTCTTTATGGTCCAGCTCTCACTTCCATACATCACTACTGGGAAAACCATAGCTTGAACTATACGGACCTGGTATAGGCATAGGCAAACTCGGCTCTGCAGATGTTTTGGGACTACAACTCCCATCATCCCTAGCTAACAGGACCAGTGGTCAGGGACGATGGAGTTGTAGTCCCAAAACATCTGCAGGGCTGAGTTTGCCTATGCCTGACCTGGTACCTCCAGGGGTTTCTGCCGCATAGTCTCACTCCCCTCCCCAAGTGCTGTGCCTCCCTCCTGATCTAAATCAGAGGGCTCAGAGAGAGAAAGAGGAAGAGAGAGTGTGGTGTAGTGGTTAGAGTGCAGGACTAGGAACTGGGAGAGACCTGGGTTCAAATCCCTGTGTGGCCACAAAATTTACTGGGTGAACCTGGTGGCCAGTCACAGTTCTGCAGCCTAAGCAACCTCGCAGGGTTGTTGTGAAGATAAAGTGGGAAGAAAACCACAGACGCCACCTTGAGCTCCTTTGGTAGCTGTAGAAATTGGCCTTTCCCAGAAAGACTATCTGAGCAGCCCAGAACCCCATGCTTTACTCCGGAGAGTGGCGGCTCAGCAAATGAAGCCTTAGAATGGTCTCCACTGCAGGGATTCTGTGGGCACATTGCACAAATATGCATTTTGCTCATTTAATTATTTACTGCATATATAGTTCTCCTTTCTGCCAAGGCATCCAAAGGGGTTTGCAATTTAACATACTAAAACAGAAGGATGCTACCAGTTATGAAAAGCCGCTTTGGCTCAGGGTGATGGTGGTTTTATCAGGAGTTTGATAGCATGAGCTCCCTGGCCTGTTCTTTTTTGTGGCCAAGGTCCCAGTTTCATCAGGCTGATACAACCTTTTCCATTTTGTCCTCCTTGTGGGGAGAGAAGGAGGAAGAGGAGGATCACTGCAGGAGGCAAACATCCCTGGAGAAAGTTACAGATAGGTAGCCGTGTTGGTCTGCCATAGTCAAAACAAAACAAAAATTCCTTCCAGTAGCACCTTAAAGACCAACTAACTTAGTTCTTGGTATGAGCTTTTGTGTGCATGCACACTTCTTCAGATACACTGAAACAGAAGTCACCAGACCCTTCTATATAGTGAGAAGGTGGGGAGGGGTATTACTCAGAAGGGTGGTGGGAATGGGTGATTGGCAGATAGCTGTGATGAGCCTGTTGACGACTCTTAACTACTGCAATAGGTCTTACAGGAAAAAGCAAGGGGTGAGAAGGTGAAAAATGGCTTTGTCATGTATAATGAGATAAGAATCCAATGTCTTTGTTCAGACCAGGTGTCTCCATGGTTTTAAGTTTGGTAATAAGTTGCAATTCAACAGCTTCTCTTTCCAGTCTATTTCTGAAATTCCTTTGTAGTAAAACAGCTACTTTGAGATCTTGTATAGAATGTCCTGGGAGATTGAAGTGTTCTCCTACTGGTTTCTCTGTCTTGTGATTCCTGATGTCAGATTTATGTCCGTTTATTCTTTGGCGTAAGGTTTGGCCTGTTTGTCCAATATAGAGAGCTGAGGGACACTGTTGGCATTTGACATCTGAGTAATACCCCTCCCCACCTTCTCACTATATAGAAGGGTCTGGTAACTTCTGTTTCAGTGTATCTGAAGAAGTGTGCATGCACACGAAAGCTCATACCAAGAACTAACTTAGTATCCCTGGAGACAGATGGACACAACAATGGCTCTTTCTGGGGGTGCCTCACTTTTGCACGCAAACACACTTTCCCAAGAAGTCCCTGCGGTCTCTCTGACACCTTCTTTTCAGGGACAGCTCTCTTTCTGCTAGGGTCAGATTCAACAGATTTATGGCCCTTTTAAATCCAGGGCTGCCCGCAGCACCTGTGCTCTCAGAAAGAAAGGATTTGCAGGCTTCCCGTGCCTCAGTTGGTGTCCTGAAGGTTTATTGGGCTCTTTACAACCCTTCAGAAAGCACCAGCTGAGTTTCCACATCTGGGAGGCTTTCCCCCATGACGCAGTCTGTCTCTGGGCTTCTCAAAGCTGCCTGCTTATTCTGCAACCCTTCCTCATTTCATTTCTTACACAGAAGTTGAGACAACACCCAGTCTTTATTGAGAATTCCCCTTCACTTTCCTTACAGCAAAAGGCCTGGTTTTCCAAAAACGTGTGTTTGTTGCACTAGGACAGTAGTTCTCAAACTTTTTTCTCTGGGCCACATGTTCAGAATAAACAATTGCCGTATTTTTCACTCTATAGGATGCACCGGACCATAGGAGGGGGAGAACAGGGGAAAAAAATTCTCCCCCTCTCTGCTCAGCGCCCCTTCAGCAAAGCGGCAGGAGAAATGGAGCCCCTTCCATTTCTCCTCCCACTTCACTGAAGGGGTGCTGCACAGAGAGGGAAAACTGTGCAGCGCCTCTCCAGCGAAGCGAAGCCTGGAGAGCAAGAGGGATTGGTGTGCACCGACCCCTCTCCCTCTCCAGGAGGCTATCCGCAAGCCTTTGGAGTGCAGTGGGAACTCCTGCTTGCGGATAGCTGCTTGAAGGCCCCGGAGCGCAGCAGGAGTTCCCTGCGCTCCGGGGGCTTCAGTGAAAGGAACACGAAGCCTCCGGAGCGCAGGGAGAGCACTCCCTCTGCACTTTGGAGGCTTCGCGTTGCTATCGCTGAAGCCAAGGAGGCTGCATTTGCTCCATAGGACACACACACATTTCCCCTTAATTTTTGGAGGGGGAAAAGTGCATCCTATAGAGCGAAAAAAATGGTACTTGCACCATACCAATTTTTTTAATTGATAAGAAATACATTGGGAAACAAAAAGAAGCAACTCACATGTTGATTTATAGTATGACCCTGGGACACCCAGAAAGTATAAAAGAATGCAGCTACATAAGGACATGAATCATTCCCAAAATAGAAGGTTAAGAGTCCTTGAATCTCAATGGGACAAAGGCTCAGAGTCCACTTTCTTAGGTGATTATTTCACTTCTTGGAACCCTTGTAGATTTCTTGAGTGTTTCAGGAACTTCTGTCCAGGACATCAGATAAACAGCCTCTTGGTTAGGAAGGTTGGCAGAAACAGGATTGGTTCTCCATGGGCCTCCCTTTCTCATTTTTCAAGTGAGCATCACATGAGATACTCTCTCCCTCTGTTTTTTCTCCAGCCACTTTTAACTGTTGTGCAGCATTTAAAGAAGGATTCCTGGCAATGCATCCCCTCTGTCCCAGCTGGGGACAGCTGCTGAAACCTTTGCAGCGCCACGTTTGCTGACTTTGCAGTTGCAGAGCCTTTCATCACCTCTTCCCTGTGTGGGGCCTTGATCAATTTTTCATGCGTTCGAGTTCCTTTGTAGCATTTGACCTTTCCCCAAAGGGTGCATTTTCAGGACCACCACTTACAAGAAGAAGAAGAAGAAGAAGAAGAAGAAGAAGAAGAAGAAGAAGATCGAAAACCCAGGAAGGCAGGCCAGTGGCCCTTTTTGCTCGCAATAATGCAAGAGTCTTCTGCTGGATCAGGCCAATGGCCCATCTAGTCCAGCATCCTCTTCTCAGATGTCTGGGGGGAACCAGCAAGTGGGGCATGAGCACAAGAGCGCACTCCCCTCTTGCAACTGGCATTCAGAAGCATTGCAACTGTGGAGGGAGCGCATAGCTATTGTGGTGAGTCTCATCGATAGCCTTATTCTCCCCCATGAATTTGTCCAGTCTTCTTTTAACCATCCAAGTTGGTGGCCATCGCTGACTCCTGTGGCAGGGAGTTCCGTAGATTAACCATGTGCCGCAAAACGAAGTACATCCTCTTATGTGTCCTGATCGCCTGCACTGACTGGAAGCAATGGCTCTCCGGGCTTTCAGATCCCTACCTGCGTATGCCATTGGGGATGGAACCTGGGAACTTCTGCATGCAAACCAAATGCTCTACCAATGAGATACAGCCTGACAAAAAACCACTATTGGATGGAGAGACTGCAGAGTCTATGAAGTCTGGGTAGGGCAGCCCTCAAGGTAATCTTACCATTAAATTGAGAGGGGACTTGTTAGCAAAGCAACCAGCTTGGCATTCACAGTCGTAACCAAGAGAGGGCAGCAGTGGGCACCCACGCCAGCCACAGAAGACTAAAAAATAGGGCTGGCAGACCTGAGGAAGAGACCTCAATCACTTGCAGCAGGTGGAAAGGTCTTGCAGGGAGCCCCATCTTCTCCACACAAATCCTCCATTTTTTGCCTTTGAGGCCAGTGTTAAATCCATCACAGTCTTTTTTAAAATTATAAATATTTTATTAATTTTCTTTTATTATAACAAATTGCAAATAACGATCATCCAATTTTACATTTTCCAATCCACCCTCCCCCCCAGTGACTTCCCTCATCTTCCCTTCCTGGTTTGTTACACTGATTGTGGCCTTCTGCATATTAATATTCTTTAGATGTTACAACATTGTCTTCCTTCATATCTTACTTGAATAAAGTTGTGAATGTTTATTCAAAACCTGCCAATGAGTCCATTTCCTTTTTGTTGTTTCTCTGGGTAAGTTGTAAAAGGTTCCCATTCTTTTAAAAAGTCTCTGTTGTCCTTTTCATGTAGTTTATCTGTAGAATTCTGCATAATTTACCCGTTTTTCTTGCCATTGTTCTTTTGTTGGTACTTCTTCAGTCTTCCAAACTAGTTATGCAACTCTGCGTGTTTGGATGACACGGGTTCTACCCACCTCTGACAAATTCTGGCTGCCCCCTTGCCCTTCAAAGGGAGCTCTCGTAAAGGCTGGAATCATATATGCACACTTAGAATTATAGACTTGTGTGTTGGAAGGGACCCCCAGGGCTCATCTAGTCTGACCCCCTGCAATGCAGGAATCACGGCTGAAGAATCCCCAGCCAATGGCCTCCGAGGATGGGAGTCCATTCCACTGTCAAACAGCTCCCAAAGTTACTGGGAGGAAATCCCACTGAGCCCCATGGGGCTTACTCCTGAGCACAGCAGAGGGGTTATTTTGTACTTATTGGTGCAGCACTTTGGTTTTTTGGATGCTGAGCGATAGGCCAAGCTTTTCGTAAGCTTCTGCAAAGATATTTAGGATGGTTTGGAGGTCATCCTCTGAGTGTGCACACACTACGTTGTCATCAGCATCCTGAAGCTCTATGGCGGAAGTTACGGTAACCTTACTCTTTGCTTTCAGCCTGCTCAGATTGAAGAGCTTTCCTTCTGTTCGATATATGATTTCTACTCTGGTGGGGAGTTTCCCTTCAACAAAGTGTAGGATCATGCAATGAAAATAATGAATAGAGTTGGGGCAATAACACAAGCCTGTTTAACACCTGATCCCACTGTGAATGGTTCACTTTGAGAGCCATTGTTATCTGCGATTGTTGCTGTCATATTCTCATGGAGGGAGCCAAAGGATGTTCACAAATTTATCTGGGCAGCCAATTTTCAGAAGGACAGTCCACAGGGCATTACGATTTAAAGATTGTCTTCCATAAACATGGTTTTAACAATGAGTCCGTAAGTGACTGTGGAGGCCAGTTCTGGATCCACACGTCCTTCCACAGTGGGGACATTGGTTCCTGGGCAGGAGTTGATCACGGTATAGATTTGCCAAACATGCCTTCCTCTTAGCGTGTTTCTCCCTTGCGTCTTGAGTTCAAGTGTCTTCAAAGCCCAGGACACCTTTGGTCAAGGCTGTTCTCCAATTGGAGCCCTTGCAGGCCAGTGTTTCCCAATTGTCGGTGTTTATACTACATTTTTTAGATTTGCCTTGTAAAGGTAAAGGTAAAGGTACCCCTGCCCGTACGGGCCAGTCTTGACAGACTCTGGGGTTGTGCGCCCATCTCACTCAAGAGGCCAGGGGCCAGCGCTGTCCGGAGACACTTCCGGGTCACGTGGCCAGCGTGACATCGCTGCTCTGGCGAGCCAGAGCCGCACACGGAAACGCCGTTTACCTTCCCGCTGATAAGCGGTCCCTATTTATCTACTTGCACCCGAGGGTGCTTTCTAACTGCTAGGTTGGCAGGCGCTGGGACCGAGCAGCGGGAGCGCACCCCGCCGCAGGGATTCGAACCGCCGACCTTTCGATCGGCAAGTCCTAGGCGCTGAGGCTTTAACCCACAGCGCCACCTGCGTCCCCTAGATTTGCCTTGAGACAATATTTAAACCTCTTTTGTTGACCACCAGCATTACACTTTCCATTTTTAAGTTCGGAATAGAGTACAGTCATACCTCGGGTTAAATACGCTTTGAGTTGAGCGCGTTTGAGTTAACGGAAGTTACGGAGTGCGTTACTTCTGGGTTTCACCGCTTGGGCATGCGCAGACGCTCAAAATAACGTCACTTGCATGCGCAGACGTACCGTCGCTAGTTACGTTTACCTCTAGATGCGAATGGGGCTCTGGAACAGATCCCGTTTGTATCTAGAGGTACCACTGTAGTTGCTTTGTAAGACGAGGTGGGTGTCAGCTTCTGAGCTACACAGAACACTGCCATCCATGCTTGACCCGGCCAAAGAGTTCTGTGTAGCTTTTCAGATTTCTCTGCCAATAAAACAAAACATATCAATTAATTTCGTTGACGAAGGAGATGTGTATGGGATTTAATGGGAAAAGATGAGTAAAATCCAGCATCAAAGGAACATTTTTGCAGCGGCCAGTGGCAGACTTGGTTGGCGGCCAAACCTTGCCTTGGAATAAATCATGTTCATTTCAGAGCTACAGGCCAAAGTGTGTCCCGTTGGCCTTAAAGTGCACCCAGCCGCGATGAGAAGCAAATCAAAGTGGGCACGAACCGAAAGAGGCCCACCGGCGTGGCAGCTGCCTCCGGGGTCAACAGAGACCCTGAGCCAGCTGAGCAGAAACCTCTTCCTCAAGGCAAAGGCGCGCCTGGACTCCCTTGCGCCCTTGCCAGAGCCGGCAAGCGCGGCTTTTGCGCCCCCCTCGGGCTGCGCCTTTGGCGGGGTCCAACCTGGCCAGCCCCTCGGTGCGCCCCGGCTTCCAGGCTTCTTCTACGGGGGAACGGATCCTGCGCCGCCCCCAAAGCTCCTGACAACCTCCCTCCCCCCGGCGGCGAGGGGTCCTGCTCCGCGGCGAAGCTTCCCGGGTGCGCTCGGGCGCGCGGCATCGAAGCGCTCTGCGTGGCTCGAAAGCCGGCCGCGGCGCCGGTTGGAGCTGCCGGCGTTGCCGCGCGCGGTGTGGGCGGCGGCGGCGGCGGCGAGGCTGGGCCGGGCTCGGGAGCGCGCAAAGCAGCCTTGGCAGCGCGGCCACTGGGAGCGCCGTTGCTGGGATTCCCGGTCGGGCGTCCCGGCGGCGCGGCAGCCGCGCTCGCTCGCGCGCTCCCGGGCGCCGGGATCCGGGGCGGAGGAGGAGGAGGAGGAGAAGGAGGAGGAGGAGCCGCCGCGGGGCGGGCAGCCGGCGAGCGCCAGGCCCGGCCTGCCTGCCTGCCTGGCTGCTGCTGCTGCTGCCTGGGCGCTGGCGGCGGCGGCGGCGTCTGCTCCCGGTTGCGCGGCGCCTGGGGTCCGGCTGGCGGTCCGGGCGGCGGGCGCGGCTGCCGGGTGCGCTGCGTCTGCTGCTGCTCCTGGCCGGCGCGAAGATGGCCGCTCCGCC
Organism: Podarcis gaigeae; assembly: GCF_964106915.1. NCBI lineage: Eukaryota > Metazoa > Chordata > Lepidosauria > Squamata > Lacertidae > Podarcis > Podarcis gaigeae. The sequence goes on along the minus strand of NC_139681.1, from coordinate 100,593,473 downwards.
GCTGGCCGCCAAGGCCGGCTCGGGCGCCGCGCCTGGCCCGGGCCGGGCTCCCTCCTCGGCGTCGTCGGGCGGCTCCTCGCTGTCCGCCGCCGCCGCCTTCCCGGAGCTGGACTTCCGCTCGGGCGCCCGCGTCGAGGAGCTCAACCGGCTCATCCAGGAGTTCGCGCGCCACGACCAGCGCGAGTACGACGACCAGCGCGCGCTCGAGATCCACACCGCCAAGGACTTCATCTTCTCCATGCTGGGTAAGGGGGAGAAGCAGCAGGCGGCGGCGGACCAGTTGCTGCGGCCGCTTCCCGGAGGCTCCCGCGGGCGCAGGGGCGGCCAAGCCCCCAGACGGCGCGGCTTCGGGGCGCCGGGATGCCCTTCTTCGCCTGGGAGAGTCGGGGAGGTGGCGATGGTCCTTTCGGTTAATGGAAATAGGGTGGGGGGGGGAGAGGAAAAGGGCAAGGACCCCGACTTGTCGTGGGGGGGGGAGTTCTGGGCGTGATCCTGCCCCCCCTCCGTATGAGGCTGAGCCCTGGGGGCTTGCAGGGAGCCTGGCACCTGTCGCACTGGCGGCTCTTGCCTGCAGCCCCTGAATCGGAATTACGTCCGTCCCCCCCATTTCCAATAGAGCATGCTCCCAGAAGCCAGGATGCCACCCTGCTCCCCAGTCCTCCCCATCCCGCCCAAAGCCGTGGGTAGCTTGGCAGAAATGCCCGGGGGGGTGACACCGCTGGGCAAAGCCTCGTGCGCCTCCCGGCGCCTCCCGGTCCAGCTGCGGAGGAAAGGCAGCCCTTGAAGGCAGGTCCGCCCGGGGACGGAGCCGGTGGTCCCTCTTTGCAACGGGAGAGGAAGCAGGAGGGAGCGGGGAAAACAGCCTCCCTCCCCCCCCCCCCCGGCAGCCCCACTTTGCTGATTATTTCTGAGAACCCGCCCCGTTCACCTCGGCAGCGAGGCCAGGGCTGTGGCTCCCCCCCCCCCGCCCCCAGCTCGTCAGCTGAGACAAAGGGCAGAGAGGGAGAGGGGTGGGCGCCTCCCTCCCGGCGGTGCGCAAGAACAGCGCTCCCACCCTGGGCAAACGGGGAGCCTTCAGGCCATGGGTGCTTTCCACCCAGCTCAGCTGGCGGGATTGTGTGGGGAAGGGGGAGAGCCCCACCTCCTTTCGTAATTATGAAGTCTGAAATGTATTGGAATGGACATAAATCACTGCTGGAGCGTGTTGCAGGCCGAGCAGTGAGTCAAGGCGAGTCCCCTGGGATCGCAGCTGCCCTCCTCTCCCTCTTAGCGCTGCGTGAAACTGTAAGATTTAATCCTGGCTGGAGCAAAAGACCACTTCTTTGGTTTTGCTTTTGAAGAGGGCTTTGCAAAGCCAGGTAACTAAGCCCTTCTCCTCTGGCCTAAGGTGGCTGTTGCATTGCACAGACCTCAATGCTGGCTGCCTTTGGTCCTAGCTCTCAGCTGTGGTTCCATGATGAAGTTGCAGGTTCAGCAGGTGCCCCCTCTCTCCTCCTTTGGCCTACCTGTGAGGAGGAGGGGGTTGGAAGCTTTCCTTTCCATCCCTGTTCTTCATTAACTGCCCTCTAGCATCACGTCCAAACTACACAAACTTCAGGTTATTCAAAGGAACAAAGGTCACACTGAGGCTGACTTCTTCCACGCAAACACCCATTTATCTCTCTGCAAACGTGGAAGGATATATTCAGCAACTTTTGGAAACACGCAAACTTTTTTTTTTTGAGGGGGTGGTCTTACCTTTCAAACAAAATGACCAAGGGTTGGCCAGTCTTTATTTTCAGCCAGTAAATGAGGCTAACCACCCTTTCCCTCCAGAAATGTTCCTGAGAGTGGAGCTAAGCTTCTAGTCACCTTGCGGCTGTGCCGGAGGAGTGTCGTGGGTGGGGGGTCGGTGGGCACAGGCTACAATGGAGAGGGGGAGAGTCTGAGGCTCAGGCATGTCACGCTGAACCGTAGTTTAGTGTAGCCCCTGGACCCAGCCTTTTGAGCCGCAGAGTCCCAGAACAGCCACGAGCTTTGCAGTCCCAGGGAAGCCTAGTGTGGTCTGCTATGGGGCCTTTGCGAAGACTTGATAGGATTAGCGATCTCTTGGTGATGATCCTGTTGCTAAGGTGCTCACAGGATGCTTGTTTGCTGCTTCCTGTCTTCCTATCTTTTTAAAATAATAATTTTTATTGAGTTTTCCATATTTAGTTACATTTCATTACACAGATCTATAACATAAAGCATTGCTCCAACAAGAGCATTGACTTCCCTCCCTCCCTCTTTCTGACTTCCCAACATTTTTAAACAATGCTTCCTGTCTTTTTGGCCTTGGTAGGCTCCGAGTTACCGATGCCAAGCAGTTAGTTCCCTGTTAATTTCTGGTGTGGAGGACCTCGTCCGTTTCCCTTCTGTCACTGATCTCGTTCCTGCCCTGGCTTGGCTCCTGCTGCCAGTACTGGGGGAGGAACTGCCCTACGTATGGCACAGGGCCTTTGATTGGGAAGCAGATGCGCCTGGCCGCAGAGGGTACTTCCTGCCACCCTCACTCTGACTTGGCACTGGCCAGAGCGTAACACTCCCTGGTGCTCAGCCTGCAAACCAAGCCACATCTCAGCTCCTGACCCCTTTCGTTCCAGCTTGGCTGTAACCGGCTGGCTGGGCAGTGAGCTAGTAGCCTGCCTGCAAGGCTGCGTCAAAGGGTTTCTGTTGCTGTGGGGTGGGAGTGCTTGAATTCCTCCCCAAGCCTTAGAAGCCAATCAAACCTTGTGATGTTTTTGGAGCCCCAGCTGCCTCCCCCTGGCCCTTAGTAGATTCAGTGAAGGACCAGGCAGCCACACTAAATCCAGTGTTGTGGGGCAGACCCCCAAGTTCTGCTCCTTTCAGCACTGCTTGATAACATGAGAAGCCCCTGAGCATGCAGAAGGAGTGGCCCACATTTTCATGATTTAATCAGAAACACTTATATACTGCTTGGTATTAAAAAATAATAATCTCTTAAGTCGTGACTTCTTATAACACTTTGGCCTGTGTCTGGGTGAACTGGGGGCAGCAGGGACCAGTCAGAAATGGCTTCTGTGGGGAAGGTTGCCATGTTTAACTGTGACTTTCCATGAGGAGTGATTACCTTAGCGAAGTGCTTCACAGGTGAGGACTTTGTCGGGTTTGATGTGCCGAGGAGAGACAATCTGGCTCTAAGGTCCACAAGCTTCATTGCTTGTTTGCCAGCATGTGAGAAGTAAGAGGCCTGAGAGCAGTTTAGGGCAGCCTCTCACGCCCCTTCAAGGCGTCTCAGGTTTGGGGGTGCCTCTGGGTTCGCTGCTGCTCCCTAGATGCCCAGATGGCTGTGGGGACCTGAGGCTCCTTCTCTCCCTGCAGCAGCTCTCCTGGTGCAGGATCGGCCCTTTGCCACTCATGCAGTATCTGCATAACCTGCCTCCTGCAACAGGACTGCCTTTGGAAATGCTTTTGGGACAGGCATCTGGTCCAGAATGCAACCACAAGAGATGTCCTCAGCACGTGAAGCATTACTACTCTGATATCGGATCAACTTGGCTCCAGTTTTGGGACTGGTTCAAAGGGCTGTTACTTAAAGCCCAGAATATCTGAATGATGGTAGGAAGCTATGCAAGGCAGGGGCTTCTCAGTAGTGGCACCGAGATGGCGCAGCTTCTGGCCAAGGGACGTCCATCTGTCTTCCTTGCTGATGGGTTTGAGCCGACAAGTTAAAATGTCTCCATTGGGTCTTTGAGGAGGTGGACAGATAGAAAGGACTGGAAGCGGTTTTAAGATGCAGCTGTCTCTGACCAGCTTGGCTAAAGGTCATTTCCTGTGGCAGTTGTAGCAAATGGAACTTCCAACCCTGCTCAGGTGAACTTGCCTGTCATTCAGTAGCTAAGAATGTGCCCTGCGGGTGCGCAAATTCTCTAGCAACAGTAGACGGCTCGATGTTTCTGCCGCACCTTCGCTGTTTGCAAAGGCTGGGCGTGTTCCCTGTAATCTTTACGTGACTCTTCTTGTCCTGGCTAGACTTGCTCCAGGAGGAAACCGCCAAGGGTTCCTGGAGAAGCCTATGTTAGCAGCTCTCTTCTTTAAAGGAAGACTTGCTCCCGCTTGATAGAGAACTTAGCTGGAGAGTGCCCGCAGGATTAGAACCTTATTGGGGGTGGCTCACTCAGAGGAACCCCTAGGATTACAGCAGTACAAATAGGAACCCCTTCGAAAATAAAACCCTAAGGGAGCAAACCCCCCTCCCCAAAGGACCCATCTGAACTGAGCATGCTCAGTGGCTGCAGAACGCTTAGCTTCTGTTTGGGAGGGGGAGAGAAGCATGAGGGAAACAGAAGGGAGTAAGAAAATGCTTCTGAATTCTGGTTGCTATAAACTGCAAGAGGGGAGAGTGTTATTGCGCTCAGGTCCTGCTTGCTGGTTTCTGGCTGTAAGACCAGGGGCCCTGGCCTAGGTGGGCCCCCTCTGGCCTGATCCTGCAGGCAGACTCTTCTAATGTTCTTAGGATGCCTGGCCGGCCGGCCCCCTAAACTGGAGCTCTCCATTGGCTGCCTTTCCCACTTGAAATCTAATATTCCCCAAATCATGCCTTCAGAAAAAAGGTCTAGGCATGTGCTTGGCAATGGCACATAATTATATATCTACAAATGGTAACTAGGATACCGATCATGGTGGTTCTCTGTCTCTCTCTCTCCTCCCCACCCCCACTCCCACCCCGCCCTACGGAAAAGCCTGACAGGATTCTGCATGAGCTCACACTCGAGAGAAAGAGCCCTTCCGTACAGTAGGCACAGTGTTAATGAACTCGAAGCACTTCTTTTTTGCAATCCAGCTGTGCATATTTCTCATTGTCGGCTTCCTCCTTCTCTCTCTCTAAATGCTGGAGCTCAGAAAAGGCAGGGAAAGTTCCACAAGGAAGGATAAGAGTTGTTAGAAGCAGCCTTGTAAGATGAGTAACCGAAGCTGCGTCCTGCCCCCCCCCCGGCTGCCCGAAGGAGAGACTCCCAAGGGATTCCCAGGAGGGTCCCTTATGTCTCTTGGGAATCGCCCCCCTCCCCCGCTGGCCTCTCCTTTCATCAGCGACCCCAAAGGTGTCTCCCTTTCTGGTTGGTGGTACAGTGGGGGGGGTGCTTTGCAGGGGCTCTCGTCTCTTCGAGAGGGGCTGAAGAGGTGGCGGCGGCTGGATGAGCCTGGAGAAAAGAGCTTATGGAAGTGACCTAGTTATTGTGTTATCTTATCGCAGATAATCTCTCTCCACCCCCCCCCCCGCCATGGCGTCTCTGCTCTGCCTTTGCAATTGGAGGCAGAAACGCTCCCAAGTACCATTTGCTAGAAATCGCAGGAAAGGAGAGTTGCCCTTGTGCTTGAATTCTGCTTGCTTGTTTTCCATCGGGGGCACCTGGGTGGCCCCCGTGAGACGGGCCGTGGGTCAGATCCAGCAGGTGGTTCTTGTTCTGCCATGGAAGACAAGGCTGTTATTCACGGAAGAGAAGGCTTCCAATGGCCTTGGCTCTGCTCTGCTGGAGACAACAAGGCTTTTCCTGAGTGCCACTGGAAGACGCAGGAGAGCAAAGTTTGGGTCCCGCTTGCAGGTTTCCCATAATAAACACCTGTGGGAGCAGGATGCTGGGTTGATGGCCTACTGGCCTGATCCAGCAGCGCTCTTCTGGTTTTCTTAGAGAGCATATGGATTGCCAAAGAGTGGCAACGGGGGAGAAACTATCCTGCTGCTTTCCAAAGTCAGGATTTTCGCCCCGTCCATCCCGTGTCAAGTGCTCACCCTTTGTGTCTGATCCAGAGTCCTCTTTAAAAGGAGTAAGTGTCAAGTGGTCCAGTAGCGATATTGTTCTTTGTTCTGTGTTGGGGACCAGAAACTCAGCTCCACGGAGGTGCTAGCTAGGGGGAGCTTTGCGCTGCAACAGTTTCCTGACCTGTGGAACATCCGGCTGCAGATAAGAGTGTTTGTGCTGCTTGTAGTGGGGGTTATTGCTGGATAGCTGGCTGAGAGTGAGCAAACCACATCAAGGACTCTTCCTCTCTCTCTCTCTTTCCAGCGTAACTTTTATCAAATAATTAAAATAAAACCAATGAAGCATTTGTTCTCCCTCATCCCTATTGCTGTCACTTCTGCAACTGCTCATCAACTCTTAGTTTTATTTATTTAAATGTTTGTAAGCACATAAGCACATTTGGGATGCGGGTGGCGCTGTGGGTTAAACCACTGAGCCTAGGACTTGCTGATCAGAAGGTCGGCGGTTCGAATCCCCACGATGGGGTGAGCTCCCATTGCTCGGTCCCAGCTCCTGCCAACCTAGCAGTTCGAAAGCACCTCAAAGTGCAAGTAGATAAATAGGTACTATTCCGGCGGGAAGGTAAACGGCATTTCCGTGCGCTGCTCTGGTTCGCAAGCAGCGGCTTAGTCCTGCTGGCCACATGACCTGGAAGCTGTACACCGGCTCCCTCGGCCAGTAAAGCGAGATGAGCACCGCAACCCCAGAGTCGGTCACGACTGGACCTAATGGTCAGGGGTCCCTTTACCTAAGTACATAAGAGGAGCCTGCCAGGAGCTCACAGCTCTTTAGATATACCCTGGTCTCTCCCAGGCCCTCATCCCCGATGCCACACTGGTGCACAGGGAGGAAGGGGGCAATTGAGGTACGGGCTCCACCTATGATTTGCGGTGCGTGTTTAGGTTACTCTGCAAAATCTGAAAACTTCCCCACGAGCCTGAAATGAGTTGAAGGGATCTCTAGCACACAGCAGAGACCCTGGGATTCCGATGTGCGTTGCCTCTGAGTAAGGGATTGTGGAAACATGGGCAGCAGGTCACTTGCGTGCACGATGGAGTTCCCACATGCACCATGGTGAGGAAAACACCTTGCCAGCGGCAAGCCAAGCGCTTCTGAATCTTGCCGTGTGTCAACAAGCCTTTGGTCTCGTACCTCGATTGTTACGGCAGACTCTGTCGCTTTTCTGGCCTGTCTGCTGGTTAAGTCGTGATTTTAATCCTTTGCGATGTGCGGCTTCTGGGTGTCACTCTAATCTCCATCTGTGTGACAGGGAACCGAGCCATGGGGGGATGTCCTGGGGGGTTCTGGCACCCGGAGACGGATGGCGTGGTACTTCTTTGGGCAGTCGCTGCTGCCCCCTGATGAATGGAGCTGCGCAGCTCGGCCTGGCGCACTGCTGGGTCTTGTGCTCTTTCCAGCAGGCAAAGGTGGCAGGAGGGAGCTATGTGCCAGCCAGACAATGAATTGAGGTTTTGCTGGGGGGTTTGCCACAGGTTTGCCTTGCAGCGCTTGAGCAAGTAGACTAGAAACTGAGCAATTGCCGCATCTTTCACCGTGATTCCTGCCTGGCTGGGGGTTGGGCTGGATGACCCCTGGGGTCCCTTACGATGCTGCAGTGCAGTTCTGTGGATCTACGCCTTGTGCATTGAGTCCCCCCCCTCTGTGCGCATTGCATGGCAAGCGGCGCATGTGAGCTCTTGCAGGTAAGATCACACTTCCGGTGCTTCTCAAAACGAGGTCTGCATTTCAGCTCTACCTCTCTTTTAAATCAGAACCAGTGAAGGTCCTGTCTGAGTGCCTGGAGGCGGTTGGAAGATGGATGGCAGCAAACAGAATGAGGTTGAATCCTGACAAGACAGAAGTACTGCTTTGGGGGGGACAGGGGTGGGCGTGTGTGGGGGACTCCCTGGTCCTGAATGGGGCAACTGTGCCCCTGAAGGACCAGCCTGGGAGTCATTTTGGACTCACAGCTGTCCATGGAAGCACAGGTTAATTCTGTGTCCAGGGCAGCTGTCTCCCAGCTCCATCTGGTATGCAGGATGAGACCCTCCCTGCCCGCAGACTGTCTCACTAGAGTGGCACATGCTCTGGTTATCTCCCGTTCGGACTGCTGCCATGCGCTCTACGTGGGGCTACCTTTGAAGGTGACCCAGAAACTACAACTAATCCAGAATGCGGCAGCTAGACTGGTGACTGGGAGCGGCCGCCGGGACCACATGAAACCGGTTCTGAGAGATCTGCATTGGCTCCCAGGACGTTTCCGAGCACAATTCAAAGTGTTGGTGCTGACCTTTAAAGCCCTAACCGGCTTTGGTCCAGTAGATCTGAAGGAGCATCTCCACCCCCATCGTTCTGCCCGGACACTGAGGTCCAGCTCCGAGGGCCTTCTGGCGGTTCCCTCATTGTGAGAAGTGAGGTTACAGGGAACCAGACAGAGAGCCTTCTCGGTAATGGCACCCACCCTGTGGAACACCCTCCCTTCAGATGTGAAGGAAATAAGCAGCTATCCTATTTTTAAAAGACATCTGAAGGCAGCCCTGTTTAGTAAAGTTTTTAATATTTAATGCTGCATTGTTTTTAGCACTCGATTGGGAGCCGCCCAGAGTGGCTGGGGAAACTCAGCCAGATGGGCAAGGTATAAATAATAAATGATAATAATAATAATAATTATTATTGTGTGGTGTTGCAATGCGCTTGAATGTGTGAAGTGGCCCTCTGAGGAAATAAGAGAGTCGCAGAGTTGGGAGGGACCCCTGAGGGACATCTAGCTCAACCCCCTGCAAGGCAGGAGTCACAGCGAAAGAATCCCTGACAGGTGGCCTCTGCTTTGAAGCTTCTGGTGCAGGGGAGAGTCCACCACCTTTCGAGGGTGTCTAAGGGAGACCAGAGGTGGTTTATGGGACCCTTGCATGGATTCACTCTAGGCCTGCAGCAGAATTCTCTCCCTCGCTCCTTCTTCCTTTGGACCCAGGCCCACTGGGGAGGTGCTGGCCCTGGAGAAATCCCCGGGGCCATCTTGCCTGGGTTCCAGAAAGGCACATTTCGGTTCTCAGAAACTTAAATATTTTCCTTGCTCTGCACTTAAACAATTAATCCTGGCTTTTTAAAGTGGTTTTAAACATGGATTGGGAGGGGGAATGCTGTGATTTTTCTCTTCTCCAAAGGAGCCTGGAGTACAGTCCCTGTTTGTCTGCCCAGGGCTTTTGTTGGGAGTGTGCTGAGACAGTACAAGGCTGTCCTTGGCAGTTAGCAAATGTTCTTTGCTCGCTGGCCTTGTCTATCCACGTGGCAGCGTCTGGCTGATTGACGGGGATTTATTCCCCCCCCCCCCCGGCTGGAGGCGAAGAATCTCTTGCACAGAGCTGACTGTTTCTAAAACTTGGACCCGAAGGTGTCTTCGGTTAAAGCCCCATTTCTTCCCGTTCTATGGATGGGTAAGTTGAGGCACAGACAACTCTTCTTCCAATTAAACCCACCTCTGCATCTTATGGTGGTCACCTAACTGCAAACCAAGGTTGGAATTCGCAGCACTGGGTTCAGTGTTAGGTGTTTTTTATTTGGGTGTACTTTGGTCAGTAGAAGCTTGGTAACCAGTTCAGCCGTGGTGCATCTGGAAACACGTAAATGATTATTCAAAGTGCAATTCTAGTTTGCGTATGCCGTGACACAATGTCAGGGTGCAGCGATGCCTTGGTGCAAGGTGACAAAATGTTCTAGTCAGATAAAGTTACCACACATGCAGGAGAATTGAGCAGAGGCCAGTGGTGTGGACTGGGGTGGGTGGAGAGGAATTCAAGGAAACCATGGTAGATTATTATTTTCTAATATGATTCAGAACCTTATAAGCTCCAGATTAAGAACCCCTGCATGATCTGACATGCCAGAGTCCCGCCTTTAAGCTGTGATACAGAGGTTTTGCAGCTCTCTGTGTTGTCTGAAACTCTGCAAACTGCTGAAGAACCCCTTACAGAAGTGTCTTTCTCCATAGTGAACGCTCTTCAGTCTCAGGGTGAGCAAGGCGTGTACTGGCCATTTCAGAGACTGGAGTTCCTTTGCCACTTTGACGTTGACATTCGTGGAAAAGGGCCTACAGAGGACTACTAGACACGATGGTTGCGCTCGGCCTCTAGTTGGAGGCAGCAACCCTTCATTAATTTATAGAGCTGCGCAATTGGAAGGGACCCTGAGGGTCATCTAGTCCAAGCCCCTGCAATGCTGGACTCTCAGCGGAAGCATCCAAGACAGATGCCCAACTAACCTCTTCTTAAAAGTCTTCAAGGAAGGAGAGTCTGCCACCTTCTAAGGAAGCCCGCTCCACTGTTGAACTGCTCTTGCTGTTAGAAAGTTCTTCCTGATGTTTAGTCAGAATCTCCTTTCTTGTAAGTTGAAGCCATGAGTTTGAGTCCTACCCTCCAGAGCAGGAGAAAACAAGCTTGCTCCCTCTTCCATGTGACAGCTCTTGAGATATTTGATGATGGCTCTCATATCTCCTCTCAATTGTGTCTTTTTCAGGCTAAACATACCCACCTCCTTCAAGTGCTCCTCGTAAGGTTTAGTTTCCAGACCCTTGATCATCTTGGTTTGCCCTCCTCTGCACATCTTCCAGCTTGTCAACATCCTTCTTAAATTGTGGCGCCCAGAACTGGCAGAATAGTGCTTCAGATTACGAGTTGCTGGAAGCCACAGGAGGGGAGAGGGCTCTTGGGCTCGGATCCTGCATAATGGTTTCCCATTGAGGCATCTGCTTGGCCACTGTGAGACCAGGATACTGGACTAGCAGGCTCTCCTGATGGTTTTACGTTCTCTGTCTGGCACAGGAATGTTGCTAATCTAATCTCTCCTCCACCCAGACCTTCATAGTTCCTGAAGAGTCCGGAATTTGCAGATGTGGCATGATGCATTTGGGGTGTGGCCAGCGAGTACACCCCAATATCAGGGTTTGGGGAGCTTCTCTTGTTTTTAGGAGGTTTTGTTTCAGTCCAGGGGGGCAGGCAGACCCCATTGGTGTGTGGTTCTGTCTGGTCTGCCAGGCTGGATCTTCCAGCTGTGTCCTGTTCCGTCCTTCCCAACAGCACTCTAATCTCTGACAAAGTGGCGAACAGATTAAGCCCTGGAGACACTTGACTTCAAGGGCCTCAGGATTGGCAGTTTGGTGGTGGCTGGAGCAGGCGGGGAGGAGGGGGCTGGAGTGGAGCAGGCCCCTGCCTTTTCTGTAACTGAGCTGCAGTCGCAGAGTAAACACGACTTGCATTTCCATTCAGGATTTTGTTCTCTCTCGCATATGGAAGGAAAGGCGTCCAGCTCAGCTCAGCGACTCTTTCTCGATTTGGCAGGGGGAAAGACCAGGCGTGCCAGGCTGAGACGGGAGCAGGCGCCTCTGAGTCGCAAGGGGAGCGATGACAGCTCCCTAGGAGGGCCTGGGCTCTGCGGGTCGACTGTCTGGCTCCTGTCTCTGCTCCAGAGATGATGGAGAAGCATCCCTAGGAAGGAGCAGGGCTGGACATCCAGGAGGGCCGTGGCTCAGAAGTGGAAGTTGTGCCGGGTCGATTGCTGCTCTGATTTTGCGAGCGTACAGGGCAGAAAGTTCCCTTCCACCCTGGCTTTAAGAACAAAAGGACTGCGGTTTGCAAAGGGGGCTGAGAATTGCAGCTCTATGAGTGGTGAACTGCTCCACACAGGATTTCTTGTGGGGATCCCTTCCAACTCTGCCAGGGACTCTTGTCTCATGTCCTCATGTCTACGGTCAAGCTTGTTTTCTCTGCTCCACCGATAATAATAATAATAAATTTTTATTTATACCTCGCTGTTTCCGGTTCAAAAAACCCAGGCTCAGGGCGGCTAACAGCAGATTTAAAACACTTAATTGATGCAACAAAAAAACAGCATAAAATACAGTATAAAACGTGAATAAAAAATTCAGACTTCAAAAATCAATTCAGGAGGGAAATCCATCCAATAAACATTAGATGATCACCAGGGCTAGCTGGCTAAATTAGTCCTATTTGGGCCAGCAAGGAGACCAGGGGAGAATTAGCTGTGGGATCCCAGAGTGGGTTATCTTCATGAAAAGGAGAGATGGAGGGAAGGATGGGGAATAGAAGATCAGGCTAAGTTCAGATTGAAAGCAAGGTGGAATAGCTCTGTCTTACAGGCCCTGCGGCAGGAGGTTAAATCCTGCATGGCCCTGGTCTCATGGGACAGAACATTCCACCAGGTCGGAGCCACCACTGAGAAGGCCCTGGCCCTGGTGGAGGATAATCTGACTTCCTTAGGGCCTGGGACCTCTAAACTATGGTTATTCATGGAACTTAAGGTCCTCTGCGGGGCAGACCAGGAGAGGCGGTCCCGTAAATACGAGGGTCCTAAGCCACAAAGGACTTTAAAGGTCAAGAAAGACCTGCACCTTAAACCTGACCCAATACTCCACTGGGAGCCAGTGCAACTGGTAAAGCACTGGGTGAATATGCTCCCATGGTAGGGACCCCATGAGGAGCCTCGCTGCAGCATTCTGCACCCGCTGGAGTTTCTGGGTCAGCTTCAAGGGCATCCCCACGTAGAGCGAATTACAGTAGTCAAGCCTGGAGGTGACCGTTGCTTGAACCTTTCTAAAGCTTCTGGGTTGAGGTACCTCATTCTTGAATCCACAGCAAAAGGTGACCGAGCCAAAAGAATGACGACATTATGTAATGTTGTTCCTCCTCACTCTTGAGGTTCTGAAAAAACAGATGGGCTGAGGCCAAGTTCTGGTCTTGGAATGCTTGACCTCTTCTCTCTCCCGGGGGAGACTTGGGTCATCTGGGTCTGGCCATGGAGGCTGAGTGTAGCCGTCCTGGCCAGCAGCCTACAAGAGCCTCCTCCTCCTCCACGATTTTGTCCTGTTGCCTTTCTAAGTCCCCTACCTCCAGTGGGAGTGAGTTCCATAGTTTTAACTCACCCGTTCCACTGAGATTGAGGCAGTTCCAGATGGAAATGTCCAAAGAGAAGGGCGTCTGCGATGGATGGGAGTGTCTTAAAAGTGAGATCTTGGAGGCACAACCTCAAACAGTAGGAGGCCTCTGAAGAAGCCAACAATTGTTACTCAGCCATGCTTGCAGCTGCTGCCTACTCCCTCGGAGCCTCATCCAGCCCTCCATTTCTATGACTTTTCCCCACAACCAGGCACCTATAACCGGGAGCGAGGCTGCCTGGAGAGAGAAGCATATGAGGGTGAGGATAATGTGTGCATGGAGGGTTTTGTCCCTTACATCTCTGTGCCTTCCCTCTCCTTTTTGTGTGTCTGAGGCAGATCTGGGCTGATGCAGACCCACACATCTGCTGTCCCCACTGTGGCTGTAGATTGAGTCTGTGAAATTGTCTACCCCTTCCTCTCATTTTCACCCACTGCAACACTGTGATTCAAACCGCAACTGGCCTTGGCATCAAGCGTCCAGCTTGAGCTGGCGAAGCTGAAGCCTTGCTCTTTGGCTTCTGTAAAGGTCAAGGGACCCCTGACCGTTAGGTCCAGTCGCGGACGACTCTGGGGTTGCGGCACTCATCTCGCTTTACTGGCCGAGGGAGCCGGAGTACAGTTTCCGGGTCATGTGGTCAGCAGGACTAAGCCGCTTCTGGCGAACCAGAGCAGCGCACGGAAACGCCGTTTACCTTCCCGCTGGAGTGGTACCTATTTATCTACTTGCACTTTGACGTGCTTTCAAACTGCTAGGTTGGCAGGAGCAGGGACAGAGCAACGGGAGCTCACCCCGTCACGGGGATTCGAACCGCCGACCTTCTGATCAGCAAACCCTAGGCTCTGTGGTTTAACCTACAGTGTCACCCACGTCCCTAAATTAGCCTGTACTAGAGGCTAATTTGTAAAAGGCCAAGGGATATCTTGTTGGAGTGGTACCTATTTATCTACTTGCACTTTGACGTGCTTTCGAACTGCTAGGTTGGCAGGAGCAGGGACTGAGCAACGGGAGCTCACCCCGTCACGGGGATTCGAACCGCCGACCTTCTGATCAGCAAACCCTAGGCTCTGTGGTTTAACCCACAGCGCCACTTGGGATCAAAGTCTCTTTCTGGGCAAGGGGGCCGGGAAACCACTTTTCCCAAGAGGTTTGCTGCTTGTGGCAGATCTCCTCCTTTCTCCCTGGCTCAGGTGGTTTGGCGCTTTGGAGATACCCTTTGTGATACCCTCACAAGTGAATTTTCGTAAGGGTGGGGGTTGCGTTCTTCCTCCCCTGTCATCTGCCTCTGATGATGAAATGGCTCTTCTTAGGAAACAGCCTCTGGGAAGGATAACCTCGGAGGGGGAGTCCCTGTGGCTGCTTCTTCCTCTTAACTTGAGACCTCGGGCAGCCGCACTGGCTTCCCTTTTCTCTCTGCAAATCTCCTTCCTGGCTCCCCCTCCCTCTGCTGCCCTGCTGTGGTATTTTGGGAATGTGACCTCTGCCAAGTCACAGCGCCCTTTTCTTTTCCCAGAGAAAGAGGCGGGGGTGGCACATTAGGGCTTCTGTGGGCCAGTTCCTTCACCCACCGCAGAGAAGAGCCATTGTGCCCTCTTTGCGGTGTTATTTAATTAAAGATTTATTTGCCTGGTGAAAGCCCCATTAGAGCAGCGGGAGGTGGCAGCATCAGAGCATCACTTCAGGGGCCGAGTCCTGTCAGCTCCTCCCCCTCCCCCTCTTGCCTCAACCATTTTTTGTTTCATTTTTAGCTTTATAAAGGATTTTAGGTCTTTGAGAGAGAGAGATTTATTGCATTTCTGTGCTGCTTTCCTTTCAAACGAATCCTGAAGCTGCTTAGAACAACAACAATTGGCAATAGTGTAACAGTGTCACAGGTCTTCTTTGGCGATCCCTCGTAGCCGAATAAGATTGTCTTCCATCAGCACGGTCTTAACAATGAGTCCGTAAGTGACTGTGGAGGCCAATTCTGGATCCACACGTCCTTCCACAGGGGGGACATTGGTTTCTGGGCGGGAGTTGATCACGGTGTGGATTTGCCAAGCGTGCCTTCCTCTTAGCACGTTTCTCCCTTGCGTCCTGAGTTCAAGTGTCTTCAAACCCCATGACACCTTTGGCAAAGGCTGTTCTCCAACTGGAGCGCTCGCAGGCCAGTGTTTCCCAATTGTCGGTGTTTATACTACATTTTTTAAAGATTTGCGTTGAGAGAGTCTTTCAACCTCTTTTGTTGACCACCAGCATTACGCTTTCCATTTCTAAAATCATAAAAGAGTAGTTGCTTTGGAAGACGATAATCAGGCATCCACACAACATGACCAGTCCAACGAAGTTGAAGAAACTTTGCTTCAATACTAGTGATCTTCGCTTCTTCCAGGACACTGGTATTCGTTCGCCTGTGTTCCCAAGTGATGTGTAAAAAGTTTTTGGAGACACTGTTGATGGAATCTTTCGAGGAGTTGGAGATGGCGTTTATAAGTGGTCCACATTTCACAAGCAGACAGTAAAGTTGGTAGTACAATAGCTTTGTAAACAAGCATTTGAGCTTCCCCTTTGAATGTCCCAGTCCTCGAACACTCTGCACTTCAATTGGGAGAAAGCCGCACTTGCAGAGCTTAGGCAATGCTGGATTTCTGCATCACTGTTGGCCCTTGTGGAAATATAACTGCCCAGGTAGTATAAGTGATCAACATTTTCCAATGTTACACCAGTGTAACAGGTACAGCTCAAGCCATATTATATAATTAACAAAACACCAGCAAGACACTTAATGATCTGTAAAGCACAGTAAACAAACCCACAACAAAAAAGTAAAAAGCTGAGCATCACAGTTACAACGTAAGTTATATGATTAACTGATCATCAATAAAACATTTATAACAGGCATAGGCAAACTTGGCCCTCCAGATGTTTTGGGACTACAATTCCCATCATCCCTGACCACTGGTCCTGTTAGCTAGGGCTCCTGGGAGTTGTAGTCCCAAAACATCTGGGGGGCCGAGTTTGCCTATGCCTGATTTATAATCTATAAAACAATGTTGAAAGGCAGCAATTGAAAAAGTTAGCTGAGGGCACATTCCTCTTGCAGCGGAGGCAGGTGTTTCCTTTGTGGCCCCTCCCGTTGCCCCTCTGCCGGGCCAATCTGCCTCGGTGCTCCGTGACCCTCCTTGAACACCACTCCACAATGCCCTGGTGCCAGTTCCCCTGGACCACTGCTGCAGCATCCTTCTCCGTGCTTAAGCCCCCATCCCAGAGAAGATGCCAGGTTAGGAGGATGGGCAGGGGGAGGGCAGGTGGGATTGATGGATTGGACTGGATGGCTATCTTTCTCTGTTGATTTTGGTTCAGGTGAATCCCAGAGCAGCTTACAAACAGGAAATAACAGTAACATGAACGAACATCACAAATGCAGCATAGATCATGTAGAATACTCAAACCATAAACCAAAGAGAATATACATAGAAATTGCTCCCTCTTCTGCTGCAGCTCCATCTCTGCTCAGGACGGGGCAGGAAAGAGACCGCCAGAGTCTCCTCCGGCGCAACGCTTTGGGGGGAATCCTTCTTGCCAGCCTTTCCATATGTGGGGGGAGAGGGTGTTTCGGAAGCCCCCACGTCATCTGCTGCACCCTTCTGTGCCGGATCAGACCAAAGACATGCCTGGAGCTGGTGTAGCTGTGGAGCGTCTGAAAGGCAGGTTGGGGAAAGCAGATCTCCGCTGATGCATGCTGAGACCCAAAGTGGCCTTGCTTAGCCTTGCAAGAAGTATGAGACTTGTGAGAGTCGGATGAAGGTCGCTACATTAATAATAATAATAATAATAATTAATAATAATAATAATGTAGGGGAGCTGTTCGTGTGCAGTGTAAGCATTTGATTCTTTCTCTTTCCCTTCCTCCTGGGTTGCCTTTGCAATGGGCTGCACTGGGAAGGGAATAAACATGGTGTAGCAGCTGAGCAGAGCTGCCTTTTGCCCCCGTCTTTTCCCCGTCATCTCAACCCCACTCGGCCCCTTCGGTTGGCGGAACTGGCACTGCGTAATCAAACAATTAAACCCCTGCGTTGTAAACAATTATCAGTAATATCCAAGGCAACACGATGACCAAGTACAACAATGCAATATCAATATAAACTCTTTATATAATCTATACAGAACTTTGAATAATATGAAATATGCACTCTCTGCAAAACCAAATAAACAGAAATCTTATAAATCTCTGAAAGTCACAAAGTGTGCCCACTCTTGATGGATTCTCTTGAAAACATAGAACCAAATAAACATAAGTCTTATAAGTCTCTGAAAGTCTTTGTGGACTATGCAAGTCTCTGAAAGAAGCAATGGGTCAGATTCTTATTTGGTGAAAACAAGCCGTAAAGCTTTGTTTTATGACATCCAACGCTGCCAAAGTGGTCTACAAACAGACGTAGTGGACAGTGATTCTGGATATACCCACTGTTTCATAGAATTCTTCTTCAGCACAGCAGATTTCAGAAATCCTTCATAAACTGCAAATGAATTATTGAAACAATGACCTGCAGGTGCCACATGATGCCCATTCCACATTGGCAAGAACTCAGTTGTTTAGTGTGGCAGCAACTACACTTCGGAACTCCCTGCCTATTGATACCAAGGAGACACAAAACCCAGACACTTAGAAATGCTGATGTGAAGTTCAGTCTGTTTTAGTGTTTTAATTTTTTGTATGTTGTGCATTCCTCTTGAGTTTACTGTTTTATCTTTTTTGTAAACCACTTTGAGGGTTTGTTTTTTCTACAGTCAAGCGGTGGATAAATTTTTCGAAACAAACAAACAAGCAGTAGATGAAATAGTAATATTTGAAGGTCAGCTGCTCTGTTGCCTAATATTACTGTTCCTGCTCAGTTTTTCCTGGGGCTTATGGGTTTTCCTTCCTTCCTTGCAGTTGGCCAGCTTTCTGCCGTCTGCTGTGTGCCGCACACACAAACGGGAGGCGGATTAGAGAGGGAGGAAAGCAGATTTGCTGGATTCATGTTCTGCTGCTGCTTAGGAGAAGGGGGACTTCCTCTCTCTCTCTCTTTCTCCCTCTCTCATAACAATTTTCAGGGAAAGCTCATAGCAGTTGCGCCCAAGGCTTCTTGAGAGAGGATATGTAGCAACGGAGGCTGAGTTTCATTTGAGCAGTGAGGGGTCAGTGCGTGGGGAGAATGAAAACTAGTAATAATAATAATAATTTATTATTTATACCCCGCCCATCTGGCTGAGTTTCCCCAGCCACTCTGGGTGGCTTCCAATCAAGTGTTAAAAACAATACAGCATTAAATATAGTATTGTGATATAGTATTGTGCTTTGCCTGGAAAACAACTACAGTGGTACCTTGGTTTAAGAACAGCTTCGTTTATGAACAACTTGGATTAAGAATGCTGCAAACCCAGAAGTAGGTGTTTTGGTTTGTGAACTTTGCCTTGGAAGTAGAACATGTTTCGCTTCCTGTTGCATGTGTTCCATTTGCAAATTGAGTCCCCCGCTGCTATGGGAAAGCTCGTCTTGGTTTAAGAATGTTTTGGTTTAAGAACGGACCTCCGGAACGGATTGAGTTCGTAAACCAAGGTACCACTGTACTTGAGTTTTAACTGCTTTGCCAGGGCCTGAAGAAAGCAGGGAGGGTTTTTTTTTGGGGGGGGGCCCAGAATTTTCCATGTTGGGCTTTGGAAGAAGAAGAAGAATAGTAACCTGCAACTCCAAGTTCTGTGTTGAAATGAGCAGCTTTCCATACAGGTCTTAAACCCTAGACTTGTTGGGCGGTTCCCCAGGGGTCATCTAGTCCAGCCCCCAGCAATGAAGGAATCTCAGCTCAAGCATCCCTGACATTTGACCATCCAACCTCTGCTTAAAAACCTCCAAGCAAGGAGAGCCCACCACTTTCCAATGGAATTTCTTCCACTGCTGAGCAGCTCTTCCTGTCAGAAAGTTCTTCCTGATGTTTAGTCGGAATCTCCTCTCTCGTAACCTGAAGCCTTGGGTTCGAGTCCTACCCGGCCACAGCTGACTCTCTGGCCACTGCCGCTTTGTCTGACTGGGGATTGGGCTGTTCACCTGTCGAATGTCTCTCTCCGTCAGAAAGTTCTTTCTGTTGGGTCCCTACCCTTTTATTTAACAAAACGCATATACTGTGGTGCCCCACAAGACGAATGCCTCGCAAGACGAAAAACCCGCTAGACGAAAGGGTTTTCCGTTTTTCGAGGTGCTTCGCAAGACGAATTTCCCTATGGGCTTGCTTCGCAAGACGAAAACGTCTTGCGAGTCTTGCAAGTTTTTTTCCTTCCCCCCCCTTTTTCTAAGCCGCTAAGCTGCTAATAGCCGCTAAGCCGCTAATAGCGCTAATCTGCTAAGCCGCTAATGGCCGTGCTTCGCAAGACGAAAAAACCGCTAGACGAAGAGATTTTCGTCTTGTGAGGCACCACTGTATACAGTAGTACCTCGGGTTAAGTACTTAATTCGCTCCGGAGGTCCGTTCTTAACCTGAAACTGTTCTTAACCTGAAGCGCCACTTTAGCTAATGGGGCCTCCCGCTGCCACCGCCGCACCATTTCTGTTCTCACCCTGAAGCAAAGTTCTTAACCTCAGGTACTATTTCTGGGTTAGCGGAGTCTGTAACCTGAAGCGTCCATAACCCGAGGTACCACTATACCACTAGATCAAGCTCATCAGTTTTGTTGAATTAATTAAGCCACATAGTTTTAATTGGATTTTGAATAGAAGTGTGCCGTTCATTGTTACCGTTTTGCATTTTTCTGTACTGCTGCCTTCAGTAGCAGTACTGAGTTGGGCAAACTGCTGTTCTGAAAAATGCTTTTTATAGAGCAGGGGTCTCTGGGGATGAGTTTATGGAACCAAGAGGGGCAGGGTGCCCCGGAAAAGTTTGGGGGCCAAGCAGGTTCTGGGCATAGTGCCGCCTCTTTAGTCCTGCTGTTAAAATGGGTGATTGACACAATCAGCCTTTAAAGCAATAGCACAAGATGCGCTATTATGGGGTAGAGAAATATGTAGGAGAGTGTTTTCCTCCGAAGTGTGTCTGTGGAGCTTTCACAGGGCTGGTCATGTATGTTCTTGCTACCTGTGAGGCTTAGCACTGGGTTTCTTGAAGTCTCTGCTGAAAGAGCAGGTTCCGAGTTCAAATCCTGCCTCATTTGGCCTATCTTGGCATTTCCCCCCCATCCTCTCTAATCCACTGTCAAGTCCAGCACAGCGCAAATGTGGTCTTGCGAAATGGTGAGCAGGGACAAACCTTAGCGACAGGACACCAGCCTTGCATGCAGAAGGCCCCATAATAATAATAATAATAATAATAATAATAATAATAATAATAATAATTTATCATTTGTACCCCACCCCTCTGGCTGGGCTTCCCCAGCCACTCTGGGCGGCTTTCAGAAAATATTAAAACACTGTAATACATCAAACATTAAAAGCTTCCCTAAACAGGGCTGCCTTCAGATGTCTTATAAAAGTCTGGTAGCTGTTTATCTCTTTGACATCTGGTAGGAGGGCGTTTCACAGGGCCGGTGCCACTACCGAGAAGGCCCTCTGCCTGGTTCCCTGTAACTTGGCTTCTCGCAGTGAGGGAACCACCAGAAGGCCCTCGGTGCTGGACCCCAGTGTCCAGGCTGAACGATGGGGTGGAGACGCTCCTTCAGGTCTACTGGGCCTTTGAGGCCGTTTGGGGCTTTAAAGGTCAGCACCAACACTTTGAATTGTGCTCGGAAACGTCCTAGGAGCCAATGCAGATCTCTCAGGACCGGTGTTATGTGGCCTCGGCGGCCGCTCCCAGTCTCCAGTCTAGCTGCCGCATTCTGGATTACTTGTAGTTTCCGGGTCACCTTCAAAGGTAGCCCCACATAGAGTGCATTGCAGTAGTCCAAGCGGGAGATAACCAGAGCATGCACCACTCTGGCGAAAAAGTCTGCGGGCAGGGAGGGTGTCAGCCTGCGTACCAGATGGAGCTGGTAGACAGCTGCCCTGGACGCAGAATTGACCTGCGCCTCCATGGACAGCTGTGGGTCCAAAATGACTCCCAGGCTGCACACCTGGTCCTTCAGGGGCACAGTGACCCCACTCAGGACCAGGGAATCCCCCCCCCCGCCCCCTGTCCCCCCAAAACAGTACTTCTGTCTTGTCAGTATTCAATCTCAATCTGTTAGCCGCCATCCATCCTCCCAGGTTCATTCCCCAGTGGCAGCAGCATCTCCTTGTCTGAACCCCCTGAGATCTGCTGCTGCCAGCCCGTGCAGGCAGTATAGAACCAGACAGGTTCAGTACCAGGCAGGTTCCTGTTTTCCTGTGTGCTTTGCCCACAAGTGCATTTCGATGCTCTGACATTTGGACGAAGGCGGCTGCGTCGCTGCCTGTGCTGGCTGGGGGCTGGCGAGAGTTGGACTCCAAATATCCAGAGGGCGGCAGGTTGGAGACTGCTGGGCTGCAGCAGCTTCTGTCTGCTGTGGGGACTTTCCAGCTTCTTCCCCGCGGGAGACTTTGCTGAGCTGCAAAACTTTGCGCCATCCTGAGTAAGGCAGATGCCCACCTGGCAACATATTCCCTCTCCCCCCCCCCCACCATGCCATCTGTTGCGGGAGAAAATCAGTAAATAAAGATTCTTCTCTTGTCCTCTTTCAGTAGATACTTCTAGCCCAAACCAGGCCTGCTCTGAGTGACCCCCCCTCCTGCCAGGAGGGCGTCTTGCTCCAGCCGAGTCGCTTCACTGTTGGGCACCGTAAGGGGTTTCCAGATTGGGGGGGGGGGCTTCCCTAGTACTACCAGTCGTTCTGCTGCTGTAAGCTGCAAACGGATGAGGGTGCAAATTGCCCCCTCCTCAACTGACAGATCAATCAGTTGATGGGCTGGCAGGGAGCATTTGGTTAACTTTGCATTCTGCAGTTGACCTCCTATTTAGTGTTTTTTTTTAAAAAAAAATGTTTAGGATAATATTTTAGGTAAAGGTAAAGGGACCCCTGACCATTAGGTCCAGTCATGGCTAACTCTGGGGTTGCGGCACTCATCTCGCTTTACTGGGTGAGGGAGCTGGCGTACAGCTTCCGGGTCATGTGGCCAGCATGACTAAGCCGCTTCTGGCGAACCAGAGCAGCGCACGGAAACGCCGTTTACCTTCCCACCGGAGCGATGCCTATTTATCTACTTGCACTTTGACGTGCTTTCGAACTGCTAGGTTGGCAGGAGCAGGGACCGAGCAATGGGAGCTCACCCCGTCGCGGGGATTCAAACTGCCAACCTTCTGATCAGCAAGCCCTAGGCTCTGTGGTTTAACCCACAGCGCCACCCAGGATAATATTTTAGTTTCCTGTTCATTATGTTTGAATGAATGCTAATGTCTTTAAAGGTATATATCGTATTTTTCACACCATAGGATGCACTTTTCCCCTCCTAAAAAGCAAGGGAAAATGTGTGTGCGTCCTATGGAGCGAATGCAGGGGGGAGGCAGGCGGGAAAAGCCCCCAAGAGCTGCACACAAGCTCCATGCGCTCTTGCGGGCTTTTCCACAGGAGGGAGAAGGGACTGACTGGCCGCATTCTGGATTGTTGGTTTTTTTTTATGTTTTAATGTAGGTTGTAAAGTGCTTTGAGATCCCTCTCCCTTAAAAATATAAAGCAGTATAGAAAATCAACAACAACAACAACGAGAGGTTTTCCCTCTTGCTCCATTCTTTCTGGGCACAGCTGCAAAAGGCTTTTCAATTCGCACTCCTGTTTCCCCCAGGAAAACCTGCTCTTTACTGCTGAATCGGAGCAAACAGCAAAACCAGGTAGACGTTTGCTTCAATTCAGCAGCAAAGAGCAAAAGCAGTTGCACTGGTGGGAATGTGGGTGAGCCCTTGGTGAAAGCAGGATCTCCCAGTGGGGATCTTGACTAGCAAATGGCTTCTGGTGGGAGCCCAGCCTGCTGGGTTGTCGCAGCCGACAACTGCCAGTCTCTCCAGCCAGATGGAATCTGCCAAATTAAATCAGCCAGATGGAACCTGCCCCCTGTGGATGTTTCCACCCTCGCCACATCTTTTCCTTTGCTGCTTCTCTCAACCACCTGACACCCCCCACCCCCCGGTCTTAATGCTGTAGAAAGCAGCCCTCTGGAATAGGCTGCTTTCTATATGCCGCTTGATGTAAAAAGAATCCCCTCAGAGCTATTTACAAGGGAGGTAGCAAAATTATCAGTAAGTGAAGTTAACAACAATAATTCAAAGCTTTCAAGAAGTTAAAGTAACAATAGACTGAAAACAGATTAAAACCTCACTCCAAGTAGAGTGGAACCTCTTTTGTTGAACGTAATCCATATCTGAAGAAGTGTGCATGCACACGAAAGCTCATACCAAGAACTGACTTAGTTGATCTTTAAGGTGCTACTGGAAGGAATTTTTTTGTTTTGACTATGGCAGACCAACACGACTACCTATCTGTAACTGTAATCCATTCCATTCGACTTCCAAAACGTTCGGCAACCAAGGCACAATTGCCAGTTCCTTTTAAAAAATGGAGAAACATGCCTCAGAAGCTGTTCAACTTCCCAGCCACCTTCAAAAACGGAATTCCCTTCCAGGTTGTCGGCCTTTGGGTTCCGAATTGTTCAGCTTCTGAAGCATCCGACAACCGAGGTTCCACTGTATCTGCGTGGGCTTGTCTGGAGGAGAAGGTGGCTGCTTGGCATCTATAGGCAGGGAGTTCCAAAGGGTAGGTTTGGAATTGATTTCTGGCAAATATGGAACGGGTATCATGTGGACCCCGTAACAGGGCCAGCTCCACCAACTGAAGCAGTCAAGGCATAGAAGGGGGTCAGGCGATCTCATATGTCCCAAGTTGTTAAGGGCTTTATACAGTGGACGCTCGGGTTGTGAACGTGATCCGTACGGGGGGGGGGGGCACATTCGCAACCCGCAGTGCCGCAGCTGCACACATGTGGGTTACGATTCGGCGCTTGTCCGCATGCGCAAAGCACGATTTAGCACTTCTCCGGATGTGCAACCACCGAAACCTGGAAGTAACCCATTCCGGTTCTTCTGGGTTTTGGTGGGTCTGTAACCTGAAAAAAGGGATGCGGGTTGCGCTGTGGATTAAACCACAGAGCCTAGGACTTGCCGATCAGAAGGTCGGCGGTTCGAATCCCCGCAACGGGGTGAGCTCCCATTGCTTGGTCCCTGCTCCTGCCAACCTAGCAGTTCAAAAGCACGTCAAAGTGCAAGTAGATAAATAGGTACCACTCTGGCAGGAAGGTGAACGGCGTTTCCGTGCGCTGCTCTGGTTCGCCAGAAGCGGCTTAGTCCTGCTGGCCACATGACCCAGAAGCTGTGCACCGGCTCCCTTGGCCTATAGAGCGAGATGAGTGCCGCAACCCCAGAGTCGGTCACGACTGGACCTAATGGTCAGGGGTCCCTTTACCTTTAACCTGAAAAAACGCAACCTGAAGCGTATACTGATAGCGCCACCTTGAGCTTTGCCCTGCGGCTAATCAGCAACCAGGGCAGACCTTCTGAGCACAGCTCTTTGGTGATGACAAGGCCTTATTTACGCCTGTAGCCCAACCTTCCTCTGGCAGGGGAGCTGTGGGCGCCCAACGGCCAACTCCTTCCAAAATGGTCTGGCCTTTTTTGTGCCTCACTGGTACCTTCAGTCCAGTTTCTCTTCCCCCACTGGAACAGGACTCTCCTTCCAAGTTGGTGGCCATCTATCACCACCTCCTGCAGGAGGGAGTTCCAGGGTTTAACTCTGCATGGAGAATTAATTTCCTTTTTCCCTGCCCCGAATCTTCCAGCATTCAACCTCCTGGGATGCCCATGAGTTCTAGTCTTATGAGAGAGGGAGGGGAAAAAAACAACCTCTACCCACTTTCCCCCTTCTGCAATAATAAATAATAAAATTTTATTTATATCCCGCCCTCCCCAGCCGAAGCCGGGTTCAGAGCGGCTAACAACAATAAAAGTAACACAGCATTCTAAAATCAATCCATTTTAAAATCAATTCAAAATCAAATTAATGGCAACCATTGGGCTAGAGTTCTATGAGGATTACCGAAGGAGAGAGGGGGTCAGGCTGTGCCCTGGCCAAAGGCCTGGTGGAACAGCTCTGTCTTGCAGGCCCTGCGGAAAGATGTCAAGTCCCGCAGGGCCCTAGTCTCTTGGGACAGAGCGTTCCACCAGATCGGAGCCACGGCCAAAAAAGCCCTGGCTCTGATTGAGGCCAGCCTAACCTCCCTGTGGCCTGGGACCTCCAAGATGTCTTTGTTTGAAGACCGTAAGTTCCTCTGTGGGACAAACCAGGAGAGGCAGTCCCGTAGGTACGAGGGTCCTAGGCCGTATAGGGCTTTAAAGTTTAAAACCAGCACCTTAAACCTGATCCTGTACTCCACTGGGAGTCAATGCAGCTGGTATAGCACTGGGTGAATGTGATCCCGTGGCGAGGACTCCGTAAGGAGTCTTGTGTGGCATTCTGCACCCGCTGGAGTTTCTGGGTCAGTCTCAAGGGCAGCCCCACGTAGAGTGAGTTACAATAATCCAGTCTGGAGGTGACCATTGCGTGGATCACAGTGGCTAGGTCAGGGCGAGAGAGGTAAGGAGACAGCTGCTTAGCTTGGCGGAGATGGAAAAATGCCGCCTTTGTTATAGCTGCAATTTGCACCTCCATGGAAAGGGAGGTGTCGAAGATTACACCCAAAATCACAATTTTATAAACATCTCTTTGCTGCCTGAAAAGTCCCAAACTCTGCAAGCTTTTTCCGAGCCGGCCAGCTGCCAGACTTCAGTGGGGCTGGCCGCAGCCGTGGGATAAGTGGCTCTGCCCCAGAAGACGTTTGGGTGCCTGTCATGTGACTCCTCCAGAGCCCTGACCTTTGGTGCCCCCGGCCCCCTCCCCCTTTGCAGCTCCAGATAATTAAATCACTTTCACCCTTTGCCACTCAGGCAACGGCCTGCCTTTGCGGCGCCTCTTCCATTTGTTGCTTTAGCCACCGTAGAATTAGCTAGCCTGTGGTTTTTCAGGAAACAAAGCTCTTTCTTCCTTTATTCTTCCTTTCCTCTCCCCTTGGGTTGCCTCGAAAATCAATGTTGACCTCCTCTGTCTGTTGGGCGGCACGCAGAGACTGTTGCTGCCGCTTCTGTGTCAACTCCCCCCCCCCCGCCTCCTCTTGTGCAATTGCTGTGCAAAAGACACTTTTCCAGGTCATGAGGCTGCAGCAGATGTGCTTCTATTATACCGGATGAGTCAGCCAAATCTGGCACAGCGTCGCATCCCAGAATATCTGTCAAGTGCTCAGAAGGAAGAGGCTTGCAGAAACCTCGGCCAGCCATCTCCGAGCTGGCTGGGGCGCCCGGGAGTTGTAGTTCGTGGTGGAGACGGCCATACTTAGACGCGATGGAAGTTTATAAAATGAGGCGTGGCGAGGAGAAAGCAGGAAGAGAAACGGTTTCCTCCCTCTCTAATGACATTGCAACCCACAGACATCCAACGGAGCTGAGTGTTGGAAGATTCAAGGCAGTCCTTCTTCATGCAGCACAGAGTAAAACTGTGGAACTCTCTGCCACAGGAGGCAATGATGGCATCTGACCTGGGTGGCTTTAAAAGAAGATTGGACACATAGAGGAGGAGAAGGCTTTTGATAGCTACTTGACAGGATAATAATACAGTGGACCCTCCAGTTACGTACCGCTCTGGTTGCATAACTTTCAGGTTACGAACGTGGCAAACCCAGAAGTGTATTCTTTCAGGTTTCATTGCGTGTGCATGCGCAGAAGCGGGCCTCTGGTTACGGATTTTTCCGGGTGAGCACGGACCCCCAGAACGAATTAGGTCTGTAACCAGAGGGTCCACTGTAATAATAATAATAATAATAATAATAATAATAATAATAATAATAATTTTATTTATATCCCGCCCTCCCCAGCCGAAGCCGGGCTCAGAGCGGCTAACATCAAATGTATAACACATTAACATAAAATCAGACAATCAATTAAAATACATCCTCAAATCAGATCAGGATCAGAATAAAATCCAATCAGATGGCAACCCGCAGATTAGGGCTGTTTAGGGCTGCCCTGTCAAGGATGGCTCTACTCTGTCTCCGCAGTGGGGGGGGGGAGCAATTTTTTTGAATACCAGCTGCTGGAGAGCGCAGGAGGTTTTCTTGCACGCGATCCAAGAGCTCTTTTGGTTTTTAAAGGTTAAAAGCAACCATTTGCAAGGTGTTCAAACTACCATGTCTCTGCCAGTGGAGGGGTCCTGAACCAGCTGAATTTCACAGTCCGCCTTCGGTGGCAGCTCCCTGTGGAGCCGGGCGCAGTAGTCTAGCTGGCAAGAGATGCTGCTGGCCTTCTGTCTGTCCCTCTTTCCCCAACCCCCTTTTAAATATATAGTCCTTTTCTCTGTGGGACACGGCACAGTTGAACAGGGGACTCTCCTTGCCAGCCCTGCTCTCCCTCCCCTCTCAAGGCAGCGGTGTTTTCTGTTAGCTTCTGCTCATAAGAACCTGATTAGTGAACTCCTTTTCTTTTAATCAAATTGGAAATCTTCCAGGGGCAGCTTGAGTGAGCTGCTCTTTGCCCCAGTTGGACTCTTCTGGCTGGGAGAGTGGAGGCGAGTGTGTGAAGTAAGTGTGTGTGTGTGTGTGTGTGTGTGTGTGTGTGTGTGTGTGAGAGAGAGAGAGAGAGAGAGAGAGAGAGAGATGAATAAGCCCATAAGAGTGGACTTTCTTCTTGGACTTAATGGCTGCGATTGCAACTGGAGGGAACTTTTGCTGGTGCCTGATCAGCCGTCCTTCATCTCTGCTTGCAGGAAGCAAGCCTGAAAGAGGCGGACAGAGGCTGTGAAAGCTCCTTTGCCTGTTACAGATCCCTGGCCGGGCCTCCGCAGCCACTCTGGGCCTCCAACACAACATTAAAATACAGTAATGCCTCAAACATTGAAAGCTTCCCTAAACAGGGATGCCTTCAGATGTCGTCTAAAAGTCTGGTAGTTGTTCTTCTTTTTGACATCTGGTGGGAGGGTGTTCCACAAGGCGGGTGCCACCACCGAGAAGGCCCTCTGCCTGGTTCCCTGTAGCTTTGCTTCTCGCAATGAGGGAACCGCCAGAAGGCCCTCGGAGCTGGACCTCAGTGTCTGGGTAGAACGATGGGGGTGGAGACACTCCTTCAGGTATACAGGACCGAGGCCATTTAGGGCTTTAAAGGTCAGCGCCAGTGTTTTGAATTGTGCTCGGAAATGTACTGGGAGCCAATGTAGGTCTTTCAAGACCGGTGTTATGTGGTCCCGGCGGCCGCTCCCAGTCACCAGTCTAGCTGCCGCATTCTGGATTAGTTGTAGTTTCCAGGTCACCTTCAAAGGTAGCCCCACATAGAGTGCATTGCAGTAGTCCAAGCGGGAGATAACCAGAGCATGCACCACTCTGGTGAGACAGTCCGCGGGCAGGGAGGGTCTCATCCTGCGTACCAGATGGAGCTGGGAGACAGCTGCCCTGGACACAGATTTGACCTGTGCCTCCATGGACAGCTGTGAGTCCAAAATGACTCCCAGGCTGCACACCTGGTCCTTCAGGGGCACAGTTACCCCATTCAGGACCAGGGAATCCCCCACACCCGCCCGCCCCCTGTCCCTCAAAAACAGTACTTCTGTCTTGTCAGGATTCAACCTCAATCTGTTTGCCACCATCCATCCTGCAACTGCACATGCTTTCTTCACCACAGAAGAGAGACAGAAGCAGCGTGGTGCAGTGGTTAGAGCAGGGGTAGCCAACCTTTTTATACCTACCACCCACTAATGCATCTTTCTTGATGGTAAAATTTCCTTACTGCCTCCAGTGCTTGATGGAAGGAGGATTCAGCTTGTGCCGTAGAACCCCCTGCCGCCCACCTAGAATTCTGAAATGTCCACTAGTGGGCAGTAGGGACCAGGTTGACAACCCCTGGGTTAGAGGGTCGGACTCGGACCGGGGAGAGACGAATGTTCGACTCCCCCACTTGGCCATGAAGCTCCTTGGAGTGACCTGGGGGGGCCATGCACTGCTTCTCAGCCTGACCAGCCTCACAGGGCTGTTGGGGGAAGATTAAATGAGGACCCTGTTGGCACCTTGAACTCGCTAGAGAAAAAAGGTGGGAGAGGTAAAGGGACCCCTGATCATTAGGTCCAGTCGTGGGGTAGCAGCGCTCATCTCGCTTTACTGGCCGAGGGAGCCGGCGCACAGCTTCCGGGTCATGTGGCCAGCAGGACTAAGCCGCTTCTGGCGAACCAGAGCAGCACACGGAAACGCCGTTTACCTTCCCACTGGAGTGGTACCTATTTATCTACTTGCACTTTGACGTGCTTTTGAACTGCTAGGTTGGCAGGAGCAGGGACCGAGCAATGGGAGCTCACCCCGTCACGGGGATTCGAACTGCTGACCTTCCGAACGGCAAGTCCTAGGCTCTGTGGTTTAACCCACAGCGCCACCCACGTCCCTGTGGGTTATAAACACCATAAATAATGATAAGTAGGTGTAGAATAACTACTACCAGCCCCTGCAGAGAAAATGTTTTCGAGGCCAGCTCTCTCCAAGCCGGATGCTGCGGTTCCTGTTTTACACTCGTTTTACAACACCCTCAGCCACGAAAAGGGAAAGTGCCTGCAAAGCCTGGCCAATTAGGGGTGGGGGTGGGGCAGGGGGGGTCCTTCCTGTCTCCGTGCAAAGAGACGGTATCCCTATCTATATTTACCCTGCAGCGGAAGTCCAGGGAGGGCAGCATCCATGGCTGCTCCCAAATTTATCCCATCCTGCTCCCTTCTGCCGGTGGGAGATGGAAATGGCTCCGGAGATTTTTGCTGTGGCCTCTGCTGCCAAGTGAGGGTGTGTGCGTGGTGGTTGTCATGCAGGAGGTATAAGGGACAGAGCATGGAAACCAAACAGGAGACTTGCAGAAAGTTTTTTTGCCTGAGAAAAAAAATGTGCCTAGCTTATATATAAGAGTTTGTAGCACTTTCCCCTTTTCAAAATATAGTCTGGCCCCCACAAGGGCTGAGGGACAGTGGACCGGCCCCCAGCTGAAAAAGTTTGCTGACCCCTGGCTTACAGGGTAGGACCCCAGAGACCTGCAAAACAGCATCTTGGTTGGAGAAAATGGAATTTTGTTCTGGATGGCTCTTAGACTGGCGTGAGCAGGACTTCCTGGGGTGTGCATAGGCCATTGTTTGTGGTTGCCTCTGGCCCCCACCCTCTGTCCATGCAAGGGGGCTTTGGGGAGTTGTGCAAGAGCGCAGCTCTTTCTCCCTCTTCTTCCCCACCCTCGTCCAGTTGCCTGCACCCCTTTCCTCCAACCTCCCCCCCCCCAAAGGAGCACAATGAGGACATCTGTTCCTTTGGAGCCTCTCCCTGCCTTCTCTGGCAATAAAACTCTGCCCAGAGAAGGAGGCTGGGCTGGCGGCTGTTGTGACGTCGCCGTTAATCACCAGTTGTTGAGTGACAAATGTGTCCTCTGCTGCCTGTTGAAGAGGCCCCCAAACCCAGGCCAGGTCCAGGGCTGGGGGGTGGCTGGTGCCAAGGAGAGGGGGCTCAGGTGGCCAGGGAGGGCCCTGTGCAATGCAGCAGAGTCACAGGTGCCCTGGCGAAGGCATGGGCTGAGCTGGAGGAAGGCTGCCTGCTCCGAGGGATTGGCACTTTGGAGGCACCCTGGAGGAGGAAGCGAGTTGTTGAGGGCTTGCCCAGTTTTGCTTCTTTGGTCCTGAGGATTTGGGTTGCTGTGGCTCAGCGGGCTGAGCACCTGCTCTGCTTGCAGAAGGACCCGGGTTCAGTCCCCTTCCGCACCTCCAGGGAGGGCTGGGAACTTCTACTCCCACAGATGCAGGATCCCAAGAACAGTAGGGAACTCGGGGCATCATCCAGGCTGACCCCCTCCCCCCAAAATCATTACAGTATTTTGGAATTCATTCATGATGCTGCTAGATGGCAGGCTGTGCATGTTTGGGTGCAAGATGGCATGAAAACGATCACTTTGGATGAATTAAAGGATTTATATTGGTATCTCTTCCTTCCTCCAAGCAGCACGGCGGTTTGTGCAAAGTTCAGGCAGGGAGGGAGCCCATCTAGTCCCTGACTGAGCCGGGGGAGAGCTGGCCTTGCAAGGCCCCTCAAATCCCTCCTGCTGGGCCCTGCACCCTCAGCTACTGCCCTGGATGCCTTCTTGTGACGCTGTCTGTACCAGAGGATTAAAGGGCCTTTTCATTTCTGGGAGAGCGCTGTGCCGGCCATGGAATCTGGCAAGAACAGGGAAATGGGCAGCTGGCACCCTTGCCTAGACCGGAGCCCCCATTTGTGGCCACGGACCCCCTCTCTCTCCCTCTGCCTCCTTTTCCCTGTTCCGCTTTATAGGTTTACTGCCTCGATCCCGGCACAAAGCCCCTCTGCTCCGCCGTAATCCCCTTCTCCGCCTTAGTCACGGTGAAATCGGCTCTAATGGGTTTAGAGAGCCCTGCCTCTCCCTGGGTGGGTCCCTGCTTTGTGGGCCGGATCAAGCAGGTGGACTGAGAAGAGGCAGCAGCTGTGAAAGGGGCTGCATTGTGGGGCCTGCAGATGACGAGGGCTTGGGCTTCACCAGAGCGCTTGCATATTCCTCCATGCGCACAAACACACGCGATGGTGGGAGGTGTGGAAAGGCAGAGGCCCCCCTCCCCCTGGCCGGCTGTGCAGCTAGGAAGGTTGGAAAATGTGCTTGCAAAAAGGGCGAGGGATGTTCCCCAAACCCCCCTGAGGTTCCCATGTCCAGCCCAGAGGTCATGATCCCAGAGCCCCCCCAGAGCTGCCTCCATGCACCAAAAGTGGCTCTGGAAAGAAAGTCCAGGATGGTTTGGCTCTGCTTCTGCGGTTGGAGACCTCAGTTCTTCTGAATCCCAGTTGCTGTAAACCACAGGAGAGGAGGACAAACCTAGACAGCATCTTAAAAAGCAGAGACATCACCTTGCCAACAAAGGTCCGTATAGTTAAAGCTATGGTTTTCCCAGTAGTGATGTATGGAAGGGAGAGCTGGACCATAAAGAAGGCTGATCACCAAAGAATGGATGCTTTTGAATTCTGGTGCTGGAGGAGACTCTTGAGAGTCCCATGGACTGCAAGAAGATCAAACCTCTACATCCTTAAGGAAATCAGCCCTGAGTGCTCCCTGGAAGGACAGATCCTGAAGCTGAGGCTCCAAGACTTTGGCCACCTCATGAGAAGAGAAGACTTCCTGGAAAAGACCCTGATGTTGGGAAAGATGGAGGGCGCAAGGAGAAGGGGACGACAGAGGATGAGATGGTGGGACAGTGTTCTCGAAGCTACGAACATGAGTCTGACTAAACTGCGGGAGGCAGTGGAAGACAGGAGGGCCTGGCATGCTCTGGTCCAGGGGGTCACGAAGAGGCGGACACGAATAAACAACTAAACAACAACAACAACAGGAGAGGAGAGTTGCTCTTGTGCTCGAATCCTGCTTGCAGGTTTCCCCTTGGGGCATCTGGTTGGCCACTGTGATTTCAGGATCCTGGACAATATGCCCCCGCACCTTTGGCCTGATCCAGTCGGCTGTCCTTCGGTCCTTATGAAAGTCGAAATAAATATTCCAGAAGGGGAGAGACCACAGGACTATAAAGCAGAGGCAAATCAGACTTGACTGCCTAGGGCATGGGTAGGCAAACTAAGGCTCGGGGGCTGGATCCGGCCCAATTGCCTTCTAAATCTGGCCCGCGGATGGTCTGGGAATCAGCATGTTTTTACATGAGTAGAATGTGTCCTTTTATTTAAAATGCATCTCTGGGTATTTGTGGGCCGTAGGAATTCGTTCTCCCCCCAAAAAAAATATAGTCCAGCCCCCCACCAGGTCTGAGGGACAGTGGACCGGCCCCCTGCTGAAAAAGTTTGCTGACCCCTGTCCTAGGGGCAGGTGAGCCCAGCCCACAGGAAAAGGTTTGCCTGGCTGGTCGCCTGCCCTTCTCACAGGGACGCCTCTTTTGTCCTCTCCTGTTTGGGTTCTTCCTCGAGGCGCCCTTCTTCCTCCTCCTCCTCCTCTGCAGGAGATTTCAGGGTGCCTCCCCTTGCAGTAGCCCCAGCAGGACTGGGGGTGGGCAGGCCCCCTTGTGACTTTGCGGCAGGCATCCTTGCAGCTGGACAGATGGGCTGTGCTGTGTGTGGTTGAGCCAGGCAAGTGACTTTCCTTCCTTCCCGCTTGGCTGCTGGCCCTGTTCCTTTGGGATCCCCCCCCCCCCCTTGGCTGCTGGCCTTGGCGAGGGAGAGCGGCTGGCCAGGCTCCCTCGCCACTGTGTCCGTCTTGTAAATCCAAGTGCGCTTGGAGTCAGCCAAGGCTTTCTGTGAATGACCACGGAGCGACAAGCCTGGCAGCCGGCCGTCTCCCGATGGATCTGGAGCATGGAGGGTTCCCCGTTTGACCGGGGAAGGAGGGGAGTGTGCCTGGCTTTGCCCCCACACTTCCAGAAGCCCACAGCCTGGGAAGCTGCTGTCACATTGCTTGCCTGTGATTCCTCAGCGTTGACACAACCACATTCCCCTTGAAGAAGAGGCTGTACCACCAGCAGAGACCTCCTAGGAGGCTTCTAGCTCCAGAATCCTACAGCATCCTTAATCTTTGCACCGTTACACGTCACCTCAATCTCTGAGAGGCACCAGGGGTTCAAGGCACTTATCAGGGTTTGGTTTCCGTGGGGCGGAATCATCATCATCATAATTTATTTATACCCCACCCATCTGGCTGGCTCCCAACCAAATATTAAAAACACAATACAGCATTAAACATTAAAAACTTCCCTAAACAGGGCTGTCTTCAGATACAGTGGACACTTGGGTTGTGAACGTGATCCATGCGGGATGCAAGTTCGCAACCTGCAGCATTCGCAACCCGCGGGTTGCGATTTGGCGCTTCTGCGCATGTGCAAAGCACAAATTTGTGCTTCTGCGCATGCGCAACCGCTGAAACCCAGAAGTAACCCATTCCTTACTTCTGGGTTTCGGCAGTCCACAACTCAAAAAAACACAACCTGAAGCATCTGTAACCCGAGGTATGACTGTATATGGCTTTAGGATATATGGTTTTATTTGCACATATATTCAACCTGAGTCTTGCAGCATTAACACCCCACCATCTCTAGTTTCCCTGTTAGTTGCGACTTTGGATCCTGTGCGGAGCAAACAGGTCTCTGTGTCTCCAGCTTCCAGCCTTCTTCCAACTCAGCTCAAACACCAGTCAGGCTAATGTCCTTCTACCTAGCAGACAGGTGAGGGGGCTGGAGGAAAGGCCCGCCCCTTAGCCTGGAGGGCCCCCTCACTTAGTGGCAGCATTTGCAGCCTGGCTCCTCCTTTTGGGATGTTGATGGAGACACCTGAGTGGCCAGCTAAGGTCACCGTCTTACAAAGAAGCTTGTCCGACCAGTTCAGCAATAGACTATTCTATCATAACCCTCACGGAGTAAAAGGCCCCAAGAATTGGAAAGGAGTCAGGGCATCTTCCAGACCGGCTCCCCAAACCCATAATAGTATCTTGGCTCACTTCCAAGCCTGCCAGAGCCTTGTTCTGACCTCTTAGGCGGTTCTTCCTGATGTTGGAGCCTGACGATAAGGGCTGTTCGACAGAGGAAGAGTCTTGGGAGATGGTTTTTAAGCAGAGCTTGGGTGGCCACCTGTCATGGATGCTTCAGCTGAGAGTCCTGCATTGCCGGGGGTTGGGCTGGATGACCCTTGAGGTCCCTTCCAACCCTACAATTCTAGGAAGTGGCTGTGTAGTGGAGCATCTGTGTAGGATTCAGTGTGGCAGCCAAGTGGTTGTGTGGGGTTGGTGCTGTGTGCGAAAACAGCAGCTTGAATTTTATTAGCTCAAAGATGGAAAAGCGAGGAAATGCCAAAGAAAGAACAGGGGCAAGAAAAATTGATGGGATGTGCCGAAATGGCAAAGCTGACTCAAAGACTTAAAGATAAGGACAAGAGAGACTTCAAAAAAGTCTGGGAACCTTTTACAGTGGACACTCAGGTTGCAATTTAGCGCTTCTGCGCATGTGCAACCACCGAAACCCGGAAATAACTTGTTCCGGTACTTCCGGGTTTCAGCGGGTGTGTAACCCAATAAAACGCAACCTGAAGTGGCTGTATCCTGAGGCGTGACTGTATTATGTATATACAGGAACAATGTGGCGAAATGGACTCACTTGCAGGATTTGACTAAGATGCTTACAATTAACAAACATAAACAGAAAACGTAAATATGAGGTTAAAATGTTAAGAATAGAATAATAAGGTATAATTTCAATTTTAGTATATAAGGGAAATGAAATTGCAAGCAGAAGAAATGAATATGTTATAAACCAGAAAGGGAAGTTTTGGGAAGTCGCCCGGGGGGGGGGGGGGGCGGAAATTGAAAAGGTAATTTGTGATTCTTTTTATTAGCAGTGATTGTGTTAAAATTGGTTGCAAAATCTTAATAAAAATTTTTTTTAAAAAAAAATCCAGCGTAAAAGGCACCAGCCCCTGTTCCAGAGGAGCTCAGGAATTGCGGGTGGGGTCATGAGCCACCGTTGTGGTGAAGGCATTTCCCGACTGGGCTTGCCCTTTGCCAGAGGGTGCACTTGCGCATTCAGCCCTCTGGGCAATCTGGGCAATGCAGTCTCTTCCCGTAGATTTAAAAGAATGCAAAATGCAAAACCTGGTTTTCAGTGCCATTTGCAGAATCAACCATGGATGGCCTGACTAGTTTTGCTGCTTCTTTCGTCGTTGACTTCAAATGCTGTTTTGTAAGCATTCTATTCAATCTTTACTGTATTTAAATAATTAGTGGCTTGGTATATGAAATGCACCCATTCTAGTGCAAAAAACTTCCCAAGGGTTTTGTTATATTACCCTAATTTTATAGACTCTAGGTGCAAGCCGCGGTTTACCATAGCATTTTGTCTGGACCTGGGGCTCCTGGTTTGTTTTGCTCTAGAGGGGCTATTAACTATAGATATGGTTTGTTCTTGGTTTCCCCTTTGTGGTTTGTCTTGGGGAGACGGGAAGCAAGCTGGGTTCAGACGTAATTCCAAGACAAACCATGGTTTAACACACAGCTGTGCAGTGGCAGCAGAGCTGCAAGAAGCACAAAGTGATTGCAACCTGGTTGCCTTTGTGTTAGGTGCGGATCCGCTCACTGGGTAACCAAAATAAGTGATAGTCCCACTCTATTCTGCCTCGGTCAGGCTCATCTGGAGTCAGGGCCAGATTTCGGTTTGATGCAGCCCTCAGCTCCTGAAGGTAATGGGGCCCTTTCTATGTCCAGCTGTCCTTTGCCAACAACAAACTGTTGCACTTTATGCATGGAAGGGGGTTGGACTAGATGACCTCTGAGGTATCCTTCTGTTACGGAAAAATCTAGGTGTGAGGCTGCTCAGTCCCCCAGCTGGTTGGGCAGAGCCCGCGGGTCCCTGCGGAATAAAGGAAGGAGTCCAGCCACCAACTGGAGCAAATAGCTGTAGATCAAAGTTTATTGCGCAACAGGTTCAAAGAGCAAATTTTGAACCCCGAGGGTGGGGTGACAAGGACTTTCAAAACTTTCCCACCACATCCCAGAATACAGTTCGAAGGGGAGGGGTTAACCTTGGCAAACATATCCAGACAAGTCCTTGGTACAAGATTAGCCTAAGCAGACATGGCAGGGCAAGACTCAGGTATAAGATGAGCATAGACAAATATGTCTTAAGTACCCACCACCCAAAAGTACAATAGAAGTTCCTTTGCATGTCTGGAGCCTGAGGCGAGTCAGGGGATGAGATTTGGCTTCCCTTGGCTAACAATGAGCCCAGCAATTGTCACCTTTGGGAACTTCCTGGAGTCCTTTTTAAGGGGAAAATAGCTTAGGAATGGAGGAAACTGGGAAAGGAGATGATTTTATATTATTTTTAAAGCTAGGTAACTTCCCTGAGCTGTCAAGTTGAAAGGATACATTCAGGCATAATATTCGTAATATTTAACTTTAAAGATGTGCCCCCCCCGTAATTTCCGTAACACCTTTGAACTCTACAATTCTATTCGTCTATGACTTGCTGCTTTAGGCCTCTTGCTTCTAAGATGTGACGGCTTGGTTTGGGATGCAGTTCCTGCAGATGTCTCTTCCTGGAGTAGCTTTGACCCTCCTTCCCTTCCCTCTCTAAGGGACCTGGCCTTCCATTAGACTTCAAAACTGCAAGCAGCTTAGCTTTTTTAATACTTTTCATTCTTTTCCGTGGCGTCTGGTGGTGTTTTTTTCTTCTTAAAAATGGATTTATAAATAAGTGTCGATGCAGACCTTTCATTTCCCAGCCAGCATCTTTAGGAAATGTCAAAGCGTTTTGCTTTGATTGCTGAACTTCTAAAATAAAGAACCCTGAGGGTGCGAGAGGCAAGCGCTCCCCACATGCAGAAATATACCGTACTTTTCCTTGTATAAGACTAAGGTTTTTTTAACTAAAAAATAATGTTAAAGGGGGGGGGGTGGTCTTATACACGGGGGCAATCTCTCCCCGTTTTCTGAATTTGACTCTCCCAAAATAGGAGGTGTCTTATACACGGGGGCGTGTTATTCACGGAAAAATATGGTATATATATTTTATGGCAATGTTGTCTAATCCCAGGGGAGGCTTGCCCTCTAGTGGCCGCTGCAAGTACTGCAGACTCCCCCCCCCCCCCATTTTAGCAGGGTTTCTATGTGCTCTTGAAACTTGCTAAAGTTATGCAAAGTACTGTTCCAAGTAGTTCTGCTGGAGGAGAGGAAAGTGCTCTTGAGTGTCATGAGCATCTAGATTCATCAGGCTTTCCTTGTTCTTACACACAGACTTTAAAAAAATGTAAGTACGGTTAAGGCGACTGGGCAGCCTTCCTTTGTTATAGATATTGTGGCACAGAATGACTGGCTGATGTTGCTTCCATGGCAGAAAATTGCTGGAGAAAATATGCTGGAGATCTGTCCTGAGTACATTGAATAGAGGAGCAGAGCTTTAGAAGGAGATGTACTCCCTGCCCCATTCCACTTAGGACTTGTTGTTGTTGTTTAGTCATGTCCGCCTCTTTGTGACCCCCTGGACCAGAGCACGCCAAGCACTCCTGTCTTCCACTGCCTCCCGCAGTTTGGTCAAACTCATGCTGGTAGCTTCAAGAACACTGTCCCACCATCTCGTCCTCTGTCGTCCCCTTCTCCTTGTGCCCTCCATCTTTCCCAACATCCGGGTCTTTTCCAGGGAGTCTTCTCTTCTCATGAGGTGGCCAAAGTCTTGGAGCCTCAGATTCAGGATCTGTCCTTCCAGTGAGCACTCAGGGCTAATTTCCTTCAGAATGGAGATCTTCTTGTCTGATCTTCTTGCCGTCCATGGGACTCTCAAGAGTCTCCTCCAGCACCATAATTCAAAAAGCATCAATTCTTCGGTGATCAGCCTTCTTTATGGTCCAGCTTTCACTTCCACACACCACTACTGGGAAAACCATAGCTTTTACTAGATGGACCTTTGTTGGCAAGGTGAGGTCTCTGCTTTTTAAGATGCTGTCTAGGTTTGTCATTGCTTTTCTCCCAAGAAGCAATCATCTTTTAATTTCGTGACTGCTGCCACCATCTGCAGTGATCATGGAGCCCAAGAAAGTAAACCAGGGCAGGGGTGCCTAAACTTTTTTCAGAGAGCCAGATTTGATGAAGTGAACATGCATGAAGTTGTTGAGCTTTTTTGGGGGGGATTTAGGGGGAGAGTCCTTGATGTAACTTGTGCAGGTGTTTGGGTACGCATTGCAGAGGCAGAGAATTGACCGTGGAGCCTTCTTCCCCCATGCCTGCATTTCTGCAGTAAAACATTTACAAATAAACCCAATGTAGTACTGCAAAATCCCATGAGTCTCCAGAACACTCTCTTCCTCCTAAGGGGATCCAGACCTGGGTTCCTTCACCCGTGGGTGCTGGTGGCAGCTCAGCAGCCAGGAGATGAGACTGGCCAGAAACAAGGCTTGCACACTGTTAAGTCAGGTAGCTTTCCCGTTGAAAGATGCAGCTTGATAGAACCATTGGCAACTAATAACTCCTTTTGTTTTTAGAGGGAAGCACTTCAACTCTCAGATATGTTTCTGTGCTCCTGCAATTTCAGAAAGTGTTTCATGTTAATACATAGATTATAGGTTTGATAAAGGTAAAGGGGTCCCCTGACCATTAGGTCCAGTCGTGACCGACTCTGGGGTTGTGGCGCTCATCTCGCTTTACTGGCTGAGGGAGCCGGCGTACAGCTTCCGGGTCATGTGGCCAGCAGGACTAAGCCTCTTCTGGCAAACCAGAGCAGTGCACGGAAACGCTATTTACCTTCCTGCCGGAGCGGTACCTATTTATCTACTTGCACTTTGACGTGCTTTCAAACTGCTAGGTGGGCAAGAGCAGGGACTGAGTAGCGGGAGCTCACCCCGTCATGGGGATTCGAACCACCGATCTTCTGATGGGCAAGCCCTAGGCTCTGTAGCACAGCGTCACCCACGTCCCTTATTGGTTTGATATTTTAATATTAATTTCTAGCCGCCATTCTAATGCAGAGTGAGGAGCAGAAGGAGCAGGTTCATTTCATCAAGTTTTAAAAGTTCACTTACAAAATAAAAGTTCACATTGCAGGGGGTTGGAGACCCTGCAATTCTGTTTTCTCTCTCACACTTTTGGCTGATGCGCCTTCTAGCTCGATGTCAGGAGTGGGTCTTGCTTATTTATTTATTTTATTACAATAATAATAATAATAATAATAATAATAATAATAATAATAATAATTTATTATTTATACTCCGCCCATCTGGCTGAGTCTCCCCAGCCTGTGTTTGGGTACCGAACTGAATCCTCTCTTGTCCAATCCCTGCAGAACCTCCTTTTCCTTGGTCAGGTCAGAATGTAAATTGGACTCTTGGCACCACCATCTGGCTGAAAACAGAAGGGCGGCTGCTGATTCCTGCCTCAGACCACACCTGGTTGCCATGACTTGCAGGTTTCTGAAGTTTAGGGACGGCCGTTTGCGGGCTCTAGGTTTCTGATCTGTAAGAATGCCCTTTTGCTTGGGTTTTTGCTGGGTCTCATTGAGATCAGGCGTTTAAGAGCTGGCTTGCTGGACGAGAGACAGGAGACAGCGGTGGCAGCAAGTGTGGTTGGCATCTGTCTCAGGAGAGAAGGGAGGAGAGAAGGCAAACCATTGGAAGTTTGCAGCGCCTGCTGTGGCCATAGAGACCAATGCGGGAAAGACATGTTTTGTTGCAGCAGGGGCAGAAGAAGGTGTCCGGTGGGGCTTTTGCAGATGCCCCATGGCATTTCTTCTCTCTGTGTCCCTTTAATCTTGTATAAAGAAGGGACTGTATACTCAGAGCCCTGGGAGGAGATTTAAGGGGATAGATATTTTGATATCTAGATATTTAGATATTTGAAGATGGCTCTCGTATCTCTTCTCAGTCTCTGCCTTTCCAGGCTAAATATACCTAATTCCTTCGACTGTTCCTCATCAGGCATTGTTTCCAGGCCCTTGATCATCTTAGTTGCCCTCCTCTGCACACCTTAGAAGATAAAAGGAAGGTCTTCTTCATGCATCACATAGTTAGATGGTGGAACTCATTCCTGCAGGAGCCAGTGATGGTCTCCAACGTGGGTAGCTGAGGGCTGGAGAAATTTATGGAGGATAAAAGTCAAGGAAAGGCTACTAGCCGTGCTGGCTACGCTCTGGAGACAGGGATGCTGACCTAGATGGACCATTGGCCGGATCCAGCAGCCTCTTCTTATGTTCTTATAGAATCACAGAATTGTAGAGTTGGAAGAGACCTGAAGAGTCATTTAGTCCAACTTCCTGCAGTGCAGAAATCATAGCCATGTTCTTTCAACATTTATTTTGGACTCACAGCTGTCCATGGAGGTGTAGGTCAATTCTGTGTCCAGGGCAGCTGTCTATCAGCTCCATCTGGTACGCAGGATGAGACCCTCCCTGCCCACAGACTGTCTCGCCAGAGTGGTGCATGCTCTGGTTATCTCCCGCTTGGACTACTGCAATGCGCTGTACGTGGGGCTACCTTGGAAGGTGACCCAGAAACTACAACTAATCCAGAATGCGGCAGCTAGACTGGGGACAGGGAGTGGCCGCCGGGACCACATAAAAGCGGTTCTGAGAGATCTGCACTGGCTCCCAGTACGTTTCCAAGCACAATTCAAAGTGTTGGTGTTGACCTTGCAGGCCCTAAATGGCCTCGGCCCAGTATACCTGAAGGAGCGTCTCCACCCCCATCGTTCAGCCCAGACACTGAGGTCCAGCTCCGAGGGCCTTCTGGCAGTTCCCTCCCTGCGAGAAGTGAAGTTACAGGGAACCAGGCAGAGGGCCTTCTCAGTGGTGGCTCCCACCCTGTGGAATGCCCTCCCACCAGATGTCAAGGAAATAAGCAGCTATCCTATTTTTAAAAGACATCTGAAGGCAGCCCTGCTTAGGGAAGTTTTTAATATTTAATGCTGTATTGTTTTTTACACTCGATTGGGAGCTGCCCAGAGTGGCTGGGGAAACTCAACCAGATGGGCAGGGTATGAATACGTTGTTGTTGTTTGTGTGTGTGTGTGTGTGTGTGTGTGTATGTATGTATGTGTGTGTGTGTGTGTGTGTGTATATATATATATATCTCCTGCCTTTCCTCTAAGCCTCCTTCCTTCATTTCATCATCATGTTTGCCAGGGCTGGTGTGAATTATAGTTCAGCGCCTGGGGAGGTCCGGATGCTGCCCACACCTCCTGCAGTGCAAAAAACACCCTTTGGAGCAGGTCCCTGGGGGCCCGCAGAAGCTGCCCACCCACCCTCCATGGCATCAGGGCCAGCCAGCCAAGCCTCCTCCTGGGCGCGCCATCCTTTGGTGTGGCACCGTTGCACCGGCACAGGAGATTCGCAGCTGGTTGGTGGCACGTGGTTACGGCCGTGCTTTCCTGCTGACGCTGCTGCCTCCTGTCCCCATGTGCCCTTTCCCCACCTGTGTCTGGTTTTGAAACTTGCCCAGTCCCCTTGCACTGCCATGAGTGGAGGCTGCGCTGCAGATCGCACAGCCTTTTCCTCTCCCCGGATCACGGAGCGTAGGATCAGCTTGTTAATCAGGAATTTGAAGAGCCGTGCAAAATGCTCCCTGCGCCCCTGTGATCTCGCTCTGGCAGCAGGAGATAAGCTCATTGTGCTGCATTGAGCATCTCTGAGGATGAGGCCTTTCTCAGGTTCCGCTTTTGAGCAGGTAGGCTGTCGCCCGGTGAGGAAACTGGGGTAGCCCTCTCTCTGGGAGGGTGGAGGTGCAATGCTCTGCACACACTCTCTATAATCACCTTACTCCAGGGGTGTTATTATTTCCTGACTCTAGACTCCCTAGCCCAGAGTTGGAAGGGACCCCAAAGGTCATCCACTCCAACCCCCCCTGGGAGACGGGGGCATTTGGCAGGCCCCCAGCTGGCTCCAGACACCGGCCGGCAGCCGGGTGAAGTCTGGTTATTGGAACAGCATCAATCAGCAACTCGAGCCTCCAAAACCTTCAGAAGCTGAGCACGCTCTTATCAGCAGAGTGACTCAATCTTCGCACAACGGAAGAGGTGGACAGAGACATGTGTAAGCTTATTTACAGGCGTTTATTCAGCAGGGATGCGGGTGGCGCTGTGGGTTAAACCACAGAGCCTAGGACTTGCCAATCAAAAGGTTGGCGGTTCGAATCCCCGTGACGGGGTGAGGTCCCGTTGCTCGGTCCCTGCTCCTGCCAAACTAGCAGTTCGAAAGCACGTCAAAGTGCAAGTAGATAAATAGGTATCGCTCTGGCGGGAAGGTCAACAGCGTTTCCATGCACTGTTCTGGTTCGCCAGAAGCGGTTTAGTCCTGCTGGCCACATGACCCGGAAGCTGTACGCCGGCTCCCTCGGCCAATAAAGCGAGATGAGTGCCGCAACCCCAGAGTTGGCCACGACT
The DNA here is from genome assembly GCF_964106915.1 of Podarcis gaigeae. Classification (NCBI taxonomy): domain Eukaryota; kingdom Metazoa; phylum Chordata; class Lepidosauria; order Squamata; family Lacertidae; genus Podarcis; species Podarcis gaigeae. The sequence goes on along the minus strand of NC_139681.1, from coordinate 100,550,813 downwards.
GGACCTAATGGTCAGGGGTCCCTTTACCTTCCCTTTACCTTTATTCAGCATAGTTCAGGAACAAAGGGGAAAACATGTCTGCTTCCCTTTGTGTCCAAGCAAACAGCAGTACAGCAAAAGCAATATAGAACGGAAGTTCCCAGCAGACTGTGCTGGAAGTTAACAGACATGTGACATACAACAACTCCACAAGCCTGTTCTGAAGGAATGGTATGGAAGTATATCCCAACATACAGGAATTGCAACTGAAGCTTCCACAACAGAGGGCCACCCAGGCTCTGCTTAAAACCTCCCAGGAAGGCAAGCCTGGATTCTTGCAAAACCCCATTTCAGTCTCCCGAGTGGTGCGAGTCCAGGGGTTCCTTTGCTTATTTGGGGTTCGGTTTCCTTGGCATGAAGGTTAGCGGAGACCATGGTGTTTTTTGGGTATATAGTCCTATTTGCACGTATGTGCAACCTGAGCACAATAACGGAGGGGCTCACAGCATCAACACCCCCAAAATTGGAAGGAACTCAGGGCATCATCCAGACTGCCCCCCCAAACCCCAATGTTATTATCAATGACCATGCATTTTGAAAACCTAAACCATACGATGATAAAGTTTGGAACAAACTCCCAAGGCAGCCAGCAATAAATATTATTACAGAGTGGGGAAAGCAAAACCCTTAAAATATCACAGATTAAATTCCAGGCCCCCTCAGAATGGAAGAAAGGAGAAAAGCTGCCTCAGCAGCGGAAAGTAATAAAGCGCCAAGTAAAACTGTCTGTGCAGAAGTTTTCCACAGATAAAAAGCAGGCTGCTGTTCTTTGGCAATTTTAATAGTGCGGGTTTTGTGGAGGGGGTGGCGCTGGGCTCCTGTCAGCTGCTGGGAGGCTCCTGAAAAGAGATGGAGGGCTGCATGGGATGGATATTCAGGATGAGACCCGGCAGTTTCCAGGCCCTGAGGCCACGTGTTTGGCCTTCTCCATTAAGGACCACTGGGATTTTGTCTCTGGCTGGGACATGCCTGCTACTGGTTGTTTTTATTATTATTATTATTATTATTATTATTATTATTATTATTATTATTATTATTATTGCTGCTGCATTAATTACCCCCCCATCTTTTCCTCTGAAGAGCTCAAGGTGGTAACATGGCTGTTCCCCTCCTCACTTTATCCTCACAACAACCCTGTAAGGAAGGTTTGGCTGAGAGGCAGTGATTCGTTTCCAAGGGCACCCAGTGAGCCCCATGGCGGGGTGCGGATTCGAACCCTGGTTTCTCCCAGGTCCTTCTCTGACACTCTAACCACTATTACAGACTGCCTCTTATCTCTCTCTATCTTTCTATCATCTATCTATCTATCTATCTATCTATCTATCATCTATCTATATCTATATCTATATCTATATCTATATCTATATCTATCTATCTATCATCTATCTATCTATCTATCTATCTATCTATCTATCAATCAATCATCTATCTATCTATCTATCTATCTATCTATCTATCTATCTATCTCTATCTATCTATCTATCTATCTATCATCTATCATCTATCATCTATCTAATCTATCATCTGTCCATGCCTTTTCTGCCCCAAAGTGGTATTAAACAGTGTATTAAAACAATATATACTGTAGAGCACAGTCAAATGTCTTAAATCAGTCAGAAGGCAAAACAGTTGCAGCCAGTTGGAAGCCTTCCTGAGCTTCCAGGGTGACTGAGCCCCTAAATCCCTCTCACTTTAGGGACTAGAAACCTGAGTAGACGGTGAGAAAAGCAAAGAAAGCTGACCCCTGGCGAGAAGAATTAAGAGGCTGGAGATTTTCTAAGCGTGCATAAAGGTAAAGTCCACTGGTGAACGACTCTGGGGTTGCGGCGCTCATCTCGCTTTACAGGCCGAGGGAGCCAGCATACAGGTTCCGGGTCATGTGGCCAGCAGGACTAAGCCGCTTCTGGCAAACCAGAGCAGCGCACGGAAACGCCGTTTACCTTCCCGCCGGAGTGGTACCTATTTATCTACTTGCACTTTGACGTGATTTCAAACTGCTAGGTTGGCAGGAGCAGGGACCGAGCAACGGGAGCTCACCCCTTCACGGGGATTCGAACCGCTGACCTTCTGACTGGCAAGTCCTAGGCTCTGTGGTTTAATCCACAGCGCCACCTGCGTCCCCCTTGTTTATGTTTAAATTTCTATCTAGCATAGCACTTATGCAGCCAGGCCATCTGATTCTGATCACCTAGAAAGAGACACATAAATCAGCAAAGTTTAAAATCTCTCTTCTCCCCCCCAACCCCCTTGGGGTGTTGTTCAGAGAGGAAGCCACAAGATGGCGCTGAGGGGTTTGCGAATCAGACGCCAATGAGAGATTTCGGTTTCGGCTTCTGTGCCGCACACTCCATACGGAAGTGGTTTTCCTTCTATGCTTCCAAGGTGTTCGACTGCAATGCTCCCATAATGCTTGGCTTTCCTGCAAATACCTCACCTGGAAATAGACAGTTTGGCTTGGGGGCAGAAGTAGAGAGAAGCATCTGCCATGTAATAATAATAATAATTTATTTGTACCCCACCCATCTGGCTGGGTTTCCCCAGCCACTCTGGGTGGCTTCCAACAAAGATTAAAAATACGTTAAAATGTCACACATTAAAAACTTCCCTGAACAGGGCTGCCTTCAGATATCTTCTAAATGTCAGGTAGCCGATACTGGCAAGAGGGGGAAATGAGCAACTGCCTTCATTGGTAAGAGTTTTTTGGGGGTGGGTGTATAACAGGGGTCAGCAGACTTTTTCAGCAGAGGGCCAGTCCACTGTCCCTCAGACCTTGTGGGGGGCCAGACTATATTTTGAAGGGAGGGGGGAGAACAAATTCCTACGACTCACAAATCACTGGTGGAGGAAGAGGAGTGGGGGGGGGGGAGCGCACTGCCCCTGGCAGCGCGATCCTGGTGGGGTGCCATTGCGGGCTGCCCCCCCACCTGCGCAGGGGGCCACACCCCCACAGGCAGCATGCCACGACCCCAGGACGAACACCAGCCCTGCCTGCTCTCCGCCACTGCCACAAATAACCCAGAGATGCATTTTAAATCAAAGCACACATTCTACAGTCATACCTCGGGTTGAAGTAGCTTCAGGTTAAGCATTCTCGGGTTGCGCTCCGCGGCGACCCGAAAGTAACAGAGCGCATTACTTCTGGATTTTGCCACTTGCGCATGCGCAGACGCTCAGTGATGTCACACGCATGCGTGGAAGCGGCGAATCACGACCCGCGCAGACACGGGCTGTGTTCACGTCAGGATGCGAACGGGTACCACTGTACTTGTGTAAAAACACCAGGCAGGCCCCACAAATAACCCAGAGGTGCATTTTAAATAAAAGGACACATTCTACTCATGTAAAAACATGCTGATTCCCAGACCGTCCGCAGGCCTGATTGAGAAGGCGATTGGGCTGGATCCGGCCCCTGGGCCTTAGGTTGCCTACCCATGAAGTATAAGGTCTTGCACCTTAAAGGATGTGCTCAACATAAAAGAAAAGAAAGTACGCAGCATGATCAAGTATTCCCAGTGGCGTAGCATGGGTTGTCAGCACCCGGGGCAAGGAAAGTAATTTGCGCCCCCTAACCCGTGGATTTTAGTAGGGGCAGAGAGCTGCGAGTGCGCCCCCCCCCAGATGTTGCACCCGGTGCGGCCGCCCCCCTTGCACCCCCCACGCTACGCCACTGAGTATTCCAAAAGCACTGGAGCAATTTCATTCAATATTTGAAAGATCAGTGAAAACAGTTAACATCACTTTCAGGGTTGTCTGAAGACTCGTAATGAGGAGGGTTTTTTTACCTTTCTATATTCATGTAAATTTTAACATCCTAAGTAATGAATGAATTAGAATTGGAAAATGTATACAATGCAGTGATACAAAGGTTGGCTGTGAAAGCCATGAGGCAGGAGGGGAGGAAGGCGATTGGCTCTCAGGAGCCAGAGGGACAAAGTGGATCAGAATGATGTGAATGTATATTATTAAATGGAAAACCTATAAAAATTATTTTAAAAAGAAAAGAAAAAAGTACCCGTGTGCCTGGGTTAGCAGCTGGGGGGGGGGGTGCGTGAAAGATGGCCCAAGCTGTCCAGGCACGGCCTGGATGGCATCAGTGAGGAACACGAGCCAAGCTGGAAAGGATTTTTAAGGGATTATGGGATGTCCTGGGACTGAATCGCAAGAGGGTAATCCACGCTCGCTCCTAGAGAGGAGCCACAGTCCACATGCAGAGGACACGTGAAGTGGACTGCCCTGGCCGGGCAAAAGCTCTTTCTCAACAGGAATGTCTGAGGACCAGATCTGTGGTCAAGGTGCAAATTCAGGAATGGGGGGGGGGGTAGGGTTGCCCCTGTGGCGTGATGGAGGGTTGGGGAGAGGGAGACCTGAGACCTGCCCGTTAGGGTGGTTCATAAATTATTATTATTTTTTGAAAATACCTGCTCCAAAGGTCTTATTTTACTCCAATAGGGATTGTATAGCTATATCTAAACTTTCATGCGTATCAGTTAATATCTTGACCCTCCGCCACTGAACTGAAATTTCAGCCTTTGCGACATAGGAAAACGCGCAAGTAAACAGCTATTTTCGTCACTTTATGACCGATTCAGCTTTATTTTGCAGGAATTGCATTTTTTTAAAAAAGAACAATGAAAGATGCAGAATATAAATTGATACAACAAAAACCAGTACTAAAAAAAACACCCTTTTAATGATGATAGTATTGATATTTAGATCAAAATGTGACTCATATTATCCTACGACAATTCTACATTTAAGCAACTGATTAGGTGAATATTGAATACCAACTTTTATTAGGATTTAATACAAATAATGACATGTAAAGTTTACATTACTTCAAGAATAAAAAAATAAATGCTGTGAATGTGAACTATTTTGGGACAAAATCCTTCTTTGATTCCTGTTTCGGGTATTTTGCCCGATTCTCCATTGATATCTTTATATACCTCACGTCACTTCATACCAACTACATTCTGACTTGCTTTTGTCACCTCCTTGACAGCTCTCTCCACCCTTTGTGCGTGACACTTAAATTTAGGTGCCCATGCACACATGGTGGGCTGGGTGTGCATACGAGAAATTCCCTGAAGAGAGGAGAACTCTATGTCAGGAAGAATAACAGGCTTGATGGTATTCGGTTTTGTGGGAATGTTCAGGGGTGCAGGAGAGGATATATTGTCTGATTATAGCCTTTCCAACTTGTGTTAATTGTGTTCACAATTTAGCAGAGTAACATTCCCCTTTGTAAATTCACAGCAGATGAATTTGCTCAGCTAAAGCCTCTATAATAACTGTTCTGGTATTTTCCCCTTATTTCCTCATAAAAGATAAGACATGACACAGTCTTCTATAAAAGTATAAAAAGGTTTACTCACACATCATTCTGTTCACAATCAGATCCCAGAAGGCAGACTTAGCTTAGAAAAGTAACATACACCTGGAAACTATCTCATAAGAAGACAGTCCCTTTGTCCTCTCTTGGCTGGAAGCAAGAGAGCATCTTTGGCTAAGCAGATGTTGCTTCTTAGACGAAAATAGTCATAGAGAGAGAGATGGCTGCCCTGCCCTGTGCTTTTGTCATTACGTGCACAGGTGAGGCCATGCCCACTTTAGTCACATGCAGAGGAAATCTGTCCCAGCCCAGAAGAAAACAGGAAGTTTACCTGCTGGCTGGACAAACATTCCTCCCCATGTGTAAACATGTTCACTCTAGGAATGTTGTACTTGACTGCTCTTGTGTTTCACATCCCACGGGTTTTTGGATACAGAAAGCTTTGTTTCCCCACCCCCTCTTGCAACGAGGGGGGTGTTCAAATATGCCATACTTCAATCTATGGCCTGAAGTAGTGTCCTCCACATGCTGCATGTCTAAAGAGCCTAGTGTAGAATTTTAGGGTTGGAGAGGGACCTCTCGGGGCCATCTAGTCCAACCTCCTGCAGTGCAGGAATCTCAGCTAAAGACTCCCTGGCAGACGGTTGTCCAACCTCAGCTTAAAGGAAGGAGAGTCCACCACATCCCGGTTTAACTGTGGAACAGCTGTAACCGCCAGAAGGTTCTTCCTGATGTTGCATCAGAATCTCCTTCCTTTGCAACTTGAAGCCATGAGTTCGAGTCCTACCCTCCAGAGCAGGAGAAAACAAGCTGGTTCTCTCTTCCTTGTGACAGCCCATGAGATATTTGGAGATGGCTCTCCTAGCCTCTTAGTCTCCTCTTTTCCAGGGTAAACATACCCAGCTCCTTCAACCGTTACTCATCAGGCACCAGGCCACAAAAGAAATATTCTGCTTGCTTTAAACTGGTCCCTGGCGTGGTTGCAAAGTAGAGCGCAGCTTTCTGACCTCCAGTGCCAAAGGGAAGATCTGCTCCTAACTCTTCCTCTTTTCCTTCGGATGCAAAAGTTGCTGTTGGCTTTTTGTCCTAAAATAACAAGCTGTCTTGGCTTGGCTTTGCATTGAGCATTCTGCTTAATGGGGCTTAATAAAGATTTTTTTATATATATAAAAAGGTAGACCTTGAACAGCATTTGCTATTTTAGGAAAAAAATCATTGCAAAATTGCTGACTCCCCCGAATGGAAGAATTTGGTGGGAACAGGAGGGCTGTGTGTGTGTGTGTGTGTGTGTGTGTGTTTGGGACGGGGTTTGAGGGCTGGGAGAAGGATGCTGGCAGGATTTCCTCCCCTCTGACCCACGTGTTAGAGCTCCTTTTGTTGCATCTTGAAAATCTCCGGCAAGGAGCAGAGCGTCACATTCGTTGGGCATGTGATTTTAAAAATAGTTTCCCAAAAATAACTTCAAACCATCCCATAGGGCTCTTTTTTTTTTTTCAGAGGCATGTTTATTTAACAGCACTTAAAAACAAAACAAAAACCCAAGCCAGCAATGTAAGAACCTCGAAAGGAGTTCTTTCTGCCTGCTTTCCCCTTTTCTCCTACACTGCTCTTCCGTGAGAAATTTCGGGATGCCTTTCTCCTCCCCTTCCGAGTTCTGCTTTTCCACAGCAGACTTCTGGTTTAGGTTTTTTTAACCTGGAAGGCCGACATTCCAGAGAAACCAACAGCCTCTCCCCCCCCCCCACCCCGTGTATTAATTTATTTGCAATATTTATAGTCTCTTCTTCATTGAGTGTTTTCAGTCCCAGACCAGGGAACAAAGTCATAAAAATAAACAGAGGAAAGCAACATACGGAAAGTTCTGTTGTCATTTTTTCTTGATTTAATGGTTTGGCAAACTGCTTTGAGGTTTGTCTTTGTTACAGTCTAGCAATGTATACATTTTAAGAAATAAAATAAATAAATTAGGAAGCCATGTAGACAGGACCAAGAAACAACCAAACGATTCTGTTACAAGGCGCAAAAGCAAAATTACAGCAACATCAATTAATGATTTCCAATTTAATTTAAAACTGCAGTTGTCTGGCTCACGGCTTAACACGTCCAAAATGCAGCTGGCTGTGAATTGCGGTCGGTGTCCTTGAGCCATTTGTATTGGGATGGTTTGTCTGGGCATTGATACGCTTTCAGGATGCGGGGAGAGAGAGAGAGAGAAAGAGAAAGAGAAAGAGAAAGAGAAAGAGAAAGAGGAGAGTCCTTTTGAGGAGCATACACTAATCTTTCTTTCCAGTTCGAGATGGGTTAGGCCAGGGGTGCCCAAACTATTTTCAAAGAGGGCCACATTTGATGAACACGCATGAGGGCCAACCAAGAGTTGTTGACCTTTTTTTTAAGATTTTACCCAAAGTTGTTCAGCTTTTTTAAAAAAATTAATTGTTGAGCTTTGCGCTGTGGGTTAAACCACAGAGCCTAGGACTTGCCGATCAGAAGGTCGGTGGTTCGAATCCCCACGACAGGGTGAGCTCCCGTTGCTCAGTCCCTGCTCCTGCCAACCTAGCAGTTCGAAAGCACATCAAAGTGCAAGTAGATAAATAGGTACTGCTCTGGCGGGAAGGTAAACAGCGTTTCCATGCGCTGCTCTGGTTTGCCAGAAGCGGCTCAGTCATGCTGGCCACATGACCCGGAAGCTGTACGCCGGCTCCCTCGGCCAATAAAGCAAGATGAGGGCCGCAACCCCAGAGTTGGCCACGACTGGACCTAATGGTCAGGGGTCCCTTTACCTTTTACCCCAGGAAATAGACTGCCACAGGGGCCGGATTAAACCAAACGGCAGCTGCATTAGGCCCCTGAAATGGACTTTGGATATGCCTGGGCTAGGCAGAGGAGAGAGAACGCACTGGAATAGACCCACCCCTCCATCTAAGTGGCCTGGGGAGGCTTCTATTATACCTCACTTATCAAGAGGGACTAGAAACTTGATCTGTCGCCTGACAGCCCACACCTTTGTGCAGGGCTCTTCGCAAACACATAGTCTCAAGCGGCAAAAGTGCGCTGAACATGCCCTGCTCTCATGTAGGTGCAAGGCTGACTCTCCTGAGCACCAGATTTCAGTAGTCATTTCTGAGTTACTCTGGAGGAGGCAAAAAACAGCTCACCTAGAATCATAGAACTGCAGGGTTAGAAGGGAGAGATTTCTTTTCCCACCTCCTTCCCGCAGATGCTGCCGGTGGCGGCATTTGAACCCAGGACTTTTCTACCCGCCAATCTGGTTCTCTGTGCTCTGGTTAAAAAGCCAGCAGAAGTTGTCCGAGAGGACAAAAGGGAGGTGGCAAGGTCGTGGCGCCCTGTAAGGCAATCTCCTGCAGAAAATAGTTTAGGTCAATGGGTTGGAGAGAGAGCAGGTTTTAAATACAACTGACATGTGGCCTTGGCCTCTGGAGTCGGGTGCCTGCGATCGATCGCGGAGCTCCGAGCCTGAAACCGCCCTGGTTTCGAAGATTTAATTCCCTGCAAATTGAAAAAAGCAGGGAGGGGAAGCGTCCCAGATGATCAAAGCTCTGCGGGTGGATTTCTTGACAAGCTTTTCAGTCTCTCCACTTTTGATCCTCTGAGCGCACGAATGCCGTTCAGACACCCAGCCTGGGAGGGAGGAGGGTGGCGGTGGCAGCGCCTTATGAAGCGCGCACAGTTGAGTTATCCTAACAAGGGGCCTATTGGTCCTCTGTGAACATCAGGAGAGCCTCCTGGATCAGGCCAGTCGCCCATCAAGTCCGCCATCCTGTTCTCACAGGGGCCAACCAAAGGGAAACCCACAAACAGGATTCGAACACAAGAGCCACCCTCTCTCCTCCTGAGGTTTCCAGCAACTGAGACTCAGAAGCATCGCTGCCTCTGACAGTGGAGGCAGAGCAGAGCCATTATTCAGGACCTTAAGGTCCATGAATAATCACAGTTTAGAGGTCCCGGGCCCTAAGGAAGTTAGACTACCCTCCACCAGGGCCAGGGCCTTCTCAGTGGTGGCTCCAACCTGGTGGAATGCTCTGTCCCAGGAGACCAGGGCCCTGCAGGATTTAACCTCCTTCCCCAGGGCCTGTAAGACAGAGCTATTCCGCATGGCCTTTAATTTGAATTCAGCCTGATCTTTTATTTCCATTCTCTTCCCTCCCCCTCCCCTTTTATAAAGATCACCCGCTCTGAGACCCCACAGCTAATTCTCCCCTGGTCTCCTCGCTGGCCCAAGTAGGACCAATTCAGTCAGCTAGCCCTGGGGATTATCTTTCTGATTTTTGAATTTTATTGTTATTCATGTTTTTATACTGTATTTTATGCTGCTTTTATAATTAAGTGTTTTAAAGTGTTTTAAATTTGTTGTTAGCCACCCTGAGCCCGGTTTTTGAACCGGGAAGGGCGGGGTATAAATATTATTATTATTATTATTATTATTATTATTATTATTATTATTATTATTATTATTATAATAATAATATTATTATTATTATTATTATTATTATTATTATTATTATTATTATTATTATTATTCTGGCTGGGAGCCCTTGGCAGCCTCCTCCTCCTCCATGAATTTCTCTAATCCTCTTTTAAAGCCATCTCGGTTGGCAGCCACCACTGTGTCCTGCAGCAGGGAGTTCCAGAGGCGCTGTGTGAAGAAACAGGCAGTGATGTCCACCAGCTTGGATGGCGTTAAAAGAGGATGTGAAAAATTCACAGAGGAGAGAAAGGTTCCTAACTCTCAGGGCTGGCTTCTCACTCCCCTCTCAGAGCCAGCAAATTCTTCCGAATGTCACTTGGTAGAAACCGGACAAGGCGAGGATGTTGCTCTTGTGTTTGAATCCTGCCTGTGGGTTTCCCATAATGGGCATCTGGTTGGCCGCTGTGAGGAGAGGGTGTCTTCTCATTTGGACTTTTCTGGGGGGTAAATGGGGCCAGAGTGCCTCCGGGATAGAGAGATAGATTGATCTAATAGATCTGATGCGTACCACCTGAACTAATGCCATGAGCCGCCGAAGTGAGCCAAACATGCAGTCCAGACCAGCGCCCATCTTTACGGCCTAATTTGACCAGCAGGCCAGAAGTTCCCCAACGCTGCCAATTATTTATTTGTTATATAACATTTACACACCGCTGTATAAAAACGGTTTACCAAAAAGGAGAGAACGATAAAATTATCCAGCTGACCGTGATAATTTAAGACATACTAAAGCTGCAATTCCTGCATTACAGGGGATGGACTACAATTCTGTGAATCTGTAAATAGTTTAAAAATGCAGGCAACTGGATCTTGAAGCTCATATTCCCTTTAATAATGGTGACCTAGTTCTGATGACCACAGCAAGGAACTTGGCTGGATTGTAGGACTGGAATTTGCCATGAAAAAAACAGAGATATAAAAACCACCCGACTTCCCCAACTGTAGAGAAAGCAGTGTTGAGATCAGACAAGATCTAATATCCCTATAAAGGTTGCAGCAGACACAGATTGTACAATTCCTGTAACTCTTTGTGCTTAACGCTTAGATTGCTACCATTTCCTACTGAGATGGGATTAGGTGAAAAAGATGTTGCCCCTTCATGGTGGATGACAATGGGAAAAATTGGGTCCAGCAACCTTTGAGCAGCAGACATTCCCACCCCATGTGGAGGAATGTGCCTTTAGGTAGACACCCTCTCCAGCATAAGGGTTAACTCTCTCTCTTTTAAATTCATTTTCATTTAGACTTGAAACAATAACATTTAAAAAAACAAACAAGCACAACACGATTAATATTGACTTCCCTTCTCCCCTTTTCATGGTGCATTTAATTACTTCCTTTCCCATTACATATTTTAATTCTCCCTACAAGCGTGAGCTCTTGAAAGGCATAAGCTCTTTCCGCTGCCATCTTTAAAAAAATAAAATAATTTTTATTGATTTTAACATATAAATTATAAAATGTACCACAAGACCTATCACTTATACACTCTTTTTAGACTTCCATCAGCACCTCTGATGATCCACCATTTTAACCACCTTCTTTTGCATTTCTTAACTTCATATTGCCTTTACATCTCTTAACAAATCATCCTCCCCCTCCTCCATTTTTGCAATACTTCCAATAATACTCCTCACAAAACTTCTTGCAAACCTACAAACGTCGTCTGATCTTCATAAATACTTTTCAAATAGTCCGTAAATTTACTCCAGTCTTTGTGAATTTCTGGTCCCGCCGGTTTCGAATCCTTCCTGTTAGTTTATCTAGTACTGCATAGTCCATTAACTTTCCGCTGCCATCTTATAGCAAACCAGCGAGGCTGAGGACGCCCTGCTCTCCTCTTTCTGAACTTCTTCTCCTTTCTCTTTGCAGGCATGGTGCAGAAACTTGACCAAAAGCTCCCGGTTGCCAATGAGTACTTGCTTCTCTCTGGGGGAGTCCGGGAAGGCGTGGTGGACCTGGACCTGGACGACCTGAGCATCTACGCCCGCGGCACCGACTACGACATGGACTTCACCCTCCTGGTGCCGGCGCTGAAGCTCCACGACCGCAACCAGCCCGTCACCCTGGACATGCGCCACTCGGCCCTCTGCCACTCGTGGCTGAGCCTGCGGCTCTTTGACGAGGGCACCATCAGCAAGTGGAAGGACTGCTGCACCATCGTGGACCACATCAACGGGGCCACCAACTACTTCTTCTCCCCCACCAAGGTGGCCGACTGGTTCCACGACTCCATCAGCGTGGTCCTGTCTGAGATCCAGAAGAAGCCCCAGAGAGGGATGCCCAGGGTGGAGAAGGTGGAGAAGAACGGAACCATCATCTCCATCATCCTGGGGGTGGGCAGCAGCCGCATGCTCTACGACATTGTCCCCGTCGTGTCCTTCAAAGGTTGGCCGGCCGTGGCTCAGAGCTGGCTGATGGAGAACCACTTCTGGGACGGGAAGATCACCGAGGAGGAGGTCATCAGCGGGTTTTACCTGGTGCCCGCCTGCTCCTACAAAGGGCGGAAGGACAACGAATGGAGGCTGTCTTTTGCCCGCAGCGAGGTGCAGCTGAAAAAGTGCATCTCCGGCAGCCTCATGCAGGCCTACCAGGCATGCAAAGCCATCATCATCAAGCTGCTCTCACGCCCCAAGGCCATCAGCCCCTACCACCTGCGCAGCATGATGCTCTGGGCTTGCGACCGGCTGCCCGCCAGCTACCTGGCGCAGGAGGACTATGCTGCCCACTTCCTCCTGGGCCTCATTGACGACCTGCAGCACTGCCTGGTGAACAAGATGTGCCCCAACTACTTCATCCCCCAGTGCAACATGCTGGAGCACCTCTCCGAGGAGACGGCCATGCTCCACGCCCGCAAGCTCTCCTCCGTGCGCTCGGACCCGGCCGAGCACCTCCGGACTGCCATCGAGCACGTCAAGGCGGCCAACCGGCTGACGCTGGAGCTCCAGCGGAGGGGCAGCACCACTAGCATCCCCTCCCCGCAGTCGGATGGCGGAGACCCCAGCCAGCCCGACGACCGGCTGGCCAAAAAGCTCCAGCAGCTGGTCACCGAGAACCCGGGCAAGTCCATCTCCGTCTTCATCAACCCGGACGATGTCACGCGGCCGCACTTCCGGATCGATGACAAGTTCTTCTGAGGGACGGCTTCTCTCCCCAGCCCAGTTTCAGACTTGAGCCTCGGCTCACCGCCCCCCCCCCCAGACCCTCTCCCTCCCACTCCCCTTTTTGGAATCTTTTTTTTAAAAAAACATATCCAGCTTAGATTGGATTCCCGGAGGACAAAATACAGACTTCTTCCTGGTTCTGCAGGATGGGGCAGTTTCTCACTGTTTCGTTTGCTGCTACATTCCCCCTTTCCGGCCTGTGTGTCGCTTTTGAGGAATACCTGAAGCCACACTTCCTGGGTTTCCCCCTCTTCCTCCTTTTTTTGCAACCTTCTGTTCCGTGTTGTTCTTCTGTTGCTTTTTCTTCCCGGAGCTCCCTCCCTTAGCTCCAAGGTCATGAGTGCGAGGAGTTCCAGAAGGGGATTTTTTGGGGTGGGTGGGGGTGTTGTGGCTTCCTTTCTATTGCTGGGGGGGGTTCCCATTTTCATTTGCTTCATTTCCTCTTTTGCTCCCCCAGAAGGACCGAGGCGGTTTTGCAAACAGTGACGAAACGTCCCAAAACGATGGGGTGTTGCTTCCCATACACAGCCCCCCCCAAGTCACTTCTTCTTGAATGTAATAGCTCAGATTTGGACTTCTCGTGGCATAAGGAAAGGTGCCTCGGCCCACCTTCCACATGGGGGAAAGGAAAACGGTTCTGGAATGTTAGTTTTTAGTGCGTGTAATTATTCAAAGCCTTATTTAAATGCTATTAAAGAACGTACCATTATAAATGTCAATTTGCACTAATGACATCATCTGCCGGCTTCTGGCTTCTTCTAAGGATTTTGCATCTGGGGTGGGGGGGGTCCCCTCTTCCTGGTGCTCGGTCCCTGCTGCTTTCCTGGATCCACGGAGAGAGGCTCCCGGCTGGCGGATGACCCCGTGGCCTGGATAGAAGGGCTTTGCAACGGAGCCCATGGATAAATTCGCCTCCTTGCTTAGCTTCTAAGCCCCCTTTCGGTTTCTTGCATCCGCGAGAGGCGACCGTACCAACAGCTCCTGCTCTGTGGTCTCACCAGAGAATCCATGTGGGGGCCTCCCTGCTGGCGGAAGATGGGGGGCCTGGGGTGCTTTGACCCAGGAGACCCGGCTCTGTGGGAGAGCCAAAGGGACTGAGTTCAGCTCCCAGCAGCATCTCTGGGGAGGGGTGGAAGAAGCTCTCTGGGGCGCAGCTGCCATCCGTGCCCACAATGCAGAGCCATGGCTTCCAGTGTCAGCCAGCCCTTCAGAAGCAGGAGGACTAGAACTTTGCGTTGCATTAAGGCAAACGGCTGTAGCTGCAGGCATTTGCTCTGCCTGAAGAAGGCCTGGACTTCAACCCTCACTGGGGTCTCAGAGAGAAGCCTGAAACCCTTGGAGAAGCTGCTGCCAGCCAGTGCAAACAATATTGAGCTAGATAGACACACAGACACCCAGGCCTGGCTGGGATAGGCAGCAGACAGAGAGACAGGTATCAATGGCCACTAGCCTGCTTCCACAGCTAGAGGCAGCCATGCTTATGAATCCCAGTTTCTGGAAACCACAGAAGGGGAGAGTATTGATCTCGTGTTCGAATTCTGCTTGGGGGTCTCCCATCAAAGCACCTGGTTGGCCACTGTGAGAACAGGAGGCTGGACTGGATGGGAACCTCTCATGCCATTATTATTATTATTATTATTATTATTGAATTTATATCCTCCCTTCCTCCTCAAAGAGCCCAGGATGGCAGATAATACATTTTTTGCACCTTCTGGAGCAGGCAGTGGTGTAGTCTAGCCTTGAGGTTGCAGATTAAAAAGATGGGGAGGAGGACCACAGAGGTACCAAAGGCCACGACAGCCCCCCCCCTTTTCATTTATAGTGTTGATCGGCACACATTTCCAAGGAAACACCCTCGTAAACTGAGCTCAGGCAAGAAGGGCTCCGTCCCAGAAGGACCACAAGAAATGGTAGGATGAAGTCTGCAGCCCCAACAGAGAGCAGAGCCCTTTTTTCAGCCTGGCTGGGGGGGGGGGCTATCTTCAGGGGCCTGTTTTGTGGTTGACATGGCTGCCTGCTTGAGGTTCCCTGCTCTCATTTCACCCTGGCTCGTTGAGGAGCAGAGATGGCGTCCAGTGTCCCTCCATAGAGGGGGCTCCCTGTCGCTCAGTGGGGGAGACCATGCACCAAGACCCCCACTTAAAGGCATAGATGTCAACTTACAGATTTGAAAATAAGGGAACATCAGCCAAAATAAGGGATTTTCCCAGCACAGGTATGTTCAACTTCTGAGCCCCTCCGAGCCAAAGGCAGAAAGCCCAGCCAGCAGCCAAACGAAGCCTCAAGCGGTGGTTCCCACAGCACAGCAACCTGGCAAAGGGGACGCAGCAAGGAAAACCACCGTCACCTCTCCGCTGGGAAGCGCTGAGCAAAGGCGAGTCCCCAGGCAACGCAGCCGATTTGATCGGCACAAGGCATGCAAGCTCCACCCCCCAGTCGTTCTTAGACTCCTTATTGGGTGAACAACGCATCCAAGCAACATAGTTGGAGCCTCCCTCCTCCCTGGCCGGCAGGGAGGGAGGGAGAGGAGCTGCTTCCTTCGAAACCCGGGAAATTTAAGGGACATCATCAATAAGGGATAGCAGCGGGACACGGCGCTGGGATAAGGGACTTTCCCGCCAAATAAGGGACGGTTGACAGCTATGCTTAAAGGAAATTCCGTGATAGGGAGCAGCGGAGACCATTCTGGTCCCGAGAGGCTGGAGATCTGCTGCCCATCAGAGCAGGCCGGCCTTTCACCTGGCCATGTGCCCCCTCCCCGCTGCTTTTGGACAGCCGCTCTCATCAGCCAGCCTGGCCACGTGGAGCTGAGGCTGATGGGAGTTGTACTCCGCAGCAGCAGCAGCAGCAGCCACTAGCTGGCAATGGCTGGTGAAGACCCTTCCTTTCTGGGCTGCGTCTTTTAGATTGTGAGCCTGCGGGCAGGGGCTGTTTTTCTAAACCCTATTTTGTAAGCCTCTCTGGGAGCCTTTTTGGCTGAAGAACAGGGTCAAAATGGCTTTAAATAAATTTGTTCGTAAATGAAAAGGCAGCTTTTTCTGTTCTTTGGAAAGACAAAGGGATTCACCCGCTTGATCTCCATCGTACGTGAAAGGTAGGTCACTATCCCTTCTCTCCCCCCCCCTTTGCAAATAGGAAGGCTCAGGGAAGACTGCAGTGGTCCTCGCTGTGCAGAGATTCGAACTCTGCACTCTGAAATCCCTAATTGCACTATGCAAACTCCCCTTCTTGTTCCCCCCCGCCTCTCTGCATTCTCCAGCATACACAAGTCTGCCCCAAAACATTTTTCCTTACTACCCCCCCATTCCATGCTTGCACCTTTGCCTCAGAATAGTCAGACCCTTTCTTAGTCATTGAACTGTAGAGCTGGAAGAGACCCAAGGGGTCGTATAATCTAATCCATTTCAAGGCAGGAATCTCAGGGTAGAGGACCATGATAATTGGAAGGGACTCAGGGCATCATCCAAACTGACCCCCCCAAAATAAAAACATACCTCACAACAATATGGCTGTGCTGTCTGGGGGGGGGGGGTCCAACAGTTGCAAGAGCACCAGGGTTGCAAAGACTACTTTTTGGGGAATGCGATGAGTAGCCTCATTTGCATTGCAATGCTATTGGCTTTATTTGAAAGCTTCTCTCCCCGCCCCCCAAGAAATCTGAGATCTCCAGCCTCCCTCGTCGGGGGCCCTTCCATCCCACATTCTCTCCCAGAGAATGCTCATTAATCTCTTTAAAAATAGAAAAGGGGGTGGGAGGTTTGTTGGAAGTGCAAAGTCTTCTCCTTGGCTCCCACCTCTGAGGCATCTGCGTGCACCTGGAGGTCAAACGGGGACACGGAAGAACACGGCCTCAGAAGGTCAGAGAGATCAAAGGAGAGGAAAAACACACACACACACCCCCACCGCCAGGCGCAAGGGCCTGTAGGAACAAGACTTGCTCTCCGGCCTTTTCAGCCGAGCCCCTGCTGTTGGGCCACGAACAAAACCTCTCCAAAAAAGGTGCTCAGAGCAGCCCCAGCAGAACAGTTTTAACAAAGGGCTGAGCCACAGGGAGTGTGGCAGCGGCAGGTCAGCCTTTGGTCGCTGATGCTGAGTGTGCTGAAAAAGCCTGGGCAGGTGATGTTCTGTTCTCGCTGGCCAAGGTGTGCTATATATAAACTCCCATCTCCCTAAAATCTGAAGCATGAGGCCCTGGCCCAGAGCAGCTGGGAAAGCAGAAACTCATTTCTCTCCTCCCCTTCTCTAGCTCTCCCTCTTCCCCCTCCTGCACTCCTTTATTCCTTTTTCTCCCTCCCTCCCTCCCATCCATTTAAAAAGCAAAACTTCGACAGTGACTGGTTTTGCAACTATGGAAGAAGCAGCTTGCAGGTCAATTCTGTGTCCTGGGCAGCTGTCTACCAGCTCCATCTGGTACGCAGGATGAGACCTTCCCTGACCGCATACTATCTCTCCAGAGTGGTGCATGCTCTGGTTATCTCCCACTTGGACTACTGCAATGCGCTCTACGTGGGGCTGCCTTTGAAGGTGACCCGGAAACTACAACTAATCCAGAACGCGGCAGCTGGACTAGTGACTGGGAGCGGCCAATGAGACCATATAACACCGGTCTTGTAAGACCTACACTGACTCCCAGTATGTTTCCGAGCACAATTCAAAGTGTTGGTGCTGACCTTTCAAGCCCTAAACGGCCTTGGTCCAGTATATCTGAAGAAGCGTCTCCACCCCCATTGTTCTGCCCGGACACAGAGATCCAGCGCCGAGGAACTTCTGGCGGTTCCCTCCCTGCAAGAAGTGAAGTTACAGGGAACCAGACAGAGGGCCTTCTTGGTGGTGGCGCCCGCCCTGTGGAACGCCCTCCCATCAGATGTCAAGGAAATACAGTGGTACCTCGGGTTACATACGCTTCAGGTTACAGACTCCGCTAAACCAGAAATAGTGCTTCAGGTTAAGAACTTTGCTTCAGGATGAGAACAGAAATCATGCAGCAGCAGCAGGAGGCCCCATTAGCTAAAGTAGTGCTTCAGGTTGAGAACAGTTTCAGGTTAAGAACAGACCTCCAGAACGAATTAAGTACTTAACATGAGGTACCACTGTAAACAACTATTTGACTTTTAGAAGATCTGAAGGTTTAGGGAAGTTTTTAATGTTTGATGTTTTATTTGTTTTTAATCTGTTTGGGAGCCACCCAGAGTGGCTGGGTATTAATAATATTAATAATAATAATTTGTTTTTTATACCCCACCCATCTGGCAGCCTCCAACAAAATATTGAAATACAGTGGTCCATTAAACATTGAAAACTTCCCTAAACAGGGCTGCCTTTAGATGTCTTCTAAAAGTCTGGTAGTTGTTGCTCTCTTTGACATCTGGTGGGGGGTGGGGTGGCTTCCAACTATAATTCTAGGATTCCACGATCTGCCTTGGCAGCAGATGTCTCCCTCCCTCGGTGCAAGCCCAGGGCGAGGTGGCCACAATGTCTCCCCGTCTTCGGAGAAAGCCATCGCACCACGCTGGGCTGTATCCCCCTGAGCACCGGCAGTTTGCAAGGCCCTGTGCCCCTGCAGCTGTTCTGGCGCCAGCCCCTTCTTGCCATACGGAAGCCCTGGCTGGGAAGGGGAGGCTGGTGGCAGAAGTCCGCCCGCGTCTGCACCACGCGGAGCTAATCGGGAGTAAAACGCCGCTGCTGAGAGGGACTCGGTAAACGTCCTGTCACCTTTCGTTAAAGTCTTGGGATGCAACTTCCTTGCCTCGCTGCCTCTCGCCTGGCGGCTTCCAGGGCGTGAGGAATAGCAGTGACTTGGCAGAAAGGAGGTTGAGGCAGAAGGGGGCTCCCACGGAATTCTAGAGGGGGAAGAGGCCTCTAGTCCAATGCAGGAATCGCAGGAACAGAATACCGGATGGCTGACCACCCAACAACCTCTTCTTAAAAAACCCCCTGTGAAGGAGATTTCCTTTGTTGTTGTTGTTGTTTAGTTGTTTAATAGTGTCCGCCTCTTCGTGACCCCCTGGACCAGAGCACGCCAGGCACTCCTGTCTTCCACTGCCTCCTGCAGTTTGGTCAAACTCATGCCGGTAGCTTCGAGAACACTGTCCCACCATCTCGACCTCTGTCTTCCCCTTCTCCTTGGGCCCTCCATCTTTCCCAACATCAGGGTCTTTTCCAGGGAGTCTTTTCTTCTCATGAGGTGGCCAAAGTTTTGGAGCCTCAGCTTCAGGATCTGTCCTTCCAGTGAGCACTCAGGGCTGATTTCCCTAAGAATGGAGAGGTTTGATCTAATAATAATAATAATAATAATAATAATAATAATAATAATAATAATTTATTATTTGTACCCCGCCCATCTGGCTGGGTTTCCCCAGCCACTCTGGGCGGCTTCCAAGAAAGATGAAAGATACACTAAAATGTCACATATTAAAAACTTCCCTGAACAGGGCTGCCTTCAGATGTCTTCTGAATGTCAGGTAGTTGTTTATTGCTTTGACATCTGGTGGGAGGGCGTTCCACAGGGCCGGTGCCACCACCGAGAAGGCCCTCTGCCCGGTTCCCTGTAACTTGGCCTCTCGCAGTGAGGGAACCGCCAGAAGGCCCTCGGAGCTGGACCTCAGTGTTCGGGCAGAACGATGGGGGAGGAGACGCTTCTTCAGATATACTGGACCGAGGCCGTTTAGGGCTTGAAAGGTCAGCACCAACACTTTGAATTGTGCTCGGAAACGTACTGGGAGCCAATGTAGGTCTTTCAAGACCAGTGTTATATTGCAGTCCATGGGACTCTCCAGAGTCTCCTCCAGCACCAGAATTCAAAAGCATCCATTTTTCAGCGATCAGCCTTCTTGATGGTCCAGCTCTCACTTCCATACATTTCCTTAGGAGGTCCTAGAATTGTAGAGTGTGAAGGAAACCGTGAGGGTCATGCTGGCCAACCTCACGCTGTGCAGGAAGCAGAGCTAAAGAACCCATTGCAGGTGGCCATGCAACCGCTTGAATCACAGAACTGTGGCGTTGGAAGGGGGTCATCTACACAGCTGCCTCTCATGTGGAACGCCCTCCCATCAGATGTCAAGGCACGAAGCAACTGTCTGACTTCTGAAGGCAGCCCTGTTTAGGGAAGTTTTTAATGTTTTATCATTACTTCCTGAAAGAAGACGGTTGTGTCATAATTGTTTTTAAGAGGGATCTAAAGGGTATTTAGGGACACGGGTGGCGCTGTGGGTTAAACCACAGAGCTGAGGACTTGCCGATCAGAAGGTCGGCGGTTCGAATCCCCGCGATGGGGTGAGCTCCCGTTGCTCGGTCCCTGCTCCTGCCAACCTAGCAGTTTGAAAGCATGTCAAAGTGCAAGTAGATAAATAGGTACCACTCCGGCGGGAAGGTAAACGGCGTTTCCGTGCACTGCTCTGGTTCACCAGAAGCGGCTTAGTCATGCTGGCCACATGACCCAGAAGCTGTGCGCCGGCTCCCTCGGCCAGTAAAGCGAGATGGGCGCCGCAACCCCAGAGTCGGCCACAACTGGACCTAATGGTCAGGGGTCCCTTTACCTTTACCTTTTTAATAGGATTTATAGACCATTTGATTATTATTTTTTAAAAAAAACCCCTCAAAGGAGTTTACAAATAGAAGAAAACAATAGAATTCTCAGTAAAAACTGTGAAAGCCATCCTTTGCAAAAGAATTCCAAAGATAAAAACAGGAATAAAGTAAAAGCAGATTAAGATTTGAACCAACTTTCGAAGTTCCTGGGTAGGCTTGTCTAATGTTTTTTAGCCCCAACAAAAAATGCAGCCACGGCACCTGCCTGGTGCCAAGGGGCAGGGAGTTCCACAGGGCAGGTGTTGCTGCACCAAAAATTAAGTTCTCCCCCCCCCTTTCTTTTGGAGGATATAAGTTTGTGTGTGTGCGTGTGTATACACACACACACACACACACACACTCACTCACTCTCACACACACATATATATACACACACACTTTATTCCAAAACCGAAAAAGAATTACAAAGATCAAATTCAAAATCCATATTCGTTTTGTAACATAAGCCTATTACATAATTGTCTATATTAAAATATACCTAATTGCTATAGACTTCCCTTTGCTACATATAAATGCAACTCAATTAGAAATATTATATTAGAAATTTTTATGAATTCCCCTATACCCCCCACTCCCCTTCACCCATATGTGATCTCAATATTTGTTTTTTTACTTCTTCCATCTTGTTGTGTTGTTGTAGCTTAATAATTATTCAGTAGATTCTTTTATTATTCCTTGCTCACCCCTGCACGTTTTACATGGAAAAAGAAGGTTCCGGAACTGGAATTAATAGATAATAGATAATGTGCAAAAAGATCGAGTTCTTATAAAAAGTGGAAGGGACGTTTTGTGGCACCTGTGCCAACATCTCCTCAGCATTGGTGTCCCTCCTCCCATGTAAACAGGGGGCTGAAAGAGAACGGCGACCTTGCAAGGTGGTTGGCAAGGGCAGCACAATTAACGGATTTTAAGGAGCTGGTGGAGTCCCTGACCCTCAGTGTCCGCCTGGGGGACTCCAGCACCACCAGCACATCCATGGAGATGGCAGGAGGGAGTCACACAAAGGTCCCTCACTCCAGGGCTTGACACAGCAAAGTTTCTTGGCAGGGGTGTGTGTGTGTGTGTGTGTGTGTGTGTGTGTGTGTGTCTTCTCTTCTTGGATGAGCCCCTCACTAGTTGGTTTTTTTTGTGTGTAAATAATTTTTATTAAGTTTCACATTTTTATCATGTTTTTGTTGAGTCGTTTAGTCGTGTCCGACTCTTTGTGACCCCTGGACCAGAGCATGCCAGGCACTCCTGTCTTCCACTGCCGCCCGCAGTTTGGTCAAACTCATGCTGGTAGCTTTGAGAACACTGTCCCACCATCTCGTCCTCTGTCGTCCCCTTCTCCTTGTGCCCTCCATCTTTCCCAACATCAGGGTCTTTTCCAGGGAGTCTTCTCTTCTCATGAGGTGGCCAAAGTTTTGGAGCCTCAGCTTCAGGATCTGTCCTTCCAGGGAGCACTCAGGGCTGATTTCCTTCAGAATGGAGAAGTTGGATCTTCTTGCAGTCCATGGGACTCTCAAGAGTCTCCTCCGGCACCAGAATTCGAAAGCATCCATTCTTCGGCGATCAGCCTTCTTGATGGTCCAGCTCTCACTTCCATACATCACTACTGGGAAAACCAGAGCTTTTACTATAGGGACCTTTGTTGGCAAGGTGATGTCTCTGCTTTTAAGATGCTGTCTAGGTTTGCCATCGCCTTTCTCCCAAGGAGCAGGCGTCTTTTAATTTTGTGGCTGCTGTCACCATCTGCAGTGATCATTGAGCCCAAGAAAGTAAAATCTCTCACTACCTCGATTTCTTCCCCTTCTATTTGCCAGGAGGTGATGGGACCAGTGGCCATGATCTTCGTTTTTTTGATGTTGAGATTCAGACCATATTTTGCGCTCTCCTCTTTCACCCTCATTAAAAGGTTCTTTAATTCCTCCTCACTTTTTATCATAATAACATCAAATAACAAAACATACAATTCCCAAATTTTCCCCTCCCCCCCGACTTCCCTCAACTTCCTCTTCCGGTTTTTTAACACACAATTTCCCCCTGTGTTTTTTTGTTTGTTAAATATTAATATTAAATTCCTTAACTGTTACTATCCTCTTATCATTCTAACACTAGGTTGTATTTTCTATATTTATTTTGTCCATTGTAAGTGTTTATTCAAAACCTGCTAGTGAGTCCATTTCTTTACATTGTTTCTGTAAATACAACATACAGTACAGTGGCACCTCGGGATGTGAATGGGATCCATTCTGGAGCCCCATTCGCATCCTGAATAGAATGTAAGATGCGACAGCGCATCTGCATCTGCAAGGGTTGCGTTTTGCCGCTTCCATGCATGCGTGTGACATCATTTTGAGCGTCTGCGCATGCGTGAGTGGCGAAACCCAGAAGCAACACACTCAGTTACTTCCAGGTTGCTGCGGAGCACAACCTGAAAGTGCTCAACCTGAAGCACATTCAACCCGAGGTATGACTGTACAGTGGTACCTCAGGTTAAGTACTTAATTTGTTCCTTAGGTCCGTACTTAACCTGAAACTGTACTTACCCTGAAGCAAAACTTTAGCTAATGGGGCCTCTTGCTGCCGCCGCGCTGCCGGAGCACGATTTCTGTTCTTATCCTGAAGCAAAGTTCTTAACCTGAAGCACTATTGCTGGGTTAGTGGAGTCTGTAGCCTGAAGCGTATGTAACCTGAGGTACCACTGTATATGGTTCCCCATCTTTTTAAAAGTCTCTAATTTCTTAGTCTTTCATTTAGCTTTGCCATTTCAGCATATCCCACCAGCTTTTCTTGCCATTGTTCTTTAGTTGGTAACATCACTAGTTAACCATATTCACCTTCCTTGAGGGTCTCTTCCAACTTTAAGATTCTACAATTCCACGATTCATGTATTTTTATTTTTTGGTGTGTGTGTGTGTGTGTGTTTAGTGCTGCTTTGGTCCAGCAGAGGGAGCTGAATCCAGCAGCTGAAACAAGTTCACTGTGTCCAGTCTTCCACAACACACACACCCTGCTGGGGAAGACTGCGCCACTATTGTATGTGTGTGTGTGTTATTGATTGATTGCATGAATACCCCCCTCCCCCCCCCAGTGAATGTGCGGTGGTGTCAATGCTTTTATCCATCTCACCATTTAATCCCCACAACCCTGTGCAGGAGGCCCTGAGGCAACCCTGACCTCACCCACCCAGTGCTTGGTCCTTCCACACTGAGCAAAACCAGGCAAAGCACCCAGGAGCTGGAGGAGGAGGAGGAGGGAAGAGGGCTGTGGGACGAAGGCCAGGGAGACCCAGGAGCAAATCCCACCCAGCCACGGAGCGCACTGACCTTGGGCTGCTTGCTATCTCCCAGACTGACCTACTTTATGGGGTTGTTGTGCGGTTAAAAGCAGGGCGGAGCCATGAATATTGCCCCGCGCTCCTTGGAGAATTGAAATCAAATAACTGAAAGGTGAGTTTGTAATAATAATAATAATAATAATAATAATAATAATAATAATAATAATTTATTATTTATACCCCACCCATCTGGCTGGGCCTCCCCAGCCACTCTGGGCGGCTTCCATAGAAACCAAAAATACAGTAAATATCACACGTTAAAAACTTCCCTGAACAGGGCTGCCTTCAGATGTCTTCGGAATGTCAGGTAGTTGTTTATCACTTTGACATCTGCTGGAAGGGCGGGTGTTCCACAGGGTGGGTGCCACTACCGAGAAAGCCCTCTGCCTGGTTCCCTGTAGCTTTGCTTCTCGCAATGAGGGAACCGCCAGAAGGCCCTCGGCCCTGGACCTCAGCGTCCGGGCAGAATGATGGGGGTGGAGACGCTCCTTCAGATATACTGGACCAAGGCCGTTTAGGGCTTTAAAGGTCAGCACCAACACTTTGAATTGTGCTCGGAAACGTACTGGGAGCCAATGTAGGTCTTTCAAGACCGGTGTTATATGGTCTCGGCGGCCGCACCCAGTCACCAGTCTAGCTGCTGCAAGTGAAGGTGTCAAGTGAAGGTGGGCAGGTGCCCATCAAAATACCCTCCACAAAAGATATAGGTCATAACATTATGATGGAAGATTGGGAAAGGTTATGGAAAATTGATTAAAAATTTACAGCTTGTTCTTTGCTGAAAGAAAATTACATGAAGATGATGTATAGATGGTGTATGACACCAGTGCTGTTAGGAAAAATGTACAAAACTAGCTCCAATTTGTGTTGGAAGTGTAAGAAAAAGGAGGGGACATTTTATCATATGTGGTGGGATTGTAATGAAATTAAGAAATTTTGGGAAATGATATACAATGAATTGAAGAAAATGTTCCATCTAACCTTTGTTTAAAAACCTGAAGCATTTTTGTTAGGGATTGTAGGAACAGACCTGCCAAAAAAGTTGAAAAACATCTTTCAGAAGTTGAAAAAGAAGTTGAAAAACATCTTTTGCAGATGACAGCAAACTTGGGCAAAAAAAATGAGAGGCACAAATACAAGATGGGTGACACCTGGCTTGAGAGCAGTACATGTGAAAAGGATCTAGGAGTATTGGTTGACCACAAACTTGACATGAGCCAACAGTGTGACGCGGCAGCTAAAAAAGCCAATGCAATTCTGGGCTGCATCAATAGGAGTATAGCATCTAGATCAAGGGAAGTAATAGTGCCACTGTATTCTGCTCTGGTCAGACCTCACCTGGAGTACTGTGTCCAGTTCTGGGCACCACAGTTCAAGAAGGACACTGACAAACTGGAACGTGTCCAGAGGAGGGCAACCAAAATGGTCAAAGGCCTGGAACGATGCCTTATGAGGAACAGCTAAGGGAGCTGGGCATGTTTAGCCTGGAGAAGAGGAGGTTAAGGGGTGATATGATAGCCAGGTTCAAATATATAAAAGGATGTCACATAGAGGAGGGAGAAAGGTTGTTTTCTGCTGCTCCAGAGAAGCGGACACGGAGCAATGGATCCAAACTACAAGAAAGAAGATTCCACCTAAACATTAGGAAGAACTTCCTGACAGTAAGAGCTGTTTGACAGTGGAATTTGCTGCCAAGGAGTGTGGTGGAGTCTCCTTCTTTGGAGGTCTTTAAGCAGAGGCTTGACAACCATATGTCAGGAGTGCTCTGATGGTGTTTCCTGCTTGGCAGGGGGTTGGACTCGATGGCCCTTGGGGTCTCTTCCAACTCTAGGATTCTATGATCTTCATGTATGCGGCAACAGTGGTGAGAGTCTTAACAGCACAAGGATGGAAGACTGAGGAAACTCCGACTAAAGAAGCATGGCAAGAGAAACTGATGGATTATGCAGAATCGGCAAAACTGACACATAAACTACGGGACAAGGATAACTGTGACCTTAAAGAGGAATGGGAACCTTTTACAAAGTATCTAAAGATGCAACAAAGTGAATTGGACTCTTTGGCAGGCTTTGAATAAACACTCACAAACTTTTTATTGATAATAATCAGTTAGATAAATTAAGGACTTACACAGTTCTGTGACATGCAGAGAATAGCATTTATTGAGAAACCAGAGACTAGAACTGAGGGAAGTTGGGGGGGGAGGGGGGAAATGGGGGGGTATGTTTTAAGATAATATGTTTTGTTGAATTACCTAATAATTTTTTAAAAACAACAACAAAAAACTCTCCACAAGAATTCATTTTGGAGGAAGCCAACCAGGCAAGCCTTCAAATCCGGCGTTTGGTGGAGGTGAGCCTTAAGGTCTTCTGCCAAACCTGGGCGCTCTCTCTATGCTTGCCTGGGCACACCCCTCCCAACCAATATGCTTAGGAGAGTGTCCAAGTGTGTGCTAATGGCCTCTGCTTGATTTTTTTTTTTAATTTTGCAAGCTTGTCTCTAGTGTTGGGGGAAATTCCCTTTGGGGGTTGAAGTACAGAGACCCACACCAAACTCCCAATCAGTCAGACTTTCTTCAGGATTGCATCACTGGAGAGAGTCCAGAGTGAGAGCGGTTCCATTAGCACACACCCGGTACAGTCATACCTCGGGTTGAAAGCGCTTCGGGTTGAGTGCATTCAAGTTGCACTCTGCGGCAACCCGGAAGTAACGGAGCGCGTTACTTCCGGGTTTCGTCGCTTGCGTATGCGCAGACGCTCAAAATGACGTCACGCGCATGCGCAGAAGCGGCGAAAAGCGATGTGTGCGTGTGCAGATGTGCGGTTGCTAGTTATGTTTGCTTCTAGATGTGAATGGGGCTCCGGAATGGATCCCGTTCGTATCCAGAGGTAGCACTGTATAAGAAAAATATGTCATCTTGGCTATGTATTTTTTGGCTAACCAGCTTTTGTAACCACAGCACTTCACAATCTCCCAGGCAACCACAGCCCTTGAAAACACTTACCCAACCCAGTTGTTTTTGCTGTACATGCAGAGCCCTCCTTGTTCCTTATCTAGAGTTGCTCTAGCAGTCAGCATTAAAAAGGTAAAGGGACCCCTGACCATTAGGTCCAGTCGTGGATGACTTTGCGGTGCTCATCTCGCTTTATTGGCCGAGGGAGCCGGCGTACAGCTTCTGGGTCATGTGGCCAGCATGACTAAGCCGCTTCTGGCGAACCAGAGCAGTGCATGGAAACGTTGTTTACCTTCCCGCCGGAGTGGTCCCCATTTATCTACTTGCACTTTGACGTGCTTTCGAACTGCTAGGTTGGCAGGAGCAGGGACCGAGCAACGGGAGCTCACCCCGTCGCAGGGGGTTTGGACCACCGACCTCCTCCTCCTCCTCCTCCTTCTTCTTCTTTAAATATTTTTTATTGGTTTTTCAGTATATGCATCCTCTAACAACATTTCTCTAACAGTTTTCCATATTTTCCTACCCCCTCCCCTTGACTTCCCTCATACTCCCATTTTGTTTTATTTCCATATTGTTCACCCTGCATATTGTTTCCCCAAAATTTTCCCAATACATATAATCTTATTTTTTAAATTATTATTATATACAATTGTGAGCCACCGACCTTCTGATCAGCAAGCTCTGTGGTTTAGATGACAGCGCCACCTGCGCTGTTAGCATTAGGCTCCTCCTAAACTGATGCTTACCAGTTTTGTGGTCAGGCTGTACTGCTGCAGAGTGATGCTCACCTCATTGATAATGGTTTTTTTGCAGAATTTCTACCCCACTCGCCCCCCAAAGCCTGTTTCCATGGCACACAAGGACCCTCTCCAGACTCAGTGGGCCTCCTTCCCTCCCATCCAAGCGAGTATGTTTGGATTGAGGCCCCTGCTCGGATCCACCAAGTGCCCTTCAAGCGACCTGCTCAAAGGGAATAAAGCTTCCTCCCTCCTGCTTTGCATCCTCTGGCTGGCTGCAAGGCATTGACGGATGGCCGGTGGGGCAATGCTACATATCATTACCCAGTTTGTACATTTCCATTCCCGTCTCTTTGTCCAGCTCACCCTTGTGGGCTTCGGAGATAAGCCCCAGACATCTCCATTGTTCAAAATGAGAGCTGGGCCTGGATCCCTTCTCTGAAGGACACACACACGAACACACCCACCCCGGGCAGTGTTGCAAGAGAGGTTGCCAGCACCGAAAACTTGAGCTATTGGTAGCCTCCAGCGGGAGGACCCAGGGGCCAGGAGGGGGGCAACCTGATCGCACCCTGGAGCACAGATTTGCTCAAGGAGAACAACTCGCCTTTGCTTCTGAGTGAATCTGGGAGGAGGAGGGAGAGGGTGGGGGGGAGGAATCAAGGGGGAAAGCGGGGAGGGTGGAAAACTACAACCAAAGTCCTTTTTATGACTCACTTTTGGAACAGAGCAGGAGGGAGCAGAGCGGAGGGGGACTCCCTCCCCCTTTAAATCCCAGGCAGGTCAGCTCCTCCTCTGCAAGGTGCATGCCGTGCCACAGACTCCCAGTGAAGGGATCCTGAGAACCTGGAGGCCCAGGAGTAGATCCTGGTCTGCCCTGGAGCCTCCCACCACCGAGCTGCTCCAAAATATGACTCCCCCCTCCCTAAGTTAAGGGGGGGACTCTAGGTCAAGGTGGGGTCTCATCACACCTTTGCAAGAAGGAGATCTTCCTAATTTCTAGCTGGACCTATGAAGGCATTTCTGGGCATTGGTTGACTGGTTGTTCTAGTCCAATATTTCCTACTCTGACTTTATTGATTCCTGCATTTCAGGGGGTTGGGCTAGATGACCCTTGAGGTCCCTTCCAACTGTACAATTCTATGGTTCTGTGATTTATATCCAAGGAGCTGAAGGTGGTATATATACCTAGGTAAAGGTAAAGGTACCCCTGACCATTAGGTCCAGTCGTGGACGACTCTGGGGTTGCGGTACTCATATCGCTTTATTGGCTGAGGGAGCCGGCGTTAGTCCGCAAACAGCTTCCGGGTCATATGGTCAGCATGACTAAGCTGCTTCTGGCAAACCAGAGCAATGCATGGAAACACCTTTTACCTTCCCGCCACAATGGTACCTATTTATCTACTTGCACTTTGAAGTGCTTCCGAACTGCTAGGTTGGCAGGAGCAGGGACCGCGCAATGGGACCTCACCCCGTTGTGGGGATTCGAACCACTGACCTTCTGATCAGCAAGTTCTAGGCTCTGTGGTTTAGACCACAGCATCATCCACATCCCTATATACATACAAAGCCTAAAAAGAGACAGGACATCAGAACTGACATGAAAACCTCTGCTAATAAACTGGTCACCTAACATTCTTACATTCTCCACCTGGCGCAGAGTAGGAAAGCTCTGGGCTCACCTGAGCTCTGATTTTTCTCTCTCTCATTTGAAACTGTGCACAAATGGTCCACCGTTTGTGATTCACTGACCCCCACATACCACCCCCCCCCGGCCTGGGAGCAGCACCCCTGAAGAGGAGGACCAGTTTAGCCATTTCCCCAAATGGTAGAAGCATTTGGGATGGGGTGCTCCTGTGCGCAGACAGAGGCAAGAGGTGCGTTCAGAGGAGGGCGACCAAGATGATTCAAGGTCTGGAAACCAAGCTTGATGAGGAATGGTTGAAGGAGCTGGGCATGTTGAGCCTGGAAAAGAGGAGACTGACAGGGGACATGATAGCCATCTTCAAATATCTGAAGGGCTGTCCTATGGAGGAGGGAGCAAGCTGGTTTTCTCCTGCCCCAGAGGGAAGACCCAATGTATTCAAGCTGCAAAAAAAGGACATTCCAACCAAACCTTAGGAAGAACATTCTGATGGCAAGAGCTGTTTGACAGTGGAGCGGATTCCCTCTGAAGTTGGTGGACATGCCTTTGAGGTTTTAGAAAAGAGGTTGGATGGCCATCTACCAAGGATTCTTGGGATGCGACCTCAGCATTGCAGGGGGGTTGGACTAGATTCCCTTTGGGTGTCCCTTCCAACCTGACAATTCTGAGCAATCTCTGATGAATGCTCAGGGCTTGCTTGCATTCCTCCTCACATGTCGACTTTCCCTTATGTGCCCAGACTCGGTGCCAGAGTCAAATCCTGTGTTGCGTGGCCCGTTAATGTGGGTTTATCCAGATAAAACATGGCATCTGGTTATTCATCTTGCTGATAATCCTCACCCTGGCCCAGTAATTTAATCAGCGCAGGGATGGAGAGGCTGGGATTAGGCAGCAATAATGGACCACTGCCCCCTTGTACATCTGGCGCCTTGGGAAGGGGGGCTTCCAGAAGCAGCTGCTTTCTGGCCCTGTGGAGTGAGGTGCCAAGAGGGGAGGAGACTGCCAGGGGCTGACCCTCATCTCTGAGGTTCTCTACATTGGAAAAGCACCAGTTTCTTTTGCGATTTGAGCAAGTGAGGGGTTCTGGGCATCATACCTCCCACTTGGACTACTGCCATGCGCTCTACGTGGGGCTACCTTTGAAGGTGACCTGGAAACTGCAATTAATCCAGAATGCGGCAGCTAGACTGGTGACTGGGAGAGGCCACCGGAACCACATAACACCTGTCTTGAAAGACCGACATTGGCTCCCAGTACGTTTCCGAGCACAGTTCAAAGTGTTGGAGCTGACCTAGAAAGCCCTAAACGGCCTCAGTCCAGTATATCTGAAGGAGCGTCTCCACCTCCATCTTTCTACCTGGACACTGAGGTCCAGCGCCGAAGGCCTTCTGGCGCTTCCCTCATTGCAAGAAGTGAGGTTAGAGGGAACCAGACAGAGGGCCTTCTCGGTAGTGGCGCCCGCCCTGTGAAACGCCCTCCCTTCAGATGTGAAGGAAATAAGCAGCTATCTTCCTTTTAAAAGACATCTGAAGGCAGCCCTGTTTAGGGAAGTTTTTAACATTTAACGCTGTATTGTTTTTAATACTTGATTGGGAGCCGCCCAGAGTGGCTGGGGAAACTCAGCCAGATGGGTGGGGTATAAATAATAAAAAATTATTATTATTATTATTATTATTATTATTATTATTATTATTATTATTGGACTGCAGAATGCTTTCCTTCTGAAAACGTGTACCTGCAAATGCTTTGCCTCTCATCTTCTCTTTCGAATGTAAGAAAAGCCTGCAGGATCAGGCCAACGACCCATCTGGCCCAGCATCCTCTTCTCACAGTGGCCAACCACACGCCTGCAGGAAATTGGCAAGCAGGGTTTGAATATGAGAGCAGCACTCTCTCCTCCTGTGGTTTCCAGAAACTGGCACTCAGAAGTATTCCTGCCTCCAACTGCGCAGGCAGGGCACGGACATCCTGGCTAGTAGCCATAGATATCTTTCTCCTCCATGAATTTGTCCATTGGCTCCTTTAGAGCCATCTAGGTTCATCATCATCATCATCGTAATAATAATAAATTTAATTTATACCCTGCCCACCCCAGCCAAGACCGGGCTCAGGTCTGCTAACACCCGATATAAAAGCAAATTGATTGAAATACAACTTAAAAACAAGATTAAAATACAACATTAAAAGATTAAAATACAGCCTCATTTCAATGGAAACTCAAATCAAAAACTTTTTGGGGGTCTTCACCAAGGCTAACTTTCGAGACTGGTCCTACATGGGCCAGAAAAAAGCCAGGGAAGTCCCCAAAAAGGAGTTCCATCACAGGAGGAGAAAGGAAAAGGAATAGGGGGAGAGAATCAAATTGATTCCAAGCTGAAGGCCAGGCGGAACAACTCTGTCTTACAGGCCCTGCGGAAAGAAATCAGATCTTTCATAGAACTGTAGGTTGGTGTCTACTACTCTTCTCAGCTCCACAATGACTCTATGGGGCTAGTGGGGGCCATTCCATTTTATCAGTAGGCAGCTGGAGTATAGGAGAGCCTATCTGATAGAGCTGGACCTTGAGTCTCTGCCTCCCATGTAGGTGGCCAAAGGCCCATTTCCCCTCCAACATTTCGCAAGCAGAAGTGAGCAGGGACAAGCTTGCCAGCAGTACCCCAATTTGTATGCCAAGCATTGCTGCCCATCAATCTCCCCTCTCCTGGTCAAGCTCTCTTTTCCTGTGCTTGTGCCCCAGCTGTGGAGCTTCATTTCATGGCAGCTTCAGCCCGCTTTCATTAAAAATATGTCTTTATTTCACCCATTTAAGGTGTGATTGTTCAGGTGAGTTTTCTACCCACTATTCACAACAGAGGCTGGTCAATTCGAGCGATGAGGGCACTGCCCCACCAGCCTCCACATCTTCCCTCCCGCATGCTGCAAAATGCACCACGAAGCCCCCAACCTCCATGGCTATCTGCATGCGTGGCTGTTCTTGGTTCTTTTAACTGGGCATGTTTACTCGTGAGAAAGAAATTCTGCAAAAGCCATTATCAGTGAGACCGGCATTGCAGTCTGGTCTGGCCACAAAGCTGATAAGATCCAGTTTAGGAGGAACCTAATGCCGAAGGTTAAGAGTTAGAAGTAAGTTCAGGTAAGGTACAAGGAAGGCTCTGTGCATGCAGTAAAAAATGTCGGTTGCCTAAGTGTTAGATGAAGAGATGGTGAAGAGCTGGGGTGGCAGAAAGGGGTTGGCTGCCCTGAACCCTGGCAGAGCCAGAGGTAAGTTCCATTAGTGCCCATGGTCCCAAGGGCAACAGCAGAGAGTAGTCAGAGAGTCCAAATGGCCAAATACAATGAGGATGGGGTCAGTCCCAAAGTCACAGTCTAGTAGTGTTCCCAAAGCAGTGAGGCTATGGTCCGTCAATAGAGAAAGTTGAGCAGGCACAGAGTCTCTGCCTTGTTTCCTTTTTATCCCTTCCAAATTTGATTGACGCGGCTTCCGGTTGTGCCTGCCTTAATGGAGGCAGCCCCCACGACAGCAGGGGATCGTCGGTGAATGGAAATCAAGGATGGCAGAAGGTAATTGCAAATTCCCCCTGGCGACAGGCAGGGGCGTAGGAAGGGGGTGGGTGGGGGTGGACCACCACGGGTGCCCACACTGAGGGGGGTGACGTTTGGTGAGCTGCCTGCCAGTGACTCCCAAGCCTACCCCAAGCCGTTGGGGGAAGGGGAGGAGCTGCACCGCTTTGCTGGAGGCATCCTCCCTCCCCCTTTGCTTTGACAGCTTGCGGGCAGCGTGCCAAATATCTGCCATAGGTGGAGCCCTGTGGGTGGCTTGCTGCGCCCCCAGCTGCAGGGTGCGCATGCCCCTCCGGACACCTGAGTGGCTTTCCTGCACCTGGGAGGGCACTCTCTGCAGCACGCCCCCCTCGACAGCATGTCTGCCCTGGGCAGTGCAGGCATATGCTCTGCCACTGGGGACAGGGGGAATGGGCTTCACTCACAGTTTGTCTCGGTACCTGGCTCTCACTCCAGCATGGAATGTGGGAGGCAGGGAGGCCCTGGGTGCAAAAGCATTTCACCTGCCGAAAACCCTCCAGAAGCAGAGGTTCTCCATTTAATTAGATATTTAATTGGCTTTAAAGTACCAGCCCATGATGGGAAAGGGTTGCAACAACATACTGCCGAACATTTCAGCTACATGGAACAAAGGTTTGAATTGAGGTAAGTTTTTCTTCGGCGTGAGTCGACTGGGGAGAGGGAAGCCCATGGTTTCTTTATTCCAAGCTTCTTTTCTATATTTATGATTCTCTGAAATATAAGATAAAAAGATATTTACAAGTGAGGGAGGAACGTTGGAGTAATATTGACATTAACAAGCAAAAATGGAAACTGTGTGTGATCTGAAATGAAGAAAGGAGGAGAAGCTCAAGTATGACTGCATTGGAGAGACAGAGAAATTCCCCTCAGCTCTGTTTAAAACCAACTGACAAGGAAAAAGAGATTGAGATTTGTGTGTGCTGCTGATGGAATGTAATTGAAGATAAAGTTTAATTGGGCCATAAATCTCTTGCTGGAAGGAAAAGAATTTTGGGGCTGTGATAAGAACCATGTAGAGATTCTGGGAGTTGGAAAGCTGTATGAAATCTTCAGTACTTTCAAAAATTGCCCACCTTTTCCTAGGCTGAGGGGGAAATGGTGAAGATCTGCAACATGTTTTACCAGTGAGTCAGAATGGTTTCTAGCAGACTGTCGCCTGTTCCGAGACATCGAAGCGAGGGATGGAGAGATAAGACCTCTGAGAAACTTTGAGATTCAGTTCCGCCCGGAGCCACGATGGGAGAAAACAACAGCTGGGAAGGGAAAGAGACAACACCATAGATGGACAGAAGGAATCTCCATGGGCATAACAAGTTTTACACGCAGGGCAGAATAAAGATAATAGTTTGAGTTCCTCACTTGAAACTTTATAAATTTATATACTGTAACATCACAAATGGAAATCATTAATTATGTAGCTGTTGACTAAGGGATTACAGTGGTGCCCTGCAAGACGAATGCCTCGCAAGACGGAGAACTCGCTAGACGAAAGAGTTTTCCGTTTTGGAGGTGCTTCGCAAAACGAATTTCCTATGGGCTTGCTTCGCAAGACGAAAATGTCTTGCGAGTTCCTGTGGGTTTTTCCCCCTCCCCCCCTTTTCTAAGCCGCTAAGCAGCTTATCCGCTTATCTGCTAAGCCGATAAGCCGCTAAAAGCCGCTAATAGCGCTTATCCGCTAAGCCGTCAATGGGCTTGCTTCACAAGACGATAAAACCGCTAGACGAAGAAACTCGCAGAATGGATTCTTTTCGTCTTGCGAGGCACCACTGTATTATTATTATAACTGAAATGTAACTGCCATCAATTAAGTTTATGGAACGCAGTGATATAAGATCAGAAATGCACCCAAACCATCATGCAGGGAGCCACTTTAACTAAGATGTATTAACTGGAAGTTGATTGGTCCTTTGATAATTGTATCATTTGGGAATTAGTCGTTACTGTTGTAATTTGGCTATTATTGGGGGTATATTGGAAAACTAATAAAACATTTATTAAAAAAACAAATTTGATTGACACACCTGAGTTTACTCTAGTTGAGCAGTTGTGTCTCTTCTCCACTTGATGAGTCATGTGATCTTCACCAGGTGAGGGACCACGGTCTCCACCCAGACCCGATGAGCCCCATGGTCACCTGGTCACTCGTGAGCTGGGATGGTTCCCTTGCTTGCCTCAGTCTCCTGGGGTGCCTTTTCTGCTGCTCCTAATGCCCCAGAGCCCCCCGGGTCTGTGGAGATGGGCCACCTCCAGTTCTGGCGTTGTGCTGTGAGCCGCCAGGTGGTCTTCAGATGAAGGGTGACATACAAATTTAATAAGTAGTAGAACAATAATAATAGCAGAACAGCAGTTTGCACGACCCACTAAGGAGGGTAATAACACCATAAAATTCCAAACAACAACACCTGATTGTGCATTTATTCAAAAATCCAATTACAACCATCTCGTTTAATTAACTAAGCCACATGGAACATGGTTTGAAAACTGGACTGTGATGTTCTAGTTTGTGGCTTATCCAGCAGCCACAATTTCCAGTACGCCCCCCCCCTTTCCTTCGTTAAAAAAGGAAAAGGCATCTTGAGACACAGGTGCCATGACTCTCACAGGTAGCAGCAGCAGCCCTGAACCTGCCCTCTTCTCTCTCTCTTGCCCATCTTGGAGCGGCCAGAAGCACCAACCGCCTCCTTTGACTTCATAGCAGCCTCTTAAATATTTCAAGACTGCTCTTATCCACTTTTTATTGGCTTGGTTCTCAGCAGCAGCTGACACCAGGAGCAAGACATGACAGCCTCTTCAGCCTTTATCCCTTCTGTGAAGCATCATATTTTTAAGATCTTCTTTTTCTCTTTCTCAGATACTGATGGAATGCCTGAATCTGGGGTGTTCTTCTCCTGCTTCATCCCAGTGCCCAGTAAACTCCTGTTGGACTTCATCTCTTTTTCTCCATTGCAGGGGGCTGGACTAAATGCCCCCTGGAGTCCCTAATTACTCAACAATTCTATTCTCTCTCCCCCCTCTCTCACACACTGCAGTGTCAGATTTACATATAAGCTAAACAAGCTCTAGCTTAGGGCCCCACTCTCTTGGGGGCCCCAAAAAATTTAAAGGAAAAACAACCTGGATGTACATTTCCAAAATATAAGATAAAAAACAAATACAATAAAACCTACATCCAGCAACAGTGTTTTGTTTTGTATAGGCTCCTACGACGTAAGTAATGGGCCCCGCCTGCTCCCTCAAATATCCCTGGTTTGCTCCTTTCTATATATAGGGCGCCTACATTCTGCATGGACTGGTTGCAGGGCAACATGGGCAAATGGCTTGAGATAACTATCAGGTCCATCAATGACCATCTAGCATATATTCAACACAAAAAACCAGCAGCAATTTGTTGTTGACAAAGGACAGCTGGACATAGAAAAGACCCCATGACCTTCAGGAGCTGAGGGCCTCATCAAACCTAAATCTGGCCCTACACACACAGAGAGAGAGAACAACAACAACAATTCTACCCCGCCCATCTGGCTGGGTTTCCCTAGCCACTCTGGGTGGCTTCCAACAAAATATTAAAATACAGTAGTCCATCAAACATTAAAAGCTTCTCTAAACAGGTCTGCCTTCAGATGTCTTCTAAAAGTCTGGTACTAGTTGTTCCCTTTGACATCTGGTGGGAGGGCGTTCCACAGGGTGGGTGCCACTACCATTAAGGTGTCCCTGACTCAGATATCTCCATGAAATCATAACTTCAGTGGGACAGGCCTGAGAACTTTTACTCCCAGCTCTTGGGATCCCACTGTCCTGGTGCCAAGAAAGTCTACCCGGAATCCTAGGGAGATTTGGCCCCTGCTAGAATAGGATGCTATGCTAGAAGGGCTGTTGGCCTGACCTTCTTATGTTCCTCTGGAAGCGAAATGGACATTGTGCCATGATAGGCATCCATTTAACGTCCTCTCAAGCAGAAGGGCGGGGAAGGGCTTGCCTGATCGGCTTCTACACACTGCTGTTAAAGGTGCAGGAGTTCTTCTTTTAGGAAAAGGTGGCAACCCCAAGCAGGCCTCACTGACTTGAAGGAGAGAGCAGCTTTCCCTTGTGGGAATGTTCAGGGATGCAGGAGAGGATATATTGTTTGATTATATCCTTTCCCAACTTGGGTTAACAAGTTCCACAATTTAGCAGAGTAACATTCCTCCTTTTAAACTTGCAGCGGATGCATTTGCTCAGGCTTGCTAAAGCCTCTAAAATAACTGTTCTAGTATTTCCCCCTTATTCCCTCATAAAAGATAAGACACGACACGGTCTTCTATAAAAGTATAAAAAGAGTTTACTCACTCACATTCTGTTCACAATCGGATCCCAGAAGGCAGGCTTAGCTTAGAAAAGTAACATACACCTGGAACTTATCTCATAAGGAGACAGTCCCTCTGGAGGCCAAGAGAACATCTTTGGCTAAGCAGATGTTACTTCTTCGACGCATGTAGTCAAAAAAGAGAGAGATGGCTGCCCTGCCCTGTGCTTTTGTCATTACCTGCACAGGTGATTACCACGCCCACCTCTAGTCACATGCAGAGGAAGTCTGTCCCAGCCCAGAAGGAAACAGGAAGTTGACCTGCTGGCTGGACAAACATTCCTCCCCATGTGTAAACATGTTCACTCTAGGAATGTTGTACTTGACTGCTCTTGTGTTTCACATCCCACATCCCTGGCCTCTGCTGTGACACTTGACCGTCTGAAGACTGAATAACACTGACTATTTATTTAATATTTTTACCCTTCCTTTCCTCCAAGGAGCACACGGTGGAATACCTGTTCTCCTCCCCATCTTATCCCCCTAACAGCCTTGTGAGGTAGACTGAGAGTGAGCGACTAGCCCAAGGTCATCCAGGGAGATTCACAAGCGAATGGGGACTTGAACCCTGGTCTCCCAGATCCTAGTCTTATGCTCTAGCCACTACAGCACTACTGCCTCTGTCCAACATAAAGGTCCACCCTCCAACCTCTTGCTGCTGCTCCCCATCCACCAGCTTTTGCCGCCTGAAGCAGCAGCCTCCTTCTGCCTGATGGCAGAGCCAACCCTGCCTGCTGTGGAGTTGTGGCTCTGAAAAGGGCCACCTGCCCGCTCTGCCCAATCTTGTGTTGTTTTCTGAACTGCACCCATAGATACAACTCTTCCATCGTAGGCTCACTCGCTGCCAGGAGAGGTCAGAAGGACAGGGGCACCTGGCAGCCGCTGAGAACACCTGTTCCTGCGTTATGCCAAGCGCTAGGATCTCCCTGGCACTGCTCTGCCTTTGTCTCTGCCTTTGTCTCTGCCTGACGAAATTGGAGCTGATGGAACTAAAAGCACCCCTGCCTGAATGGAAGGTGTATGTACAGTTACAGATAGGAGATTTCATACAAAACTGGACAATAATGGGGACCCCCCCCTGGTGATTTGAAAAGGTCAGAAGCTTACAGGGATTGAGGGGTGTTGAAGAATGGGTGGCTCAGGCCCTTCCTGCCAGATGGGGGTTATAATAATAGAATTGCAAAGTTGGAAGAGACCCCGAGGGTCATCTAGTCCAACCTCCTGCAATGCAGGAAGATAATTGTCTGTTGTTGTTGAGTCGTTTAGTCATGTCCAACTCTTCGTGACCCCCTGGACCAGAGCACACCAGGCCCTCCTGTCTTCTACTGCCTCCCGCAGTTTGGTCAAACTCATGCTGCTAGCTTCGAGAACACTGTCCCACCATCTCGTCCTCCGTCGTCCCCTTCTCCTTGTGCCCTCCATCTTTCCCAACATCAGGGTCTTTTCCAGAGAGTCTTCTCTTCTCAGGAGGTGGCCAAAGTCTTGGAGCCTCAGCTTCACGATCTGTCCTTCCAGTGAGCACTCAGGGCTGATTTCCTTCAGAATAGGTTTGTTCTTCTTGCAGTCCATGGGACTCTCAAGAGTCTCCTCCAGCACCAGAATTGCAGGAAGATAATAGGGTTATTGGTTTTTTTTATTAAAAAAGTCATGGGATGTAGTTGGAATAGCACCAGGGAGCAGAGGCCACAGTCTGACTGTGGTGGCTATTTGGCCGTCTTTGGCCACTCACATTCTGTCTGTCTGTCTGACTGTCTGTCTGTCTGTCTGTCTGTCTCTCTCTCTCTCTCTGACCAACCTCATGAAGGAGTGAGGGGGAACTACGGATGCTGTCTTGAGCTCTGGTAGAAGCTGAAAAAATGTGCTGCTGCTGCTGTCTTGGGGCCTTGGGGAATTAAAAGCAAACAAACCAACCAACCCAGTAAACTTGGTAATTTTCCTGCAATGAATTATATTCTGCTGCTGGCACACACAAGTCAAAGAGGTGAAAAAGTTTGTCCATCGTTTTATCTGGAGAGGATGCTCTGGCCAGATGTTTGGAAGGGTTCTCAATGGATGGGTCGGAGTGCACCACCTGACATTTCAACGTGCCTTGAGCTCATCTCTCCCTCCCTCCAAGCAGCTTAGAGCAACTTTGCCCTGGGAGGTGATCAGCAAGCTCAGCTCTCATGGGTTTTGCAAGGAATGCCCAACGCTTCTCCGGCAGCCTTCCAAAGTATGCAGAATGGACGGGATCCAGCTGCAATTACAGCAGATGCACAGCGTTCCATTGAGTTTAATGGAGGCTGGCTGATGCCTTGACTTTTAAGCCAGTTGCATAATGCATTGCACAGGTATTTGCAGCAAGCATCAACAAGGGTGTGGCAAGCAAGCGTGCCTTCCTGTCGTAGTTTCGGAGATGGAAGCCTCGTATCTCTTCCCTCCCTGCTGCTTTCATGTGCTTTTAATGTGTGGCTCCCTGGAATTGATTCTTGATGCACCTTGTCCATTGCTCTTCCTGCAAAAGTGGCCCTCTTCTTCCAATCCATTAAGAGAACATCTTAGCAATAGAACAAAACTGGCTTTGGTTTCTCTCTGCCTTGAGCTTTCTCAAGAAAAAAGACGGGACAAGCCTCTCACAGAGACTGCTAGATATTTTCTAAAGGTTGTGTTCTCAAAGTTGTTTCTAAGGAAAACTGGAGCCATCTTGCATTTCTGTTCCGCCAGGCAGGGAGCTGGAATGATGGTTTGAAGAGCTTTTTCTCCCAACAGAATGTTAAAAATGCGACAAAACATCAAACATTAAAAACTTCCTGATACGGGGCTGCTTTCAGATGTTTTCTAAAAGTCAGGTAGTTGTTTCTTTCCTTGACATCTGATGGGAGGGCGTTCCAAAGGGCGGGCGCCACCACTGAGAAGGCCCTCTGCCTGGTTCCCTGTAACCTCACTTCTCGCAGGGAGGGAACCGCCAGAAGGCCCTTGGAGCTGGACCTCAGTGTCCGGGCAGAACGATGGGGGTGGAGATGCTCCTTCAGGTCTACTGGGCTGAGGCCGTTTAAGGTTTTCAAGGTCAGCACCAACACTTTGAATTGTGCTTGGAAATACAATAACCATTAAAAGAAACCCCAAAGGCTGCAACCATTCCTCATAGGGCAATCATAGAATTGGAGGGACCCGGATTTGGGTGATCCTTTCCGTCATCTCCATTGCTCTTTCCCCTACCTCCCCAAATCTTTTTGTGTGTTGTCTTTGGGTTAGATTTGGCTCCCATTGATTGGCATTCCCTCTTTTCGACAGCATTATTTGATTCATTGTGCTGTTGGATCAATTACTGCTTTTACGACATCCATTACGTGCTGGCTGCATCCTCCTTCTGGCTTGGCTCTATAGAGAACATGCTGGCTTCTTCTGCCTTTGCTGACTTCCCTCACCATAGAAGCATAGAGGGACCCCAAGGGTCATCTAGTCCAACCCCTGGCAACTACAGCTAACCCCTTCCCTGTGATAGTTTTCAATGGGTGTGAAAATGTGGAACCGTTTTTGCGCCATCCTATTTGAAAAGCTGGGTGAACTTTGAATTTCGAAAGGTTATTTCTTCTCACCCCAAAATCTTACTCCAGTTTAGGTGAATTCTCACCAACTGTGCCTCCTTAATGTATTTTTTTTTAATTAGTATTTTTAAAAAATAGTATTTTAAAAAAATTAATTTTTCTAAATTGCATTTACAAATATTCATTTAAACAACCTTAAGTCAATGACTTCCCTTCTTCTCCTTCCATCATTCATTTTACATAAAATGTTTACGGAATATATAGGTGAAAGTTGTGTTTATTTAAAAACGCTGGTAGTATTAAGATATATATTCAACAGGGTAAATAAGTTTTGATGGATGTAACAATGGATTACTGAATGGTTTAATTCATGTAAAATATGCAGGGATGTACAGAAAGTTAAGAAATTCTAATGAATCACTTGATTGTAAAAAACAAAACAAAAAGCTACCTCAAAGTGGTATGCAAAAGATAAAAGATATTATACTTTAAAAACATATAAAAGTTAGAATACTAAAACAGATGAAATTTATTTCAACTTTCTAAGCATCTGGGTTGTTGTTGTTGTTTAGTCATCTCAAGAGTCTCCTCCAGCACCATAATTCAAAAGCATCAATTATTCGGCAATCAGCCTTCTTTATGGTCCAGCTCTCACTTCCATGCATCCATAGCCTCTGGGTAGGCTTGTCTAAAGAGGATATTTTAATGGCTTGACTTTTTGCTTGGGAGGGT
The DNA here is from genome assembly GCF_964106915.1 of Podarcis gaigeae. NCBI lineage: Eukaryota > Metazoa > Chordata > Lepidosauria > Squamata > Lacertidae > Podarcis > Podarcis gaigeae. The sequence goes on along the minus strand of NC_139681.1, from coordinate 100,509,368 downwards.
GATGGAGACATCTGCAAATATCAGCTGGCTTTCAGAGGAAAACTCCTCTGTTAACATTTCTATTTGCTTGTTTGTTTAAAGTGGGGGCAGGTAAGAGACCCATGTAAGAGACCCAGGCCCCTGAGTCTAACGATGCCCCTGTCTATTCACCGCATGGCTCTCTGGAGGCCCCTTCAAGTGCTGGTTCATTGCAGGTGTCCTCTGCAACACGTTCTTTACACAATAAAAGTGCATTTGTGTGGGAATTTTCAGGGTGGCAGGAGAGGATATATTGTTTATTAATATCCTTCCTAACATGCATTGGCAAGTTCCTTTACTTAGCAGAGTGCATTCCCCTTTTCACAGCGCAGCAGATAGCTTGTTGCAGGCTTGTGTTAGCCACTCACTATCATACAATTCAGTATTGAATTGTACGTTCCTGCTAAGTCCCCTTTTAATCCCTCTTAAAAAGAATAAAGACGCCACAATCTTATTCAAAGTCAATAAAAGAAGTTTACTTACATCAGTTCACAGTTGGATCCCTGAAGGCAGACTTAGTTACAAATATGTATATTTGGAACTACCCCATATGGGGGAATAATCCCAGTGACTGCAGGCTAGCAATCCTGCAGTTCACACGACGAAAGGAAGATGGAGAAGAGTTGAAAAGAAGGAAGTGTGCTGCGTGCCTTGCCCTTTTGTTACCTGGACAGGTAAGGTCACATCCACCTTCTATCACATGCAAAAGGAAGGATGCTCCAGCCAGGAGGAACGGGAAGTTTCAGCTGGCTGGACCAAATCTTTCCTCGCATGTCTTCTCAAGGAAAACAAGGATTGTTGTACTTGACTGCTACTTATGTATCACATCCCACAATTAGTCTAGGCAGATTGATTCTGATTTATTAGTTTTTCTGTGGCACTACCACATCATTGCTCTCTGGAGGAAGTAATTGCAGTAGGAAAAGCTACAGGATTTCAGCAGGAAGCTACGGGATGCGTGTGGGGATGTTCAGGGAGGCCGGAGAGGATATATTGTTCATTAATATCTTTCCTAACTTGTGCTAGCAAGTTCCTTTACTTAGCAGAATTTTACATCCTCCTTTTAAACGCACAGCAGATAGCTGGTTGCAGGCTCTCACTATTAGGTTCCTGGTAAGTTCCCTTATATCCCTCGTAAAAGAATAAACACACCACAATCTTGTTTAAAGTATATTAAAGACGTTTACTCACATAATCAGTTCACAGTTGGATCCCTGAAGGCAGACTTAGTTACAAAGTATATATATGAGGATCCATCCCATATGGAGATAATCCCAGTGTCCTCTGTTGGCTGGAATCCAACAGAGCATTTCTAGCTAAAAAGCTGCTGGTCCAACGGTGGAGGAAGTCAAAGAGAGAGAGGGTGCTGCATGCCTTGTGCTATTGTTACCTGGACAGGTATGGTCACGCCCATCTCTAGTCACATGCTAAAGGAAGTATGTCCCAGTCAGGAGGCAACTGGAAGTTTTCAACTGACTTGGACCAAACATTCCCCCACATGTCCACTCTAGGAAAACAAGGAATGTTGTACTTGACTGCTACTTATGTATCACATCCCACAATGTGCACTGTTGGAAAATGGACCAGACTGTCCACCCTGAAACTTCTGCAAGAACAAATGGTATTGGAAGCTGGATTGCATATTGTTGTTGTTGTTTAGTCATTTAGTTGTGTCCGACTCTTCGTGACCCCCTGGACCAGAGCATGCCAGGCACTCCTGTCTTCCACTGCCTCCCGCAGTTTAGTCAAACTCATGCTGGTAGCTTCGAGAACACTGTCCAGCCATCTCGTTCTCTGTTGTCCCCTTCTCCTTGTGCCCTCCATCTTTCCCAACATCAGGGTGGGTCTTTTCCAGGGAGTCTTCTCTTCTCATGAGGTGGCCAAAGTCTTGGAGCCCCAGCTTCACGATCTGTCCTTCCAGTGAGCACTCAGGGCTGATTTCCTTAAGAAAGGAGAGGTCTGATCGTCTTGCAGTCCATGGGACTCTCAAGAGTCTCCTCCATCTGCCCCAACAACATCCTGAGCCCAAATCCTCATGAAGCCACAAATCAAAAGATGTTTGGAGTGGCCCTGGCTCCATGGACCTTGGAATGAGATTGTCTCCCTTCCTGTCTTGGTTCTATCTATGGCTTTGAGGCTGTGCTGAGGAGAAGAGGCCCCTTGTGTGTTCCCTCATGAGCCAGCTGTGATTTCTGCCTTGCAGGGGGTTGGGCTGGATGACCCTCAGGGGTCCCCTCAAACGCTACAGTTCTGTGATTCTACGACAGGTTTGGGAACTGTGCCCAAGTTACCAATCTCGCTTTCGTCAAGGCAGGTTTGGGGAGGGCTTTTTTTAAGAAGGGAGGAGGGGGAAGAGCATGGGAATGTGATCTCATCCAGCACCGTGTTCAATCAATGCCAGATCTAAAAGGGGAGAAAATCGGAAGCATCGAGTCACAGCGTGGTGTCATTTGACACTGACGAGTGCCGCTGAAGGTGACCCTGCGCTTCCAAGTGCCAGGAGACTCTCTGGATCACGGCAGAGCGACACACACACCGCCCGACATAAATATGTATAATTGCAAATGTTTTATGACTATTATGGCAGGCTGAGTGGCCTGTTCTATCTTTCCTCAACCTGGTCACTCGCGGAGGTTTTGGACTACAATTCCCATCAGCTCCCAGGGTGCTGGGGCTGGCAGGAGCTGTGCGCCAAAACTGGTGCTGTGCCAAATCGTTGGCCTGCCTTCCCTGCTCCACAAAACGTTCTCCACCATTAATGGAGAAAATAAATATCAAAGGGGAGAGAGAACTTTGGTGAAGTTCTCACGGGTGTGGCGCAGGGTCTTTGTTGTACTTGCCTTCCTTTTTAGGTGTTTAAATCATAGAATCATAGAATTGTAAGGTTGGAAGGTGTGGAGTGTAATTCAGTGGGAGCAGTCAAATACAACATTCCTTGTTTTCCTAGAGTGGACATGCAAGGGTATTTTTGCTCTAGCCAGTCAAAAGTTCCTGTTTCCACCTGGGCTGGAGCATCCTTCCTTTGCATGTGACTAAAGGTGGGCTTGACCAAACCTGTCCAGGTAACAAAAGGACGAGTCATGCAGCACACTTCTCTCTTTTTGACTTCCTTCTTCGTTTGACCAGCTTCTGGCTAGGACTGCTCTGCTCTCAGCTAGCAGAAGCACTGGAATTATTCCCCCATATGGGGTAGAGCCACATGTACATATTCGTAACTAAGTCTTTCTTCAGGAATCCAACTGTGAACTGATGTAAGTAAACTTCTTTTATTGATTTTGAATAAGATTGTGGCCTCTTTATTCTTTTAAGAGGGATTCAAGGGAACTTACCAGGAACGTACAACTCAATCTGAGACAGACTGAATTGTATAATAGTGAGAGGCTCACACAAGCCTGCAACCAGGCTGTGCATGTAAAAGGGGAACGGACCTCTGCTAAGTAAAGGAACTTGCTAGCGCAAGCTAGGAAGGATATTAATAAACAATATATCCTCTCCTGCCACCCTGAACATTCCCACAGAAGTGACCCCTCAAGGGTCTAGTCCTGCTGCAATTTGGGAATCACAGTGAAGGAATCCCTGACAGGTGGCTGTCTGATCTCTGTGTAAAAACCACCCATGAAGAAGAGAGTCCACAACTTTCTGTTCCTAGATACAAGAAGCTGGCATAAAGCAAGGTGTGTGTGTGTGGGGGGGGGGGTTGTGAGTGTCCCCTCCTTCATTCTGCAGCTCATCCCCTAACTGGTCTGCACTCTGAATCCCAGTTAAAGCCCAAGGGAAGACGTCAGAAGAGAGCCAGTGTGGTGTAGTGGTTAAGAGCTGTAGACTCTTGAAAAGATTGGAGACAATTGGAAGTTGCAGAGCTTGGAAAAACTAAAAAACAAGGTGCGAGATTGGCTGCACTATGCACAAATTCAAGAGGTCTTTAAAGTAGACAAGAAGGTTGGATTCCAGGTGGAAAAATCGAAACTAGAGACAGAACTGTTAGAACCAAAAAGTAAACTACTTTCGAGAATGTATAACCTGCTGCTTAAATGGAATACTCAGGATGAGACAGTCAAATCCGCCATGATAAAGTGGGCGCAGGATTTGGGGCATAACATTATGTTTGAAGACTGGGAAAGGTTATGGAACACCGGAATGAAATTTACGGCATGTAGTGCCTTGAAGGAAAACATTATGAAAATGATATACCGGTGGTACATGACCCCAGTCAAGCTTGCTAAGATATATCACCTGTCTGATAATAAATGCTGGAAATGTAAAGAGGCGGAAGGGACATTCTTTCACCTCTGGTGGACCTGCCCGAAAGTGAAGGCCTTTTGGGAAATGATCCATAATGAACTAAAAAAGGTACTTAGATTTACCCTACCTAAGAAACCAGAGGCCTTCCTCCTGGGCATGGTGGACCAGAGAGTGCTTAAGAAGGACAGAACCTTTTTTATGTACGCTACTACAGCAGCAAGGATCCTGATTGCAAAACATTGGAAGACAAAAGATTTACCCACACTGGAGGAATGGCACACGCAGTTGATGGACTACATGGAACTGGCCGAAATGACTGGCAGAATCCGAGACTTGGGAAAAGAAACAATTGAGGAGGACTGGAAAAAATTTAAAGACTATTTGGAAAAACATTATAAGTTGTATGAATGTTAAAAAACGCACCTTTTAGGAAATTCTAGCTTCAGTAATGTTAAATTAAAGAAATGGAAATTAAGGTACAAGAAGTCAGAGATAGAATAATGAAACAACTTTATTGTGTTAAAATGAAAACGTACATGATTTGGGTCATAATATATTTGAAATTGGGTAACATGATAAAATGGAAGATACAATAAGTATTGAAACAAGTTAACAAATTGCAGATGTTATGTATCACAGAGAATGCAGGGTTGGGAGGACGCGGGGAAGTCCAGTAGATTTGGAAAAAAGAACAAGAAAATTTGTAACTTTCTTTTTCTACTTTTATAATATGCTCTTTATTCTTTTTTCTGTATTTCATAAAACTAATAAAAAATATTATAAAAAAATAAAAAAGAGCTGTAGTCTCGTAATCTGGGGAACCGGGTTCGCGTCTCCGCTCCTCCACATGCAGCTGCTGGGTGACCTTGGGCCAGTCACACTTCTCTGAAGTCTCTCAGCCCCACTCACCTCACAGAGTGTTTGTTGTGGGGGAGGAAGGGAAAGGAGAATGTTAGCCGCTTTGAGACTCCTTAAAGGGAGTGAAAGGCGGGGTATCAAATCCAAACTCCTCCTCCTCCGCCTTCAGCTGCTGGGCTTATTCCGATAAGGAAGGGATAGGAATGAAGCTGAATGCTCAGAGATCCAGGGCAGAAGAAAGGAAGCACCTCCTCATGATAAACACAGTGTGGTGTAGTGGTTAGAGCATCAGACCAGGACCCGGGAGAGACCAGAGTTCAAATCCCCACTCAGCCATGAAGCTCACTGGGTGATTTTTAGGGTCAATCACTGCCTTCTCTCAGCCTAACCTACCTCACAGGGTTGTTGTGTGGAGGAGAACTATGCAGACCACCCAGAGCTCTTGGAGGAAAGGTGGGATACAAATGTAATAACTGATGATGATGATGAAGAAGAATTCACTCCCACAAGAGGCAGTGATGGGCACCAATTTGGAGGGCTTCAGAAATGGATTGTTTAAGACAATAAGAAGCGTCTGCAGAATCAGGCCAGTGGCCCATTTATTCCACGATCCTGTTCTCACAGTGGCCAACCAGATGCCCATTGTGGGAAGACCGCAAGCAGGCTCCCAGACAAGATCAACACTCTCCCCTCCTGTGACTTCCACCCTCAGGTGGCACAGTGGGTTGGCGCACCAGGCCGTTAACCAGAAGGTTAGTGGTTTGAGCACCCCCAGGGATGGCTGGGGGCAGGATCCCTGCACTTTAGGGGGTTGGACTAGATGACACTGGGGGTCTCTACCATTCTATGATTCTATGGAATTCGTGGAGGTAAAAGCAGTCAGTGGCTCCCAGCCAGGATGGCTCTGCCCTGCCTCCTCTGTCAGGATAACAACAACAACAACAACAACAACAACAACAACAACAACAACAACAACAATTATATGAGCTGCTGGAAACCACAGGAAAGGCAAGTAATTTTGTGCTGCTCTCCTATATATGGGTCTCCTATACTTTCCATTGTGCAGAAGTTCGGTGCCTGAAATGTATAATTTCCATGCTTTGGGTTGAATTTGTAATGAAGTCTTAATAATTCTCTTCCTACTAAAGGTTTTTTTGACCCTAGACCATGAATCAGTGTCCAGCTGTGAATCCCATGGCCATTTCACACATTTTTCTCAGCAGAGAGAAGCAGCCAATCCCAGCACCTCAATGTGTGTGATGCTCATGTTTGTGTCATCACAATTTACATTTTTCTAAGGCTGCAGTTTGAAACAGGGTAAAGCAGCTCTCTGTGGGCTACGCAGCATCACAGGCCATGATCCTAGTCCTGTCGGTAGACGAAGAACTTTGCTTGGTAAAATCATTGAGCTAAACAGTGCAATAAGCTCAGTGCGAAATCTCTCTCTTTCCTGACACTTGTGAGATTTAACAAAAGCTGCTCAGATGCACATTTCAAGTCTTGGAAAGGGCTCGGTTGCAAATGCAAGCTTACTTCACAATTGGAATAAGAGGTGTTAGGAATTGCAGCAATAACTGTGGAATGAAGTCCTGTATTGATACAGTTTAATTGGATTGAGGCTGCTATTCCAGAGGAAAGGAAATCTTTAATAAAGAATCTACTAATCTCATCGGAAAACCTGGGGTCACTTCAGAGGAAGAATCCAGACTTTCCAACTTCATGGGAATGGTTACGGAAGCATTTGGCTCTTGCAGAAACTTTATTCAGAAAAGAAATGGTGGTGGAGGACATGTTTTGCAAATGACTGGAGAGAAAATCGTGGTAGTATTATAGGAGCTTACAGCAGCAACTTACTGGTATAAGAATAATTGGTGAATTTTTGTGAAGAAGAAGAAGAAGAAGAAGAAGAAGAAGAAGAAGAAGAAGAAGAAGAGGAGGAGGAGGAGGAATAATTTAGGAAAGAGAGAACTATATGAAAACAGCCTGCTGGCTCAGGCCAAAGGCATATCTAGTCCAGGATCGTGTCCTCAGAGTGGAGAGCCAGATGTTCTTGTGCAAGCAGGATTCAAGCACAAAAGCAACTCTCCTCTCCTGCTGTTTCCAGCAACTGGAATTCACAAGCATTTATGCCTCCAGCCGTTATGGCTACTAGCCATCAATAGCTTTCTCCTTTGCAGGCTATTTTTCTATTGTTCTTACAAACATGGCCTGTGCAAGTGATTCTCCAAGAAATCAGGTGCAGATGGAGGGGTTGAAGAGACCACTAAACCAACATCGCTGTAGGAGTGATTTATTTATTTATTTGGGACATTTGTACCCCATTCTTCAGCCAAAAGGGCTTCCAGAGTGGCCAATAATCAATTCCTAGGAACATAGAATTGCAGAGTTGGAAGGGACCCTGAGGGTCATCCAGTCCAACCCCCTGGAACACAGGAATCTTTCTCCCTATGCGCGTCTCGAACCCATGATCCTGAGTTTAAGAGTCTCTTTTTTATTAATAGATCTTTATTAATTTAAAATAAATACATTTATGAAAAACAGACATACATAGAAGTGAACAAATATACAATCAAACAAACAAATAACAGAAAAATCAAACAAACCACACTATAAGATATAAGAAGATTAATATAATTATCATCATATATATGATATATATGATATATGATGAGATTAAGAGTCTCATGCAGTGCTGACTGAGCTATCCCAGCAATTAAAACAAGAGAGACCCTACCCACGGGCTTACAATTGAAAACACCCACCCACCCAAGGGAAAAGGGACGGGAAAGGAGGAGGAGCTATACCTGCACAGGTGCCACCATGGCAGTTCATTTTCACTGTGCAGGATCTTGAAAAGTTGCTGGACAGGAGTCTTCAGGCAGGATGCTGGAGGCAGAGCAGGAGAGCCGTGGTACAAGGGGCCATGAGACGTCCCCTTTGCGCTAAGGCCACACTGTAGCCACAGAACATGAGACTTAGTGGTGGAACAGAGGAGCTTTTACCCCATTCTCAGAACCCCAGAACACATGGACATCCGATGAAGGTGAATGTTGGAAGATTCTGGACAGATAAAAGGATTTAAGTCCTTCTTCACACAGTGCATACGTAATCTAGGGAACTCTCTCCCACAGGAGGCAGCGACAGCCACCAAATTGAGATGGCTTTAAAAGAGGACTGGACCAATTCCTGGAGGAGGGAAGGGCTATTGGTGGCTGCTAGCCACAATGACTGTGCTCTGTCTCCCCTGTTACAGGCAATAATTCTTCTGAATCCCAGTTGCTGGAAATCACAGGAGGGGAGAGGGCTCTTGTGTTCAAATCCTGCTTGCGGGCTTCCCATAGTCAACAGTCAAACGGCCTCGGTCCTGTATACCTGAAGGAGCATCTCCACTCCCATCGCTCAGCCCCGACACTGAGGTCCAGCTCAAAGGGTCTTCTGGTGGTTCCCTCATTGCGAGAAGTGAGGTTACAAGGGAACCAGAGAGAGGGCCCTCTCGGTAGTGGCGCCCGCCCTGTGAAACGCCCTCTCATCAGATGTCAAGGAAATAAGCAGCTATCCTATCTTTAAAAGACATCTGAAGGCAGCCCTGTTTAGGGAGGTTTTTAATATTTAATGCTGTATTGTTTTTAACACTCGATTGGGAGCCGCCCAGAGTGGCTGGCGAAACTCAGCAAGATGGGCAGGGTATAAATAATAAATTATTATTATTATATATTATTAACTGCTTGGCCATTGTGAGAACAGGATGGGCCACTGGCCTGATTCAGCAGACTATCCTTATGCTCTTATGGCAGCTGTCCCCCAAAGCCCACTACCCAAACAGCCTCAACAAAGCATGAGTGGGCATGACTCTGCCATTTTTCTGCCAAGCACCAGGGGTTGGCATAGACCTGCCCTGATCCTTGGCTGCCCCCATATCACCATGAACAGAAATTCTCATGGATGCACAACAACATGGACATTGGGAGGCCATGGGCATGTGAGCACCCAGAGGCAATGCTCATTGGGGTTGTCACAATCAGGTTGTGTTACACCAGAGGCGGACTGACCCTTTGGTATGTGTGCCACTTGAATTCTTCCAGTGGCGATCAGACCGGCCTGCTCCCTGTTGAACTTCTGGTGCCCATGGGAGATCTTTAGTCTTCTATCAGGCATCTTAACAGAACTCTGGTTTCATTGTTTCAACTGACCATTATTATTTTTACCTCTTTCTGCATTTTATTTCTTGTGCACCAACTGCAGTTAAGTGGCATATAAATTCTTTAAATGATAATAATCAAAAACCAGATCCCCCCCCCCCAAGCCTAGACTGCTAATTTGGGTTAGAATGGTGGAGCCCCTCTTAAGTCTGGTTCCAGCCTCCTTGCATCTCTTTTGGAGTTTTGTCTTCTCCAGTTTAGCAATGAGGTCCCAGTATGCTGGGACGAGGCGGAGCTTGCAAATAGGTTCGGTTGGAAGCTTGGTTAGGTTCGATCGAGCTGTGGAAGTCCATGTCTGGCTTCCTGCGAGCGGCAGCTGTAAAAATGCAAAAAAAGGCCCTTGCCTCCTTCCTCCGGGCCTGGTTGTCCGAGACAGCCCGCCTTCTTTGGCCCCTTTCGCAGAGCAAGGCGAGCCTTGCACGAGGCGGCGAGGTCCGGCGGCGCTCGCCTGCCCTCTCCCCGCTCTCCCTTCTCTTCCGTCGCGATGCTGAGGCAGCGCCGAGCTTCGCCCCCAGGGGCTGAAGTCAAGAGCATCGCCATCCCGGGACCTGCGGACCAGAAAAAGTGTCGTATAAACGCTCCCGGCGCGCGAGGCCAAAAGCCTCGCAGCAGCAGCAGCAGGAGGAGGAGGAGTGGGTGGTGGTCTCCAACCGAAGCCCTCCTCCTCCTCCTCTTTCTCCGAACAGAAACTCATCCCGGGGCGCGGAGAACTCCGGAGTCCCCGGCCACTCCCCGTCCCGCTGGATTCCGCTCTCCAGTGCGCGCTTTCTCCTCGGCCGAGGCCTCCCTGGGACCAAAGCGCCGCGCCAAGCGCTTTTGGCGGCTCCGGGAGCGAGCGCGCGGCCGGAGCGAAGAGGAGGGGAAGGGAGGCGGCGGGGGGGGGGGGGGGCGCATGCGCCCTGCCGGCTCCCCGGCGCCTGTGCCGTGCGTACAACAGAGGCAGCCGAGTGGGCAGAGCCGGCAGTTGTACCTGCAGCACCAGCGCCGGCGGACAGCTCCTCTGCGCTCCGCCCGCCGCCTCCGCCGCCAGGTAACGCTCGCCTCCTGCGCCAGCCTCCATCCCTCCATCCATCCCTCCCTCCATCCCTCCATCCCGGGGTCCCTGCGGGTTGCGCAGCGGCGCGCGGCTCCCTCCCTGCGGGCGCTCACCCTTGCGGTGCTTGCTTGCTTGCTTGCAGCCTCCGGGTGTCGGGAAAGCCTTCGCCGAGGAGGAGCCGGAGGAGGAGCCGGAGCCGAGCAGGAAGAAGCGGAGAGGAAGCCCCGACGCGCCGCCGGAGATCCGGGCTGGAGGAGCTGCGGAAGCCGGAGGAGGAGGAGGAGGAGGACCAGCACCAGCCGAGCCCACCAGCCCTCCCCAAAGTTCCCGGCAACTTCGCGGCGCCCGGACAGCTCGGCCATGGAAGGTAAGGGCGGGCGGGCGGGCGCCCACGGTTTCTCCTCGCCCGAGCACCGCAGTGCGAGCGGAGGTCGAGGCTGGGCAGAGCCCATTGCAGCAGCAGCGGCGGCGGGCGAAGGAGGCTCCGCCGCCGGGCTCTGGGCTTGCGCCGCACGCCGGCCAGGGGGCGAGAACGGGGAAAGGCCTTCGCCCCGAGCGCCGAGGCTGGCTCCCGGAGGTGGATTTCCGGGGCGACTCCCTGGCTCTGAGCCGGGAAGCGATTTAATTAATTTTCTGAATGCAATTGTAAATTGTAGGGCGTGTGTCATGGGAGGGTTGCGGGGCGCCTCGTTTTGCTGGGAAGAGACTCGCCGTACAAGCCCCGTCCTTACCCCCACGCGACGATGCATCTGCTGCATGCAGGACCCAGTGGCGCCATATGGGGGGGGGGAGGGCAATGCTGAACCCCCACCCCACCTTCCAGAAAGGGGGAAGTCGTGCAATGTTGTTTTGGCTGCTTAAAGAGAGTCCCCTTGATCTAGCGCTCCCCCCCACCCGCCCTCCGCGCCTCCGTCAGTGCATTGCATTGCATCCTTGCTCATAAAATATTTCACACACACCCCGACCCACCCAGGTTTGGGGGCGCACCGTGGGGGGGGTCGTGTCTCCTGCATCCAAACAGGCGTATACAAATTGCATCCGATTCGATTTGCTTTGCTCGTTTGCATAAGTACGTGAACTCTCCAAATCTCTAAATATTAATTACTGATTGACGTTGCTGGTGGCCCATCCCGCCGGCCAATGGAAAAAAAGCGTGCAGGGAGACGCTGCTCTTATTTAACACCCCCCCCCAGTCTCATGCTCCCCCCCCCTTTATTACACAAGGTGGCTGGGAAGCTCTGCTACAGCAAGAACGAGGAGCTGGTGTACCCAGGGCTTTCTTTAAGACGGAGGCTGCCTTTGAAACCCCGGGCTCCGTTTTAATAACTGCCCTGTCAATCAAAGGCAGTTTGGGGATATCTGATTATAGGCGACTTCAATCCCACGGCGGGATCCCACCCTCTCGAGCGGCAAGGGGGATGTACCTGAGGTTCAGAACAGGCCCCGCAAAATGAGTGATTCCGTTATATATGAACAGCAGCACCAGGGAATCTCATGGACTCCAACACCTCGATGAAGGCTTGTTTTCAAAGCAGACTGCTCCCCCCTCCCCCCTCCCCTGTTGTGATGTAGGTGTGTTGCTGGTCTGCACGGTGGATGCCATAAAAATCGTGGGGTGGGGACATAATAACCCATTATATGCATAGTCATGCATCCAGAAGCAGATGGATGCCTCTCCGTGTTGCTGGCGGGCGGGCGGGCGGGCCAGCAAGAGGCAGCCTCGGGAAGGGAGGCGAGCAGCCTCTTCCCTCGCCTTGGCAGCCAAAACAGCGCTATTACCAGAGATTCTGCGATAGCGTGGCGCGATAGCCCTCGCCTTCTTGGATCTTGAGCGGCGAGAGGGAGAGGGAGGGAGCCATCTGGCCGCGGTTTCTGCCTGGCCATCCTAATTCGGTGCTCACGACTTGCAAGGATGCGCTTTATTGCTGTCGAAGTTCTTGGAGCCCTTGGCTTGGCGGAGAAGGCTGGGGGGGGGGGATCCTGGGCTTTGGCTACTCCAATATGTTTTTCGCCCGGGGGTGGCGGCGGGGTCGCCTTGCCAGGATCTTCAGTGCGAAACAGGCTCAATGAGGCCTTCGAGGAGGACGGAAGGGAAGGAGAATTCGGTGTGGCAGCAACTGCTGGTTCCTTCTTGGCGGTTCCAAAAGGGAAGGCGGGTCCCAGCGCTGGGCCCAAGAAGGGCACGTTCCTCTGCTGAGGGGGGCTCGATTCGTCTCTCCCTGTAGGGAACTGGCAAAGCACTCTTGACATGGGAGGAGGAATTGAAGGGTTAGGCGAGGGTTGGAGCAAAGGCTGGAGGTTGCAGGATCCAGAGCAATTATTTTCAGCCGGCAGGTTTCCCTACAAGCGACGGTCTGCTGTTTCAGGATTGACAACCACATTGAAACCCCCTCCCGCATAACATATTCCAATGACCCTCAAGGGCCAGCAACTTGGAATAATAACATGAAAAGCTGGTGAGATCCCCAGAAGGGCAGGGCACTCCTGCGATCTAGCTCACCTCTGCCCCAGACTAGCCCGAATTTTGGTGAATTTCCATTCTCGCTCTCTCAGATTTCACGCACAGAGACCAATCTGTGATTGGCCATGCACTTAAAAGGGGGTTTCATCTAATAACCTGCAAAGCGGTGTTTGTGAGGACTGAATTCCGCCTCCTCGGTTACAGCCTATCATCCCTGTATCATCATTCATTCTTCAGGGTGCAAGAACGGTGCTTCGTTAAGGAGAACCTCCCCCGTACATTTATTTATTAATTTCAAAACTTCAGTGCTCGCAGTTTCCACAGCGTTCCTTCCTCGGTAACACATTCCCCTGTGGGTGGTCGCCTCTCAGGCCTGCGCCGGCCTCACCTTTGGCCCTGTCGATCCTGCGCGGGCGGCCTGTGCGGCCCTTCGCGCCAAGGCAGGTGATGCCGGTGTTGCAGTTTGCCTTTCTCGCGCGGACTGTGCCATTTCAGGCCACAGGTGGGTGAGAGAGGGCCTTGCATGGAAAGCTCGGAGATCAGAACTGCCTAGTTTTCCATCGGAAGGGAAACCTTCCATTTTGAGCTTTCTATTCACTTTTTACATGCCTTGTCAATAATAGCAGCATTTCAATACATATCTTCCCCCTCTGTTCATGCAAGAATGGGAAAGTCCCAGGAGTACTAATGAGTCTGGATGTGCCTCTCTAACACACCAGGGACTTTAAGGATAAAGCTCTCAGGGCGAAGAGCCTGGTCCCCAGGCTAATGTACACTTTGCTTTTTAGAAAGGTATCTTTCCCTGGGAAATCTAGAAAGTGGCCCTGGAGGCGGTTGAAGGAGGAGATTTGTGACGTGACACCCTTGCTGCCCCTTCGGTTTTCTGAAGCTGGTTTTAAAGTTATGCTGCAAGCAGGTTTATAGCTTTTCCCTTCTCCCCAGAGGTCTGTAAGAGGTTGGGGTGGCACAGCAAAGATCCCTAACACAAGGAGACTCAGAACCCACCCCAAACTACAGTTCCCAGAATAAAAGGTAAAGGGACCCCTGACCATTAGGTCCAGTCGTGGCCGACTCTGGGGTTGCGGCGCTCATCTCACTTTACTGGCCGAGGGAGCCAGCGTACAGCTTCCGGGTCATGTGGCCAGCATGACTAAGCCGCTTCTGGTGAACCAGAGCAGTGCAAGGAAACGCCGTTTACCTTCCCGCCAGAGCGGTACCTATTTATCTACTTGCACTTTGACGTGCTTTTGAACTGCTAGGTTGGCAGGAGCAGGGACCAAGCAACGGGAGCTCACTTCGTCGCAGGGATTTGAACCACTGACCTTCTGATCGGCAAGCCTTGGCTCTGTGGTTTAACCCACAGTGCCACCCGCGTCCCTTGTTCCCAGAATACTTTGGGAGAAAACATGACCATCAAACTGAGCCAAAACCAGTATATCTTGGCAGCAATCATGGCCATGTGGACTAGCCACTTAATGCAAGGAGTAAGGCGTAGGAAGGCAGGGAGGAGAGATGGGATGTTGCAGCCTCCACTCTTGGGTCAAGATGGATTATTTCTCCAGTTCACTTTTAATTTGTTTTCCACCTTTTTAGGGAACTTTACAAGGCACAGAAACAACCAAATGTACAACAAAGATCACACATCCAATAACAATCCGTTGCAATGGAAATAAGTCAGAATTTTTAAAAAATGACTTTAAAATAAACAACTTATATAAAATGCAGTAGTGTTCAATGATCCATTTAGAATATAATATTACGCAATGAAATTAACTCTCAGAGCATCAGCAAATAATAATTAAGCAGAAACTCAATCTCAACTGTTACAATAAATCATTACCGATTAATCACATAATGCCTTCTTTATATTCTGGATGCATGTTCTATAGTATTATATTAATAATATTTTTGCAGCTTTGCAATTGTCATGGCCTCTGGCTAGTACGATAAACTTCCAGAACTGAATACTAGACTATAATCAATAAAAACAACAGCAAAGTCGCAATACACAAAAGACCATGTCAAAAGCATGTGTCGGCTGTGCTGCACTTTCCGCCTCTCTCTCTCTCTCTCTCTCTCTCTCTCTCTCTCTCTCTCTCTCTCCCTTGGTGGACTCCAGCAAAATCTCTGAAGCCTTGGCATCGCTCTGTCTTTTCTGCTCACTCGTCACTCTTAACAGCAGCTTTTTTTGCTGGGATGGAGCAGAATGCAGCTCCAGCCCACTCATCAGCTTTGCCAAGGCTAACAGTAGTTAACACTGGAGATTAGGGATGCCTTGGCCTTTGGCCACGGCCTTTGGCTGCAATGAAAAAAGGACTGGCCCAAGGAAGGAAGGAGGGCTGCATGGAGCCAGAAAGACAAATTTCCAGCCCGATCCCAGTGGCTGATCTTGCAGTCATGGATCATGCGCTCCGAAGAAGGGCGAGAGGACTTCAGAGGGCTCATTGCTGTTGCTGCTTTAGGAGCCCTGCATGGCAGGAGATCACACTAGTCCACGGTCCGTGTATCTGAGGCATAGCCAAGTCCCCCAGGTGCAACCCTGTGCAATGATCCCTCACATCCCTGCAAAGCTGTGAGCAACCGTCCCACTCGCTGGAAAGGACAAAGGGAGAGTGTGATCTTGTGCTCAAATCCTTCTTGTGGCTTTCCCAGAGGCCTCTGGCTGGCCTGGCCTCAAAAAAGAGATTGCCCAGTTGGGAAAGGTTCAGAATAGGGCCACCCAAATGAATGAGGGGCTGGAGCGGCTGCCCTGTGAGGAACAGTTGCAGCCTTTAGGGCTTTTTAGCTTAGAGGAAAGGCGAGGGAAGTTTGTAAGACTATGCACAGAGAAAGAGGGTGGGGGAAAGCTTTTCTCCCTCATAACGCTAGAACTCGTGCACATCTGATGACGCTGAATGTTGGAGGATTCAAGACAGAGAGAAGAAAGTCCTTCTTCATGTAGTGCAGAGATCGAATGATGGAATGTGCTCCTGGGGGGGGGGGGGCAGGAATGGCCACCAACCTGGATGGCTTAAAAGAGGATGGGACAAATTCATGGAGAAGGAGAGAGCGATTGGTGGCTCCTAGTCAGAATGGCTCTGCTCTGCCTCCACAGCTGGAGTTACAGATAGGTAGCCGTGTTGGTCTGCCATAGTCAAAACAAAAAAATTTCTTTCCAGTAGCACCTTAAAGACCAACTAAGTTAGTTCTTGGTATGAGCTTTCGTGTGCATGCAATAAAAACAACGGTGTATCTGAAGAAGTGTGCATGCACACGAAAGCTCATACCAAGAACTAACTTAGTTGGTCTTTAAGGTGCTACTGGAAAGAATTTTTTTTGTCCACAGCTGGAGTCAGCGATGCTTCTGAATCACAGTCGCTGGAAACCACAGGAAGGGAGAGCTGCTCTTGTGTTCGAATCTTGCTTGCGGGTTTCCCACTGAAGCATCTCTTTGACTTCTGTGAGTACAGGATGCTGGACTGTATGGGCCACTGGCCTGATCCAGCAGGCTGCTTTTATGTCACCATTTTTTTCTGTCAACATCAGGGACTGTAGTGTGGCCAGTTTTTTAACAATTGTCCTGCTCAGAAGGTGCAAAGCACAGGTGGGAAAAGAAGTGGTGGAGAAAAGGAGGTGACTCCGCCAGTGACTCCGCCTTCATCTCTGATCGGGGTGCTGTGTGCTGCACTGAACACACACCGACTCTGCCCTGGCAGTTTTTTTAGGGCCTAAGTGGGCGTGATCATAGAATGGTAGAGCTAGAAAGAACCCCAGGGGTCATCTAGTCCAACCCCCTGCAATGCAGGAACCTCAAGATTCATAATTTTGCAGGAGATTCATAATTTTATTATTTGAAATGCACTTTTGTGTGCATGTCTCTGAGAAAGTGATTAGGGTTGGGGAAGGGGGGATACAATCATTTTTTCCTGTGTTGTGGCCCTAATTCTACCCCCACCCCTGTAGCTGCTATTAGTTGTGGAAAGGAAAGCACGCAGGCATATAGCAGCTGAATAAATGGATGGAAGAGTCGGATGTGTGTTGGGGAGTTCCAAAAAGAGAGGACTAGGACCTTGAGGATAATATGGCGTGTAGGATGTAGGGATAGGGGCAGCATTTCCATGGGGCAGAAAAAGAACAGACCTAGGGGAAAAAAGACTATCCTCTGACCATAGACAGTTCTTACTAGGGGTCACTGTGAATTTTTTTGGGAGAGAGGAACAAAGCATTTATTCTAAAAGGCAAGGAGTGCATGTTGTCCCCTGCATACTTCTCATCTGTAGGAAACCCCCCAGCCCCCCCTTTCCTTCTTTAGGTCCCCAGCATGTCCATGTGCAAAGACTTCACCGCAGGACTTTTTGTCCTGGGACAAAAATGTATAAACCCAGCAACCTGTGTTTACCGTGATATTGAAAATATAAGCTGCTACAGTCTACTTTGAAAGCCGTGAAACGCACAACACTGCAGACTTTGAGGGTGAGTGTTATTCGCGGGCTGGAGTAGGACTTGGGAGACCAGGGGTCGAATCCAGACTCCGGAAGCTGGCAGGTTGAATTGGGCCAGCATCCCTCTCTCCTGCCTTGCAGGCTTCGTGGGAGGATTAAAATGGGTATGTGGAGAAGGGGCTGTGTCCCACCTTGACGCTTCCTGGAGGAAAGGCATGGGGCAAGATGTGTTGGGGGGGGGGTGTTCATTCTCCAGGCTGGGGAAAGGTAGCCTAGACACGGACTCTGAGAAGGGGGCCAAGAAGGGTGGGCTCAGCCAGTGCCCAGAGCACTGTGACATATTAATAATTCTTCATGAGTTCTGCTCTCCCTCTTTTCCCTAGCAATAAATGCCAGAAAATGCCATTTCCCCAAGAGTCATGGAACAAGCAAGGGGAAGGGGGGGGGATCTATTGATGACAGAAGTTTATACAATTATGTCTGGCATGGAGAAAGAGGATAGAGAATAGTTTTTCTCCTTCTCTCCTAACACTTGCACTCGCGAACACACAATGAAGCTGAAGGTTAAAGGATCCAGGACAGAGAAAAGGAAGGACTTCTTCATGCAGTGCAAAACGAAACTGTGGAACTCCTCGCCACAGGAGGCAGTGGGCCCCCCCACCAACTTGGAGGGCTTTAAAAGAGGATTGGACAAATTCATGGAGGTGGAAAGGGCTGTGAATGGCCGCAATGCTTCTGAATCCCACATGCTGGAAACCACAGGAGGGGAGAGTAGCTCTCTCACTCAGGTCCTGCTTGTGGGTTTCCCACTGCGAGGACAGTTGGACTAGATGAGCCACTGGCCTGATCCAGCAGTCTCTCCTTGTGGTCTCATGTGCACAAGCAGCACCAGGCCTGTAAGGAAGCCCCCTTTCCAGGAAAGGCTGTCTGTCCCTAGGGCTCCCTCTTCTCTGACCCACACTTCTCAACCCCCCCACTCCTTCCCCTCCAGTTCTCCCCCCTTCTTTCCCTCCCGCCCTCCTGCTATCTCACTGAGGTCCTTCTCCTTTATCTTGGCCGGAACTGAGTAAACTTGCTGACGGAGATGAGCGATGGATGAGGCTGCTGGGGGCTGATGTAGCAGGATGGTTTTCTGGCGAGAGGGAAAGGCGGCTGTTTGCTCAGCACAGTTGGGAGACAAAGGAAGGGCAAAGGCGCAGAAGGGGGTGCTGAATCAAGAGGTTTGGGGGCTGCTGGGTTCATGCTCCAGGCCTATATGCAGGGAACTGGCACGACAGCTTTCTTACCCTTGACTCTTTCCTTTCTGCATCACTTTGGAGAACGGGAATATTTCATTCCTTCTCCTGGAGTTGTTTTTATTTGTGTTCTCCTCTGCTGCATATCTGATGGATGGAGTTAATCTGCGGGATGTTTCTGCCCTAAGGATTTATGGAGGGCAGCCCACAGCGCTCCGTGTTTTATGGGCACAAGAGGATTGGCGTAGATGTCCTGCCTGCACTTCTCTGGAGCAGGGAAGGGTCCTTTCCGGTTCTCGATTGTTCGTGATACATTATTAATGCAAATAACGTTTATCCTGAACTTGAGGACTGCATATGAGAGAGGGAAAGCAGCCTCTTCAAAGGGACAGAAGAGTGCAGATAGCTCACAGAATCATAGAGGTGAAGGGTTGGAAGGGACACCAAGAGTCATCTAGTCTAACCCCATGCATGTAGGAATTGCAGCTAATCTTTGTGCAAAACTTCCAGGCAGTGGGAACCCAGCTGGCTGCTGAATGGGAGGATAGCATCTGGCCTCGGGGAGAAGGGCCTCCTATAGCTCAGTGGCAGAGCGGTTGAAGGAGCTGGGTATGTTTAGCCTGGAAAAGAGGAGACTGAGAGGAGATAGGAGAGCCATCTTCAAATACCCCAAGAGCAAGCTTGTTTTCTCCTGCCCTGCAGGGTAGGACTTGAATCCATAGCTTCTCGTTAGAGGAAAGGAGATTCCGACTCAACACTAGGAAGAACTTCCTGGCAGTAAGAGCTGCTCCACAGTGAAATGGACTCCCCCGGGAGGTCTCTCCTTCCTTGGAGGTTTTTAAGCAGTGGTTGGGTGGCCATCTGTCAAGGATGGTTTAGCTGAGAGTCCTGGATCGCAGGGGGTTGGATTAGATGACCCTTGTAGGACCCTTCTGACTCTACGATTGTATGATAAGCCAGCAGTGCCTAATCACCTCAACTCAAGAGAGGATATTGCAGAGTTAGGAAAAGGGCAACCAGAGGGATAAGGTGGTGGAGCACCTCCCCTATTAAGAAAAGCTGCAGCGCTTGGGAATATCTAGTTTAGAGAAAAGGCACATAAGAGGCGGCCCCCATCTCATAACGCTAGAACTCATGGAAGGAGAATGCTGGAAGGTTCAGGACAGATATAGAAAAGTCCTTATTCAAACAGCATATAGCCTGTGGAACTCACTGCCACTGGAGGCAGTGGATGGCTTTAAAAGAGGATTGGACAAATTCTCGGAGGAGGTGAGCGCTATTGGTGGCCACTATCCAGAACAGCTCTGCTCTGCTTCTGCAATTGCTTGCTGGTTTCCCATTGGGGCATCTGGTCGCCCCCTGTGAGAGCAGGATACTGGATTGGATTGGCCTGATCCAGTGGTGTTGGTGGGGAGAGAAGCCTTCCTGGCTCCAAAGGCACAGGGGTGAATCTCTTCTTCCTGCTCCTGCAAAGCGAGTGTTGGAAAGTCCATTCCTGGCCTCTTGCTGAATCTCTTTCTTTCCCCTTCTTTCCTCTCCCTGAGTGGCTGCAACATCTGCAAATCAGCGTGTGCCCCCCCCTTCTTCCAAAAGATCCAGAGAATTCAGAGATGCCCTTATGGCGATGTCTGAGTGAAGAGCGTTCAGTATGCACACTCTCAGGTCCATGTAGGGAGAGAGAGGAACGGGGAAATATCAATTTTTCATTCAAAGGCCCTTCTGCCGCACTTCACGGTGGATTTGGTGCGCCATCAACCACTATATCACGAATGGGGTTTTCAAAAAGAGGCAGCAGGAAAGGAAAGGCAAGACGTGGCCTTAGAAATAGTGACTGATCTGTGCAAACTGCACAGCTGTGGAAAAAAGAGATACAGCAACAGGGAAAGGACGGAAAAGCCACAATCCGTTGAGATATCGGCAGTTTTTGCTTCAGTTCATCCTTTGCTTGTGGCAGAGTATAGCATCATAGAATTGTAGTGTTGGAAAGGACCACCAAACAGCTCTCACAGTCAGGAAGTTCTTCGTCATGTTTAGTCAGAATCCACCTTCTTGTTGTTTTAATCCATTGGTTCAGATCCTACCCTCTGGAGCCGCAGAAAACAAGCTTGCTCCATCTTCCATGGCTCAGCCCTTCAGATATTTGCAGATGGCTCTCATCTCTCAGTCCTCTTTTCTCCAGGCTAAGCATACCCAGTTCCTTCAAGCGTTCCTCATCAGGCTTGGTTTCCAGACCCTTGCTTATCTTGGCTGCCCTACTCTGCACACCTTCCGGCTTGTCAAGAGCCTTCTTCAATGGAGCTCAGAACAGGATGGAGTCTTCAGGTGTGTTCTGAGCAAGGCTTGGTAGTCAAATTCCTGGGATGGGTCTAGCCTTCTTTGAATGCATCCCATGGATTTTATCTTCCCCCATTTCCCATTGTCATAGGCAGAGGTGGAGGAAGGGGGCTGCGGTAGGTGTGGTCTGCCCCGGGTGTCACCACTGAGGAGGGGGGCAAAATACCCGGGGGCACTCACTGTGGGGCCTGCAGCGCAACAGAGCCACACATCTCTTCTGCCCAAACAGTCCGCCCACTGTCTCCTCCGCAGCTGTGGGGCAGCTGAGTGTGTGCGAATGTTCAGGGGTGCAGGAGAGGATATATTGTTGAATTATAGCCTTTCCAACTTGTGTAAACAAGTTCACAATTTAGCAGAGTAACATTCCCCATTTTTGTAAAATTAGCAGATGCGTTTGCTCAGGCTCGCTAAAGCCTTTATAATAACTGTTCTGGTATTCTCCCCTTATTCCCTCATAAAAGATAAGACATGACACAGTCTTCTATAAAAGTATAAAAAGGTTTATTCACACATCATTCTGTTCACAATAGGATCCCAGAAGGCAGACTTAGAAAAGTAACATATACCTGGAAACTATCTCATAAGGAGACCGTCCCTTTGTCCTCTCTTGGAGAGCATCTTTGGCTAAGTAGATGTTGCTTCTTCGATGCATGTAGTCAAAGAGAGAGAGATGGCTGCCCTGTCCTGGGCTTTTGTCATTACCTGCACAGGTGAGGCCACGCCCACCTCTAGTCACATGCAGAGGAAGTCTGTCCCAGCCCAGAAGGAAACAGGAAGTTGACCTGCTGGCTAGATAAACATTCCTCCCCATGTGTAACATGTTCACTCTAGGAATGTTGTGCTTGACTGCTCTTGTGTTTCACATCCCACAGAGTGGGAGGAGGCATGCAGACTCCGGAGGCCCCGCGGTTTGCCCCACCCCTGTGGACAACTCGCCCCGCCCTCGCCCCACCCCTATGGGCGGCTCGCCCTGTCCCTGGGTGCGCCACTCCAGGCGCCCAAGTGGCTTCCTCCACTGCTGGTCATAGGGGCTTGGAATACTTCCATGAGGCTCATAAAGCAGCACAGTGCAGGAAGGTGTGGATGTTTCCAGCATGGCAGGGTTGGGGAGTCACAAACAGGGCTGGAAAAAAGAAACCTTGCACAATGAGAGCCAACTGCTAGCATATGTCTCCTGCACAAATCACCTTGAAACGAGTCAGAGGTGGACACGAGGGCACTGGTGCACATGTCTAAGTCACCTTCAGAGATTCTTTTCTATGCTCACCTGGCACCCACATGAGAATGTAAGAACATAGAGAAGAGCCTGCTGGATGTAGGCTCTTTGGGAATGTTCTGGGGTGCAGGAGAGGATATATTGACTAATTATATCCTTATCCCAAAATATCAGCAGAGTTTATAAACATTCCCCTTTTTAGTTCGCAACGGTAACGTCTGCACAGGTTCACTAGAACCTCTATAATAATTACTCTGGTAATTTCCTTTTGTTCCCTCTTAAAATACAAGACACGACACAGTCTTTATAAAAGTATAAAAGAGTTTACTCATGTTCTGTTCACAATATGATCCCAGAAGGCAGACAGCTTAAAAAAGGTTACATACACTTAGAATCTATCTTATAGGAAGATAGTCCTGTCCTCTCTTGGCTGAGAGCCAAGAGGGCATGTTGCTCCTTCAGAAGATGATGAGAGAGAGAGAGATATGACTGCCTGCCCTATGCTTTTATCATTTACCTGCACAGGTGAGGCCACACCCACCTCTGGTCACATGCAGAGGAAGTCCCTCCCCAGGAAGTTTACCTGCTTACTGGACAGACATCCCTCCCCATGTTCTAACATGTACACTCTAGGAATGTTGTCATTGACTGCTCCTGTGTTTTACATCCCACAGGCTCAGGGTCCAACAAGTCCAGCACCCTGTTGTCCCAGTGGCCGGTCAGGTGCTCCTCTGGGAAACCTGCAAGCAGGACCCAGGCACAAGAGCCCTCTCTCCTTCTGTGGTCTGTGGCAAGTGGTATTCAGAAGCAGTGCTGCCCCCCAATGCGGTGGCAGAGCCAAGCCATTGTGCCCAGGAGCCATTGCTGGCCTTTTCCTCCCCCATGACTTTGTTGTGTGGTGTAGTGGTTAAGAGCGGTAGTCTTGTAATCTGGGGAACCGGGTTCGCATCTCCGCTCCTCCACCTCCAGCTGCTGGGTGACCTTGGGCCAGTCCCACTTCTCTGAAGTCTCTCAGCCCCACTCACCTCACAGAGTGTTTGTTGTGGGGAGGAAGGGAAAGGAGAATTTGAGCCGCTTTGAAACTCCTTAAGGGGAGTGAAAGGCGGGATATCAAATCCAAACTCCTCCTCCTCCTCCTCCTCCTCCTCCTCCTCCTCCTCTTCTTCTTCTTCTTCTTGTAAAGCCATCTAGTTTGGAGGCCATCACTGCCTCCAGTGGGAAGGAGTTCCACAGTTTATCAATGTGCTGCCTGAATAAGTTTTTTTTTTCATCTGTACTGAATTGTCCAACAATCTGTGTCATTGGGTGTCCACGATTTGTAGTGTTATGAGAGAGGGAGAATAACTTTTCTCTGCCTGAATTATAATCTGTCCTCCTTTTTCTTTCTTCTTTGGCGATCCCTCGTAGCCGAGTAAGATTGTCTTCCATAAACACGGCTTTACCAGTGAATCCGTAAGTGACTGTGGAGGCCAATTCTGGATCCACACGCAAACGTTACACCATTGAATTGGATTTGTGGCGCTGCAGATGGATTATTTTGTGCTTGTTGGTGCAGCACTTTGGTTTTTGGGATGTTGAGTGATAGGCCAAGCTTTTTGTAAGCTTCTGTTAAGATATTTAGGATGGTTTGAAGGTCATCCTCTGAGCGTGCGCACACTACGTTGTCATCAACATACTGAAGCTCTATGGCAGAAGTTACGGTAACCTTACTCTTTGCTTTCAGCCTGCTCAGATTGAAGAGCTTTCCTTCTGTTCGATATATGATTTCAAAGACTTTGTAATGTTCCTAGTTGTTTTAAATTATTAAATCACTGTTAGTATTTTTTATTTTTATTGCGACAGTGGCTCCCCCGCCCTTTTTGGAAAACATGGCTAGTCAGTTGTATCCAGAGAACATCAGCTATTGGGTATTGTACAAATAATAGATAAAATAGTCTTTCGTGGTCCCCATTCTAGGGTGGGTAGCAAGCTCTGTCACCATGGCTGTAGTTTGAGCTCACCTCTTGAAATGTAAATCCGGTCGATGGCTCCGGTCACTTGCCTACGGGAGCCTGATTTTTTGAACAGGGCCTAACATCTCTGGCAGCAGTTCATAGAATCACAAAATTATGGAGATGGAAGGGATGCCAAGGGTCATCTAGTCCAACCCCAGCAAGGCAGGAACCCCAGCAAAAGAATCCCTCGCAGATAGCTCTCCAATCTCAGCTTAAACCTCCTGGGGGACTCCATTCCACTGCTCTTACTGTCAGAAAGTCCTTCCTAATGTTTAGTTGGAATCACATTTCTTGTAATTTGAATCCACTGGTTCAGTTCCGCCCCCCCTCACACACACACTCTGGAGCAGCCGTGGGGGGCAATGAATTCTCAGCAGACTCCTCCAAATTTTGCCCCAAATTCTTCAAATCTCAAAGCATATCAGTCTGTTGGTTTGAGGCCTTTGGGAAACAGTGGGCTGTTTGTTAACATAACCCTCTCTTTAGGGTGTTGTGGTGGTGACGGGTGACGTGTGGTTTGGGAATGTCTAGCACAGGGGTTGGCAAAAAAATTTAGCCACAGGCCAGTTCACTGTCCCTCAGACCTTGTGGCCGGCCAGAGAAACAGCACCGGGGGGGGGGGGAGCTGGAAGAAGAGATGAGGGGGCCAAGTTGTCCTCTTCACCCCCCAGCTGCTGTGCTCACCTTCCCTGGGGCTGCCGCCAGCGCCGCCACTGCTGCTGCTTCTCATGGGTAGGCAGAGCGAACTCGCCCATGGAGGGAAGATGAGCGGCATGAAAGGGCTGTCTCCATAGAGGGGCTGCTTAAAATGGCGCTCAGCCAGCTCAGCCCAGCCCCCTTCCTCCTCTGGGCAGGGCAGGGAGAAGCCAGGAGGAGGGAGGGAGGAGACACCGCCGTGGTATGTGTGAGGGAGAGGGGAGGGAATGGTGCGGGGGGGGGGGAATGGCGCAGCGCAAATGAACAGGATCTCCACGCCGATCCACGGGCCAGATCCTGAAGGCAAGTGGGCCTGTTCCAGCCCATGGGCCTTAGTTTGCCGACACCTGCTCTAGCTCATAGAAGGTTATTGAGCAACCTCTTCACCTGTTTTCAGTGTAAGCTGCAAGTTGTTCTGGTGCAGAAATATTTTTTTTTCCAATATCCAGCAATAGCTAGGAGCATATCTATCTATCTATCTATCTATCTATCTATCTATCTATCTATCTATCTATCTTTCTATCTATCTATCTATCTATCTATCTATCTATCTATCTATCTCTATCTATCTATCTATCTATCTATCTATCTATCTATCATCTATATCTATCTATCTATCTATCATCATCTATCTATCTATCTATATCTATCTATCTATCTATCTATCTATCTATCATCTATCTATCTATCTATCTATCTATCTATCTATCATCTATCTCTATCATCTATCTATCTATATCTATCTATCTATCTATCTATCTATCTATCTATCTATCTATCTATCATCTATCTATCTATCTATCATCTATCTCTATCATCTATCTATCTATCTATCTATCTATCTATCTATCTATCATCTATCTATCTATCTATCTAATCTATCTATCTATATCTATCTATCTATCTATCATCTATCTATCTATCTCTATCTATCTATCTATCTATCTATCTATCTATCTATCTATCTATCATCTATCTATCTATCATCTATCTATCTATCTATCTATCTATCTATCTATCTATATCTATCTCTATCTATCTATCATCTATCTATCTATCTATCTATCATCTATCTATCTATCTATCTCTATCTATCTATATCTATATCTATCATCATCTATCATCCATCATCTATCTATCTATCTATCTATCTATCTATCTATCTATCTATCTATCATCTATCTATATCTATCTATCATCTATAATGGACCTGGAAGACATCTCAAGGGTTGTCACATGGAGGATGGAGAAAGCTTGTTTTCCCTTCCTCTGGAGGGTAGGACTCGAACCCATGGCTTCAAGTTGCAAGGAAGGAGATTCCGGCTAAACATCAGGAAGAACTTTCTGAGGGTAAGAGCCATTTGACAGTGGAGTGGACTTCCTTAGAAGATGGCGGCCTCTCCTTGCTTAGAGGTTTTTTAGCAGAGGTTGGATGGCTATCTGTCAGGGATGCTTTAGTGGAGATATCTGCATACCAGGGGGTTGGACTAGATCCCTTCCAACTCTACAATTCTATGATAAGCCAGCAGTGCCAGAATCCTGTTCCGTTTATGCCATTTGGGAGGCTGGGAGTTACACGTAGGGAGAGCACAGTCACACTCATGTCCTGAGTGAGGGATTCCCTTGGGCATCTGGTGTTCCAGTGTTGGAACAGACATCTCAACTAGATGGGTTGCTGGTCTGACCCAACTACGCCTCTGTTCTTACGCTCTTACATTTTGGAGTGTTACATGCAGGGCTGGATTTAGGTCTGATGAGGCCCTCAGCACCTGAAGGTAATGGGGCCCTTGATATGTCCAGCTGTCCTTTGTCAACAACAAATTGCCACTGTTTTTTGTGTTAAATATATGCTACATGGTAATTTATGGATCTAATAGGTATCTCAAGCCATTTGCACATGCAGATTGTAGGCACCCTATATATAGAAAGGAGCAAACCAGGGATATTTGAGGGAGCAGGCTAGCAGGTGGGGCCCATGACTTACATCACAGGAGCTTACACAACACAAAACACTGTTGCTGGATGTAGGTTTTATTTGATTTGGGTTTTATCTTTTTTATTTTGGAAATGTACATCCAGTTTTTTCCCTTTACTTTTTTGGGGGCCCCCCAAGAGAGTGGGGCCCTAAGCTAGAGCTTGTTTTGTTGTTGTTTAGTCATTTAGTCATATCCGACTCTTCGTGACCCCCTGGACCAGAGCACGCAAAGCACTCCTGTCTTCCACTGCCTCCTGCAGTTTGGTCAAACTCATGCTGGTAGCTTCTAGAACACTGTCCAACCATCTCGTCCTCTGTGGTCCCCTTCTCCTTGTGTCCTCCACCTTTCCCAACATCAGGGTCTTTTCCATGGAGTCTTCTCTTCTCATGAGGTGGCCAAAGTCTTGGAGCCTCAGCTTCAGGATCTGTCCTTCCAGTGAGCACTCAGGGCTGATTTCCTTCAGAATGAAGAGGTTTGACCTTCTTGCTGTCCATGGGACTCTCAAGAGTCTCCTCCAGCACCAGAATTCAAAAGCATCAATTCTTTGGTGATCAGCCTTCTTTATGGTCCAGCTCTCACTTATACATAAATCCGGCACTGAGAAGAGCTCGTGACCTTCTGAGGCCACCCATTCTCTTGTTGGACAGCTGTCACCATGGGGAAGTTCTTCCTGACATTTGGTAATTGGAATCCCTTGGTCTGAGTCCTCCTCTCTGGAGAAGCAGAAGACAAAGTTGCTCCTTCTTCCAGGTGACAGTCCTTCAGCTGTTTGAAGATGGCTGTCATGCCTCCTGTCAGTCTTCTCCAGCTCTTTCAACTGTTCCTCCGACTCTGGCTGCAAACTCGGGCGAGATGTGTGGCTTCCTGATGTGGAGATGGCCACACAGAATGTGCTCCTGCGTTAAATCCCCGCAAGGCCCAGGCGGAAATGACTCGCGCTCCCGAAATCCCTGATTAATAGTGTGTTACCACGATAATGCTGCGTCCCATCGTCATCTTGGAATGAGTGACGGCCGGTTGCCTTATTAATCACTAAAGCTTTGGGTTCCATATGTGCAGATAAGCCCAGGAACGGACTCTGTGCTTTCTGGGCCAGGAAAGGCTGGCTGGCACCTGTCTCTCTGTGTGTGTGTGTGTTTTCCACACAAATAAAAACAAAACAGTGAACACACACAAACAAACACAAACATGTATAATTTCAAATCTTTTTTTCATAACCTTACTTCTCGGACTTTCCCCTCCCTCCCCTTCTCTGCTTCCCTATTTTAAAAGTTTCTTCAACAACCCTTCAGACCGGTTAATTAATCACTTATTGTCTTTTTAAATTTCTTCTGGTAATTAATCTATCAATCAATTGCAGCTGTAATTCCATATTTTCCTTTGCCTTGACATTTTAACATTCATCAATATTACAACAGTTCTTAAGATATACTTTAAACTTCTTCCAATCTTCTTCCACCGTCTCTTTCTCTTGGTCACGAATTCTGCCAAAATGGTATAGGTGCAATATATTCTGAACAAAAAGCAAAGTTAATTGTAAATAATGTGGTTATTGAAGAACTTCTTATAGAAAAAGGGACACGACAGGGGTGCCCAATATCCCCATTGCTTTTTATATCTGTCTTGGAGGTTTTGTTAAACATGATCAGGAGAGACCAGCTGGTTAAAGGAATTCAGGTCTGAGCCAAACAATATAAACTGAGGGCTTTTGCAGATGACTTAGTATTGACCCTACAACAGCCAGATACTAGTACGAAAAGAGTTTTAGAAATAATTCAAGATTTTGGTCAGGTAGCAGGATTTAAGTTGAATAAGCAAAAAACTAAAGTCTTGGAGAAAAACTTAACAAATGTTGAAAGAGAGAGGTTTCAAAATGAAACTGGATTAATGGTGGCAAAGAAAGTTAAATATTTGGGGATTAATATGACATCTAAAAATGTGAACTTATTTAAAGATAACTATGACAAATGTTGGACAGAGGTAAAGAAAGATCTAGAAATATGGTCAAACTTGAAGCTTTCCTTGTTAGGCGGAATTGCTGTAATTAAGATGAATGTATTGCCTAGAATGTTATTTTTGTTTCAAACATTACAGATTGTGGACAGATTGGACTGTTTCAAGAAGTGGCAGAAAGATATATCTAAATTTGTCTGGCAGGGCAAAAAGCCCAGAATAAAATTTAAGATATTAACTGATGTTAAAGATAGAGGGGGGTTTGCCCTGCCGGACTTAAAACTGTATTATGAATCGGCAGCTTTCTGCTGGTTGAAAGATTGGCTACTTCTTGAGAACACAGACATTCTGGATTTGGAAGGATTTGATAACAGATTCGGTTGGCATGCATATATATGGTATGACAAGGTAAAAGTTCATAAAGGTTTTAAAAACCATATTGTCAGGAAAGCATTATACAATGTTTGGATTCGATATAAAGACTTGCTGGAAAATAAAACTCCTAGGTGGTTATCACCAATGGAGGCTAAGGAGGTGAAAAAACCTAATATGGATTCTAAATGGCCAAAATATTGCGAAATCCTAGAGCAAGAGAGTGGAAAAATTAAACTACAGAGTTTTGAGGAAAAAAAGTCTAAGGTATGAGATTGGCTTCATTATTATCAAATAATGGAGGTGTTGAAACAAGACAGGAAAATTGGCTTCCAGGTGGAGAGATCAAAACTAGAAACAGAACTGATAGAACCCAATACTAAGAACCTATCAAGAATGTATAACCTGCTGTTGAAGTGGAATACACTAGATGAGACAGTCAAACCAACTATGATAAAGTGGGCACAAGATATGGGTCATGACATTATGTTTGCGGACTGGGAACAGTTATGGACCACCGGGATAAAATTTACGGCATGTAATGCCTTAAGAGAAAATATTATGAAAATGATTTATAGGTGGTACATGACCCCAGTCAAGCTTGCAAAAATCTATCATTTGCCCAATAATAAATGTTGGAAATGCAATGAGACTGAAGGTACCTTCTATCACCTTTGGTGGACCTGCCCGAAGATTAAGGCCTTCTGGGAAATGATTTATAATGAAATCAAAAAGGTACTTAAATGTACTTTCCATAAGAAACCAGAGGCATTTCTCCTGGGCATGGTCGGCCAATTGGTGCCAAGGAAGGATAGGACGTTTTTTATGTATGCCACCACAGCAGCAAGGAATTCTCCTAGCAAAGTATTGGAAGACACAAGAACTACCCACGCTGGAAGAATGGCAGGCGAAGGTGATTGACTATATGGGACTGGCAGAGATGTATTTTAATATTTTGTTGGAAGCCTGTCACGGTCTGGTCTACGGGCGATCAAAGTCCTGGCTGAGGATGTCAGGACTGGGGGCAAGATGGCGGGGTGGGAGCAGGAACGAGAGTCCAGAAGCCAGGGGTCCGAGGGTCAGGAAGCAGGGGGTCACTAAGTCAAGGGTCCGAGGGTCAAGAAGCAAGGAGTCAAGAAGCCAAGGTCTGGGGATCAGGAAGCAAGAAGCCAAATGCAGCGAGGCAGGAAACGTGTTGCTGTGGCAAAAAGCCGAAGGGAAATGCTGACCTTATATCCCTTCTGGCTCTAGCCACCAAGTGTAGTGAGTTACCAAGTGGCCTCACCTGTGCGGCTGCACCTTGCCTCTCCAGAGCAAACTTAGGAAGGCCCCAGTCCTGCACAGCCCTACTGGTCACAGGGCCCGGCTCCTGCATGCACTCCTGACAAAGCCGCCCAGAGTGGCTGGGGAAACCCAGCCAGATGGGAGGGGTATAATATAATAATAATAATAATAATAATAATAATAATAATAATATCATACAAAGCTTGCGTTGTCCACCTGAGGTTTTTGCTTACGCGCTGTTCCCTATCTCACCTCGGCAAACCCGCGGCCTCCGTGTTTCTCGCTTAACGAAGGCCCCTGACTTTTGGCCACTCTGCGCTTCTAGCATTCAGAGAAAGGAAAGATCTGCTTCTGGGCCCAGGTCCCGCTTCCAGGCGGCTCCAGAGGGCAGGACCCAGAGCAGTGGGTTCAAATGACAAGGAAGGGGATTCTGACTCAACGTCAGGAAGAACTTTCTGAACCTAAGATCTTGTTTTGACAGTGGAGCGGACTCCCTGGGGAGGTGGTGGACTTTCCTTCACTGGAGGAGGTCTTCAATCCATTGAATAAATGGAGCCCTATATTCCAATGCAAATGCAACAATATCAGTCTTTTGGCCAGAGCAAGGGCATGGAGAATCCATTTCCATTGTCCAGTTGTCAAATTCCATATAGTAAGTATGTATATTCGAAAGAATGTACCCTATTTTTCTGTGTGTAGGACGCCCCCATGTATAAGACAACCCCTATTTTTTGAGCCCAGGATTAAGAAATAATTAATTGCAACATTCCGTGTATAAGATGACCCCCAATTTTAAACTTCAAAAAATTGGGGGGAAATATAGTCTTCACGGAAAAATACAGTATATTCAAAAGAATATTATTTTCTGAAACTTTCAGCTCCTTGCAAAACTTAGGAATCTTCCTGTTCTGCCAGGCAAAGAGCTCTGTGTAGCTTTTGAAGCTTGCCTTTGTTGACAGAAGCAATAATAATAATAATAATAATAATTTTTATTATTTTGTTGTTTGGTTGTTTAGTCGTGTCTGCCTCTTCGTGACCCCCTGGACCAGAGCATGCCAGGCACTCCTGTCTTCCACTGCCTCCCACCGTTTGGTCAGACTCATGTTTGTGGCTTCGAGAACACTGTCCAACAACAACAACAACAACAACAACAATAATAATAAATAATCACTTGGCTGTCCCCTGAGACTTAACAAGGAAACAGATCTGCATCTTGCTAAATTGCAGGGAGGCGTCTAGCCATAGCCAGTGCACAGTAGGGGGGGGGGGAGGGAAATTGGTTTCTGGGAGTTATTTTTTGCTACCCTCATTCTCCCGTGATGCCTTTCTCTCCCTTTCTGCTGTGTAATTAGAGCGCTTCATCACGAAAAGCCATTCCTTTTAACGGCCCCGTTTTTAATTTGCGTTCAGTCACTCACCGCCCCCCCAACATGCTCGCACCCGAACTTGCCGGCAAGAGCCTGAGAGGCCCCTCGATGCTTCGCTGGAGGATTTGCTGCAGGAGCTCAGCAGATGGAGATTTGGGGCGGGGGGGGGGATGCTGAATGGTGGGTGATGCCGACATCGCGTCAGATGGCTTCATTGCCGCTTTACGTACGTTCAGCCGGTGTTTTTGGTGTCTGCTCGCTTGTTCAACCTGTGCTTCTTAAACTTATCTTAACTAGTAAATAAATCGAGGCTTTTCTCACCCTGTAAACAGGGGTCACAGCCTGCTTGCGGCCGTTCCCTCCTTATCCTTTTATATATATATATATATATATATGCAGGTTTTGGTGTCCTCGGGTGTCTTCCCGTGTAAAAGTTGGGGTGTCTAGGCGACGTTTCGACGAGGTCTCACTCGTCATCTTCAGGCTGGTGCTTTCGGCTTCTTGTTACTGGAACAGAGCGGGATCTCAATGTTTGAGTTCCTATAAATACTGTAGAGGGGGTGTGGTGTCTAGCCTCCAATGTTCTGGGCAGAGAGGAAGTTCCCAGGCTAGTGTGCCTTTTCTTCTTTTGTTCCTTAATTACTTGAGGGATACCTTGAGTGATTTCTTGAGTGATATCCTGAGTACCACTTAGGTGGGTGGTACTTGGGTGGTGGGTGGTACTCAGGATATCACTCAAGAAATCACTCAAGGTATCCCTCAAGTAATTAAGGAACAAAAGAAGAAAAGGCACACTAGCCTGGGAACTTCCTCTCTGCCCAGAACATTGGAGGCTAGACACCACACCCCCTCTACAGTATTTATAAGAACTCAAACATTGAGATCCCGCTCTGTTCCAGTAACAAGAAGCCGAAAGCACCAGCCTGAAGATGACGAGTGAGACCTCGTCGAAACGTCGCCTAGACACCCCAACTTTTACACGGGAAGACACCCGAGGACACCAAAACCTGCATATATATATATATATATATATATATATATATATATATATACTTTTTATTAAGTTATCCATATTTTATTACATTTCAATAACAAAAAATAATAATTCATGACTTAAGACATCACTTAAATAAAGCACCAACCTCCTTCCTCCCCTCTAACAGACTTCCATATCTCATTACCAATTTCTCCACATTCCTAAATTCACTTTTTTACCTTAAATCAATCTTTTAACAATCACCTACTTATAAGTAAATCAGCTCCTTAATTTCCCATTACCAAACATTTCAACTTAAACCTACAAACGTATTCAACTGCTTGCAATTTTCTTTCATATCGAGTATAAATTTGCCCCAGTCCTTTTGGAACAAATCATCACAGTGATTCCAAATCTTCCCCGTCAGCTTCACCAGCTCCACGCATTTCCTCCTTATCCTATTGCCCTCCTCCCTGCCCTGAAAAAGAGGAGTTTCCCAGGATGGGCTATTTTGGAGGAAACATCACAGCTATCTGCCAATCACCCATTCCCACCACCCTTCTGAGTAATACCCCTCCCCACCTTCTCACTATATAGAAGGGTTTGGAAACTTCTGTTTCAGTGTATCTGAAGAAGTGTGCATGCACACAAAAGCTCATACCAAGAACTGACTTAGTTGGTCTTTAAGGTGCTACTGGAAGGAATTTTTTTGTTTTGACTATGGCAGACCAACATGGCTACCTATCTGTAACTGGAACTTCCCCTGGGGGGTTCAAGTACAGTGGTACCT
The DNA here is from genome assembly GCF_964106915.1 of Podarcis gaigeae. Classification (NCBI taxonomy): domain Eukaryota; kingdom Metazoa; phylum Chordata; class Lepidosauria; order Squamata; family Lacertidae; genus Podarcis; species Podarcis gaigeae. Next base: position 100,475,940 of record NC_139681.1, on the reverse strand, counting down.
CGGGTTAAGTACCGTACTTAATTCGTTCCGGAGGTCTGTTCTTAACCTGAAACTGTTCTTAACCTAAAGCACCACTTTAGCTAATGGGGCCTCCCGCTGCTGCCGCACCACAGGAGCACGATTTCTGTTCTCATCCTGAAGCATAGTTCTTAACCCGAGGTACTGTTTCTGGGTTAGCGGAGTCTGTAACCTGAAGCGTCTGTAACCCGAGGTATCACTGTCTCCCAAAGTCCCAGTCAGTCAGACTTTATTCGGTAATTCATTCCTGGACATAGTCTGCAAGACCATTTCCTTCAGGACACAAACTATATCACGAAATATATGTTATCTTTATCTGTTCACCTTCCGGCAACCCAGCACTTCGCCATCCCTCATCCAACCGCTGCCCTTGAAATGCAACTTTCGTTGTTGTTTAGTCGTTTAGTCGTGTCTGCCTCTTCGTGACCCCCTGGACCAGAGCATGCCAGGCACTCCTGTCTTCCGCTGCCTCCCGCAGTTTGGTCAAACTCATGCTGGTAGCTTCCAGAACACTGTCCAACCATCTCGTCCTCTGTCGCCCCCTTCTCCTTACGCCCTCCATCTTTCCCAACATCAGGGTCTTTTCCAGGGAGTCTTCTCCTCTCATGAGGTGGCCAAAGTCTTGGAGCCTCAGCTTCAGGATCTGTCCTTCCAGTGAGCACTCAGGGCTGATTTCCTTCAGAATGGAGAGGTTTGATCTTCTTGCAGTCCATGGGACTCTCAAGAGTCTCCTCCAGCACCAGAATTCAAAAGCATCCATTCTTCGGTGATCAGCCTTTTTGATGGTCCAGCTCTCACTGGGCTATTTTGGAGGAAATTCCCCTGGGCGGTTCAAGTACCCCAAAGTCCCAACCAGTCAGATTTCATTTGGTAATGCGTTTCTGGACACAATCTGCAAAACCGTTTCCATCAGGACACAGGCTATATAGCGAAATATGTGTTATCTTTATCTGTTCATCTTCCGGCAATCCAGTACTTTGCCATCCCTCATCCAACCGCCGTCCCTGAAATGCAACTTACTCAACCCATTTTTATTGCTATGCATCAGAACCCTCCTTGTACCATACCTGGAGTTGTTTTTTACTTTAACAGCCAGCCGTTAGGCTCCTCTTCCAGCCGGTCTCGTGGTCAGGTCGTATTCTGGGATATGTGACGCCAGCCTCCCTTAAATCTGGGTCTAACAGAAAATCCAGCTTGGCTTCGTAAGGTTCGGTGGAGTCCTGTTCATTTATATTGAACAACCTTGGGCTGCATCCTGCCTTCTGTCTCTTCTGGCACAAAGGCGGCAAACACATCTTATTCATAAGCGATAAGGAAAATAAACAAAAAAATTCCTTCCAGTAGCACCTTAAAGACCAACTAAGTCAGTTCTTGGTATGAGCTTTTGTGTGCATGCACACTTCTTCAGATACACTGAAACAGAAGTTTCCAGACCCTTCTATATAGTGAGAAGGTGGGGAGGGGTATTACTCAGAAGGGTGGTGGGAATGGGTGATTGGCAGATAGCTGTGATGAGCCTGTTGACGACTCTTAACGACTGCAATAGGTCTTACAGGAAAAAGCAAGGGGTGAGAAGGTGAAAAATAGCTTTGTCATGTATAATGAGATAAGAATCCAAGGTCTTTGTTCAGACCAGGTCTCTCCATGGTTTTAAGTTTGGTGATAAGTTGTAATTCAGCAGCTTCTCTTTCCAGTCTATTTCTGAAATTCCTTTGTAGTAAAACAGCTACTTTGAGATCTTGTATAGAATGTCCTGGGAGATTGAAGTGTTCTCCTACTGGTTTCTCTGTCTTGTGATTCCTGATGTCCGATTTATGTCCGTTTATTCTTTGGCGTAAGGTCTGGCTTATTTGTCCAATATAGAGAGCTGAAGGACACTGTTGGCATTTGATGGCATACACAATGTTTGATGGCATACACAATCGTCTAACAATCGTCTAACATTGGAGAGGGCAGTTTTGGCCCTTGTGACTGCTAGCAGCTGACCCCCCTAATTTATTTGGATTATAGTACAGTGGTATCTTGGTTCTCAAACTTAATCCATTCCAGAAGTCCGTTCCAAAACCAAAGGGTTCCAAAACCAAGGCATGCTTTCCCATAGAAAGTAATGCAAAACGGATTAATCCATTCCAGACTTTTAAAAGCAACCCCTAAAGCAGCAATTGAACATAAATTTTACTATCTAACGAGACCATTGATCCATAAAGTGAAAGCAAGAATCAATGTACTGTACTATAAAATAAATAAGATGTAGATGATAAAAATAAAAAATATTTTTTTTCCTTACCTGCCCTGATGATAGTCATTGTTTGAATGGGGGGCTTTTATCCATTTCTGCAGTCTCACAATCAATCAATCAGCAGCCGAACTGGGTTCCACACAGTCACATACACAAATAAACTGAAAAAGCCTCAAAAACAAAAATGCAAAATAAATGGCAAGAACAAAAGCACCAAAGTTAATCCGTTCCAGAAGTCTGGAAACAATAGCTGAGAGCTGCATTGGACGTTCAGCTTCTGAAAAACATTCAAAACCCAGAGCACTTACTTCCGGGTTTTTGGTGTTTGGGAACCAAGGCGTTTGAGAACCAAGGCATTTGAGAACCAAGCAAGCACCAAACTCTGTTTGTCCAAGGAAATGGACTCCCTCTGGAGGTGGTGGACTCTCCTTCCTTGGAGGTTTTTGAACAGAGGTTGGATGGTGAAATATCAGGGATGATCTAGTTGGGATTCCTGCACTGCACGGGGGTTGGACTAGATGACCCCGGGGGTCCCTTCCAACTCCAGACGGTTTCTTCAATAAGTCTCCTGCAAATTGAACCATCTTCGTCCTTTCTCTCTTCCCCATGTGTTTGCGCACGAGAGAACGGAGGAATCCTCTTCCGAGACGAATATTTGTAATTATTGCAAAAAGACGGCGCAGAGAAACACTGTCAGAATCTCTGGCATTTTGTTCTGACTAATTATATTCCCTTTCGCTGTTGGGGGGGGGGGAGGGAAATGTTTGCTTTGGGAAAATTACTTTGTGTTTGAGAGAGGACTTGACTGACACCAACACCATTATTTTAATTGTGATCCGCCATGCGTGCTGCTGCTGTTGCTCATCATCTCCATGCTTGCCGCTCATTTTCATATATTTTTTGAGATGTCTTTCTCATCCTGGATCTCAAGGCACTTTTGGGGGGGGGGACGGATGGATACATTTATATCTGCACTTCACCATGTCCTCATAACATCCCTGGGAGGTAGGCAATGGTGACTGAACCCACATTTCATGGCAGAGGAGAGATTCTCCCTCCTTGGAGGTCTTTAAGCAGAGCCTGGGCTCCCTTTCTCCACCTGTGGGTCCCCAGATGTTCTTGAACTACAGCTCCCATCACCCCTAGCTAGCAAGGCCAGAGCTCAGGGATGATGGGAGTTGTAGTCCAACAACAGCTGGGGACTAATAATAATAATTTATTATTTATACCCCACCCATCTGGCTGGGTTTCCCCAGCCACTTTGGGCAGCTTCCAACAAAGTATTAAAATACAGTGCTGTTAAACATTAAAAGCTTCCCTAAACAGGGCTGCCTTCAGATGTCTTCTAAAAGTCTGGTAGTTGTTCTTCTCTTTGACATCTGGTGGGAGGGTGTCCCACAGAGTGGGTGCCACCACCGAGAAGGCCCTCTGCCTGGTTCACAAGTTGAGAACTGCTATGTTAGGAGTTCTTTAGCTGTGATTCCAATAATAAATAATAATAATTAATAATAATAATAATAATAATAATAATAATAATAATAATAATAATGTTATTCTTTATACACCACCCATTGGGCTGGGTTTCACCAGCTACTCTGGGTGGCTTATAGCACATTTTTAAAAAATTGCAGGAGTTCAGACTAGATGACCCCGGGCTCACTTCCAACTGTACAATTCTGTGATTCTGTGACCTCGGGGGGTTGTGGACTCTCCTTCGTTGGAGGCTTTAAGCAGAGGTTGGGTGGCCACCTCTCAGCAATTCTTGAGCTGAGATTCCCGCATTACAGGCGGTTGGGCGGATGACCCTTGGGGTCCTTTCCAAACCAACAATTCTTTGATTCTATGATAATGACATATATGGTTAGTTTTACACACACCCCCTCATACCCCTCTGTTGCTGGTCAATGGAGAATAACCGTTTGTGCACCTGATGTGCCAGCCAGCCATTCCTCCTCTCCAGGATACTGCATTCCATATTTCATACCAGTTTATCATATAAATGTTCCTTCTTCTCCAAATGATGCTGTGTATTTTGCGGCTGCTGAATCACTTCATCCCCATGAGCCTGATTTCTGAGGTGTTTTTCCCCTTATGGATTTGATCCTGTCGGCACTCCCCACTGGGAGGGCATTCCACGGGGCGGGTGCCACCACCGAGAAGGCCCTCTGCCTGGTTCCCTGTAACCTCGCTTCTTGCAGGGAGGGAACCGCCAGAAGACCCTTGGATCTGGACCTCAATATCTGGGCTGGACGATGGGGGTGGAGATGCTCCTTCAGGTCTACTGGGCCGAAGCCATTTAGGGGTTTAAAGGTCAGCACCAACACTGATAACACTTTACTGAGCAAACTGGACAAAAAAGGGGTATAATTTGGGGAGAAACGGAACACAGAGGGCCTGTCTTTCTTAATTAAGGCCTTTTCCATGGCAGGGAAATACCGTATTTTTCAGTCTATAAGATGCACCAGATCACAAGACACACCTAGTTTTTGGAGGAGGAAAACAAGAAAAAAAATATTCTGAATCTCAGAAGCCAGAACAGCAAGAGGGATCACTGCGCAGTGAAAGCAGCAATCCCTCTTGTTGTTCTGGCTTCTGGGATAGCTGCACAGCCTGCATTCGCTCCATAAGACGCACACACATTTCCCCTTACTTTTTAGGAGGGAAAAAGTGAGTCTTATAAAGTAAAAAATACGGTAGTCTACCAAAAACACTCAGAGCTACACAGTGAATCAGAGCACATAGTGAGAGTGTTGGACTAGGACCTGGGAGAGATAAGGGTTCAAATCCCCACTTGATCGTGAAGCTCACTGAATGACCTTGGGCCAGTCACTCACAGCCAACCTCACAGGGCTGTCGCGGGGATTGAATGAAGACGGGGAGAACCCTGAGCTCCTTGGAGGAAAAGGTGGGGTATAAATCCAATAAAACAATAACAAAAATCAATGTTACCTCACTAGAGTTCATCCTTTACAAAATGGTTGCTAAGCAACCCCTCCACTCCTTGGGTTCTGAGCTCAGAATTAACCACTAAGTTACACACTGGATGATCCCTGCTGCTGCAAAGATTTAAGCGTTTTCACCTGCATGGCATTTTAAAATAGAGCTAATATAAGCAAAGGGGCGCAGGTGGCGCTGTGGGTTAAACCACAGAGCCTAGGACTTGCCGATCAGAAGGTCGGCATTTCAAATCCCCGCGACGGGGTGAGCTCCCGTTGCTTGGTCCCTGCTCCTGCCCACCTAGCATTTCGAAAGCACCCTTAAGTGCAAGTAGATAAATAGGTACCACTCCGGCGGGAAGGTAAACGGCGTTTCTGTGCGTTGCTCTGGTTTCTCCAAAAGCGGCTTAGTCATGCTGGCCACATGACCCGGAAGCTGCACGCCGGCTCCCTCGGCCAATAAAGTGAGATGAGCGGCGCAACCCCAGAGTCATCCACGACTGGACCTAATGGTCAGGGGTCCCTTTACTTTTACCTTAAGCAAAAGTCAAGCCCCTGCCCCAAACAGCTTACAGTCTGGAAGAAACAATGGCCGGCTGAAGAACAGGGTGGGGCGTGGGGACAGCAGTGGCAGGAAGGGAGAGGTCAGCACAAAAAAGGATGAATGAGCCTTGGTAGGCAGGAGAGCACTTCGCCCGGTGGAGGGGACGCATTTCCTCCGCAACATAATCATTACCTTGATGGAAGATGTCTGCGCCGGCTCCCCGTAATAGCTGAGTAACAGCTGCTCTGCATTAGGAGAGATGTTCGGATTCTGTCTCGCCAGCCATGGATCAAACTGAGTTTCGGAGCACGTCAGGAGGGCAGCAGAGGGAGAGAGAGGTCAAGCAGCTAGCCTTGGACTTGGGGGGGGGGCAGGGAGTATTTGTCCTCCTCTCTCACACACTGGCTGGCCTACCAGGTTCAGCCTCGGAGAGGCTGAGGGCGAGAGCATCACTAGAGAGGAATCACACCAGGCCTTTGCAGAGATGGCAGGCCAATTGCTGGCAACTCTTTCCTTCCTTCCTTCCTTCCTTCCTTCCTTCCTTCCTTCCTTCCTTCCTTCCTTCCTTCCTTCCTTCCTTCTGTCAATATACTTCCTCCTTTTCTGCCTGCCTTCCTCCCTTTCTCCTTCTTCTTTGCAAACCCTCCAGAAACCTCAATTCTGCTGCATTGCTTGAGCAAAGTAAACAAGCCTCAAGCAATTGCCGGGCTTGTATTTTCTTGTCCCTTGCTTCTGCCTGCTAGGTAGTCTTTGTTTTGGCCTCCAATGAGGAGAGGGCAGCAGAGCAAGAAGGGGCAGCATCCCATGGCCGAGAGGCATCTGAGCAGAGAATCTCCCTGCCTTTCTGCCCCCTCCCCAGTGCTATCATTCAAGCATTCAGACGCTGAGGTGATGCCTTCTTTCTTGGTGAAAAAGCACTCCCCCCTCCCAAATGAAAATGAGCAGAGCTGTGTGCAATCCAGCTCGGTAGCTGAATATCACACCGAACCCACAGGAGCTGCACTGTACAATCAAAGCATGGTAGGGCTGGAAGGGACCCTGGTGGTCATCTAGTCCAACCCCTTGCAATGCAGCAATCGCAACTGAAGAATCCACAAACATCAGTCTGCCTTAACCTTGTGGTCCCTACAATGCCAACTCAGCCGACTTCCACCTGCCAGTATCGTCCAGCTTCTGCCAGGTCCATCACTAGTCTGCTTCTGCCTGTGGATATCAGCTGCCATCAAGCTGTGAACCCACTCAGGAAGTGAATCGTAGAATCGTAGGGTTGGAAAGGAATCCCCAAATATCATCTAGTCCACCCCCTGCTAGTACTGGTGCGGGTGGTGAAATGGCTGTTTGCAAATCCAGAGGTTGACCAGGAGGTGCCAAAGAGGTGTAGGGTTCCATCTGCCTCCACAGGTCTGTCCTTGGTAGCCCTGCTCCTTTCCACATCTCTGGGATGGATCAAGGCCCCCTAATTCAAACTGTTGTCAACACGAGAGCCAGCATGGTGTAGTGGTTCAGAGCGGTGGACTCGTAATCTGGTGAACGGGGTTCACTTCTCCGCTCCTCCACCTGCAGCTGCTGGATGACCTTGGGCCAGTCCCACTTCTCTGAAGTCTCTCAGCCCCACTCACCTCACAGAGTCTTTGTTGTGGGGGAGGAAGGGAAAAGGAGAATGTGAGCCGCTTTGAGACTCCTTCGGGTAGTGATAAAGCGGGATATCAAATCCAAACTCTTCTCTTCTTCTACTACTACTGATAGCCCTCACCTCCATGAATTGGACTAATCCTCTTTGAAAATTATCCAGCTTGGTGGCCACTGATGCCTCCTGCAGGAGGGAGTTCCATGGATTAACATTGTGCTGTGCGAAGAAGAAGAAGAAGAAGAAGAAGAAGAAGAAGAAGAAGAAGAAGAAGAAGAAGAAGAAGAAGAAGAAGGGTTTTCAGGCTATGGGTTTGACCAGCGCACAGCTGGGCTTTGGCTCATTTGCTCTCTGCTTGCTGACAGCGATGTGTGGACTTAGGAACTGCCTAGCGCGGCATGCTGCCTAATTGGAGCAGAGAGGAAGGATTTTAGCTCAGAGTGCAGAGCATCGAATTACCTGCTAAGTTGCCTGAAATCGCATGGCCGCCTTTCAGGACACAAAATGTCACCTACGCAGGAAATACTGAGAAAACCAGGCATGTCTCATCTCGAATGCCACCCCTTCTTCTAGCTGGCGCCATCCAGATGGCTGGTGGGAACTGTAGTTTCCATTTGTCTGTGCTTTGTCCAGATGCTATTGTTCCTTTCCAATTGGTGAGAGACCCCAGGAGTCCCAGGCCCTTAGCCAGCTTTTGGTTTACTTGGAATGAAAGTCAGCAGAGCCAGTGATGATTTCAGGATATATAGTTCTTTTTACACATGTTTACAACCTGAGCATAGGATGGAGGGGTTCACAGCATTAACACCCCAATAGATCTTGCTTCTCACAGCTTTGAATCCGGCACAAAGCAAGCAGGTCTCTCTGTCTCCAGTGCTCAGCCTCCTTCCAGCTCTCTGATTCTTGTTCTCCTACCTAGCAGATAGGTGAGGGAGCTGGAGGAAGGATCTAGCCATTAGCCTGGAGGGCCCCATCACTTAGTTGTAGCTCTTGCAACCTGGGCCATTCTTCAGGGCCGCTGATGAGGACATCCAAGTGGTCAGCCAAGGTCACTGTCTTACAAAGAAACTTACCTGACCACTTCAGGGTACAGGGCCCGAAAAACTGGAAGGGATTTGGGGCATATTCTAGGCTGACCATCCTCCCAAAAACCCGCAACAGGTAGTTGCAATATTTTTCCAAACCTCAGTGAACTTGCTATCTGTGCAATGGAAATAGTTAAGATTCCACAAGGGCCAGTGGAAACCCATAATTCAGGTGGCTTAAAAAAAAAGATGAAAAAGAATTGGACAATTTGGAGAAGATATTTTTAAAACTGGACATGGTATGGAGAAAGTAGATAAGACAAATGTTTTCACTAGGTTGAATTTCTTTCAGAGGGGACAAGTTCATGGCAGATACAGGCCTGTCAATGGCTATTATGCTGGCAAGAGGCTTTCTACCTGGGAATAATGTATTCTTGGCACATTCCACTGGGCTTCATGCCCTGCTTTCCCCCGGGGGCATCTGGTTGGGTCTTGAGCTGAAACATGGTTCTAAATTACCCTCTGATCCATCAGGGCTCTTCTGCGTTCCCTCCAGCATTTAACGAAGGTTTTCCACAGATGATGGTGTTTTGGGTTGCAGAGGCAAAGCCTCTTTCCCGCCCTCTCTGCTGCGTTTTGCACTCCAACGCAGCCCTGGCAGGGAAGCAGGCCTTCAGCATCTCCCTTCCAAGTCTGCTCCAGAACCTTTTATTCTCCCGAGGCCTCAATTAACATTGCACACCGCAGTGGCCCTCCTCCCTCTCTGCACGAAGGAACGCTCTCCTCTGCTGGATGATAGAGAAAGAGCGGCGAGCTGTTAAACTTTGTGCAGCAAACCCTAGACTTTTTAACGATGCCTCTGGGCCTCCATTCATCACCAGGGCGGATGTCGCAGCCGGCGGAGGATGAGTCCTTTACGACTGCACCGCACGGGGCTCCCACGGCATGCCTCATCAGCCAATGGCACCCGGGGCTTGAAAGGAGGAGCTCTGGGAGTCTAATGCAGCCAGCCGCTGCATCTGGGGCCGGCGGTGTGTCTGGTGTGGATTGATGGAGTTGGGGCAGGGAAGAGGGACAATGCGGCTTAGGAATCGTTCACTCTCAGCCTGACCTACCTCACTGGGTTGTTGTGAGGATGAATCAGGGAGGAGGAGATATTATGTATGCCACCTCAAGCTCTTTGAAGGAAAGGTGGGGTATAAATGCAACCAGTCAATCAATAAACTCATACATCTATTATCTACTCAGAGGGACGCGGGTGGCGCTGTGGTCTAAACAAGGGGTCAGCAAACATTTTCAGCAGGGGGCCAGTCCACTGTCCCTCAGACCTTATGGAGGGCCGGACCGTCCGTAGGCCAGATTTAGGAGGAGATTGGGCCGGATTTGGCCCCTGGGCAGGCCTTAGTTTGCGTCCCCATGGTCTAAACCACTGAGCCTCTTTGGCTTGCAGATCGGAAGGTTGGTGGTTTGAATCCCCGCGACGGGATGAGCTCCCGTTGCTCTGTCCTAGCTCCTGCCGACCTAGCAGTTCAAAAGCACACCAGTGCAAATAGATAAATAGGTACGGTTGTGGCAAGAAGGTAAACTGTGTTTCTGTGCGCTCTGGCACTTGTCACTTGTCTGGCACTTGTACCAGGAGTGGTTTAGTCCTGCTGGCCACATGACCCAGAAATAATAATAATAAAAATAATAATAATACTAACAATAACAATAAAATTTATTTGTACCCCACCCAAGCTGTCTGTGGACAAACAGCGGCTCCCTTGGCCTGAAAGCGAGATGTGCGCCACAACCCCATAGTCGCCTTTAACTGGGCTTAACCGCCCAAGGGTCCTTTACCTTTTCCTATCTACTCAGGAGTAAGTACAGTGGTACCTCGGGTTACAGACGCTTCAGGTTACATACGCTTCAGGTTACAGACTCTGCTAACCCAGAAATAGTGCTTCAGGTTAAGAACTTTGTTTCAGGATAAGAACAGAAATCATGCTCCGGTGGCGCAGCAGCAGCAGGAGGCCCCATTAGCTAAAGTGGTGCTTCAGGTTAAGAACAGTTTCAGGTTAAGTACGGACCTCCAGTACTTAACCTGAGGTACCACTGTATGGCCACTAACCTTTAAAAGAGGACTGGGCCAATTCATGGAGGAGGAGGAGGCTATGAATGGCTACCAGTCAGCTCTGCTCTGCTTTCAGGGTCATAGGCAGCCATGCTTCTGAAAACCAGCTGCAGGAAACCACAGGAGGGGAGTGTTACTGTTGCAACCCTGCTTGTGGGTTTCTCTTGGGGGTATCTGGGGGGGTCACTGTGAGAAGAGGAGGCTGGCCTTGTTGGGCCCCCTTTGGCCTGATCCAGCAGGCTCATCGGAGGTTCTCGGGACTTGAGCACAGAACCTCCTGGCCTGCCAAGTGGCTGGGAGCCGGGTCCGTAGTTCAGTGACGAGGGAAGCCTATGCTTCAGCCCCTGCTCACACCTCCAGTTCAGAAACGGATCCGGTGTGAGTGGCAGGAGAGAGGAACAAGTTGTTGTGCTCTGGCTGAAGAGTGGTTCTACGTTGTTCCTCTCAAATCCTCTGTCTTCCTTGTGCTCTGATTCCTGCATGGCCAGGGGTGGGATGGATGACCCTCGGGGTCCCTTCCATCTCTGTGCTTCTGAAACAAGGGTGGGGAGTGATTGAGTCTCTTCAGGCTGAGGTAGATGAACAGATGGTCTAATAAGGAAGCTCCCTATGTTCGTTTTAAGGGAAGGTGCAATTGGGGAGGCAGCCATAGTGAGGTTTCCTTCCGGAGGGCAGGACAGCTCTCAAAAGAGAGAAAAGGAAGGGATGGAGTTTCTCCGAGAGGTCCAGCAGTCTTGACACCCCCATGGCCAGCTATTTCAAACCCTGAAATTGTTATTCTGCTGATACCGAAACCTAGCAAAATATCCCCGTCCTTTAATGGGATGCAAGCGCACCGCCTGCCCTTTTCATTTCCTAAAGCACTCTCCCTTTTTGCTGATGGTTTGCAGGACCAGGGGAACAATTCAATACGTTTTTTAATAACTTCCCTCCTCCCTAAAGTAAATCAAATGAATTGTGCTTTTTTTAAAAAAATGGCATACTGAGGTTTTTTAAAGAGCATTATTGTCTTAATCGGGCTTTGCATCTGCATGCACTTAGTGCTGAAAATTACAGATTGCTTTTAATAATTGCAATGAAGGAGAATAAAGTGGATTCCGTGATTAACCTTTTCCTTGGTCTGTTCTGCTGCCGCCTGTTTAAGAATCTCCAGAATGCACTTTTGTGAACAGGCAGTTACCCTGACAGCTTGCTTTGGTATCATTTAGTCTGCGCTGGTAGTCGCAGCCCAGTTAGTCCTAGTGGAAACCACTGTAAATGAGAGTTTGTTGAGATCAGTCATTTTCTTCTAGGCTTCCTTCTGAGCCGTTGCAAATTTCACTTAGTCGTGTTTAAGTCTTGTCTGCAGCACATGACCCCTTTTAATTTCTCTGCCTCCTCTCAATATCGGAGGGCCTGTGAAAGCAGCAATGATGCCTTTCTTTATGGGGGGGGGGGTGTCACTCCACCCCCTTGACCATTGCGGTGGCCCTTTCCTGAAGCTTTGGCAAAATTCAGGACAGGTTGACAAAAGTAGATATTCATACGATACAATACAATACGATAATCTTTATTGTCATTGTCCCATACAGAACAATGAAATTGAAAAAATCTACATCAGACATTCAAAAACCAACAAGCCTGCTATCCCAGCTATCCCAACCTGGTTAGCCCCTTAAAAACTCTGATACCCCATAATTAAATACAATATACTCCCATAGAGACTACCTTACACTGTGTTTAAAACCAAAATCGCATTTGGATAGAAACTGTTTCTCAGGCGGCTGGTCCTATTCTTTATAACCCTGGACCTTCTTCCAGAAGGCAGAAGCTGGAAGAGATCATTTCTGGGGTGCGCACTATCCTGCGCTATCTCTGCAGCTTTCCTATGGCACCTGGAAGCGTAGATTTGATCCAAGGTGGGAAGAGTGCACCCAATTATTCTCTCCGCAGTCTTTACAACCCTGGACAGCATTGTTTTTTCCCTGGCCGTGCAGCTCCCAAACCACACACACAGACCATAAGCTAATACACTCTCCACAGTACTGTGGTAAAATGCCATCAATAGGTCCCTTGAGAGATTGTTTCTCTGGAGGATTTTCAGAAAATATAACCTCTGCTGTGCTCTCTTCATCAGGTCTTTGCTGTTTTCTCCCCAGGTTAGGTCATAGTTAAACATAGTTAAGTATAGTTAAACAGCCCATAGTTAAACTATGAAACCTGCCACCAGGTTATGTCAGAAGTTTATAAGATAGCACAAGGCAAGGAGGAAGAGGGTAGGGAAAATGCTTCCTTCCTCTCTTGCAACATTCAAACTCATGGGCTTCAAATGAAGCTGAATGCTGGAACAATCCAGGACAGAGAAAAGAAAGGAGTTCTTCAGGCAGCTCATAGTTAAACTGTGGAACTCCCTGCCACAGGAAGCACTCAGGGCCACCATCTAAGGTGGCTTTAAAAGAGAATTGGATAATTTCATGGAGGGGGAGAGGGCTCTGCTTTGCATCCATAGTCAGAGGCAGCAAAGCTTCTGAATCCCAGGTGCTGGAAACTATGGGAGAGGAGAGTGGGCTTGTGTTCGAATCCTGTTTGTGGGTTTCCCTTTGGAGCATCTGGTTGGCCCCTGTGAGAACAGGATGCTGGACTAGATTGGGCCCCCTTTGGCCTGATCCAGCAGGTTCTTCTTAGGGTCTTATATTCTACAATATCATTTTTGAGGCGAGGCGGCCGGGAGTACTCCAAATGCAGTTGCACCATAGATTTGTAAAATGGCGTTGCTTCATTCTGTGGAATTGAATTGTCATCATTTGCAAGGAAAGTTCCTTAAAAGGATAATCAACTGTGGACCCCTCCAAATTGGGATTCCCTCCAAACCCGTGCCAAAGTCTTGCAGCTGTTTTGCAACGTTTTGCAGCGAAACCCCAGCGTTTTGCAGCGCCCCACAAACTGAGCAATTGATACATCAAACACCCCAAAACCCAACAGTGTCCAAATCATTTCAAACCAGTGCTAAACTTTGGCAATAGTTTTGCAGTATTTTGCAGTGCAAACCCCATATTTTGCAGCATCCCACAAACTGAGTAATTGCTACTCAAACCTAGGGTCATAGATATAAAATAAAATAATAAAGCTGGCCGATCTTCAATACCTTGATGGAGAACGTGGATGAATCTATGCTGGGTTACCATCGCTCCCAGGGTCTCAGGCAGTTACAGGGGCATTTCCAGGAACACCTGTTCCTGGAAATCCATTTTTGTTGGAGATACCTGGAACTGAACCTGGGGCCTTCTGCAGGCAGGACACCTGTCCCCTCAGGTGTAAGGTGCTATATGCGACTCTCCCACTGGGGAACTTGCCAGTAATTAATTCACACCGCTCTTATAATGTGCAAAGTGGTTTTGCGTACTGGCTCCAAACAGAGAAATCTTCCTTTCCTCCTTTCCTTTCCCTTTTTGTTGTTGCTGTTTTTGAAAGGCTGCTGTCACAAACGCGACCTACAAATGCTCCCTGACTTTAAATGCTCCCCCTCCTCCCTTTTAAGAGGTTATTCTGAAATTAGTACTTGGATGAGCCTTATTCTAATTATTGCTACAGTTCTGTGAAAGCCAGGGCTGTTCTCAGACTAGAGCCAGGATTCCACCGAAGGAGAGGATGCATCTTGGAACAGATTAGGATGTCCTCCCATTTATAATATTGGTGCAAGCACATTTGTCAGGCAACAGCCCAGGTTTTTGCAGAATGTGGGGGAGATAGTGTGTCTGAGGACACCTCCTTGCAGAAGTTATGCAAGCCAGGGACGTAGAATCATAGCACCGTTGGAAGGGATCCCAAAGGTCATCTAGCCCAACCCAGTGCTCTGTGCTTGGGTGGTGGTGGACCAACTGGGAACAACCTCCACCAAATGCTGCCTTCAGTTCCATCGTGGAAGGAAGGCCACATATCTGCATCACCCGTCTCCTTCTGCATTGCAGGTTCCGCTGTTGAACTCTCACCCTCAAAACGCTATTCCTGTGGGAATGTTCAGGGGTGCAGGAGAGGATATATTGTTTGATTATAGCCTTTCCAACTTGTGTAAACAAGTTCACAATTTAGCAGAGTAACATTCCCCCTTTTAAACTCACAGCGGATGCATTTGCTCAGGCTTGCTAAAGCCTCTATAATAACTGTTCTGGTATTTTCCCCTTATTCCCTCATAAAAGATAAGACACAACACAGTCTTCTATAAAAGTATAAAAAGGTTTACTCACACATCATTCTGTTCACAGTAGGATCCCAGAAGGCAGACTTAGCTTAGAAAAGTAACATACACCTGGAAACTATTTCATAAGGAGACAGTCCCTTTGTCCTCTCTTGGCTGGAGGCCAAAAGAGCAACTTTGGCTAAGCAGATGTTGCTTCTTCGATGCATGTGGTGAAAGAGAGAGAGATGGCTGCCCTGCCCTGTGCTTTTGTCATTACCTGCACAGGTGAGGCCACTCCCACCTCTAGTCACATGCAGAGGCAGTCTGTCCCAGCCCAGAAGGAAACAGGAAGTTGACCTGATGGCTGGACAAACATTCCTCCCCATGTGTAAACATGTTCACTCTAGGAATGTTGTACTTGACTGCTCTTGTGTTTCACATCCCACAATTCCTAATTTCATCAAAATCTCCTTTCTTGTAACTTGAATCTGTTGGTTTGGGTCCTCTCCTCTGGAGCAGTGGGAAACAAGTTTGCTCCATCCTCCATCTGGCAGCCCCCTCAGTCTCCTCTTTCCGTGGCTAAACATACCCAGCTCCTTCAAGCGCTCCTCATAAGGCTTAGTTTCCAGCCCCTTGACCATCTTGGTTGCCCTTTTCTGCATGCATTCTAGCTTGCCAACATCCTTGTTAAATTTTGGTGCTCAGAACTGAACACTGGACTCCAGGTGTGGTCTGACCAAGGCAGAATAGAGTCCTATTGTGACTTCCCTTGATCTGGACACTAGACTTCTGTGGATGCAGCCTAGAATAGCGTTAGCTTTTTTTGCTGCTGCATCATGCTGTTGACTCATGTTGTGGACCACCAAGATTCTTAGATCCTTTCCACATGTCCTGCTTGTGAGGCTCCTTGGAATGAAAGTCCACTGAGTAGCGCCAGGGAGTGGGAGACAAGGCTCCATAGCTTGCGCAACCAAGCAGGGGACATTGTTCCGCTTTGCTCGACCGCCTGAGTCCCTCTCTGGCACTTTGGGTTGCAAGGATGGATAATTAAGAACCTCGCAGCTGCAATGCCGCAAATAAAGTGTGTCCAGTCGCCTCACTCAGCCCCTGGAAAGATCGTGACGAGGCCATAATTTGCTCTTCCAGTAAATGCAGCAGGAGCAGCAGCAGCTGCAGTGAGCCGTACGTTGCCTCTCCTTTGCAAGACTGACAGAGACAGCTTGTGCCATCTCAGCACATGGGCCAGAGAACGGGACTGATCTGCCTTGGGGGACCTTGCATTTAAAAGCTCCTGCTTTTAGCTAGGGGTGTCTGCGCTAATTGATAGCATAAGCCTGTCCCATGGCGGAGGGAGCAAGCTTGTTTTCTCCTGCTCTGGAGGGTAGGACTCGAACCCATGGCTTCAGGTTGCAAGGAAGGAGATTCCCATTAAACGTTTGGAAAAACTTTCAGACAGTAAGAGCCATTCGCCAGTGGAACAGACTCCCACAAGTAGTGGTGGACTCTCCTTCTTTGGAGGTTTTAAAACAAAGGTGGGATGACCATCTGTCTTTGATGCTTTTGCTGAGATTCCAGCATTGCAGGGGGTTGGACTGGATGACCTTTGGGGTCCCTTCTGACTCTAAGATTCTATGATTCTATGTGTCAGGAGCTCGTCCTACACTCGAGTAGGATGCTGGCAGAGACACATACCCAATTGGCATGTTCCCTCCCTCCTGGTCGATCGTTCGGGAGCTTCAAAAGCTTTATTCAGCCCGAACATCACAGCAACCAATGCCAACAGACATCAGCACACTTAGGGATCTGCAGAGTTTGCGCATTTTGCGTGACAGACCTCAGCAACTCAGCATTTTGGCCAATCTACTTTATTTACATATAAACACACATGGAGCACTGCAACATGGCTCCCTCTCTCTCTAGCATCAGACAGCAAAGAGGAAAAAGAACAAAGGACAATCGTCCCACTTCATGGAACACAGGAACACAAACATCCTGTCTCCGTCACTTCCCACTCTGCGGAGTCAAAACATACACCATCATGTGATAGACAACAATCCCATGACTGCAAACACGGAGCAGGAATTCTAACACTATGATCTCAGGAAGAGAGATGCACATAGGCCTATAGTTAGCCACATAGTTACTCCTTCAGGTATACTTGGCCCTAAATGGCCTTGGCCCAGTATACCTAAAGGAGCGTCTCCACCCCCATCGTCCAGCCCGGACACTGAGGTCCAGCTTCGAGGGCCTTCTGGCGGTTCCTTCACCGCGAGAAGCGAAGTTATAGAGAACCAGGCAGAGGGCCTTCTCGGTAGTGGCGTCCGCCCTGTGGAACGCCCTCCCATCAGATGTCAAGGAAATAACAACTAGATGACTTGTAGAAGACATCTGAAAGCAGTCCTGTTTAGGGAAGTTTTTAATGTTTGATTGTTTGTTGTGTTTTATTATTCTGTTGGGAGCCGCCTAGAGTGGCTGGGGAAATCCAGCCAGATGGGTGGGGTATAAATAATAAATTATTTTTATGATTATTATATTATATCAGGGTGGTATAGACTTATGACCTTGGAGAGACCTGAGTTTGAATCCAAACTCAGCCAAGATGTTTTCACTGGGTGACTTGGAGATCGGTCTCTGCCTCTCAACCCACCCTACCTCACAGGGTTGTTTTGGGGATTAAATATGGAGCGAGAGAGCCATTTACATAACTGTGTACTCCCTGCAGGAAAATGTGGGATTTGAATGCAATTAATAATAATTAATAATACAAGCAGGGATCAAGAAAAAATATATCCCTTTTGGGCTTCTTCCTTTACTTATTTATAAGTAAATAAATGAAATCCCCTCAGCGCACCCCCTCCCCCAATGATATCTGCTGCGTGTGAGCGGAGGAAACAAGTGGAAGAAATGTTACTAATTCTGGTTTCTGACAAGGAGAGCTTTTCCTCTAGTGGTTCCACTTATCTGCGTAATGAGAGGGCAAGTGTTGTGGGGAGCTGAGGGGGGAGCTGATCCTGCGTTCCTTTTTGTGGGGCAACCCAAAGCATGGAGGCAAGGGCTACTTTGAAGAATCCTAGAATGGTAGCGGTTATATATATATATACAGTGGTACCTAAGGTTACATATGCTTCAGGTTACAGACTCCGCTAGCCCAGAAATTGTGCTTCAGGTTAAGAACTTTGCTTCAGGATGAGAACAGAAATTGTGCTCTGGCGGCGTTGCGGCAGCAGGAGGCCCCATTAGCTAAAGTGGTGCTTCAGGTTAAGAACAGTTTCAGGTTAAGAACGGACCTCCGGAACGAAACGAATTAAGTACATAACCAGAGGTACCACTGTGTGTATGTATGTGTGTGTGTGTATATATATATATATATATTTGCTTTCGTAGATTTTCACGGGTACAGGAATGTAGGTTTTGGTGTCCTCGGGTGTCTTCCCGTGTAAAAGTTGGGGTGTCTAGGCGACGTTTCGACGAGGTCTCACTCGTCATCTTCAGGCTGGTGCTTTCGGCTTCTTGTTACTGGAACAGAGCGGGATCTCAATGTTTGAGTTCCTATAAATACTGTAGAGGGGGTGTGGTGTCTAGCCTCCAATGTTCTGGGCAGAGAGGAAGTTCCCAGGCTAGTGTGCCTTTTCTTCTTTTGTTCCTTAATTACTTGAGAGATACCTTGAGTGATTTCTTGAGTGATATCCTGAGTACCACTTAGGTGGGTCATTAGGTGTGGATTAGTTGCTAAAGTCTTTGTGTCTTGACCTCTTGAACTTTGTGAAGAGTTTTCCTGAGAAGATGGCTGTATTGCACTTAGTTGTGCTTTGGCTTGGCTTCGTGTATAGGGGCGAGCTGTGGTTTTGTGGCTTGTGTCAGCCAGATCTGTGTAGGGATTGCAGGGGGGTGCAGCATCCGGAGGTGCCACCATGGACTGGCTACTGGATGGTGTCAGTAATTCATCTGTGGAGAGGGTCTGGGTTTGGGTCTGGTGTGGTTGATTGGTGTTGGCGTTCTGTGTGCCTCTGGATCTGGTGTCAGTTTTTGTGGAGAGGGCTAATTTCCAGATGTCTGGCAAGCGGGATGTGTCGTCACGCTTGTTCATGTTGTGAGGGTGTTTCTCTATCTCGATGGCTTCCATGATTATTCTCTTGTGGTGATGTTCCGTGTTAAAGAGCAATTTGGAATCTGCAAAATTAATTTCGTGTCCTGTTTCTTTCATGTGTTGGAAAAGAGAGGAAGTTTTTTCTTCTTTTTTGACGGCATTCTTGTGTTCTGCGATACGTGCATTTATTCGTCTGTTTGTTTGTCCAATGTACGTGGCTGGGCAGACTTTGCAGGGTATTTCATAGATCCCTTGGTTTTCCAACTGGATTTTATCCTTGGGGTTTCTGAGGATATTGGCTATTTTTTGGTTGGTGCAAAAGGCTGTTTTGATATTGTGTTTATGGAGGATTTTGCTAATTTTATCTGTAGTGCCCTTGATATAAGGAAGGAGGGCCATGCCATTGTTTTCTCTCAAATGTGTTAATTGCCAATGGATACCAGCAAAACAGGATTACGAAGCTAATCCAAAAGGAAACACCCCCCAAAAACCAAGACACAGAAGAAAACAATGGCATGGCCCTCCTTCCTTATATCAAGGGCACTACAGATAAAATTAGCAAAATCCTCCATAAACACAATATCAAAACAGCCTTTTGCACCAACCAAAAAATAGCCAATATCCTCAGAAACCCCAAGGATAAAATCCAGTTGGAAAACCAAGGGATCTATGAAATACCCTGCAAAGTCTGCCCAGCCACGTACATTGGACAAACAAACAGACGAATAAATGCACGTATCGCAGAACACAAGAATGCCGTCAAAAAAGAAGAAAAAACTTCCTCTCTTTTCCAACACATGAAAGAAACAGGACACAAAATTAATTTTGCAGATTCCAAATTGCTCTTTAACACGGAACATCACCACAAGAGAATAATCATGGAAGCCATCGAGATAGAGAAACACCCTCACAACATGAACAAGCGTGACGACACATCCCGCTTGCCAGACATCTGGAAATTAGCCCTCTCCACAAAAACTGACACCAGATCCAGAGGCACACAGAACGCCAACACCAATCAACCACACCAGACCCAAACCCAGACCCTCTCCACAGATGAATTACTGACACCATCCAGTAGCCAGTCCATGGTGGCACCTCCGGATGCTGCACCCCCCTGCAATCCCTACACAGATCTGGCTGACACAAGCCACAAAACCACAGCTCGCCCCTATACACGAAGCCAAGCCAAAGCACAACTAAGTGCAATACAGCCATCTTCTCAGGAAAACTCTTCACAAAGTTCAAGAGGTCAAGACACAAAGACTTTAGCAACTAATCCACACCTAATGACCCACCTAAGTGGTACTCAGGATATCACTCAAGAAATCACTCAAGGTATCTCTCAAGTAATTAAGGAACAAAAGAAGAAAAGGCACACTAGCCTGGGAACTTCCTCTCTGCCCAGAACATTGGAGGCTAGACACCACACCCCCTCTACAGTATTTATAGGAACTCAAACATTGAGATCCCGCTCTGTTCCAGTAACAAGAAGCCGAAAGCAGCAGCCTGAAGATGACGAGTGAGACCTCGTCGAAACGTCGCCTAGACACCCCAACTTTTACACGGGAAGACACCCGAGGACACCAAAACCTGCATTCCTGTACCCGTGAAAATCTACGAAAGCATATATATATATATATACACATACCATTTTCAACAATAATTAAACATACTTTTACATCTTATTCATTTTTTTGACTTCCATCAGTCCTGTCTTTGTAACACTTTGTGGATTTCTCCTTACGAAACTTCTTGTAGTCCTACTAGCATTATTTGTAGATTACAGTTGCTCTTCAAATAATTCATATACTTCTTCCAATCTTCTGTGAATCTCTGCTCCTGCAGGTTTCGAATCCTTCCTGTCCTTTTGTCCAATTCTGCATAGTCTCTTAATTTCGTCTGCCATTCTTCTTTCGTCAGAATTTCTTCTTGATTCCATTTCCGGGCCATTAATACTCTTGCCACTGTTGTTGCATATAAGAACAGATTGACATCTTGTCTTGGCCTATAATACCAAGTAAAAATGCTTCTGGTTTTTTTAATAATGTATATTTCAACTTCTTTTTCATCTCATTATATATCATTTCCCAGAAGTTCTTTACTTCCTAGAATGGTAGAGTTGGAAGGGACCCCCAAAGTTCATCTAGCCCAACCCCTGGCAATGCAGGAATCGCAGCTAAGGAATCCCTGACTGGTGACCATCCAGCCTCTCTTTGGGAAGCCTCCAAGGAAGAAGAGTCTTGCTCCACAGAAGGAGGTTTTTGCAACCTTCTGTTTTGGAGAGGGGGCAGAGAACGCTTTGAGTTTTCATAGAAATGTAGAGTTGGAAAGAAATCTAACCCAACCCCAACCCCCATGCAATCCCAAAAGGTAAATTTGGAATTTGGGGGAAGCTTTGATCTGTTCACTTTTGGTGTGCATGGCTTGGTTTGGCTTTCCCAGGGCTCTTAACACGTTGCAGTTTTCCTACATGGAGGGAACCTGAGAGAGGGAGCGTAGGCTGGAGGGCTGCGTTTGGCTTGTGGGCTTGAATGGGAGTTCCTCATGTGCTTTACATGATCCCTTGGGGTCTCTTCCAGTTCTGCATCGACTGGTTAAGCTGTGTAACAGACACGGCACATTCCTGTCTCACACTCTCCATCACTGCTCATAGGAAACAAGCCTATCAAGGAGAATAGTTCTAAACTTCCTTTTCCCTGATCTGCTAGCTTTCTGCATGAAGGGAAGTGGTTTGCATGGAGGAGCTTCCCATTACGCATTCTCTGGCCTGCAGACTCTGGTGACCCAGCACAGACTGAGGTTGGCCACTTCGCAAAGAAATGGGCCACACACGTCCTTGAATGCAGGATTTTTCTTGGTCTTTTTGTGTGTGCGTTGGGGACTGGCCACAGGGAGTAGATCCAAAAGCTGGCCTCTTCAACTGTAACAGTGTTAGACAGGTTGCTTAATAGCCAAAATTCTCAGGATGCGTCCAGAGCTGACGGGAGGTGCAGCTTGGAGACTGCTTCATCAGCCGCCTGCCACATTGCGTCTGACAGGCGGTGTGGGGCAAGGGAGCTCATGGAAGTGCCAACCAGCTGACAGAAGCCATCATGGCGCTACCCAGGAATCTTGCCTTCGAATCCTCTCCGTCTCCAGCGATTGCCCAAATGTCTCCAGAGAGCGTGTGCTCTTTTCGGGACCGCAGACTTAGCACATGTTCGCATTCCGTGCCCTCACGAATTCTGCACCAGGGAGAGCTGGATTCTGCAAGCTGAGCCAATTATGTACGTGCACAGAATTATAGAGCTCAAAGGGAGCCCCAAAGGTCATCTGGTCCAATCTCCTGCAATGCAGGAATCCCAATTAAATTATACATGACAGATGGCCATCCAACATCTGCTTAGAGACCTCCAATGAAGGGGAGTCCACAATGAAGAGGAGTCCACAGTTCCACTGCTGAACAGCTCTTAGCACCAGAAAGTTTGTGTGATGTTTAGTCAAAATCTTATAACTTGAAGCTGCTGGTTCAAATCCTCCCTTCCGGAACAGGAAAAAAACAATCTTGCTTTAAATTGCATCATCAGATCTGAAAATGGCTCTCATACCTCCTTTCAGCCTCCTCTTCTCCAGGCTAAACACCCCCAACTCTCCCAACCAGTCCTCACCAGGCTTGGTTTCTGTGGGAAAGTTCAGGGATGGATGCAGGAGAGTATATATTGTTTGATTATAGCCTTTCCAACTTGTGTTAACAAGTTCACAATTTAGCAGAGTAACATTCTCCTTTGTAAACTCGCAGCAGATGCGTTTGCTCAGCTAAAGCCTCTATAATAACTGTTTTGATATTTTCCCCTTACTCCCTCATAAAAGATAAGACAGGAGGCAGTCTTCTATAAAAGTATAAAAAGAGTTTACTCACACATCATTCTGTTCACAATCGGATCCCAGAAGGCAGACTTAGCTTAGAAAAGTAAAATACACCTGGAACTTATCTCATAAGGAGACAGTCCCTTTGTCCTCTCTTGGCTGGAGGCCAAGAGAGCATCTTTGGCTAAGCAGATGTTGCTTCTTCATTGCATGTAGTCACAGAGAGAGAGATGGCTGCCCTGCCCTGTGCTTTTGTCGTTACCTGCACAGGTGAGGCCACGCCCACCTCTAATGGCTGGACAAACATTCCTCCCCATGTGTAAACATGTTCACTCTAGGAATGTTGTACCTGACTGCTCTTGTGTTTCACATCCCACCGTTTCCACACCCTAGATCATCTTGGTTGCCCTCCTCTGCGCACCCTCCAGCTTGTCAACATTCTTCTTAAATTGTGGTGCCCAGAACAGGAGACAGGAATGCGGGTGTTTGTCTGACCAAGGCAGAAGAGAGCAGCTCTCATACTTCCCTTGATCTGGACACTAGACAGCATTTCTCTTGAGACGTCTTAGTTCTTTCCAGAAACAAATGGAGACATTTGTGTTCCAACAAGCATCTCTTGCTGGATATGTTTCAAACTTGGCTATCTGTCTGCATTGTTTTTAAACCTATTTCTTTGTTTTATTGGATTTTTATTCCACTGTCAAACAATTCTTATGCTTAGAAAGTTCTTTCCTAACTGACTTGAGCAGTACTGAAAGCGAGTCTTCTAATTGCAAGCAATTCATCCAGTCCAGGTGATTTTCCTAGTTTCGCGTTAAATATCACCTGATGAATTTCCATCAGTGTTATAGAGGAATTTAAGTATTCAATTTTATCCCTTGTAATCTTTGGGAATTTCCTTTGACTTAAGTATTTTTCTATTTTATCTTCATCTTCCTTTCCTGCTTGATAAAGGATATTTATAATATTGTATAGTAAGGTAAAGGGACCCCTGACCATTAGGTCCATTCATGGCCGACTCTGGGGTTGTGGCGCTTATCTTGCTTTATTGGCCGAGGGAGCCGACATACAGCTTCCGGGTCATGTGGCCAGCAGGACTAAGCCGCTTCTGGTGAACCAGAACGCCGTTTACCTTCCCGCTGGAGCTGTACCTATTTATCTACTTGCACTGACGTGCTTTCAAACTGCTAGGTTGGCAGGAGCTGGGACCGAGCAACGGGAGCTCACCCCGTCACGGGGATTCGAACCGCCGACCTTCTGATCGGCAAGTCCTAGGCTCTGTGGTTTGACCCTTGATAATATTATATTAATATAATATAATATAATATAATATAATATAATATAATATAATAATATAATATAATATAATGTATATTATACACAGATAATGCAGAGTGGGGATGGGGGGGGTTGGTTTGTGTTGCAAGCAGGAGATTGTCAGTGGCAATAGGGTGGCTGATAGGTGGTTGTGACAAGGGTTGCTGTCGACTGGCTGCTGTTACGATCCCAAAAAAACCCTCAACAACTCTGGGCAATCTCCCCCCATTTTCTTAACTTTGATTCCCCCCAAAATACACGGAAAATTACACTATATCCCGCCCACCTTGTTGGCTTTCCCCAGCCACTCTGGGAGGCTTACCACACAACGATGCATCAAACAAAACAACAAACAAACCAAGAAACCAGTAATAACAATAGCAGCAATAATAAACAGTATACATTTATACCCAAATTAAAATAACCATCAACCTCAACTCAATATTTAACCCACATCAACCCGGCAAAAACAAAACAACCCTGGAATCTTTTGAAACATGCTAATCTGCACCGCTTTCCTTCCTTGTTTTGAAAAGCATCCTTGGAGCTGAGCTTTGCCTGTGTTCTGCCCTCACACGAGGGAAGGCTGGTTCTGAGCAGCTTGGGCCACCGACAGCCCTCATTCTCCCTGCTTCTGAAAACATACTAACCCCCCCCCCCCATCCCTCTGTGCTAGCTGGGGAAAGGAAGCCGTGACTCAGCCGCTGCAGTTGGAGAGCTCTTGGAAGCAGCTGCCTGGTGGTCTGTGCGCCTGAGCCGTCTGCTCTGCCCTTGAGCTGAGCAGTGGCGTAGCGTGGGTTGTCAGCACCCGGGGCAAGGCAAGTAATTTGCGCCCCCTAACCCATGGATTTGCGCCCCCTAACCCGTGGATTTGCGCCCCCTAACCCTAACCCCCAGATGTTGCGCCCGGTGCGGCCGGGCCCCCTGCACCCCCACGCTACGCCACTGGAGCTGAGACTCCCCCCATTTCTCTGCCCCCTGCACAGGCCTGCTTGCTGCTTTTTGACTGCAGACCCTTCAGGGGCCACAGAGGACCCTTCCTTTTTTATAATTGTTATTTACTAGAAATTTTATTTACAACATAAAATAACCCCACAATACAGAAATCCACCCTCACTAAATGTGAACATACAATGAGCATAATACAAACAACCAAATAAAAGACTTCCTTTATCCTGTATCTGGCCTCCTTATTTACGTCTTATAAGCTGTTTCCTTTATGAATAATTATTAAGATTTTTCTAATTATAACTTAGACATCCACAAAGTCTCCTGCAGACATTAATCGAAACAAGTCCAGGTATGTACTTTAGGGCACTGTTTTGTGAAGTATTCTCTTCATTTTTCCCATGCTTTTCAAAACTCTTGTCTAGTGTCATCTCTAATTGCCTCTGTTAATCTAGCCAGTTCAATATAACAGTTTGTCTTGCCATTCCTTTTTTGTTGGCACAGTTTATTTTTTCCAGTTTTTAGCAGTTAGGATCCTTGCCACTCCTGTGGCATAGAGGAATATTTTCTGATCTTCTTTTGCTATACCTGTGTCCATTATTCCTAGCAGAAAAGCTTCTGTATTTTTCAGAAAGTTATACTTAAACATTTTTTTAAGCTCGTCATATGCTATATTCAAAAAGCAGTCTTCTCTGCACTTGAGCTGAGACACCCCCCCCCCCATTTATCTGCCCCCTGCACAGGTCTGCTTGCTGCTTTTTGACTGCAGACCCTTCGGGGGCCACACAAGACCCTTCCTGCGCCATGTGACATTTTTTCTGCAGCCCACTCTGAACCCCCAGGGTATCCTTGGCATGGAAACGGGACTATAGAGCTACCACAGATGGCTTGTTTGTCAAGCATCCCTCCTGAGTCGCTTGCACAAAGTCTGCAAGGAGGTTGTTGTTGCTGTTGTCGATATTATATTCGTTTATATTCCACCTTTTTGCCAGACGGGGACTCAAGACAGCTTACAAATAAAATAGGAATAGCTAAAAACATTGGGGGGAAAACAACATTAAAAAGCTATTAAACTCTAATTAGAATGAAAACTCTCTCCCTCCCTCAGATCTGTTAAAACATAGTGATAATTACAATAAAAAAAATCACAGCACCAGCCCTTTCCTTATAAACAGTCAGTTCATTTCTCAAAGCCTGTTGGAACAATAAAGTCTTCACCTGCTGGTTAGAGGAGGTGCTGGCTATTAATAATAGATGTAATATTTATATCCCCCTTTTCATTGCAATAATTCCCAAATTGCCTTTTAAGGCAAAACGAAAATATTGCTACATGTCATCGAAATCTTGGAGCACTGAGAGACTGCAGGGGTTGGAGGACTTTAACATGGAGAAATTATAATGTGCAGTTGAGTTAGATATACTAAGGACCCACAGAGGGGAGGAGGGAAGTCCTAAGATTCAGAAGAATCTACTTTAATTTTGGAATATCGATGTGTTAAACCTGAGATTTATTTTGTAAAATTAATAAAAATTATTTTAGAAAGGGAGAGAGAGAGAGAGAGAGAGAGAGAGAGAGAGAGAGAGAGACTGACTCCAGGGGTTCTAGGTGTTTTTTCCTTGTTTGATGAAGGCCAGCAGAGATTCTGGCACCTTTAGGACATAGAGTGGTACCTCCGGTTAAGTACTTTATTCGTTCTGGAGGTCCGTGCTTAACCTGAAACTGTTCTTAACCTGAAGCACCACTTTAGCTAATAGGGCCTCCTGCTGCCGCCGCGCAGCTGGAGCACGATTTCTGTTCTTATCCTGAAGGTACTATTCCTGGGTTAGCGGAGTCTGTAACCTGAAGCGTATGTAACCCAAGGTACCACTGTATGGATTATTTACACATATATGCAGTCTGAGCGTACATTGACACCCTGGCAGATCTTGCATCTCCTTCAGTCACAGCTTGGGATCCATAGAATCCTAGAGTTGGAAGAGACCACAAGGGCCATCGAGTCCAACCCCCTGCCAAGCAGGAAACCCCATCAGAGCACTCCTGACATATGGTTGTCAAGCCTCTGCTTAAAGACCTCCAAAGAAGGAGTCTCCACCACACTCCTTGGCAGCAAATTCCACTGTCGAACAGCTCTTACTGTCAGGAAGTTCTTCCTAATGTTTAGGTGGAATCTTCTTTCTTGTAGTTTGGAACCGTTGCTCCGTGTCCGCTTCTCTGGAGCAGCAGAAAACAACCTTTCTCCCTCCTCTATGTGACATCCTTTTATATATTTGAACCTGGCTATCATATCACCCCTTAACCTCCTCTTCTCCAGGCTAAACATGCCCAGCTCCCTTAGCCGTTCCTCATAAGGCATCGTTTCCAGGCCTTTGACCATTTTGGTTGCCCTCCTCTGGACACATCCAGCCCAGAGCAAGTGGGTCTTTGTGTCTCCAGCTTCCAGCTCAGCTCTCTCACACCGCTCGGGCTAATCTCCTCCTATGCATTCATTCTATGGCACAGAGCAATCTTTTTTGTTCTGTTGATCGTGGCACTTCGCTAGCCCAGCCATTGCTTAGCGAGGCTGGGTTAGGCAAATTGGCTCTCACTCCTTCTACCACCCACAGATATGGGAACCCAAGAATTAGAAGGGACTTAGGGCATCATCCAGACTGACTCCCCCTCCAAATCATAACAATACCCAATGGGTTCTCTGGCTCTTCAGTCTGCTTGGGATTTCTGGAATCTGTGTGGTTAGGAAAACTCAGCCAGATGGGCGGGGTATAAATAATAAATAATAATAATAATTATTATTATTATTATTATTATTATTATTATTATTATTAGTGATAGCAACAGCAAGCTCTTGAGTGTGTTATCCCTTTCGGTGATCACAAAAATAGCATACTCATTATTCTCCTGTTGTGGGATCGCACTGCCTCTGAAGGAGCAATTGCGTCCCTGGGTTGGGGGATGCTCCTTGATACATCTTTGTCCTCTGTGGCTAGCAATTCCTTTTACTGGCTTTGTCTGGTTTGTCAACCATGACCATTGCTGGGCTGGGGTAGCCTGAGCACTGTAGACCATGCTCCCAGTACGTTTTCGAGCACAATTCAAAGTGTTGGTACTGACCTCTAAAGCCCTAAACGGCCTCTGCCCAGTATACCTGAAGGAGTGTCTCCACCCTCATTGTTCTACCTGGACACTGAGGTCCATCTCTGAGGGCCTTCTGGTAGTTCCCTTCCTGTGAGAAGTGAGGCTACAGAGAACCAGGGCCTTCTCCGTAGTGGCGCCCGCCCTGTGGAACACCGTCCCATCAGATGTCAAGGAAAGAAACAACTACAGTGGTACCTTGGTTTACGAACTTAATCCATTCCAGAAGTCTGTTCTTCACTCCCATGCTTCCGTGGGAATAGCTCTCCTGCAGCGGCATGGGGGAGAGTTGCGCCCCCCAATGGCTGGCAGTGCACAACTACAGCCACCCCAACACTATCTGTGGTGATTTGGGGGCGCTGGGCAGATATTTGCACCCCGGTGCCGCATTTGCTAAAGACGGCCCTGAATACATGGGCATTAGTTCACCTTTCTTCCCAACTGATACATAACATTTTTCAGAGACACCGTTGATGGAATCTTTCAAGGAGTTGGAGATGGCATTTATAAGTGGTCCATGTTTCACAAGAATATAGTAAGGTTGGTAGTAGAATAGCTTTGATAATGAGCATTTGGGTTTCCCTGTGAATGTCCTGGTCCTCAAACACTTGGCGCTTCAATCAGGAGAAAGCTGCACTCACGGAGCTCAGGCGATGCTGGATTTTGGCATCAGTGTCGGCCTTGTAGAAAGATAACTGCCCAGGTAGGAGAAGTGATCAACATTTCCAATGTTACATCGTTGGGTTGGATTTATGGCGCTGCAGAGGGGTTGTTTTCTGCTTGTTGGTGCAGCACTTTGGCTTTTTGGATGTTGAGCGATAGGCCAAGCTTTTCGTAAGCTTCTGCGAAGATATTTAGGATGGTTTGGAGGTCAACCTCTGAGCGTGCGCACACTACGTTGTCATCAGCATACTGAAGCTCTATGGCGGAAGTTACGGTAACCTTACTCTTTGCTTTCAGCTTGCTCAGAGCTTTCCATCTGTTCAATATATGATTTCTACTCTGGTGGGGAGTTTCCCTTCAACAAAGTGGCAATGAAAGTAATGAATAGAGTTGGGGCAATAACACAACCCTGTTTAACACCTGATCCCACTGTGAATGGTTCACTTTGAGAGCCATTGTTATCTGCGATTCTTGCTGTCATATTATCATGGAGGAGCCGAATGATGTTTACAAATTTATCTGGGCAGAAGGACAATCCACAGGGTTTTATGATGCACAGTGTCGAAAGCCTTAGTCAGGTCAATAAACGCCATATACAGGGGTTGGTTTTGCTCTCTGCATTTTTCTTGAAGCTGTCGAGTGGTGAAAATCATGTCCACTGCCCCCCTAGGAGGTCTAAAACCATTTTGGGATTCAGGAAGGATAGCCTCAAATATAGTTAAGAGACAGTTTGTTAAGATCCCTGAAAAAGTTTAAAATAGTTGCTAGAATGCCTGTTGAGCATTTTCCTGTATTGAGCTCCATGGAATTGGGTGACAACCAACTCTGGAAAGCAGCTTGTCCAGAAGTTTTAGACTATTATCATTTTCCAGAACTGAGCTGTGCATTGACCTTGAATGCATAGGTCTCTTGTGGGTGAAATCCAAAAGGCACCTGAAACTAATTAGAAATACCTAATTTTCCCCATGGTATCCACTCTTGAAAACAGAGCATTTTAGAGCCAGTTATCTGACCAAACTTTCACCAGTTTCCTCAAGAAATGTCTATATTGATCTGCATTTCCAAGTTGATGTCCACCGCAGTTTTGGGTGGTCACTCCAACAAGGTTCTGTACGCTGACAGACTTTGCCTTTGTGGTTAACCTCAGGTGAAAGACATCGCTCAGCTGTTGGCCTGCCCCTTATAGAGAGATCCAAGAGATCACTTTCTGAAACCTTTGTTCCTACAAGCAAGGATGCACAGTCTGGCAGAAAAGGTTAGGGGTTTTTTGAGTGACAAGAATAGCTTTGTAACACAGAGAGTGGCCCCTGTGCACCGGCTGTGAAATAAGACACGGAAAAGGAGTCATTGTTGTTGTTGTTTAGTCGTTTAGTTGTGTCTGACTCTTCGTGACCCCCTGGACCAGAGCATGCCAGGCACTCTGGTCTTCCACTGCCTCCCACAGTTTGGTCAAACTCAGGCTGGTAGCTTCGAGAACAGGAGTCATATAGAATTGCTATAAACTGTGGTGGTGATTTGCAGGTTTAATCTGAAGTTAAGCTAGATTTTAGATGGTTAGTGTCTTTAGTACCTTCTCTCTCACATCATGGATGTTGGCTTATATCAGGCTCCCCCCAACTCGGCCCTCTAGCTGTTTTGGGACTACAATTCCCATCATCCCTGACCACTGGTCCTGTTAGCCAGGGATGATGGGAGTTGTAGTCCCAAAGCAGCTGGAGCTCCGAGTTTGGGGATGCCTGGCTTATATTATTGATGGACGTTCTGCGTTATCTTATTAATAATATTGCTAGAGGTTTGTCATGGCCTTTGGCTATAACAATAAGCTTATGAGCTGAACTGTGATACAAGCCCTTATTCACGCAGCACATAGTCCAGCTATGGAACTCGCCCGCCCAGGAGGCAGTGATGGTCACTAACCTGGTTGGCATTAAAATAGGATGAGACAAGTTCACGGAGGAGGAGAGGGCTGTGGATGGCTGCTAAGCCTGGTGGCTGTGCTCTGCCTCCGCGATGGAAGACAGCAATGCTGGAAACTGCAGGGAGGGAGAGGGCTCTTGGGCTTTTGTATCTGGTTGGCCCCTGTGAGAACAGGATGCTGGACTAGATGGGTCATGGGCCTGATCCAGCAAGCTCTTCTTCTACCCTTAAAATCACATAGGACAGACAGCGCCATTTCAGACTTAAGATAGAGAAATGGCACGTGAGAGAACTCCTCCATAGACTGTTTAGTCATTTAGTTGTGTCTGCCTCTTTGTGACCCCCTGGACCAGAGCACGCCAAGCACTCCTGTCTTCCACTGCCTCCCGCAGTTTGGTCAAACTCATGTTCGTAGCTTCGAGAACACTGTCCAACCATCTTGTCCTCCGTTGTCCCCTTCTCCTTGTGCCCTCAATCTTTCCCAACATCAGGGTCTTTCCCAGGGAGTCTTCTCTTCTCATGAGGTGGCCAAAGTCTTGGAGCCTCAGCTTCAGCAGCTCCTTAGCTAGCCTCTATTACAGGGGTCAGCAAGGTTTATCATGCCTGGGCCGGATCAGTCCCGTGGAGATCCCTCCATGGGCCGGATTGCGCACGCATGTGAGTGCGCACCCCTGTGGTTTTCGGCATCTGCGCATGCACAGATATGATTTTTGGCATCTGCGCATGCGCAGACACGATTTCTGGTGCTGCGGAAGCGAGTCCCTGCACTGCGCTGGTTTAGCGCAGCGCTTGAGTGGGCAGCTCAGTTTGGGGGCGGTTTGTGGGCCAGTCAAACGACCTTCGCAGGCCACTTTCGGCCCATGGGCCTTAGGTTGCTGACCCCACTCTATTACAATTCTCTCTCACTTCACCCTCTCTTTTGCTGTCTGCACAGGAGCAGGCTTTGTTCTTGCACTGGTCATATTTTCACTGGCAATCTGACACGAAGCATTCCCCAAGTAGTTGTTCTCTAAGCAGCTGTTCTGAACAGTGGCAAAGAGCAGACTTTGGGCTGCTTTGTTCCTTGCCTCTGTGGTCCTCAGTGAATGCATCCCAGCAGGTTGCCTGCCTGCCTGCCTGCCTCCAAACATCCCTGGGAAATATTGCACTTTGCAGGGGTGAGAGATGGAAAGAAAGAACCTGATTTTCTTCTCATTCCTCTAGTTATAAATTATGGTGAAAGCGGAGTCCAGGTCATTCTATTTTGGGCTGTAATGCAGTTTGAAGTGGCTGGCGATGATGAATTGAGCCGGGTGAGCCTGGCTGCAGGGAACGCTAATTCACTTAAGATGGCAAAAGCTCCCTGCAAACTGCTGGCTCAGCAAAGCCAGTGGACTCCAGCTCTGCACAAGGAAAGACAGTCAGAGTGGGCTGCAAAATCCAGCTTCCGGGAGCCTCTGCTCTCATTTTATTTTTTTAAACCAGGTTTCTAGACCTCATGATGGTGAACGTAGGCTTGGAGGTATATGGCAATGCCTGCACAGATTTAGGCTGCTGTGTTCAGAAGTCAAGTGGAGATGAGACCACAGCCTCTGTGCTCTCCCTTTCTCTGTTCCTTTGATGAGCGCAATCAGAATAAGTTGTGGGAAAACAGTGCTGGATGAATGATAGAGAGAGTAAGAGGAAAAGTGACTTGATGAATATATACCCTAACCCTTCAAATATCTCCAGATATCTAAAGGCCTGTCACATTTCTCTATTGGCTTTCTCCAAGCCATGTGTAATTTTATAAACTTGTACTGTGTCATCTCTAAGGACTTGTCCACACTTAACTTTCAGGCATGGTCTGCATTTTAAAACTCCGTGTCCAAGCACCCATTAATTAATTGTATTTGCTCCAGAGCTTTTCCCAGTAAAAACCTGCTCCTTAAAGCTGAATTGGAGCAAATGGCCATCCACAGAAATCCCCAATTGATGTTTGCTCTGATTGAGCACTAAAGAGCAGGTTTCCATGGGGAAAGCTCTGGGGCGGCAACCCACCACCCTAAAAACACCCCCCCCAATAACAAAATTACTCTCGGACATGGAGCTTTCAAGTGTGGACCTGTGACTGGAGAGAGCAGGTCAAAAGGAAGTGTGGCTAAGCCCTTACTTGCCTTTTCTCTCAAAGCAAAGCAGAATCTTTCCTGAAGGCGCATCACCGTTTTCTTCCAGGCAGCTGGCGTCCCCTAGTGGTGAGAGATTTAGGTGCAGACAGGCGGAAGTTCCTTATCCGGTGATGAGTGCAGACTGATTTGCTGTATGTGAGGCTCTCCCTCCCCAGGATGACTGGCCTGACTAGGCAAATAATTCACCCTGAAGCACCAAGGCAACAGTTTGCAATCCAAAAGGTATGCCCTGGGTGGTGGCTATTATTATTGTTGTTGTTTAGTCATTTAGTTGTGTCCGACTCTTCGTGACCCCCTGGACCAGAGCACGCCAGGCCCTCCTGTCTTCCACTGCCTCCTGCAGTTTGGTCAAACTCATGCTGGTAGCTTCGAGAACACTGTCCCACCATCTCGGCCTCCATCGTCCCCTTCTCCTTGCATCCTCCATCTTTCCCAACATCAGGGTCTTTTCCAGGAAGTCTTCTCATGAGGTGGCCATGAGGAGCCTCAGCTTCAGGATCTGTCCTTCCAGTGAGCACTCAGGGCTGATTTCCCTAAGAATGGATAGGTTGGATCTTCTTGCAGTCCATGGGACTCTCCAGAGTCTCCTCCAGCACCAGAATTCAGAAGCATCCATTCTTCAGCGATCAGCCTTCTTGATGGTCCAGCTCTCACTTCCATACATCACTACTGGGAAAACCATAGTTTTAACTATACGGACCTTTGTTGGCAAGGTGATGTCTCTGCTTTTTAAGATGCTGTCCAGGTTTGTCATTGCTTTTCTCCCAAGAAGCAGGTCTCTTTTAATTTCATGACTGCTGTCACCATCTGCAGTGATCATGGAGCCCAAGAAAGTAAAATTTCTCAAATGTATACTGCCATAGACCCACAAGTCTCAGAGTGGTTCACAGGATAAAATTACAAAATAAAAATACAAAATAAAAATAGAAACAACCGAATAACACCCCCCCCAACCCCCCATATTTTAAAAGTGTGTTGGATGTCAATCAGCAAAAGGCCTGGTTAAAGAGCAATGTTTTCGCCTGGTGCCTAAAGGTGTGCAATGAAGGCGCCAGGCGAACTTCCCTGGGGAGAGCATTCCACAAGCAGGGAGCCACCACAGAAAAAGCCCCGTTCTCGTGCTGCCTCCCGACTGACCTCTTGAGGAGGAGGCACACGAAGAAGGACCTCAGATGATGATCTCAGGGTCTGGGTAGGTTCATATGGGAAGAGGCAGTCCAAAGCAACTTCATGGAGGAGAGGGCTATTGATGGCGGCTGGCCATAATGGCTCTGCTCTGCCTCCATAGTTGGTGGAAATGAAGGCTTCTGAATCCCAGTTACTGGGAACCACAGGAAGGGAAGGTTCTCCTGTGCTCGAATCCTGTTTGCTGGTTTCCCACAGGTTGGCCATTGGCCTGATCCAGCCGGCTGCTCTTATCTTCTTACATTCTTAAAGTACTCTTTGTTAATTGAACTATCCTTCTTGTCAGTGAAGAACGTTGCTGGACCAAAGTAGGAGGCTGTCTGGATGCAGGAACCTCCATGGACTCGTTCCTGAGGTTTTAGGCCTTGGGGATACATTAACATGACTTTTAAATGAGCCTGTCAAATGAAACATGATTTTTCAGCCTAAATGCTTTGCTCCAATTGCTGTTTTCTGGGTTTGCCATAAATACGCAAGTCTCATTTTGTAGAGCCAAGCAGAATCAATTTGGGGAGGAAATCATAAAATCAAATGTGCCTTATAAATAAAAACCAGGCCAGCTCAGAGCTATGAGTTTGCCTTATAAATCCTTTGGTGTCAACACCAGGCCAGACTTGGTGGTTTTGGCTCATTGCTGAGACAGAGACTTGGGAATGGTCTTTCCCCCATCCAGCACTTGCAGAAAGAGCCTTGAAACTTTGGCTGGCCTTTCCGCTGTGCTTATCCAAAATGGACTTGAGGATGTTCAGTGTTGGAGGAAATCAGAACATGGGCCAATTAATTAAGGAAGTGAGTTTTCCACATAGTTGAGAAGTTAACAGGATCTGGTGTGCCATGGCCACTGATATAATGGCTTTGAAAGGTGGGGCTCAAAAAATTTGTGGAACAGGATGAGTCTTCTCCCTGTGTCCTAACATTAGAGCTCATGGGTATGCAATGAATCTGAATGCTGGAAGATTCAGGATACTGTACAGAAAAGAAAGCCCTTCTTCATGCAGTGTAGGTTTAAAGCAGGCATGTCCAAAGTCTGTTTTGGGGGCCTAATCTGGCCCACCGGTTGATTTAATCCAGCACCTGTAGCAATATATGTCCTGGGGTAAAATCCTAAGCAAAGCTCAACAATTTTGGTCAGCCCCCATGTATGTTCACTTCATCAAATCTAGCCCTCTTTGAAAAAAGCTTGAGCACCCCTGGACCGTCTTGAATCTTTCAACATTCAGCTTCATTGCATACCCATTGGTTCTAGTGTTAGGAGAGAGGGATAAAACCTTTTCTCTCTCCACTTTCCCCAGGTCATGTCTAATTTTATAAACACCTACGGGTGGTGCTGTGGGTTAAAGCACAGAGCCTAGGGCTTGCTGATCAGAAGGTCGGCAGTTTGAATCCCTACGACAGGGTGAGCTCCCATTGCTCGGTCCCTGCTCCTGCCAACCTAGCAGTTCAAAAGCACGTCAAAGTGCAAGTAGATAAATAGGTACCGCTCTGGCAGGAAGGTAAACGGTGTTTCTGTGCGCTGCTCTGGTTCTCCAGAAGCGGCTTAGTCATGCTGGCCACATGACCCGGAAGCTGTACGCCGGCTCCCTCAGCCAATAAAGCGAGATGAGCGCCGCAACCCCAGAGTCGGCCACGACTGGACCTAGATGGTCAGGGGTCCCTTTACCTTTTATCATGTTGCCTCTTCCTCACCTTTTCTCTAAACTAAAAAGTCCCAGACACTGCAACCTTCCTTCACAGGGGAGTATCCATTCCCCTGATCACTTTGCCTGTCCTTTTCTGAAACTTTTTCCAACTCTACAATAGCCTCTTAGAAGCGAAGCAACCATAAGCGGTGGCACCACAGATTTGTATAATGGCATTAGGATGCTGGCAATTTTAGTCTTCACCTTTTTTCCGCCTTACAAAAGTAAGAGAAGTATTTGGCCCGGGTTCCCCAGAGTCTGGCACGCCCACCCTGCGCTCGAGGAAGTGTCACGGGCACTTAGCTGAGCAGGTCTTTCTGCCGTCATCCCTGACAGGTGTGACTCAGTCCCGCTGGCCCTTGCAGTGCCCTATTTAAGCAAATCAGGCAGTGTGTCTTGGTGGGATAATTTATCTGAACAGATTGCATTTGTCCAGTCAGCATGTTGCACACTGATAGCTGAAGGAAGCAAAGAATCAGCAGAAAGAAAACCACGCAGGAGGCTAATGAGGAGAGTGGAAAGAGCCCCATTAAGTGAAAGGCAGAGAGAGAGAAAGTTTTGCTTAATGTGTCTGAACACCTCTTGTTTTGCTCCTCCTCTGGAACAAAAAGAAACACACACCAGCCCAGAATGTTATGAATTCTGCTAGTCAGAATAAACAAAGGTCTGGAATCCAAACCATATGAAGAATGGTTGAAGGAGTTAGGGATGTTTAACCCAGAGATGGGCAGAGGTGACATAGAAGATGGAACAACCTTGTTTTCTGCCGCACAAGAGGGCAGGACACAAGCCGATGGATTCAAACGACAAGGAGATTCTGATTAAACATTAGGATGAACTTTCTGACAGTTAGAGCTGTTTGACTGTGGAACAGACTCTCTCAGCTGGTGGTGGACTCTCTTTCCTTGAAGGTTTTTGAACAGAGGTTGGACGGCCATTTGCCAAGAATGCTTTAGCTGTGATTCCTTCATTGCAGAAGGTTGGGCTAGCTAGAAGCCCCTTGAAGCCCCTTCAACCTCTACAATTCTATGAATCCAAACAAAAGTCAAAGGTAGGAAACCAACATTTTTGTGACTTACGGCATGACCCTGGGCTTTTTTACTCACATGTAGGCCCCATTGACTTCAATGGGGCTTCCTCCTCCGAAGGAATTATGCAGAGCACTACAACCTTAAAAGCCTTTCCAAGATGTGTGCATGACTGCAATGTGTTGATTTAATACACATATCTATGGGGTGCTGGAGGAGACTCTTGAGAGTCCCATGGACTGAAGAAGATCAAACCCCTCCATTCTGAAGGAAATCAGCCCTGAGTGCTCACTGGAAGGACAGATCCTGAAGCTGAGGCTCCAAGACTTTGGCCACCTTATGAGAAGAGAAGACTCCCTGGAAAAGACCCTGATGTTGGGCAAGATGGAGGGCACAAGGAGAAGGGGACGACAGAGGATGAGATGGTTGGATAGTGTTCTCGAAGCTATCAGCATGAGTTTGACCAAACTGTGGGAGGCAATGGAGGACAGGAGTGCCTGGCGTGCTCTGGTCCAGGGGGTCATGAAGAGTCAGACACGACTTAACGACTAAACAACAACATCTATTGGGTCCCAAGACTTTCAGGGAGACTTCCAGCAATTAAAAACACCACAGTTAACAAGTTTATTTGTTCTGCATCCAGCAGAGACTGCGGCATAATTTGGCCTTCACCAACTAGGTACAATTCAGGTGTCTTGGACTATAATTCCCATCAGCCCCAGCCACCACAGTCATATGATTCTAAGGCTGCTGGGAGTTGTAGTCCAAAACATCTGGAGGGCACCAGGTTGGGGACAGCTGGTGTAGTGTAATGCAATGCAATGCAATGTAAAGTCACAAGATCTAAAGGGCTGTGGGTCTTCCATATGGCATGGATGTGTGCTCGCCTGTTCCCTTCTTGCAGATAGATGTGAATTCAGGCCAGTCATTGTGCAAGAAAGGGACCCGTAGAGAAACACCTTGGCAGGTGACTGGAATCTGATTAGAAGGAGCCTGTGATTCGTGGGCCAAATTGATGCTTATATATATTTTTGTGTCCACCTGCTCCCTGCTCTCCCTGCATACTCAGCACTACCGTTAGAAAGGAAAAGGGACTTGCAAGGTCCCAGCATAGGCTTGGTTGCAAGAGCCGGAAGCATGCCCCAAATTATTATTATTATTCAGTTGATGGATGCGTTTGTAACTTGAGCACTGCCTTAGTGCCCCTGCCTCTGGGGATTTTTCATTTCTCACTTAAAAATACATGCAAACGCAGTAACCTGAAAGACGGCAGATTTGTCAGTCGGGAGGGTGCTGTCTGCGTGTCGTCTGATGCTTAATTCCCCGTGCGGTGCTCCATCTGATGAGCAGCTGGGCAGCTGGGCTGTCCGTCTGCTCCTGCAGCACACTGGAAAAAGACAGGACACCTGAGCATTGTGGGCTGTCGTGGCGGGCTGCGGGTCACCACCAAGTGCATGCCCACCAGATGCCTCGGTCTACAGCTGCAGAGTGACACTGACCCTCTTGGGGACCTGCATCTGTGCAGCCTGAGAGGCATCTACTGTGTTTAAGACACTAAAATCACCATTTTTGGAGGGATCAGTGCTTCAGAATTCCAGTTGCTGGACCCCCACAAGAGAGCTGCTCTTGTGCTCAGATCCTGCTTGCTGGTCTCCCACTGGGGCTTCTGGTCGGCCACTGTGAGAACAGGATGCTGGACTAGGTGGGTCACTGGCCTCATCCAGCAGATGCTCTTCTCATGTTCTCATGTTGCTTTGTTCAGGAATTTCCCGACTGTTATTTTTTGGGTCTACTGCATGGGTAGGCAAACTAAGGCCCAGGGGCCGGATCTGGCCCAATCGCCTTCTAAATCCGGCCCGCAGACGGTACAGGAATCAGCGTGTTTTTACATGAGTAGAATGTGTCCTTTTATTTAAAATGCATCTCTGGGTTATTTGTGAGGCCTGCCTGGTGTTTTTACATGAGCAGAATGTGTACTTTGATTTAAAATGCTTATCAGGGTTATTTGTGGGGCATAGGAATTTGTTCATTTTTTGTTTCTTTTTCAAAATATAGTCTGGTCTGAGGGATGGTGAACCATCCCCCTGCTGAAAAAGTTTGCTGACCTCTGGTCTACTGCTTATTGTGTTTTGCTCTGGCATTTTGATAATAATGATAATGATGATAATGATAATGATAATGATAATGATAATTTATTATTTATACCCCGCCCATCTGGCTGGGCTTTCCCAGCCTCTCTGGGTGGCTTTCAACCAAATATTAAAATACAGTAATACATCAAACATTAAAAGCTTCCCTAAACAGGGCTGCCTTCAGATGTCTTCTAAAGTTCGGTAGTTGTTGTTCTCTTTGACATCTGGTAGGAGGGCATTCCACAGGGCGGGCGCCACTACTGAGAGTCTGGATTTTGAATTTTATGGTATGCATGGGTTCCCTGGAGTCCTGCATGTGCACCCAGTGCTTGAGCAAGTGTCACGGGCACTTAGCTGAGTAGGTCTTTTGCTATCATCACTGAAAGGTGACTCTGTATGGTGATTTGGAGTCTTCAAGACAGATCCATGTGTGGGAATGTTCAGGGTGGCAGGAGAGGATAGATTCTTTATTAATATCCTTCCTAACTTGCGCTAGCAAGTTCCTTTACTTAGCAGAGTTTACATTCCCCTTCTTACACGCACAGCAGATAGCTGGTTGCAGGCTCGTGTGAGCCTCTCACTATTATATAGGTCAGTCTGTCTCAGATTGAATTGTACGTTCCTGGTAAGTTCCCTTGAATTCCTCTTAAAAGAATAAAGACGCCATGATCTTATTCAAAGTCAATAAAAGAAGTTTATTTATGACAGTTCACAGCTGGATCCCCAAAGGCAGACTTAGTTACAAATATGTACATGTGGATCTACCCCATATGGGGGAATAATCCCAGTGCTTTTGCTAGCTGAAAAGCTAGCAGGACAGTCCTAGCTAAAAAAACTGGTCCAACGTAGAAGGAAGTGAAAAAGAGGGAGGTGTGCTGCGTGACCCGTCCTTTTGTTACCTGGGCAGGTAAGGTCACACCCACCTTCTATCACATGAAAAAGGAAGGATGCTCCAGCCAGGAGGAACAGGAAGTTTTCACGTGGCTGGACCAGACATTCCCTCACATGTCTTCACTGGCATTGCAAGGAATGTTGTACTTGACTGCCTCTCATGGATCACATCTCACACCAGGCGTATCCCCTGAGAGCACTCTTCTTCTGAAAAGCCCACCCAGCCACGTTTTCTTCACACATCCTTTCACCTTGACCATTCATTCCAGATGCTCTCTGGTGGAGAAAGCTTTTCTTATCAATCGGGAGAGGTGCTATGTTCTCCTCTGCTTCGACCACAGGGCTCGTTCTGAGCTCACAGATCAAATAGCAGGCAACGGGGAGGGAGAGGAGTTTATTTTAAGCCGTAATGAACTCCGGCGACAGTTGCCAGCACCGACCTCCTTAGCCCAAGTGGCTCTCTGCCACCGAAGCCATTAAGGACTCTGCTCTCCTTTCCTGGAAGCAAAGGCCACTCTGCACTCAAGCAGCATCTGGGTGGAAGCTCTAGCCCAGCCCTCCCCAACCGGCTGAGAAAGGAATTGGCTAAGATCTGAACGAAATGCATTATTATTGGTTCAAAGTAACATTTGTTAGGAGTGTGCTTTAGACCCTGAGATTCACCTCGTATCTGTTACAGTTTTTAAAAACTCTGATATGGGGACATGCAGATCTAAAAATGGCTATACCTACTCTCCTTTTGGCCAAAGTGGGTGAAATCTGTAGGCACAGGAGCCTCTTCAGAGTGGATTAAACCTGCCAAAATGCTAGCAAATACATCCAGGGGCAAGTAAGAGGGAGATACTTTCTTGCCTTAGTTACTTTACAGTGGTACCTCAGGTTACATACGCTTCAGGTTACAGACTCCGCTAACCCAGAAATAGTACCTCGGGTTAAGAACTTTGCTTCAGGATGAGAACAGAAATTGTGCTCCGGCGGTGCAGCGGCAGCAGCAGGAGGCCCCATTAGCTAAAGTGGTGCTTCAGGTTAAGAACAGTTTCAGGTTAAGAACGGACCTCCAGAACGAATTAAGTACTTAACCTGAGGTACCACTGTACTTTCTTTCCCCCATAATCCTTTATTACAAGGTGAGGTGGGGGTGGTTCTTTCTTACCTTAGCATAATTAAGAGCTGGTTGACTGCTAGGTATTCTTTGCAGGGTCACATTCACCTTTCCAGCTCACATTGGCCTGTCTGTGTCCTCCTTACAAAATGAGGCTGTCCAAAATGTTGCCTGTAGACTTCTGAAGAGCCCTGATAAAAAAAAACTGTGTGTGTGTGCTTCAATAAAACACAGCAGGATCTTTTTAAATAACCCCCCCCTCAAATACCTGAAATAATAATAATAATAATAATAATAATAATAATAATAATAATAATTTATTATATTTGTATCTCCTTTCTTGTCATTTGGTTTGGGTTCCACCTTCT
Organism: Podarcis gaigeae; assembly: GCF_964106915.1. Taxonomy (NCBI): domain Eukaryota; kingdom Metazoa; phylum Chordata; class Lepidosauria; order Squamata; family Lacertidae; genus Podarcis; species Podarcis gaigeae. The sequence goes on along the minus strand of NC_139681.1, from coordinate 100,434,839 downwards.
GGAGGAAGAAGTGGAACCCAAAAGAAAGCTTTCTCCATATGACAGATCTTCAGATATTTGAAGATGGCTCTCCAATCACCTCTCAGTCTTCTCTCTTCAGGCTAAATATTTTTCTGACCTTGATAAGGCTCCGTGCGACATATCTCAGGGCAGAGGTATGCATCCGTACTAGGAGTAGCAGCGAGGGGGTTGGTCGGCCCATCCCACTGCCTCTCCTCTCCCTCTTACCCACCCATCAGTAATTGTTCCATTTATAGAGAGATGTCAGTTGGGAGAAGGTCATTAGAGTAATTATTCATGATTGTCGTGGAGGAGAGTGAAAGGAGGAGGAGAAACAGAAGACACCCAAGGGAGTTTTAATTATGACCTGCCAAAGGGTCGTCATCCTTTTAAAGGAAGAGGCTTTCATCTAAGGTGAGCCCCCGCCCACTCTGGTGGAAATCGCCCCCTCCTCCTCCATTTGTCTCTGAAGACGACACTCAGAAATAAATGCGTAGGAAGTGAAATATACTCGGAGTCGAGAGTGGATTTCATGCTCTTTATTCAGCTCATAGTGGTGAGGAGGAATGAAAGTTCCCCCAAAGTATCTGCTTTATATACATTATTTACACAATGGACCCCACGTGATTGGCTAATTCCGGGATTCTCCTGTAGGCCAATCAGGTTGTGGATTCGCTTCCATCTGGAGCTGGATTGGGTGGTTCCTGCGGACCAATCATACTGCTGCATTGTTCTAGGACCAATCAGTCTGCTGCATTTTGGATCCTATTGTTCTAGGACCAATCAGACTGCTACATTCTGAATCCTATTGTTCTAGGACCAATCAGTCTGCTGCATTCTGAATCCTATTGTTCTAGGACCAATCAGACTGCTGCATTTTGGATCCTATTGTTCTAGGACCAATCAGACTGCTGCATTTTGGATCCTATTCAACCCAGCTCATCTGGCCCAACCTCGTGCAATGCAGGAATCACAGCTAAAGAATCCATGACAGGATGCCATCCTCTGCTTAGAAACAAGGAAGGAGAGTCCACAATCTCCTGAGGGAGATGGTTCCAGTGCAGAACAGCTCTTAATGTCAGAAAGTTCTTCCTGATGTTGAGTCGGAATCTCCTTCCTTGTAAACTGAATCCATGGGTTCGACTCCTCCCCTCCAGAGCAGAAGAAAGCTAGCTTGCTTCAGCTTTCATATGACAGCCCTTTAGATATTTGAAGATGGCTCTCATATTTCCTCTCAGTCTCCTCTTTCCCAGGCTAAACACACCCAGCTCCTCCAACCATTCCTCATTGTGGGAGTGTTCAGGGATGCAGGAGAGGATATATTGTTTGATTATAGCCTTTCCAACTTGTGTAAACAAGTTCACAATTTAGCAGAGTAACATTCCCCCTTTTAAACTCACAGCGGATGCATTTGCTCAGGCTTGCTAAAGCCTCTATAATAACTGTTCAGGTATTTTCCCCTTATTCCCTCATAAAAGATAAGACACGACACAGTCTTCTATAAAAGTATAAAAAGAGTTTACTCACATTCTGTTCACAATCGGATCCCAGAAGGCAGGCTTAGCTTAGAAAAGTACGATATACCTGGAAACTATCTCATAAGGAGACCGTCCCTTTGTCCTCTCTTGGAGAGCATCTTGGGCTAAGCAGATGTTGCTTCTTCGATGCATGCGGTGAAAGAGAGAGAGATGGCTGCCCTGCCCTGTGCTTTTGTCGTTACCTGCACAGGTAAGGCTATGCCCACCTCTAGTCACATGAAGAGGAAGTCTGTCTCAGCCCAGAAGGAAACAGGAAATTAACCTGCTGGCTGGACAAACATTCCTCCCCATGGGTAAACATGTTCACTCTAGGAACGTTGTACTTGATTGCTCTTGTGTTTCACATCCCTCATTCATAAGGCCCTTGTTCATCTTGGTTTCCCTCCTCTGTACGTCTTCCAGTGAGGAGTCTTTCTGGCCCTACCTGGGGCCAGCTGCATGCAAGCAGATGCTCTACCACTGAGCTACAGACCTTCAGCCTGTCTGGAGAAGACAACTTGCATGTGTTGTAGGTGGAAGAATATTTATGAACGGCCAACTCATAAAATGTCAGCTTGCAGAAAATCAAGTAAATATAATAAGTGCATTTGCTGGAGGCAAAAGTCAGAGGGCCTGGCTGAGTCCTGCCTGTCTTCCTAAGGCCTCATCCAGATACCATTTTTATTGCATGCATTCATGGCAATTTGCGCCCATGGTGGGATCTAGGCAGTTATGCAGGAGATCCCACTCTCAAGACTGTTTTGGCTTGTTAAGGAAAAAAGTCTGGGGTGAGAGACTACTCAAGAGCCTAGTTGGTCGGGGTGCAAGTCCCCTGCGGGTCCATGCGGTCAGTAAAAGAAGGAAGGTCCAGCCAAGTAATTTGCAGCAAAGCAGCGGTCAGTAGACCATGATCTTTATTGTTGCATAACAGGTCCCCCCAGGAGTAAGAACCCTGAGCATGGGGCAACACCCTCTTTTAAAACTTCCCTCTTTTCCCCAGAATACACTTCGAGAGGCATCACTGATACATCATCACTACATCACTGGCATGTCACAAATGGGGAGGGGTCTACAAGGGTTGCACAAGTCCAACATGAGGTCACTTTATCAGACCCCTTTCCCAACACCTCTTAAGTCCCCACCACCAAAAGAACAATAAAAGTCTTTACCTATCCTTGCCCTCAGGACTTGTCTGGAGATGGGCTTCCAGAACACTAGACTGGGGGTGTCTAGTGTTGCCCCCCTGGTCACTTCCTGGGTGGGGGGCCGTGTCTGTGCTCTCACGCTTGGGGAATTATGGCAGGATGCCCTGTTCCTGCTGCCTGTGTGACTTCCTGCTTCTTGGTTCGTGGAGGGAGGTGGAGCCCAAATTCACCTTTCTGCAAGGGTTAAAATGGCACTGGAATGAGGAGAGCCAGCTAAAGTATGGATTTTCTACGAATTTATAAAGCTAGGTATCTTCCCTGAGCTGTCAAGTCGAAAGGATACACAGAGGCATAATATCTCTAACATTGTAACAACTTTAAAGATGTGTCTCCCCGCCCCTGCCCCACCGGTCATTTCCGTAACAGGCTGCAAGGGTTTTGGGACTGGGCATCTTGCTTCATTCTCGGTTGATTCTGTTGCTACCTGCTGAAATCCTGTAACTTTTCATATCACAAAGGTTTGGGGTGGAGATGGCAGGAGTGTGGTGACATTCAAAGCAGCTGGTCTTCTGGATGGAATTGGAGGGGGAGATCAGAAACAAACAAGAAAGCTGGGATTATGTGGCTGTTTCTTCCAGGTTAGGATTTCTGCACTAGGAAAGGAGTGATGGTGTTCCAGCTTTTATTTTTCTCTGCTGGTTATTGGGTTGAAATACACTTTTGTTTCTTCTTACCGTGCTCTCAAGGTTGTTATTGCACTTGGTGCATGTGTGTTATACACATGTACAAAATAGTAATATTTATATGAAACACACACCAATTCTGTTCTATTTTGTGAAGTATTTATTTATATGTGTTCTTCAGGGTTAGGCCACTTAGAGACCTGCATGGTGACAAGCGACTAATCAGTTTAATTAATGAATAAGTTGCTTGCTTACTTAATTGATCAACAATAACAACTCTGGGGGAGTGTCGGGCAGCAACTAGTAAAATGGAACGATGTTTGGATGGGCCAGGATGAATCCACCGCTAACCCACTATTCTTGCATCCGTGACACGTTGCAGAATCATTGCACCGTGGAATCGTGGCCTTGGAAGGGACCTGCCAAAAGCCACCCAGTCCACCCCACCCCAATACAGGAATAAAACACCCACAAAAAACAGGAGTTTGAAGGGGCCCCGAAATCCCTGATTTCAGAACAGCTGGGGGGAAAATGGGGAAACCAACCAGGTAATATTCCTGGAGAAAGAGTTCTCTTTGATGTGAAATCTATTGTGTGGCATTTAATGGACCATCAACTGCAGGAACAGTCTGGAATGTCTGTTAAAGGCAAAGGGTCTTCTGGATGATCTGTTTATTGAACATTCGCCCTGATTCATATTCATTTGCAAATAGAGAAGACAGCATTGGCTATTTAATGAGCACCCATTCTGATTTGTTTGTGGAGGAGTTAGATGAGATGGCGTCAAAGCAACCCTTATCCCACACGTTCCAGTACATTTCATATCGCAAAATAGTCTGGGATATTTTTTTTGGGGGGGGGGGAGTTGAGAAGCAGGTTCAGTTGTGTTACACTTTCCAATCAGCTGTAACTGTGCAACCTGAATTTGCTGACATGTGATTGTGACAGCTTGGCAGTGCCCTCGGGGACACTTTAGGAAAAGCTTCGTTAACCCCGAACCCCAAAGTTTGGGATCTCCTCCCAAACTTTGGTACCAGTTTGGATGGGATCCTAAATTTTGGGATTTGTAGTTAATGAAGCTTTCGGCAGCCACCCCCAACCTGCCATCTTCCAGTTCTTTTGGACTATTGCTGTCATCAGCCACCAGATGCCAATTACCCAATTACGTTACAAGAAAGGAAATTGTGTCTAATGTTAGGGAGAACGTTCTGATGGTAAGATCCACTTGGTAGTGGAACAGACTCCCTCAGAAGGTGGCAAGATTTGTTGTTGTTGTTTAGTCATTTAGTCGTGTCCGCCTCTCCGTGACCCCCTGGACCAGAGCACGCCAGGCCCTCCTGTCTTCCACTGCCTCCCGCAGTTTGGTCAAACTCATGCTGGTAGCTTTGAGAACACCGTCCCACCATCTCGTCCTCCGTCGTCCCCTTCTCCTTGTGCCCCCCATCTTTCCCAACATCAGGGTCTTTTCCAGGGAGTCTTCTCTTCTCATGAGGTGGCCAAAGTCTTGGAGCCTCAGCTTCAGGATCTGTCCTTCCAATGAGCACTCAGGGCTGATTTCCTTCAGAATGGAGAGGTTGGAGTTCTTCTTGCAGTCCATGGGACTCTTCAGAGTCTCCTCCAGCACCATAATTCAAAAGCATCCATTCTTCAGCGATCAGCCTTCTTTATGGTCCAGCTCTCACTTCCATACATCACTACTGGGAAAACTGTAGCTTTTACTATATGGACCTTTGTTGGCAAGATATCCAACCTTTTTTAAAAACCCAAGTCTTTTGCTGTGATTCCCTGCATTGCAGGGGTGGGCTAGATGACATTTGGGGTTCCCTGCCAACTCTACTGTTGTATGATTTCATAGTCCAAAAATATCTGGAGGGGCCTCGGTTGGAGAAGGCCGAGGCAGGAGGAAGTTTTTGGAATGACTTCAGTGGAAAATTGCGTAACGGGAGACTATCTGTCCTGATATTTTATGATAGGGCATTTATAAATATACACACAAAATACAGCTTGGCAGTTGCAATTAATATGGCCTGCTTTGGGGGATATATGCAACTTCATTTCAGCATTAACTCTGCTGTGGGCTAATTGGGACTCAGTTGCCTACTCTGGCTCTCGCAGACAACAGAAATCGATGGAGTCGCCTTTAGAAATCCTTTGCTGCCACCTGGTGGTTCTGCGCAGGTCAGAGCAAGAAGTCACCGTTCACCGTGAAAAGCCGCCTCCTCTGTCAGCTGTAGTTCGTTGGGAAGCAGAAGCACTTTGTACATGCGCAGGAACAGTCAGCAAACTCATTAGCCAAGCAGCAAAATGATAAGTAATTCAACAAGAAGAAAAAATAATTAGTTTAATTCTTATTTGTTGAGAATTAAAAGTCTTAAAATTCCAAGGGAATTTTACTCTCTTCTCTTGGGTTCCATATTTCATGGAGTCATAGAATTGTAGGGTTGGAAGGGACCACCAAGGGGTATCTAGTGTAACCCCCCCCCTCCAACATTGCAGGAATCACAGCTACAGAATACCTGACAGTGAGCTAGATTGCACAGGTTTATTCTGTTCATTCGTTCACTTAAGATTATTTAAGAGACCACCTTTCATAGCTCTCAGGGACGGTCACTGCACAATAGGGGGGCCACTGTGAACAAGGTTCCCCATCATGTATCTTGTCTAGAGGCAGGCCAACCAGAAGGGGTGATGACAAGAGAAGAACAGAAGAAGGGCCTGCTGGATCTTTTATTTAACAACAACAACAACATATTACTTATACCCTGCCCATCTGGCTGGGTTTCCCCAGCCACTCTGAGCAGCTTCCAACAGGAGATTAAAAATACATTAAAACATCAATCATTAAAAAAGAAAAACTTCCCTAAACAGGGCTGCCTTCAGATGTCTTCTAAAAGTCAGGTAGTTGTTGTTCTCTTTGACATCTGGTGGAAGGGCGTTCCACAGGGCGGGCGCCACCACCGAGAAGGCCCTCTGCCTGGTTCCCTGTAACTTCACTTCTAGCAGTAAGGGAACCACCAGAAGGCCCTCGGCGCTGGATCTCAGTGTCTGGGCTGAACGCTGAGGGTGGAGACGCTCCTTCAGGTATACTGGGCCGAGGCCGTTTAGGGCTTTAAAGGTCAGCAGCAACACTTTGAATTGTGCTCAGAAACGTACTGGGAGCCAATGCAGATCTCTCAGAACCGGTGTTATGTGGTCTTGGCGGCCACTCCCAGTCATCACTCTAGCTGCCGCATTCTGGGTTAGTTGTAGTTTCTGGATCATCTTCAAAGGTAGCCCCAGGTGGAGCGCATGGCAGTAGTCCAAGCGGGAGATAACTAGAGTATGCACCACTCTGTGGGCAGGGAGGGTCTCATCCTGCGTGCCAGATGGAGCTGATAGACAGCTGCTCTGGACACAGAATTAACCTGTGTCTCCATGGACAGCGGTGAGTCCAAAATGACTTCCAGGCTGCGCACCTGGTCCTTCAGGGGCACAGTTGCCCCATTCAGGTCCAGGGAGTCCCCCACACCCGCCCGCCCCCTCTTCCCCAAAAAGAGTACTTCTGTCTTGCCAGGATTTAACCTCAATCTGTTAGCTGCCATCCATCCTCCAACCAATTCTTATTCTTATTCTATTTCATGATTTTTTTATGCCACTTGATTGTTTAAAAAAAGCCCCTCAAAGTGGTTTATTTATTTATTTTGAAATTTTGCACCCCCCAAAAAAATGCACCTAGAACAGCAGCCCCTCTGCCACCCCCCCCAATGCTACACCACTGAGGCAGTGGAGGGAACATGAACAAAATTCAGAGTAAAATTCAGGGACCAGATGCACAAAGGCAACTCTCTTTAAGTGACTTAGGAAGTTGGGCAGCTGCAGAGAGATCTGGGCGACTCTCCCTGTTCTTGACAAAGCTTGACTTGGGCGCATGAAAACGGAAATTACTTCAGGAAGCTCCAAGTGTGTCTGGTATTCCTAGTGCAGCTTTTTTGAATGTTTCACTCAGCAGAACATGGGGGGGGGGGGGAGCTACATTTCTCAGTGGTGAAGGATTCTTAAATACGCTTCTTACTACTGAAAATTACCAACAGAGTCCTGAGAGTTTGAATCGGTGGATCCCAAACTTGTTCAGAGAACCGCCTCCTTGGTTCCACGAAAAGAAAATACGGTATTTTTTGCTCTATAAGACTCACTTTTTCCCTCCTAAAAAGTAAGGGGAAATGTGTGTGCGTCTTATGGAGTGAATGCAGGCTGTGCAGCTATCCCAGAAGCCAGAACAGCAAGAGGGATTGCTGCTTTCACTGCGCAGCGATCCCTCTTGCTGTTCTGGCTTCTGAGATTCAGAATATTTTTTTTCTTGTTTTCCTCCTCCAAAAACTAGGTGCATCTTGTGGTCTGGTGCGTCTTATAGAGTGAAAAATATGGTAAATCAAAAAGCCAGATCCAGAACAGCAGCTTCCACAGACCACTCAGGAAGATAATAATGTGATAGCATTAAAAACAGTAACAGTTACTTGCACGCTTTATTCAAAATCCGATTAAAACTGCTTGGTTTAATCGATGAAGTTAAATCGATGAACAATACCAGCTTATCAAGATCTGAGAGTCATTTGCACCTTCAGAGCCCTTTGCCCCCCCCTTGCCTCTTAGCGCCCCCAGGTAGCCCCACACACCCCAGCAGGCACCATTGGGGGACCACTGGTTTAGACATTTGTTGTTGTTTAGTTGTGTCCGCCTCTTCATGACCCCCTGGACCAGAGCACGCCAGGCACTCCTGTCTTCCACTGCCTCCCGCAGTTTGGTCAAACTCATGCTGGTAGCTTCAAGAACACTGTCCAACCATCTCGTCCTCTGTCGTCCCCTTCTCCTTGTGCCCTCCATCTTTCCCAACACCAGGGTCTTTTCCAGGGAGTCTTCTCTTCTCAGGAGGCGGCCAAAGTCTTGGAGCCTCAGCTTCAGGATCTGTCCTTCCAGTGAGCACTCTGGGCTGATTTCCTTCAGAATGGAGAGGTTGGAGTTCTTCTTGCAGTCCATGGGACTCTCAAGAGTCTCCTCCAGCACCAGAATTCAAAAGCATCCATTCTTTGGCGATCAGCCTTCTTTATGGTCCAGCTCTCACTTCCATACATCACTACTGGGAAAACCATAGCTTTAACTGTACGGACCTTTGTCGGCAAGGTGGTGTCTCTGCTTTTTAAGATTTAAGATTTGTCATTGCTTTTCTCCCAGGAAGCAGGCATCTTTTAATTTCGTGGCTGCTGTCACCATCTGCAGTGATCATGGAGCCCAAGAAAGTAAAATCTCTCACTGTCTCCATTTCTTCGCCTTCTATTTTCCAGGAGGAGATGGGCCCAGTGGCCATGATCTTCATTTTTTTGATGTTGAGCTTCAGACCATATTTTGAGCTCTCCTCTTTCACCATTATTATTATCCCCCTTGGCTGGGGAGGGCGGGTACTTTTTATTTATACCCCACCCTCCCCAGCCAAGGCCAGGCTCAGAGTGGCTTACAAGCAATAATAAAAACAAGTTGAATGATTACAACTTAAAAACAAAATTAAAATACAACAATAAAATATTGAAACATTAAAATATTAAAATGTAGGCTCCTCGCAGGAGGAGAAGGAAAAAAAGAAAGAAAAATTATTATTATTATTATTATTATTATTATTATTATTATTATTATTATTATTATTATTAATTACCATCATGGAGCCTCCATGGTCGGAGGCAGTCTATATTGAGATACCCAGTGCTTGTGGCAAATGACAGAGTGTAGCTGTTCTTGTGCCCCCTGCTTCCAAGCTAGCTGGAAGGCTGTGGCTGGCTGCTTTAGGAAACCCTTTGCTAGACCTTGGGTGCTTCTGCATGGAGCACATTTCAGCCCATAAGTCAGGCAGGCAAGGCTGCCACTGTACCAGCAGCAACGGCTGGACCAAGAAATGGTTCCATCTCAAGTTGCTGCACCACAAGATCCTGGAGGGGCTACTCAGTCACAGACCTCTCCCCCTCCCCAACTCAGATGCATACTTTAAAGGACGTTGGTGTTGACCTTCCATTTTTGCGTATGCTTTCCTATTCCTCCAAGAAGCTTAGGCATTCATTCCTCCACTTTATCTTCATAGCAGTCTTGTGAGATGTGCTAGGCTGGGGGAGAGAGAGACTCTGGGTCAGGGGTAGACAACCTAAGGCCCGGGGGCCGGATCTGGCCCAATCACCTTCTCAATCCGGCCTGAGGACTGTCCGGGAATCAGCGTATTTTTACATGAGTAAAATGTGTCCTTTTATTTAAAATGCATCTCTGGGTTATTTGTGGGGCCAGCCTGGTGTTTTTACATGAGTAGAATGTGTGCTTTTATTTAAAATGCATCTCTGGGTTATTTGTGGGGCATAGGAATTCGTTCATTCCCCCCCCCCCAAAAAAAAAATAGTCCAGCCCCCCCCAAGGTCTGAGGGACAGTGGACCGGCACGGCTGAAAAAGGTTGCTGACCCCTGCTCTAGGCCACTTCATTTCACGTCTCAGTCAAGATCTCCAGACACACTAAGCCTGTAACACTCTAACCACTGCACTACACTGCCTCCACTACCTCTCCTTGCTTAGATTTCAAAAAATGCAAGATGCGCACCATTGAGAATGCCTGCTTTGGTGCTTGAGCACTAGCTCAGCTCTGAACTCCCTGCGTGGTCCTAAGCAAGACAAGTCCTTCTTCTGATCAAGAGGCTCTCCAGAATTTCAGACTGGAGCATGGGCTTCTCCAGAGGTGGCAAAGGAGAGCAGTTACCTCTCCTTGGATGAATCAAAATAAAACAGCGTTTGTTTTGAAAAGAGAGTAATTCTAGCATTTGTTGAACTTGAGATTCGCAGGCAAAATATGTCATTTCCGTAGGCTTAGCGTCTTGCAAGCCACATGGATTTGTGCCTGTGCAACAATTGCAGCGCATGCAGCTGGATCTCCAGGGCTCTCAAAATGCCAAGGCTGAGTCCCTCTTGATAAGCGATCATCTTTGCTGGGAGCCTTTTATACGTCTGGGGATAAACCTCTTATGCGATCAAGGCTACAGATGTCTTCCTTCCCTCAATCCACTTTAGGGAGTTAAGGAGAGGCAGAGACAGCGACTTGGCTCTGCTCCCTCTCCTGCCCTCTGCTTTGCGCTGGGACTGTGCACCAGGCCTGGAAGGAACTGGTCCTCCTCGTGAGTAGGGCTGGGAAGGAGGTTGCAGCGCATGCCAGGAATGAGTGTGGAAACAGGCCTAGAAGTTAGATTTATGAAGGATCTGAGAGAGTTGTCTGGAAAGGGAAGCCATACTTGACCCATGAGGCTCAGACACGATGATACCAGCTTAGTCAACATCTGCAAGAGCATCGTTGGTTATTTGACAATGGTGAGAAACTGAGTCTTTAGTGTCATCATCCCGGTCCTGTGGAACTCTCTGACACTGGAGATTCAGTGGGAACCTTCTGGGCCAAACTTTTAAATGCCTGCCTATGCCAGCAATTAAGAATTAATGCTTTCACAATGGAAGGTGACTACAGGCTGGTGAGCTTGATGTCAATACCAGGAAAGGTCCCAGAACGGATAATTCAGCAGTCTGCGAACACTTAGAAAAGGTGCTGTGATTACTAAAGACCCCAGTATGAGTTTCTCAAAAAAAAGTCCAGCTCTGAGGGCCTTCTGGCAGTTCCCTCGCTGCGAGAAGCCAAGTTACAGGGAAGCAGGCAGAGGGCCTTCTCGGTGGTGGCACCCGCCCTGTAGAATGCCCTCGCATCAGATGTCAAAGAGAACAACAACTACCAGACTTTTAGAAGACATCTGAAGGCAGCCCTGTTTAGGGAAGCTTTTAATGTTTAATAGACTATTGTATTTTAATATTCTGTTGGAAGCTGCCCAGAATGGCTGGGGAAACCCAGCCAGATGGGCGGGGTACAAATAAATAAATTATTATTATTATTATTATTATTATTATTATTATTATTATTATTATTATTATTGTCATGCCAGATGAATCTCATTTCTTTTTCTCTATTTTTGGTAGTGTTACAAGCTTGGTGGCTCAGGAGAATGCAGGGGACATAACGTATCTTGATTTCAGTAGGGCTTTGGGCAATGTTGCCCGTGATATTCTTGTGAGGGAGCTGGTAAATTGTAGGCTGGGCGAGGTAACTGTTGGGTGGATTTGTAGCTGTTTGACTGACCAAACCCAAAGAGTGCTCATTACTGGTTCCTTGTCATCCCCTGTGAAATAGTGACCAGTGGGGTGCCGCAGGGTTCTGTCCTGGGCCCATTGTTGTTCAATGTCTTTATAAATGACTTGGGTGAAGGAATTGAGGGGATGCAGATGGCAGCAAACTGGAAGAGGTATCTAATGCCACAAAACACAGAACTGGGGTTCAAATTGGAGAACTGGGTCCTTAGGAGGGACAGTTGAAGGAGTCGGGTATGTTTAGCCTGGAGAAGAGGAGACTGAGAGGAGAAATGATAGCCACCTTTACGATCTCTCTTTTTTTTTTTAAAAAAAAAATTAATTATTAATAATTTGAAAATTACAAAAAGAAAAGAAAAAGAATTAAACACAACAAAAAATACAGTACAGAAACAAAAACACTACATATACATAACAAAACAAGACAAAAACAATTAAAAACACATCCAATACTTTCAATCTTATTATCTTTCATTTACTTGTTTCAGCGACCTCCTCGCACCTCCCTTTTTTGTATTCCACTTCAATTAATTGTTTCAGCAAATCCTTTCCCTCTTCCTCAATTTTCCATCCTATAATTTATCTTAACACATTCTAACCTTATTTTTCCCTTTAATCCATTTGCAATCTATTGTACTTAATTCTTTATAGCATTTCTGCTAAAGCCATGTAACTTTATTCCAACATCTTTCTAACATTCATTAATTTTACAATGTTTCTGTAAATAGTCTTTAAATTTCTTCCAATCTTCCTCCACCGACTCTTCTCCCTGGTCTCGGATTCTGCCAGTTATTTCCACCAGTTCCATGTAGTCCATCACCTTCATCTGCCATTCTTCCCGGGTGGGTAGATCTTGTGTCTTCCAATACTTTGCGATGAGTATTCTTGCTGCTGCTGTAGCGCACATAAAGAAAGTTCTGTCCTTCTTTGGCACCAATTGGCCGACCATGCCCAGGAGAAAGGCCTCTGGTTTCTTCAGGAAGGTATATTTAAATACCTTTTTCATTTCATTATAAATCATCTCCCAGAATGTCTTAATCTTTGGGCATGTCCACCAAAGGTGAAAGAATGTACCTGCCAACTTTACTATCTCAAGGGCTGTTATATGAAAGTTGGAGCAAACTACTTTTCTGCTGTTCCAGAGGGTAGGACTCGAACCCATGGCTTCAGGTTACAAGAAGGGAGATTCCAACTGAACAAGAGCTGTTCGACAGTGAAAGCTTTCAACTTTGTCGGCAGGTGGTGGAGTCTCCTTCCTTGGAGGTTTCGAAGCAGAGCTTGGGTGGCCACCTGTCATGGACGCTTTAGTTGAGATTCCTGCATTGCAGAGGGTTGGACTAGATGACCCCTGGGGAATCTGGGGAATAGATGGCCTCTTGGGTACAACTGCCTTCCTGTGTCAATCCATATGCACTTGACTAAGCAGGCATCTCAGAGCCATGTATAGCTTCCTCTCCCTCCCAATAAAGAGATTATATATTCAGTGACACAATAACAGAACCTCTTGCTGGCTATTGTTCCCTATTGAAGGAGAATTACATGAAGATGATGTACAGATGGTACACAACACCAGTGCAGTTAGGGGAAAATGTACAAAACTAGTTCAAATATATGTTGGAAGTGTAAGGAAAAGGAGGGGATATTTTATCATATGTGATGGGATTGTAAGGTAATTTTAAAAAAGTGGGAAATGATATACAACGGATTGAAGAAAATGTTCCATTTAACATTTGTTTAAAAACCTGAAACATTTTTGTTAGGGATTGTAGGGAAAGATCTGCCAAAAAAGCTGAAAAACATCTTCATGTATGCGACAACGGCTGCGAGAGTTCTGGTAGCACAAGGATGGAAGACTGAAGAAACCCCAACTAAAGAATCATGGCAAGAAAAATTGATGGACTATGCAGAACTGGCAAAACTGACATATAAGCTACGGGACAAGGATAACTGTGACTTTAAGGATGAATGGGAACCCTTTACAAAGTATTTGAAGATGCAACAAAGCGAACTGGACTCCTTGGCTGGTTTTGAATAAACATTCACAAACTTTTTATTGATAATAATCAGCTAAATAGTTTGAGGATCTATACAACTGTGTAACATGCAGAAAACAGCATTTTTAGAGAAATCAAAGACTGGAACTGAGGGAAATCGGGGGGGGGGGCAGGTGGGTTTTGTGTGGGAGGGGGGAGGGAGGAAAAATAGGGGGGAAACAAGGATGATATGTTTCAGGATAAAATGTCTTGTTTTAATTTTGAACAAAAAAGTTATTTTAAAAAAAGAACCTCTTGCTGGCTGACCTGCAGGATAGGGCCCTTGTGTCTCGCAGGATAACAGCACAGCCTCCTTTCCCAGCCCTCTGCACTTTTTCCTTGCAGGGTGCCCAGAACTGGAAAACGGGTGCTATAAAAAGGGACACATCAAAAGCTTTCCATGATAAATCGCTGAATTTGTTTCCAAAAAGCTCAGGCTGGTTTTTCCTCCCCTTCTTATTTTAATCAGCAGCATCTATTTAAAATCCATAATCCAGCCCAAACATAACCTTGTCTCTGTTCTGTGCCAGGGCAACTTAATTTAATAGCTGGGAAACATGACAAGCTGCTCCCTACAACTCTTCTCTCCACCCACCTCCCCTCCGTCTCTCCGGGAATAAAAAGATTATGCAGGGCATGGAGAACAGGAAAGAGCAAAGTTTTTACCTCTCTCATGGCAGCAGAACATGTGGACTTCCAGTGAAGCTGAATGCTGGAAGATCCAGGACAAAAGAAAGTCCTTCAGAGGCAGTGATGGCTTTAATAATAATTTATAATAATAATTCATTATTTATACCCCACCCATCTGGCTGAGTTTCCCCAGCTATTCTGGGTGGCTTTCAACAAAAGATTAAAAATACATTAAAACATCAGTCATTAAAAATCTCCCTATACAGGGCTGTCTTCTAAATGTCAGATAGTTGTTTATTTCTTTGACATCTGATGGGAGGGTGCCACCACCGAGAAGGCCCTCTGACTGGTTCCCTGTAACTTGGCTTCTCGTAGGGAGGGAACAGCCAGAAGGCCTTCAGTGCTGGACCTCAGTGTCTGGGCTGAACGATGGGGGTGGAGACACTCCTTCTGGGCCGAGGCCGATGAGGGCTTTAAAGGTCAGCAGCAACACTTTGAACTGTGCTCGGAAAGGTACTGGGAGCCAATGCAGGTCCTTCAAAAGAGGACTGGACAAATTCATGGAGGACGAGGGGGCTATCAATGGCTACCAACCACAATGGTTGTGTCCCGCCTCCTCTGTCAGAGGCCAGCAATGCTTCTGAACGCCAATTGCTGGGAAAGGCAGGAGTGGAGAGGGCTTTTGTGTTAGGATGCTGGTTTCCCAGCTACTGTGACAACAGAATGCTGGACCAGATGGCCTGATCCAGCAGGCTTTTGTTGTGAGCAGCCTTTGCTCCTGTCTGCTGATGTTGGTATTGCTTGTTTAAAATTGGGAAGCCTGGATTTTGCACTTGCTGCAAGGACTCACTGCCAGGCCAGGGACTTGACCGTTTCTGCAGAGCACTTTTGCACATTTTTGGCATGGAGGAAATGGCAAAGGCTAGGCTTGCAGCCAAGATCTGAGCCGAATCCAGCACTCTTTCCCAGCCCTTTCCCTTCCTGCCAGCAACACAGAGCCTTCCTTTGCCCAGGTCCCATCACAGAGGCAAACCATCCTTCTCAAAAGCTGCACTGTTGGTCACTGATGCCTTTGCCACAAGCACCGATGAATATTTGTGGACATCCCGTGACATCGCAACAGTGCACCCAATGGCAAACTGAGTCAAAGGGATTTTTCAGGGAGGCAACAGCCATTTTTAGAAATGATTTTAAGGTAGCTAGCAAGACCAGCTTAACATTAGTATGCGGTTCCAAGTGGGGGGGGGGGGACATGATTGCCTGGGTATGGGGAGGGTGAAATATTTAAACTCTTGATACCTGCTGAGGAATCATCCTTGCTCTGGGAGTTTTCAGCAGGTGGAAGCCCATGGGAGGGGAATTATTTGTAGGGCTAAATATTTTTCATGAATAAATACCTTCCAGACACCATTGCTATATATATATGTTAGAAAAGATGGAGATTCCATCCTAAGCCCTGTATCTGCTTCAAAAGCCCCAGACCTGGAGTAGAGAAGCAAGGATACCCGCAGACCAGGAAATATGTTGAGTCCAGTGTTTCCCAGATTATTGGGGGCCAACTCCCCCTTAGTTCCATAAACTCATCCCCAGTGCTCCCTAGTGTGCATGCACACGGAAGCTCATACCAAGAACTGACTTAGTTGGTCTTTAAGGTGCTACTGGAAGGAATTTTTTTTGTTTTGACTATGGCAGACCAACACGGCTACCTATCTGTAACTGTATATAAAAAACATTGTTCAAAATACAGTGGTACCTCGGGTTAAGTACTTAATTCATTCTGGAGGCCCGTATTTAACCTGAAACTGTTCTTGACCTGAAGCACCACTTTAGCTAATGGGGCCTCCTGCTGCCGCCGCACCGCCGGAGCATGATTTCTGTTCTCATCCTGAAGCAAAGTTCTTAACCCAAGGTACTATTTCTGGGTTAGCGGAGTCTGTAACCTAAAGCGTCTGTAACCTGAAGCATATGTAACCTGAAGTGTATGTAACCTGAGGTACCACCGTAGTGGTTTGCACAGCCCGCTAAGGAAGATAATAACACACTAAGATTAAAAATAGGGACAATTAATTGCTCATTTATCCAAAATCCAATTCACAGAATTATAGAACTGTAGGGTTGGATGGCACCACAAGGACCACCTAGTCCAAGCTTTCTCCACCTGTGGGTCCCCAGATGTTGCTAAACTACAATCCCATCACCCCCAGCTAGCAAGGCCAGAGCTCAAGGATGATGGGAGTTGTAGTCCAACAACATCTGGGGACCCACAAGTGGAGAACCGCTGATCCTAGTTCAGGGGTAGGCAACCTAAGGCCTAGGGGCCAGATCCAGCCCAATCGCCTTCTCAATCCGGCCCACAGGCGGTCCAGGAATCAACGTGTTTTTACATGAGTATAATGTGTGCTTTTATTTAAAATGCATCTCTGGGTTATTTGTGGGGCATAGGAATTCCTTCATTATTTCCACCCCCCAAAATATAGTCTGGCCCTCCACAAGGTCTGAGGGACCGTGGACCGGCCCCCTGCTGAAAAAGTTTGCTGACCCTGCCTAGTCCAATCCCCTGCAATAAGACTATCTAGTTTAATTAATTCAACCAAGTGGATGCACTTGACACAGTCCTATTGGCTTTTCAAACTCTGATACAGTGGTACCTCGGGTTACATATGCCTCAGGTTACATACGCTTCAGGTTACAGACTCCGCTAACCCAGAAATATTACCTCGGGTTAAGAACTTTGCTTCAGGATGAGAACAGAAATCGTGCTCCGGCGGCACGGTGGCAGCAGGAGGCCCCATTAGCTAAAGTGGTGCTTCAGGTTAAGAACAGTTTCAGGTTAAGAACGGACCTCCGGAACGAATTAAGTTCTTAACCCGAGGTACCACTGTAGTCATTTACACCTTCAAGACTTCCCCCTTGTCTGTTAGCATCCCCAAATAATACCACTGACCTCTGGAAGTCACAGAATTGTAGAGTTAGAAGGGATCTCAGGGTCATCTAGCTCAACCCCCTAAAATGCAGGGATCTCAGCTGAAGCATCCATGTCAGATGGCCACCCAAGCTCTGCTTGAAAACCTCCAAGGAAGGAGAGTCGACCGCCTCCCGAGGAAGTCCATTCCACTGACAAACAGCTCTTACTGTCAGAAAGTTCTTCTTGATGTTTAGTCGGAATCTCCTTTCTTATAATTTGAATCTGTCAATTTGGGTCCTACCCTCCAGAGTAGGAGAAAATAAGCTGGTTCCATCTTCCATGTGACAGCCCTTGAGATATTTGAACATAATATCTCCTCTGTCTGGTGATGTATGGAAGTGAGAGCTGGTCCATAAAGAAGGCTGATCGCCGAAGAATGGATGCTTTTGAATTCTGGTGCTGGAGGAGACTCTTGAGAGTCCCATGGACTGCAAGAAGATCCAACCTCTCCATTCTGAAGGAAATCAGCCCTGAGCGCTCACTGGAAGGACAGATCCTGTAGCTAAGGCTCCAATACTTTGGCCACCTCATGAGAAGAGAAGACTCTCTGGAAAAGACCCTGATGTTGGGAAAGATGGAGGGCACAAGAAGAAGGGGACGACAGAAGACGAGATGGTGGGACAGTGTTCTGGAAGCTACCAGCATGAGTTTGACCAAACTGCGGGAGGCAGTGGAAGACAGGAGGGCCTGGCGTGCTCTGGTCCAGGGGATCATGAAGAGGTGGACACAACTAAATGACTAAACAACAACAACAACAACAACAACCTCCTCTATCTCCTTTTTCCCAGACTAAAGATACCCAACTCCCTCATCCCTTGGTTTCCAGACCCTTGATCATTCTGGTTGCCCTCCTCTGCCCATGTTCCAACTTGTCAACATGCTTCTTAAATTGTGGCGCCCAGAACTGGACACAGTGTTCCAGGTGTGTTCTGACCAAGGCCAGAGTGTCTCACAAGTCCAGCTTGCGGACTGTGCTTTTTGGTCCCTGCCTTTTATGAAATGTCAGCGTAGTGATTCATCTCTGGGACTGGAGCCGTTTTCTCACCTGCAGGAGCAGAGGCTGCCAGTGTTTGAGGCAACAATCATTATCGTGCCCTTGGCTCCCTCGGGGTGGGAGCAGCACCTGGGCCCTGTGGGTTGGCAGATGGAAAACTCTGGAAGCTTTGCAGCACTTCTGATAATAACTGGGGACAGGCAGCATGTGCAGGCCAGCTCAAACTAGCAACAGGCAGTCTGGAAAATGAACTCCTGTTAGTGGCTGCCCCAGTCCACATCTTCTGTGCGAAATAGGGTCCTGGTGGAGGTGTATTAAATGAGGCATGCGGTGCAGAACATATTTCACAATACTGGTGTGTGTGTGTGTGTGTGTGTGTGTGTGTGTGTGTGTACCAGTGGTTCCTATAGGGAGCAGTGGGATTACTTAGGGGAGCACTAAGAGGCAGGGCGACGGCAGGGGTGCGTCCCTCTGAGCACATGGATCGCTGATTTATGACTGACCCACTCAGAGGCTTGAGTGAAACGCCTTCATCGCTTCCTGTTTAAACTTTCTGCTCTTGCTGCTTTCAAAGCTATTTCCTTGGTCATGACATTTGTATTTGCGGTTCTGAGTTGTCACAAAGTAGCCAGCCATTGGTAACAGCTATTGATTTTCTTATGAATTAGTTACCATACGTCTGTGGTAGCTGAAGGTGAAGGTTTGTGTATTTGTGGTGAGTAGTTTTGTATATTTAATTATTTTATGCTACGAATTTCCTTCACACTTACATTTTCATTAGGAAGGATGCATAAAAATATTTTTCATCCAATATTATTTGCCATATATATATATATATATATGCTACAAGATTAGTTCAGAGCATGCATTTATTTTTCTGTGCACCAATGAAGCATACTCGTGCTTATAAAGTTACATTTTTTGGGAACCCATAGCTATAAATTGGATTTTGAATAAATGCACAATTAAATGTTACTGTTTTGAATTTTGTCATGTTATGAACCTTCTTAGTAGGTGGTGTAAACAGCTATTCTGAATAACAGTTTTATAGGGTAGGGGGCACTGCAAATGATTTTACGGAACCAGGGGGGCAGTGGCCATAATTAGTTTGGGAACCACTAACCACTAATGAAGCATGAAGTGCATGTGGAACTCCCTACACAGGATGCAGGAATGACTATCAACCTGAACAGCTTAATGTCAGAAAGTTCTTGCTGAAGTTTAGACATAATCTCCTTTCTTGTAACTTGAAGCCACTGGTTCGAGTCCTACCCTCCAGAGCAGGAGAAAACAAACTTTCTCCCTTTTCCATGGGGCAGCCCTTTAGATATTTGAAGGTGGCCATCATATCTCCTCTCAGTCTTCTCTTTTCCACGCTCAACATACCCAGCTCCTTCAACCATTCCTCATCAGGCTTGGTTTCCAGGCCCTTGATCATCTTGGTCACCCCCCCTCTACACACCTTCTAGCTTGTCAACATCCTTCTTAAATTGTGGTGCCCAGAACTGGACACGATAATCAGGTGTGGCCTGACCAGAGCAGAAGAGAGCAGGACTATGACTTCCCTGGATCTGGACCCTAGACTTCTGTGGATGCAGCCTAGAATAGCATTAGCTTTTTTTGCTGCTGCACCACACTGCTGACTCATGTGAGGCTTGGGGTCCACCAAGACCCCCCAGATCCTTTTCACATGTACTGCATATGATCCCAACGGCCAGCTGTGGGTCAGTGAAACCTCTGGGCTTGGCCTGCTCCTGTTTCTTTCCCTTGCCTGCCCTCCAGCAAGACGGTCTGTGTTGCTATTCTGTGTGTTCCTGCGTCACACCACCCAAGAGCACACCATCGTTAAAGGTCTGTTGCTTCTTTGGCTAAGAGGCTATGTCTGGCAGCTTGTCTCTCACCCTTCTCTTCCTATCCCAGTTCTGGTTTAATCACAGCCCTTCCTCCTTCAGTCACACAGACCTTCTGCACAACTGCCTGCTCCTTTCTTATCGTCCGGTGTTCAGTTCTGTCTGGTTTCATTCACACGCCAGGCATTCTTTTAATTTGGATTTTGTTTATCAGTCACCTATCATCAAATACCTCAAAGCAATGTTGCAGCAAAAGGCTCAAGAATCAACAACAGCTTCAAAAAAATGGAGGAATCGAGAGAGATATAGCCACACCGACAGCATATCTCTTCTTTCTCGTATCCCAAAATGCAAGAAGGGCTTTTACACTCACCAGAAGCTCAGCTCTGCCCTCGCCGGTCCTGGAAGGAGCCTTTTAAAAAGTCCCATATGCTCAGAGACTTTGTGCCTGTTCATTGGGGGAGATAGAAAGCCCAGAGCACTTGTTCTTTAGATGTCCCTTTTATGAAGAGGCACGAAGTGAGACCATTGATCCCCTGCTGGTGAGGCTCGCTGACCTCCCGGAAAAGCAAAAATTTGTCCTTTTCCTGTGAGGCAAAGATCAGAAGACAACCCGGATGGTCACCAGATTCTGTGAACAGATCTGTAGGTGCAGACTATCCCCCGACCCAAACTAGTTCGTTAAGAAAATCCTCAAACTTGGTTCCATGGGGGACTCTCTGCGGTAGCTTATCTTAAAGTTTTAAGTGTCTATACGCTTATCACATTTATAAATTTTAAATTTATGGTTGTACATTGTTTTAAATGTTTGTTTTCCTTCTGGGATTGTACCCCAAGTGTGTTTTATAAGCTGGTCTCCGACCGTAATAAATTATCTATTTAGCAGCTTCAAAATTCTATATATGCAGAGAATTAAAAACAATTCGATATAAAAAGATAATTTCAAAAAGGTTCAAACTGGTGCAACTGTACAATCTGTTAGAACATACAAACGTAAGAGTAGGCTACTGGATCAGGCCAATGGCCCATCTTGTCCGGCGTCGTCTTCTCCCAGTGGCCAAGCAGGTGCCCATTATGGGAAACCTGCAAGCAGGATTCGAACACAAGAGCAACTTTCTCCCTGATCCGGCAGGCGCTTCTCATGGTCTTCTGTTCTTGTCCTGCCAAGTGCCTTTGCTGAATTCTCTGAAGGCCGTGAGGGCTGCGCATCCGGCCCCCTGCAAGAGTGGGGGTGGTGCTCTGGTGCTGGTCATAAGCTCCTTATCCCTCTCCCATGACCAGCTGTTGAATCCATCGCACAAAAAGCAGATTAGTCTTGCAACAGGCGGCAGGAATAATGCAAATTAACCCAATATTTGCAGCTTTGCTGCTTCTGGGAAACACTTGCGCAGTTTGGACGTGCTGTTGATGGTGACAGTGACAAGCACTTTGCACAACTAATTCTCATCGTTGTTTTCATCCCGTTAAAGAGCTTGATTACTTTTTAGCAATTGTATATGATTCTGGCTTTTTTTTTTTTTTTTTGCATTTTATTGGTGCTGCTTTGATTTGAGTGAGCAACCCTGCTTACCTAATGTGGGGAAAAGGTGGAATTATAAGC
Source organism: Podarcis gaigeae (assembly GCF_964106915.1). Taxonomy (NCBI): domain Eukaryota; kingdom Metazoa; phylum Chordata; class Lepidosauria; order Squamata; family Lacertidae; genus Podarcis; species Podarcis gaigeae. Next base: position 100,413,240 of record NC_139681.1, on the reverse strand, counting down.
AAATACAATCACCACAGAATTGGACTGTGCTTGCTGCAAACTGGGGAGATGTCTTTGCAGAGAAGCATTTGGGGGTGGGGTTTGAGGGAACACACAAGGCTGGTGCACTGAGTAGTGGATTATGCTCAAAGTTTAACGTATCTTGGGGGAGGGCTGTAGCTCATCGGTAGACCATCCTTTCAGGCATCTCCAGAGAGCTGCTGCCAGCCAGTGTTGACAATACTGAGCTATATTGTTGTTGTTGTTGTTTAGTCGTTTAGTCATGTCCGCCTCTTCGTGACCCCCTGGACCAGAGCACGCCAGGCACTCCTGTCTTCCACTGCCTCCCGCAGTTTGGTCAAACTCATGCTGGTAGCTTCGAGAACACTGTCCCACCATCTTGTCCTCTGTCATCCCTTCTCCTTGTGCCCTCCATCTTTCCCAACATCAGGGTCTTTTCCAGGGAGTCTTCTCTTCTCATGAGGTGGCCAAAGTCCTGGAGCCTCAGCTCCAAGCCTCAACCACAGGAAACCCTGTGTGCAGGAATTGACTGAGTAGTCACTGGTGAGAGACTGGCACTTTGCCCACAGAACCATAGAATTGGAAGGGACCCCCAGAGCCATCTAGTCCAGCCCTCTGCAATGCAGGAATCTTTTTGTCTGACATGGAGCTCTAACCCACGACCCTGAGACTGAGACTGTCATGCTCAGAAGGCGCTCTCTCCTGTCCTCCAGTTCACATGACTGAACCTGCTGTTCTTTTCTTTTAAAGAAAGAACTCTCCGTGTTGTCACCGTTGGAGGTGTTCTTGATTTTCAGGGTACCGGGCCTGATTTCAGAAACGGTTTGGTAAATTAATTCTCAAGAGTGATAAACGTGTTAAAGAAAAATGAAATCTCGCAGGGAGGGGTTTTCTCTGATGTTGCAAAGGCTGGAGACTGAGACTGGACCGGCTTAAAAAAAAAAAAACTTTTAATTTTCTTTATTGATTTATTAACAAAAGTGCAAACAGCACGAAAAGAAAAAAGAACAAAAAAATCTAAACCCCAAAGCGTCACAGCCTGGAAGGACGAAAGTGCAAAGATAGAGGGCAGCTCCTAAGGGATAATAAAGTATTAACTCATACAGGGATTCACTTTACAGATAATGAAGATTGATACAAAATAGTATGAAAATTATTCTCCACCTGTCATTTCCACCTTTATTGAGAATATAGGTTCCCCATAGTCTTAAAATGGGGTAGACGTTTGCATATATCGATGACACTGTGCGTCAGTTTGTGCATATGGAATAAAATCAAACCATATCTATTTAGAAAACGGTTTTGTGAGCCGGGATAGCTTTGCTGTAGACTTGTTGGGACCCAGGAGGGGCTGTAAAGAGTGAGCGGGAATCGCTTCCCAAGTTCCCTAGACTGGGGAGGGAGGAGGGAGAATGGGTGCTCCGGTACCCCCGCCCCCCCGTTAAGGTAAGCAGGTGCAGAGGAGGACGGGGATCCAAGAGAGATTTGACTGTTGGGGCGTGGGGGGGGGATCTCTTTCTGTCCTTTCCTCCTTTGCATAGACAGCCCCGCTTCGCCACCCGCCCAGTCCAGCCAGTGCCTCGGTTCCAGCAGGAGCGTCTCCCCAGCTGGCCAGCAGGGGGCAGGGCGAAGCCTCCCGGCGCGCCTCCTCCGGGCATTGACGTCCTCCCCCTCCCCCCCCCACTTTGCCTTTCCAGCCAGCCCTGCAAAGTCCCACCAAGTCGCGCCGGAGCAGAGCCGCAACCTCTGGGCGACTCCGGCTGGCGGCTGCCGCTCCCTTCGTCGCCCGGCCGCCTCCATGCGCCCCTCACCCGGACCTCTGGGCTGGCGGGTGATGGGCCGCGCCGCTGCCTGCCAGGAGGGGAGCGGCCAGTAGCTGCTGGAGCGGGGGGAGTGGCTGGTGGTGGTGGGAGGGGGGTGGGAGGGAGGGAGGGGGACTCGACTTTCCAGGCTTCCAGAGGGAGGGGTCGGCCCCGAAGAGGAACTCGATGAGGATTGTGGGGCTCTTCTGGACCAAAGGCTCGCATATGCTGCAGTGTCTCTGTGGAAGGCGCCTGAGTTCCAGCAGTAGTCCAGGTGGGCTGCCGGATCGCGCCCTCCCCATCTCTCCTGACCCCCCTCCTCTGCCCCCTCCCCTCCCCTGGTCGCTTCCCCTGGTGCTCCGGGCGGGGGTGGGACGCGGAGAGGCGCCGCTGGGCCGGGAGGAGACGGGTGAACGGCGGCCACTTTAGCCAGGAATATTTATAGGACTTGATCCCTGGAAAGGCGCGCGGCAGGCGGGCGGAGCGCGCTCAGCGGCCGTCCGGGCGACCTCCGGGGCTGCTGCTGCTGCTTCGGTGCGCCCACGCGGAGGAAGGGAAGCGGAGGAGCCAGCAGCCGCCGCCGCCGCCGGGGGTCGACCTTGACCGGCCAACGGGGAAGCTTCGGCCGCTGGGGAGACGGGAGGTCGCTCCTTCCAGGACGTCCGCGGCGCGCTAGGCGCTCTCCAAGGTACTGAAAGGGCAGCGCCTGCCTCTTCGGGGTGCCGAAAGGACAATGGGAGGTGCGCTCTCCATGGTGCTGAAAGGGTAGTGCTTTGCTCTCCGAGGTGCTGAAAGGGCAGCGCATGGCCTGGGGTTCTTATAGGATCACAGGAACCTGCCTTCTCCCAAATCGGAACCAGTAGCAGCAGCAGAAGATCTGTCCCAGCTCTGGCTGGAGAAGCAACTTGTTGAGAAGATGCTTTCCTGCCTCATATCCTCACCTGCTTAATAGGAGTAATTCATTCACAACTCTGACATGTTCCTAAGCTCCCCGCCCCAGAGGTGGGTTCAGGGTGCCCAATCATTCAGGCTCTTTCATGAACTGCAGCTGTCTGGTTTTGGAAGCCTGCCCCCCCCCATCCAAATATGTAGCTTTTGTCTATTTGATAAGATTTCTTACGCTAAGCCTTCACCATAAGGTCGCAGGGTAGCGGACAGCAAAGTGAAACAGGTGGGGTTTTTTACAGTTTTTTAAAAAACAAGTAACTAAAAGAAGCAAAACAATATTTGACAACTGTCTTCAAATATCTGATGGGCTGTCCCATGGCAGAGGGAGCAAGTTTCCTTTCTGCTGCACCAGAGGGTACGGATCTGAACCAATGGGTTCAAATGGAAGGCGATTCCAATTCAACACCAGGAAGAACTTTCTGAGGGTAGAAAGCTGTTCAATAGCAGAAAAGACTCCATGGAAAAGTGGTGAGGTCTCCTCCCTTGGTAGTTTTTAAACTGAGGTTGGCTTGCCATCTGTCAGGGATACTTTTGCTGTGGTTCCTGCACTGCAGAGCATTGGATTAAATGACTCTTGGAAGTCCCCTCAAACTTTAAGTTCCATCATTCTATGAATTCCCAAGAAAAGCTGCAAGGATAGAGTTAAGTCAGAGTTAACCAACTCCCATCACCCTGGCAACGCTAGCTGAGCCTGATGGGAATTGTAGTGCAGCATCCTTCAGAGGTAACCATGTTAGTCACCTCTGGGTTACAGGAAAGCGAAGAGCTGGGTCTTTTGGTGCTAAGAGAAAGGGACTCTGTATACTCCCAGAGGCACTCTCTTCTGTATTTCCCCACACACCTTAAGGCTGAGCCCTGATATTTTCAAACAAGTTGCAAAGCATGCAAACAAAAACAAACAAAAACAAAAAACAAAAAAGTGAAATAAAAAGGGGATTCTGGATTCTGCTAAGGTCTTTGAGGATTCTTTCACATCTGCAAACCTGGAAACGGAGTGAAGTGTAATGTGGTTACTGACTCGTGGACCTCACACTCTGTTCTGTGGAGTTCATTTTGGGACTCCATCACTCACAGCTCTGTCTGCAAGTGAGAGCCACGAGTTCCTGCCCTGCAGGTGATATATTTGTGAATGTGACTTCCGCATCTGAAAAAAGAACTTGCCCAAACATAATGTACGAGTTGGGCCTGATGGCAACCCAACGTTATTCAGCAAGAGTTTTCCCCTGCAAGCAAATGCCCCAAGTGATGGAAAATAATGGCCATCATGCCTACCAGACATTGTGCCCCTTTAATTTTCCCACTTCCTCAGTGACTCTGCAGCAGCCCCTGGCCTTATATTGGAAGATACAGTATATGGCCATAGCCAGAGAGGTAGAAAATATGTTCTCCCCCCTTTTTGGACTGACCCCTGATAGTGTGCATGTTTTCAGGTTGCACAGCTCTTTTAATCAATAACAAAATGTTGTCTCTTTTCGCCCAATGAATAGTTACCTGTGATTCAAAAGCTTGCACATTCCTTTATATCAGCAAAAGCTAATCTTCTAAAAAACATCCCAATAACTTCATAAATATTTTGCTGCTTTTATTCCTCAAAGATAAAACAGTTCCTTAAGAAACCCACATCCCAATTTAATCCATTTCCCCACTAGGTTGATAAGGTACTAGGGCCTAGAATTATAGAGGCATCAAACTGTAGAATCATAGAATCACTGAACCGTAGAATTGGAAGGGACCCCCAGAGTCATCTAGTCCAACGCCCTGCAATGCAGGAATATCAGCTAAGGCATTCATGACAGATGGCCATTCAAGTTCAGCCTAAAAATCTCCAAGGGAGGAGAGCTCACCCACTACCTTCTGAAGGAGCTCGTTTACCTGGGCAGTGCTGCTGTCCCCTCTTCAAACTCCTAAATCAGGGTGAGGGAACAACTGTAGCTTTCCAGATGCTGTCCAAAACCAACTCCCATAATCTCTGACCATTGGCTGCAGGGGCTGGGAGCTGGAGTCCAGCAGCGCTTCTTTACTCATCAGTGAATGGCTGCTGGAGGGTTGGGTCCAGAGAGTAGCAGTAGGGTGTGCACCCTACCCCCCTGGCATTTGTGCTGTGTAGTGCCACAGAGCATACTTTTATTCCCAGTGCTATTCAACATCTATGTGGAAACCATTTAAAGTGGTCAGTAGGAAATTTGGAGCCCAGTATCAGCCCAGTGTCATCGGCCCACTGGTGACACTCGGCTCTCTTTCTCCATAACTTCTGGCTATGCTAGCCCTGGGTTGGTGCCTGACTGCAATGTTGGTCTGGATGAGGGCAAAAAAACTGAGCTTGAATCCCTGCAAGAATGAAGTTTTGTGGACGAGAGTTTCCCATGTTCTGAATATAAGCCTGCTACCTGTTCTGGATTGGGTTGCACTTCCTCTGAAACAGAAGGTCCACAGCCTGGGAGTGTTCCTTGATTCATCTTTGTTGTCTGAGGCTCAGGAATTACAGGCAGGGAAAGTTTCTGTTGCCCTCTGGTGCTGCTTTTTGGCTGCCCATAGAAGCATCTGGTAGACTACTGTGATAACAGGATGCTGGACTAGATGGGCCCATGGCCTGGTGCAGCTCCTGAGCTCTTCATATATTCTTATGTGGTGTAAATCAGTATCCTGGCGGGTCTCCATATATGTTGGACTTCAACTCCCATCAGCCCCTGCCAGCTCAGAGGATGGAGAAGGGTATCACCCCCCCCCCCTCCTATGCAAAGATCAGAACAGCCTGGCTATGCGTCTGACATTCTGGACTGGTGTTGAAAGTCTATACTTGCCCAAATGGACTAAATAATTGTTCCATTTACGCTTCTAGCTGCTATTGGGTTTTGTTTGTTTGTTTTTGTTTTGCCTTGTTTGTTTTTGCAGCAGCACCAATTTATTTTTATAAATGTGGAGCACTTTAAAATGTATTTTCTTGTTTTTCCAAACTAGGTGTTTTGTCTGTGAAGGAGGAGGAAGTGGGAAAGGAGGTGGTATACTTAGCAACCTATCTGTCTTTCTGGCATGAAGAAGTCTTTCTAAACATTTGGCTTCTAATCAGAAAGCTATTGGTCATCTTATCTGCATGCAGAGAATGAAAATTTAAAACTTTTGCTATTAGTTTCCTTTTGTTGTTAACTGTTTTATTGATGCCTAACTAAATGTAACAAGGTTTTTACTTTAGCCAGACAATTAGAATGGTAGAGTTGAAAGGGACCCCAAGGCTCATCTAGTCCAACCCCCTGAAATGCAGGAATTTGCTATGTTGTTTGCAGAGAAAAAGAAAGAGGCATAATAGTATGGAGTGAACTAGTTGCACAGCAGTCCAAATCTGGACGTAAGCAACATAATGGGACTAACTTTGAAGTAAACATGTGCAGGCTGGACTTCTATTGTTAATATAGGAATATACAAGCTTTCAGTTTACACAGAGTTCTCTCTCAGCTGTGCACTGCACTCTGTAAAATATGAAGGCTTTTAATAAATGGCTTCCAAAAGCTGCTGCGGTTCTGTAACAATCTGGGTCACAGAGGAGCTCATGTACAATGCGCTCGTTTTCAGGAAAGCTCTCAAATGTTTCATTTATTTCAGCAGGAAATGCAGCTTCATTTGTCTCTGCCCATTTCGTGGGGACTGTTCCTAATGTTGGGCTTTTTTTCATCTTTGCCTTGTATTCCGTTCATTGAGGGCATGTCTGTCTCTTGAGGAGGAGTCCAGCACAGACTCTTCCCTGCTTTGGTGCACATCAGATCTCCCTACAGAAGCTGTTGCTTCTCTTCACCACTGACTGCTTTTCTGTGGTGATTTGGGCAGGGCATTCAACCTCTTGGGTGACATTCCCACTTATAAAGGGAAGGACGAGCATGCTCAGAGATTAAGGCTGCTGTCCTATGTTGTTTGTTGTTTAGTTGTCTAGTCATGTCCGACTCTTCGTGGCCCCCTGGACCAGAGCACGCCAGGCACTCCTGTCTTCCACTTCCTCCTGCAGTTTGGCCAAACTTATGTTCATAGCTTCAAGAACACTGTCCCACCATCTCGTCCTCTGTCGTCCCCTTCTCCTTGGGCCCTCCATCTTTCCCAACATCAGGGTCTTTTCCAGGGAATCTTCTCTTCTCATGAGGTGGCCAAATTCTTGGGAGCCTCAGCTTCAGGATCTGTCCTTCCAGTGAGCACTCAGGGCTGATTTCCTTCAGAATGGATACGTTTGGGAGCAATCCCCATTGACTTCAATAGGACCGACAGCTAAGTGGCAGCCTATAGGATTGCCCCGACTCATGAGTGGCAGCTACAGAATTACTCTTATGTTGCTTAAAAAGCTCTTTCCCCTTGACCCAGCTGTGTTTATCAGCTCCTGGAAGCTAGAGGAATCCAGAATGTTCAGGCAATTCGGGAACTGATATAATTCAGCCTTCCCCAATTGGAGTTCCTGAGATATTTTGGACTACATCTCCCATCAGCCACAGCCAGCACACCAGGGGTGGATGGGAGTTGTAGTCCAAGACACCTGGAGGACTGGGGAAGGCTGATAGAACTGGCATTTGTCCTATCTTGGGGCCACCACATGAGACCCTCAATGGGAACAAAATCTCTGTGTTATGATAATGAATGCTTGATTAAGTGGAATTTTAGCAAAGGTGATGGTTTGACCAATTATACTACCTTCAGAATGCACCTAAAAGTTAATGCTGCTTCCTGAAAAATGTGATGGGGTGCCTGTGGATTTTAATCCATGTCCTCCCAGTTCTGATATTATTTTATGTTTTGTAACTCCACAACCTACCCGCACGGTCAGTTAGACTAAAGGATAATGACTTTCCCCAGGGGTTTCATTTCAGAATGCCCTCATTGTTTTGTGGGGTTCCTAAGTGAACTCCTCTTTCTTTCTTTCTTTCTTTCTTTCTTTCTTTCTTTCTTTCTTCATGGCATTGCACTGAGTTTTCATTGTCCCCTGACAGCAGAGTTCCTTTTTGCTTCTCACCTTTCCTGAAATGGAGATTTCTGTAATGGCAGGTGGCAGCGGTTTGCCCTCTTCCTTGGGAGTCCTTCTCCTAAGGCTGAGAGTGAGGCTCCTCTATATATTTAAAGGAAGCTCAGAATCTATTTCAATAAGCGTGTGTGTATGAGTAACCCATATGCTGCTGACTTCACGGGCACTAATCTGTAGGTAAATTGCAAGTGTGCTCCAGCATTCGTGGAAAGATGGCTGTTAGCTTCAGATCACATCCCATGAATAAATATTACTAGAGCAGCTTTGTGTAAAGGTGGCACTTCTCTGAACTTTTACAGTTCCAATCATTGATGAGTATTGATTGATGCTGATGTTATTTGTGGTCTAAAACATCTGAAGGGTATCAGGTAAGGGAAAACATCTGTGAAAGCCTGATTGCAAAATCCTTCCTTCCTTCCTTCCTTCCTTCCTTCCTTCCTTCCTTCCTTGCCAGATGTGTGGAGTATAGTTGTTTGTTTGTTTGTTTGTTTGTTTGATTGTTTTCTGCCATGCTCATGTGTGACTGAAAAGTAGACAGCTTCATAAAGAGCAAGTGTTTGCAGGATTGGACCAGTCCACATGAGTAAAGGCCAGAAGTGACACCTGGCCACAGTGGCTCTACTCTGCCTCTGAATGCCTGTTTCTGGAAACCACAGGAGGGAAGAGAGTTGCTCTTGTGTTCGAATCCTGCTTGCAGGCTTCCCTTAATGGGCGCTGTGGTTGGTCCCTGTGAGAAGAGGATGCTGTTTCAGCAGTGACCCATTTCCATATGGGTTCCTCCGAGTTAGTGGGTAAAAAGAATCCCCTTTACAGTTTACAAAGTCACTGTTCAAGTCTCCTAACAGCAGCTTGGAAGGGGTGGTTTGTGTGTGTTTTTGGAGCGCCGTAGCTTGGAGGCTTGGCAACAGCTGCCTTGTTTTCTTTCGCAAAGGGGTTTTTGTCCCCAGAGGGACGAATCCTCCTCTGTCACAAGCAGACTCCTCCTTGGTTTTCCACAGCAAGAAAGCTGCACCGAAGGAAGGTTTGCTTGGAGAGGCGCTCTGGGAGTTCCCTCTTGGCCTGGGGGTTGGCGGCTCATTAAGGAGCTGAGGTGCCCTGACTTGAGACAGAAGCTGCATCATTAGGTGCCATTGCTGACGCAGGCTTGGTGCCGGGCTTGGTCCGTGTTGATCTCTTGCTGGCTCACCAGGGGGACCATAGAAGTGATTCAGACTGTGTATACATTATACATTTAAAGCAGATTTCTCTCCCCCTCAATGGGGAATGTAGTTTGTTAAGCGTCCTGGGAATTGTAGCTCTGTGAGGGGTAAACTGTAGTTCCTGGGATTCTTCATGGCATGCGTGGGTGCTTTAAATGGGGTGTGTAAAGGTAAAGGGACCCCTGAACATTAGGTCCAGTTGCAGACGACTCTGGGGTTGCGGTGCTCATCTCGCTTTACTGGCCGAGGGAGCCGGCGTACAGCTTCCGGGTCATGTGGCCAGCAGGACTAAGCTGCTTCTGGTGAACCAGAGCAGCGCACGGAAACAGGGATTCAAACTTTTTAGCATGATTTTTAAAGAGGAAAACCTAGTCTTATAGACAGATAAGTACTGTACATCCCACTTAAGGTAAAGCTAAAGCTAAAAGAACCCCTGACCATTATGTCCAGTCGTGGCCGACTCTGGGGTTGCGGTGCTCATCTCGCTTTATTGGCCGAGGGAGCCGGCATACAGCTTCCGGGTCATGTGGCCAGCATGACGAAGCTGCTTCTGGCGAACCAGAGCAGCACACAGAAACACCGTTTACCTTCCTGCCAGAGTGGTACCTATTTATCTACTTGCACTTTGACATGCTTTCAAACTGCTAGGTTGGCAGGAGCAGGGACTGAGCAATGGGAGCTCACCCCATCGCGGGGATTCGAACCGCTGACCTTCTGATCTGCAAGTCCTAGGCTCCGTGGTTTAACCCACAACGCCACCCGCGTCCCACAAATGGGGTGTGTACCCAGCCTTAATCTTCATGGCTGGGAGCAGGGGGCAGAGGAGAAGGGTCAGCTTTTCCCAGGAGACTAAGCCAGTGATGGCCAAACTTGGCCCTCCAGCTGTTTTGGGACTACAATTCCCATCATCCCTGACCACTGGTCCTGTCAGCTAGGCATGATGGGAGTTGTAGTTCCAAAACAGCTGGAGGGCTAAGTTTGGCCATTACTGCTCTAAGCTGACCTTGACTGGGAACATGGAGGGCAGGGAACACTGGCCATGCTTGAGGGGTGTTAGTCTTGCCCAGGGGTCAGCAACCCTTTTCAGCCGTGGGCCGGTCCACCATCCCTCAGACCATGTGGTGGGCCGGACTATATATTTATTTATTTTTTTGGGGGGGAGGAATGAACGAATTCCTATGTCTCACAAATAACCCAGCGATGCATTTTAAATAAAAGGACACATTCTATGCATGTAAAAACATGCTGATTCCCAGACGGTCCGTGGGTTGTATTGAGGAGGTGATTGGGCCACATCCAGCCCCTGGGCCTTAGTTTGCCCACCCCTGGTCTTGTCCCTTTCTCTCTTTTTGCCAGTCCCCCCCACTTTTTCTCTCACCCCTTTATCTTTCTCTCTTAGTTACCCCTTCTCTCTCTCTCCCTCCCTCCCTCCCTCTCTCTCTCTCCTTTATTGTCTCTCCTCCTGCCACCCCCCTCTCTCTGCCACCCCCTTGTCTCTTCCTCTCACAGATTTCTCTTGCCAGAGGTCTGAATGAAGGGCTCCACCTCCTCATTCCATTCCTCTCTCTCTCTCTCTCTCTCTCTCTTTCTCTCTCTCTCTCCTTTTCTCCCCCTGGGCTTCCTCTGCTCACCTGTAAGCAGTCCAGGGGGTGCTCGAAGCCCTGGGGGGGGGGTGGTCACAGTTTGACCACTCTGGTCCTTCTGGATCCTGCTGCTGGCTTGAAGGAGAGCACCATGCGAATCTGGGACTGGGCACATTTCCTAGAACATTTGACCATCGAATTGTTCTCTGCAGGATCCAAAGTGCCTGGCTGGGTTCACAAAAGCAAATGATCCCTCCTGAGCTTTGGCAGGGAGCAACCTGAAGATCAGCCTTTCCAGCTGGCTCTGCCAGACTTTGGAATATCCTTCCCATACATGGAAGCTCACCTGATGCCAACTCTTAGATCTTTATGGTACTAGGCGAAGACTTCTTTAAACAAACAAACAAACAAAAAAAAACCCGGTCCTTTTAATATCTAGGTTAATCTAGCTTTCCACCACTCAAAAACTATGCTTTGTTGTCCTGCTATTTCCTGCTGTCTTGTGGGATTACTTATTTGATTGCTTTTCTTCCTGGTTAGCTGCCCTGGGAGCAAGAATGCCAAAGGAGGTAGCAAAAATACTTTCAAAATAAATGGGTGAATAAGTAAATAAACTTTGTGCTGTGACAATACAAAGATGGTGGAGTTTCCCCTGCATCTTTCCGAACCTCGTTGCAGTTCGGATGGGAATCGGGGAGAGGTTATGATTTGATGTTGTTTAGTCATTTAGTCGTGTCTGACTTTTCATGACCCCCTGGACCAGAGCACGCCAGGCACTCCTGTCTTCCACTGCCTCCCGCAGTTTGGCCAAACTCATGCTGGTAGCTTCGAGAACACTGTCCAACCATCTTGTCCTCCGTCGTCCCCTTCTCCTTGCGCCCTCCATCTTTCCCAACATCAGGGTCTTTTCCAGGGAGTCTTCTCTTCTCATGAGGTGGCCAAAGTCTTGGAGCCTCAGCTTCAGGATCTGTCCTTCCAGTGAGCACTCAGGGCTGATTTCCTTAAGAATGGATAGCCACCTTGAAATATCTGGAGGGCTGTGACATGGGAGATGGAGCAAGCTTGTTCTCTGCTGATCCAAAGGGCAGGACCTGAACCACTGGATTCAAAAGGCAGGAAAGGGGATTCCAACTGAACATTAGGAAGAGCTTTCTGAGGATAAGAGCCATTCAACAGTGGAATGGACTCCCTTGGAAGGTAGTGGGGGGTGGTGGTGGTTAAGCAGAGGTTGGGTGGCCATCTGCCAGGGTCTCTTTTGGTTAAACTAGAGGATCTCTTCCAGCTCTACAATTCTCTGGTTCTGTTGGTGGTTGGTTTAGATTTTTGCTTTGCATGTCTGTCCTTGATTGCGTGCGTGCTGTAGTAGCAGAGGACAGCTGGGGCTGGCGGGATCCCACCTTGGGCTCGGTTTCAGTGTGCTAATCCATCCTGTCTGCTGCAGATGGCGTCTCCTCAGCCAACTGTGTCAGCCATGCCTCCTGACCCCGTCTCCCCTCCCCGTCTCAAGGCCCAGCCTCTGGGGCTTCAATCTCCTTCTGACACTTGTGCAGGATGCCAAAAAGGGCTTGCGCACATACGATTTAACTCTCACCTCCACAGCACTGTTCAACATACAGAGAGCTTTTGGACCCTTGTTTCTTTGGCAAGAGGTTAAATCTAACCAGAGTTATTCAGGCATTTCTCTGTTGCATTAGGGAGAGGAAGAGAGCTTCACGTGGGCTCCCATTTACAATTTTACAGCTGCTGTTTGCATGACAGGATGCCAGATTACCTAGGATGGAAGGGAGAGCAGGATCTGCTGGTAGGACTCCATGGGATCTGCAAGAGCAAATCCCAATTGTTTAACAAGAGCAACATCATTATTGATTATCGTTATCATCAATTTCTATTTACCACCTTTCACCCTGAGGTTCCAGGGAGGGTTACAATTAAATCCTAGCATTTTGATAATATAATAATAATAATAATAATAATAATAATAATAATGGTACTGGTCGTAATAATTTTTGCTTTTGATTTTGTGTTTTGCCTAAGTCTCAAGGCAATTTACAATCACCCAATAAAATCAACAAACAAGTAGGTTTAAGAACTGTACAAATGGACATCCAAGTTAGGGCTCAACCACACTGTGGCTTTTCCTGTGCCTACAAAGGAGTGTTTTCCTGCTTTTCCTCCACTTTCTAGGCATGGGGTCCAAGCAGTTTTGCCTTCCCCCAGAAACCCACTCTTAAGAGTTAAATTGGGACAAATGGCAAGCCGCTGAAAACCTGATGGTTGTTTGTTCTGATTCAGTGCTAAACTTCGGGTTTTCCCAGAGGGAAGTGTGGATAAGACATATCCAGCTGCAGAAGCTTGTCTCCCTTTGTTTCTGGAAACAACAAATAGCAGGCACTCAACAGCAATACTGTCTAGTGTCCAGATCAAGGGAAGTCATAGAATCATTCTATTCTGCCTTGGTCAGACCACCCCTGGAGCATTGTGTCCAGTCCTGAGTGCTACAATTTAAGAAGGATATTGACAAGCTAGAATGGGAGCAGAAGATGATCAAGGGTCTGGAAACCAAGCCTTATGAGGAACAGTTGAAGCTGCTGGGTATGTTTAGCCTGGAGACTGAGGGAAGATATGGTAGCTGTCTTCAAATATCTGAATGGCTGTGACTGGGAGTGGCCGCTGGGACCACATAACACCGGTTCTGAGAGATCTGCATTGACTCCCAGTACATTTCCAAGCACAATTCAAAGTGTTGGTGCTGACCTTTAAAGCCCTAAACAGCCTCAGTCCTGTATACCTGAAGGAGCGTCTCCACCCCCATCATTCAGCCTGGACACTGAGATCCAGTGCCGAACGCCTTCTGGCGGTTCCCTCCCTGCGAGAAGTGAGGTTACAGGGAACCAGACAGAGGGCCTTCTCGGTAATGGCACCCACCCTGTGGAACACCCTCCCTTCAGATGTCAAGGAAATAAGCAACTATCTGACTTTTAGAAGACATCTGAAGGCAGCCCTGTTCAGGGAAGTTTTTAATATTTAACGCTGTGTTGTTTTTAACACTTGATTGGAAACCGCCCAGAGGGGCTGGGGAAACTCAGACAGATGGGTGGGGTATAAATAATAAATAATTATTATTATTATTATTATGGAATGGGAACAAGCTTGTTTTCTCCCACTTTGGAGGGTAAGACTCAAACAAATGGCTTCAAGTAACAAGAAAGGAGATTCTGAATAAATATCAGGAGGAACTTCAATAAGGGCTGTTTTGACCGTGACCTCACCAAAGCGGTGGTCTGTCCTTGGAGGTTTTTAAGCAGAGGCTGGATGGCCATCTGTCTTGTATGCTTTAGTTGAGATTCCTGCATTGCAGGGGGTCAGACTGGATGACCCCCAAGGTCCCTTCCAACTCTGCAATTCTATGAACCCCTGGTAGGGCTGTGGATGACTGAGACCCAGTGTGGTGTAGTGGTTAAGAGCGGTAGTCTCGTAATCTGGGGAACCGGGTTCGCGTCTCCGCTCCTCCACATGCAGCTGCTGGGTGACCTTGGGCCAGTCACACTTCTCTGAAATCTCTCAGCCCCACTCACCTCACAGAGTGTTTGTTGTGGGGAGGAAGGGAAAGGAGAATTTGAGCCGCTTTGAAACTCCTTAAGGGGAGTGAAAGGCGGGATATCAAATCCAAACTCCTCCTCCTCCTCCTCCTCCTCCTCCTCCTCCTCCTCCTCCTCTTCTTCTTCTTCTTCTTCTTCTTCTTCTTTTTCTTCTTCTTCTTCCTGTCTGAGACCCTGGTGAGCAACTGCCATTTAGTGTAGACAGTACTGAGTGTAAGACAGTTCTCTAGGCTCCAATGATTTGTCCAGTGCAACATCTGGGGGGCATTGCCACATTTCCCCCCCAACTCTGTTCCTGTGCCTTTAACAGCAGCATAACATGGAGAAATGTTGCCAAGTGAAGCTTTTCTCGCCGTAGAAATAAGTGACAGGAAAAAGCTTCAGATGCTTCACTCCCAAGTGACAGCCGGCTGCAAGCATCACAAGAGCAGGGGCAGAAGAAAATATGGCGACCTGGGTCATGAGTTCAAGACGCAGGTTGGGAAATTCCAGACTTCTCGGGGCATAAAGGGGCAGCTCATGGAACTGAGCTGGCTCTGACGGGTAGCGGGAGATCCCACTGCCTCCTGAAATAGTTTTAGCAGCCAGTATTTTGCTAGCAGTCAGCCTTACTGTATCTGCAGGCGGAAGCCTCCTATAAATAGACCGTCCCTCATGAGGAAAGGAGAGGGAGATGCGTAAGGCTCAATAATAATAAAAGCAGGGTGTGCTTCTCTTCTGCCCTGAAACTGCCAGGAACGAGGAGATTGGGTCTTGTAGGGAGAGACTGCTGCTTCCTGCCTCAAATGGCTCATTTCCTCCAGGCCTGCAATTGCTTGCTGGTTCTCCTTGTGAGGAGGGGAGGAAGGGAGGCAGGCAGCTCTGGAGATGTTAGGAAATAACCCTGCCCTGTTGCTCAGCCACCCACAGGGCCAGATGTGTTTGGGAGAGGCAGAGTTTGAGAGAGCATTTCATGGCTGTTGTGGCTGTTGGACTCTCCAATTCATTAGCCATGTGGGGTAGCCTAGGTCCATTAAGAACACAAGAGCCTCTGGATCAGACAAGTGGTTCATCGTGTCCAGCATCCCATTCTCACGGTGCCCCAGCAGAGGCCCATGATGGAAAGCCTGCAAGCAACACATGGGCATGAGAACATTCTTGCCTCCCATGGCTCCCAGAAACTGACATATTGCTGCCTCGGACCACCCTGCCTAGGAGCCTTATCCTCCATGAATCTGCCTAGCCCTCTCTTTTTAAAATGCACATTATTGTTTTCAACAGTAACACCATAAACATAATATGCAAACCAAAACAACACACAGCATGCACATTACCATACGTATTGTCAGCTCCAAAAAGTCACAGTAAGGAAGGTACGGGAGACACGGGTGGCACTGTGATCCAAACCACTGAGCCTAGGGCTTGCCGATTGGAAGGTCGGCGGTTTGCATCCCCACAACGGGGTGAGCTCCCGTTGCTCAGTCCCAGCTCCTGCCAACCTAGCAGTTCGAAAGCATGTCAAAAAGTGCAAAAAAGTGCAAAAAGTGCAAGTAGATAAATAGGTACCTTCTGGCGGGAAGGTAAACGGCATTTCTGTGCGCTGCTCTGGTTTCACCAGAAGCGGCTTAATCATGCTGGCCACATGACCCGGAAAAACTGTCTGCGGACAAACGACGGCTTCCTCGGCCTATAGAGCGAGAGTTGTCTGCGACTGGCCTTAACTGTCAGGACATTTCCAGGGGAGCTGAAGGAAGCAGTGGTATGTCTTAAAGAAAACATTGTTAGATCCTTTAGATCTATCCAATTGCCGCCCGGTTTTGAATCTTTCGTACCTAGATAAGGTAATTGAGGGAGTGGTTGCTGAACAGCTTGGTAAGTTTCTGGATGAAACATCGGCTTTCAATCCATTCCAGTCCGGCTTCCGCGCTGGTCATGGGACCGAGACGGCTCTGGTCGCCCTAACAGATGATCTCCGTAGACAACTGGACCGAGGCGGGTTGGGACTGCTGATTCTTTTAGACTTGTCAGCAGCCTTCGACATGGTTGATCACTATCTTTTGGATTACTGCCTTGCCAACGTGGGGATTCAAGGCACAGTCCAACAATGGCTGCGTTCCTTTATCTCAGGTCGGGGACAGAGGGTAGTGCTAGGGAAAGAGATGTTGTTGCACCACTCCTTGGTGTGTGGAGTGCCGCAGGGCACAATCCTTTCCCCGATGCTTTTTAACTTATGCACCCCCTTGCCCAGATTGTCCACAGTTTTGGGCTGGGTTGTCATCAATATGCTGATGACACCCAGCTCTATCTGTTGATGGATGGCTGCCCTGACTCGGCCCTGGACATACTGACCAGATGTCTGGAAGCTGTGGCTGGATGGCTGCATGGGAGCCGGTTGAAGTTAAATCCTTTGAAGACAGAGGCCCTCTGGCTGGGTTGGGATAGCATGGGGTTGGGGGGCCAACTCACATCTCTTGTGGGGGCTCAAATTAGTCCCAGCGCCTTCTGTCAAGAGTTTGGGTGTAACCTTTGACGCCTCCCTCTCCATGGAGGCACAGGTTGCAGCTACTGCAAAGGCGGCATTTTTCCATCTCCACCGTATCAAACAGTTTCCCTTACCTTTCCCACCCTGATCTGGCAACAGTGATCCATGCGAAGGTCACCTCCAGGCTTGATTACTGTAACTCACTCTGCGCTGGGCTGCCCTTGAAGTTGTCCCAGAGACTCCAGCGGGTGCAGAATGCCACGGCAAGGCTCCTTATGGGGTCCTTGCCACGGGATCACATTCACCCAGTGCAGCTGGAGTACAGGATCAGGTTTAAGGTGCTGGTTTTGACCTTTAAAGCCCTTCACGGCCTAGGACCCTCATACCTACAGGACCCCCTCTCCCAGTATGCCCTGCGGAGGACCTTAAGGTCCATAAATAGCAACACCCTAGAGGTCCCTAAGGAAGTCAGATTAGCCTCAACCAGGGCCAGGGCCTTTTCAACATTGGCTCCGGCCTGGGGGAACGCTCTGCCTCATGAGACCAGGGCCCTGCAGGATCTGATTTCTTTCCGCAGGGCCTGGAAGACAGAGTTGTTCTGCCTGGCCTTTGGCTTGGAATCAACTTGATCCCCTTCCCCTCTTTCCTTTTTCCTTCTGTGATGGAACTCTTATTCGGGGACTTCCCTGGCTTTTTTCTGGCCCATGTAGGACCAGTCTGGATAGTTGGCCTTGGTGAAGATTTGACGTTTTCTCCCCCCCCCCCCCAATCAGTTTTTGATCTGGGCTTCCACTGAAATGAAGCTGCATTTTAAATTGTATTTTAATCCTGTTTTTAAGTTATATTTTAATCAATTGTTTTTATAGCTGATGTTAGCCTCCCTGAACCTGGTCTTGGCTGGGGAGGGCGGGGTATAAATAAAATTTATTATTATTATTTACCTTTTTTAAGGAAGGTACATAATAGGTTCACTGTGTTATTATTTTACCTTGGTTGTCCCAGCCAGTCTGAGTAGTGCAAAGCAATTATTCTGCTTATGTGTCCTGAATCTTCCAACATTCAATTTCATTGGATCATCATGAGTTCTAGTGCTATTAGACCAGGGAGGGGAACATTTCTCTGTCCAATGTCTCTATGCCATGTGTTATTTTATAAACTTCTACCTTGTCACCTCTTGGTCTCCTTTTTTCTAAGCTAAAAAGTCCCCAGCCTTTGTTCATGGGGGGGGGGTGTCATTTCATCCCCTTGATCATTTTGGTCCTTCTTTTCTGACCATTTTCTACAACATCCTTTTTTGAAGTGAGATGAGCTAGAACTGTGCACAGTACTCCAAATGTGGTCGCACCATAGCTGCATAATGGCATTATGATACTGGAATTTTTATTTCCTACCCCTTTCCTTGCATGGAATTTGCCCTTTTCATGGCTGCCACACACATGTTTGACAACCTCACTGAGCTATATATTCTGTCTCCAATGTCTCATTTATACTCTGTCACTCACATCAAGATTTGGAGATGGGTGCTTTAAGGGTGTTGACTTTCTTTCTTTTTTTAAATGATATTTATTCAAATTTTAAGGATTACAAAGAAAATATTAGAAAAAAACACACACATAAAAATAAAAAAGAATACAGAAAAAATACAAACAGTTAGAAAAAAAGAAAAACAGCTCAAACCTTTACATAGCTTTCTTTCCTTTACTTGTTTCCTTGACCTCCTCACACCTCCCTTTTTTGTATTCTTGTTCAATTAAATATTTCAGCAAATCCTTTCCAGCTTGGTTTTTATCCTAATAGTTTATCTTAATGTACTATAATTTTACATTCTCGTCTTTCACCAATTAAAAAAATCAATTTTTACCTAATCTTTTATATCATTTCTGTTATAACCACATTACTTCATTCCAACATCCTTCTAACATTCCTGGATTTTACAATGTTTCTGTAGATAAACTTTAAATTTTTTCCAATCTTCTTCCACCAACTCTTCACCTTGGTCTCGGACTTTCAGCCTCTCCTCCTTGCTTGCAATTTTGGGTCCATGAATCCTGGTGGTTCTCTGGGGAACTGCAGCCTCTACCCTCCAGGGACAAAAAATTGTTACTTTCGTTTCCATGCTCCCCTCCTTCAAGCTGAAGAAAAGCAGCCTAAGTCAGGAAAGAACCCTCCTTTCTTTCTGAGGCTGAAGACAGACAACGGTTTGTTTTGTTTTTTTTAATAATTTTTTATTGATTTTCCAATTTTATCAACACAACAACACTAAAAAATACATGTAACAACAGACACACACAAAAAGAAAACATAGATCCAACTTTCTTAACCTCCTTTTCATAAGCCTCTTTTCTCGGACTTCCCCATACCTTCCCCTTTTTGCATTCTAATTTCACAATTTTTTCAGCAACTCTTTTAACCAATTAACATTTAAACTTATTCTCCTTTTAAATATCACATTAAATGGAAAAGAATAAATATAGCTGTAATTATACATCTTCCTTTCCCTTCACACTTTAACATTCCTCAATTTTATAGCGATTTTTAAGATATACTTTAAACTTCTTCCAATCTTCCTCCACAGTTTCTTTCTCCTGGTCGCGGATTCTGCCGGTCCTTTCTGCCAGTTCCATAAAGTCAATCACTTTCACCTGCCATTCTTCCAGCGTGGGTAGCTCTTGTGTCTTCCAATACTTTGCTAGTAGAATCCTTGCTGCCGTTGTGGCGTACATAAAAAAGATCTTATCCCTCCTTGGCACCAGTTGGCCCACCATACCCAAAAGAAATGCCTCTGGTTTCTTATGAAAAGTACATTTGAGTACTTTCTTAATTTCATTATAAATCATTTCCCAGAAAGCTTTAATCTTTGGGCAGGTCCACCAAAGGTGAAAGAAGGTACCTTCAGTTTCATTACATTTCCAGCATTTATTATCGGGCAAATGATAAATCTTAGCAAGCTTGACTGGAGTCATGTACCACCTGTAAATCATTTTCATAATGTTTTCTCTTAAGGCATTACAAGCCGTAAATTTTATACCTGTGGTCCACAACTGTTCCCAGTCAGCGAACATAATGTCATGTCCTAAGTCCTGTGCCCATCTAACCATTGCTGATTTAACAGTTTCCTCAATTGTATTCCACTTCAACAGCAAGTTATACACTTTGATAGGTTCTTCGTATTGGGTTCTAACAGTTCAGTTTCTAATTTCGATTTTTCCACCTGACAGACAACGGTTTGTTGACAATGGTCTGGGAGGGGTTTTGTTTTGTACAGCACAGAGGCACTAATTTTGTTGCATCTCTGGAGAAGCAGCTTTTGCCGGTTTTCAAAACAATGCCAAATCCTGCCCAACCTATTTCCCAAAGGAGAAAGAGGGGTGAGTGGGGACGCTGTGAGCAGAAACCAATTGGCTTCAGTACTTTCCTTTCCGCAGCTCCAGCGTTGTAGAGACGGTCAGTAGAATCTGCCCTGCCTGCCCATCCAAAATCACTTTCAGTGGCCTGCATGACGACTCTTCAAAATACGTTGCAAAACATTATTCTGAGTGTTTGAAGATTCAGGACAGATAAGAATAAGTCCTTCTTTGCACGGCACATAGTCGAACTATGAAACTTGCTCCCAAAGGAGGCAGTGATGGCCATAATCTTGGGTGGCTTTAAAAGAGGACTGGATAAATCTGTGGAGGGGAAGGAGAGGGCTCTGGGTGACTCCTAGCCAGGATGGTTTTTGTGGGAAGGTTCAGGGAGGCAGGGGAGGATATATTGTTTATTAGCATCCTTCCTAACTTGCGCTAGCAAGTTCTATAACTTAGCAGAGTTTTACATTCCCCTTTTAAAAACACAGCAGGTAGCTGGTTGCAGGCTTGTTTAAGCCTCTCAATATTAGATTCCTGGTAAGTTCCCTTATATCCCTCGTAAAAGAATAAACACGCCACAGTCTTGTGTAAAGTATATAAAATAAGTTTACTCACATCATCAGTTCACAGTTGGATCCCTGAAGGCAGACTTAGTTGCAAAGTATATACATGTGGATCTATCCCATATGGAGATAGTCCCAGTGTCCTCGGTTGGCTGAGCAAGTCTAGCTAAAAGCTGCTCCAATGACGGAACGTCAAAGAGAGAGAGATGCTGCATGCCTTGTCCTTTGGTTACCTGGACAGGTAAGGTCACGCCCACCTCTAGTCACATGCAAAAGGAAGGATGCTCCAGCCCAGGTGGAAACTGGAAGTTTTTGACTGGCTGGACCAAACATTCCCCCGCATGTCCACTCTAGGAAAACAAGGAATGTTGTACTTGACTGCTACTTATGTAGCACATCCCACAGTTTTTCTCCACCTTCACAGTTAAAGGCAGCAATGCTCCTAAATCCCAGTTGCTGCAAAGCGCAGGAGGGGAGTGGGCTCTTGCGCTTGGGTCCTGCTTTCAGGTTTCTCACAGGCATACTAGACTAGATGGACTACCAGATGGACCATTGGCTCGATCCAGTAGGGTCCCAGTATGCATTTCAGATGAAGGTTTGCCGTTCTGCCATCTCGAAAGGCAAACAATGGAGCAGCCTGCTTCCTGGTGGGATCTTTCGGGAAGCACATTCCTTCTTTGGTTCCCTGTCTCCAGCTACTGATGTTGCACCACCTGAGTGCATTAGGGGCTCCATACCTGATAAGATGTTGCAGTCCGAGCTCCCATCAGGCTAGCTTAGTACTCCCAATGGTCAGGGATGAGGGGAGATGGAGTCCAGCAACTTTGGTTACCTCCAGACAACCACAGCAATGATGATTCTTCACTTTCTGTGAAGCATTTAGAAGTGATTTCACAATGCAATACAAGCAGTCAAGCCGCTGCATTCTACACTTCCTGCAGCTTCCAGATCAACCTCAATATACTAGAGATGGATTGCCTCACTTAGAGAATAGAAGGTACATCTCCCCAGCCTAGACAACCCCCAATTAAAACGGGTGCGGGAGGAGGAATTTATTTTGAGGTGAAAGTTGTTCCATAGATAAATCCTAAATTGCTCCAGCATCTGGTTCGTTGACAAGTGTGGGGAGATAAAGGAGTGGAATCGGGGGAGGAAACAGTTAGTTTTCTCTTCCATCCCTATTTATTTAAAGCATTCCTTTTTTTTAAAAAAAAAGAACCTTCTCTGAAGTCAACACCCTTTTGAGTTAAAGAAAAAGGAAGCCAGGAACTTTCTAGCTGGTGATGATCAACACTGGACACCAGCACACCACCCAACTTTGAAATTAGCCTTCTAGAAAATCTGAATAGAGACATGAACTCATCCCTAGGTGAGTTGCATGAAGGGGCCGTCTGGCCAAAAGAAGCTTTTCTATTTGTCCAAGCACCCTCTGCCATTAGGTAGAGTGAGGAGAATGTCTCAGGTGGCAAACCCTGGGAAGGAGGCAACAGTGGCAGGTCCCAAATCTCCTGGTCTGCCTTGCATCCCCTAAGACAGACTTCTGCCCTCTGGTATGGTGGAGGGTGCCATCCTGTTGGCAGTGTTGAAGGAAGAGTCAACAGCCAACCTGGGTGGATTCTGTACGTGAATTTGGGGCACCACCTTGTCCTTTGTCTCAGGCAGCAAAATGACTTGGGTCAGCCTCGTGGAAGGACAATAGCTCAGCAGGAGAGCATCTAGACCATGTTCAGTCCCCAGTGTCTCCAGGTAAGGTTGGAGGGGACACCTGTCTGAAACCCAGAGCTACTTGCCAGGGATGGAATCCAGGGTCTCCTTCCTTCAGGTGCTCTGTTGCTGAGGCTGGGCACTCCTGTGGTGCTTTTGAGAGGACTTGCTAGTGGATTCTGCACATTGGCTGTGCCCTGGTCTTCATAAGGTTGGATGATCCCTGACTATTGCTGGGGTGCAGAGAGAGCAATTGGGGTGCATGTCGCCTTCTTCTCAGAGCCTCTGGACAGCCACTGGCATTGGAACTCATGCTGGGCTCGATGGCCCACCATGACCTGACCCAGCAGAGCTCTTCAGACAGCCTTTGGCCAAGCTTCTCCAGCTGAGTGTTTTCCAGATGTTTTGGACCACAGCTCCCATCAGCCTCAGCCAGCACAGCCATAGGATGCTGAGCCAGATGGGAGTTGTAGTAAAAAACATCTGGCTGGAGCCGGCTATCCTCGACTCTTACATCAGTGTAATTGGCTTGTGGATCAAGCTGCCTGGCCTGTGGTTGCTCAAAGGGGCGTGTGGGTGCAGGATGCTTCTTAGACTTCCACTAAGGGGGCTTCAGGGGGTAGGACTAGATGACCCTTTGGGTCCCTTCCGACCCTACAATTCCAGGATTCAATGCTCCCTGCTCTCTCCCTTCCAGTTTGTGTGTTCAGGCTTCTCAGGCTTTCTGATGACTGCTCAGTTCTGCACTTGAAAGTGGCGTGGGGGGGGGGGGATGTTGATTGGAAACTGCTACAAGAATAACACAAAAGGGGTTTGATTTTTTCTTTTTAGGAGGGAGGGGGGTAATGTATTCAGGATTGTTTGTCTTAATCGGAGAGTGCAATTGCAGTGATTGCCAGGCAGTTGGGCAGCTGAGGAGACACGCTTCTGAAAATTGCCCACAGTCTTGTTTTTTTAGTTCTCTGACTGCAACATTTGCCTGGTGAGTTTAACCCTAAGCAGGTCCATAGGAATCTGCCCTACACCATATAGCCCTGTATTGTCTACTCTGGCAGGAAGCTGCTGTCCAGGGTAGTCTTGGGCATGGAAGGGACTTTCCCTTTACTTGGCACCTGATCTTTTTTTAACTGAACATGTAATTGGGGACTGAACCACTGAGATAAGGGATTTTTCTCCCTCTCTTATTCTGGAGACTCTGAGCCCTGATGCTTTGGGGGGGGGGGGCAGGTTCAGAGCCTGTGGTCTGTGCCTGAATAATTTCCTAACCTACTGAGTCAGTGTGATGTAGTGGTTAGGGTATTAGACTCTATTATTATTATTAATCTTTATTGCAAGCCTGAGCTTTAGCCTGCCTGACTTTCCCCCTGCAACTGTAGGCTACTTGTTTATACTCTTCCTCTTCCCCTTTCTTCCATTTCTTATACAACTAATAATAATAATATATTATTTATACCCCACCCATCTGACAGGGTTTTCCCAGCCACTCTGGGCGGCTTCCAAAAGAATATTAAAATACAATAATCTATTAAACATTAAAAGCTTCCCTAAACAGGGCTGCCTTCAGATGTCAAGTCTGGCAGTTGTTCTTCTCTTTGACATCAGGTGGGAGGGCGTTCCACAGGGTGGGCGCCACTACCGAGAAGGACCTCTGCCTGGTTCCCTGTAGCTTTGCTTCTTGCAGTGAGGGAACCGCCAGAAGGCCCTCAGCGTTGTACCTCAGCATCAGGGCAGAACGATGGAGGTGGAGACGCTCCTTCAGGTATACTGGACCGAGGCCATTTAGGGCTTTAAAGGTCAGCACCAACACTTTGAATTGTGCTCGGAAATGTACTGGGAGCCAGTGTGGGTCTTTCAAGACTGGTGTTATATGGTCTCGGCGGCTGCTCCCAGTCACCAGTCTAGCTGCTGCAATCTGGATTAGTTGTAGTTTCTGGGTCACCTTCAAAGGTAGCCCCACGTACAGCGCATTGCAGTAGTCCAAGCGGGAGATAACCAGAGCATGCACCACTCTGGCGAAACAGTCCGTGGGCAGGGAGGGTCTCATCCTACGTACCAGATGGAGCTGGTAGACAGCTGCCCTGGACACAGAATTGACCTGCGCCTCCATGGACAGCTGTGAGTCCAAAATGACTCCCAGGCTGCACACCTGGTCCTTCAGGGGCACAGTTGCCCCATTCAGGACCAGGGAATCCCCCACAGCCGCCCACCCCGTTCCCCCAAAACAGCCCTTCTTAACTCTCATCTCTAAATGTTAATTACAGGGGGCACGCTAGTAATTAATTTTAATTTTTTATATTTAAATCTTTGTTATATTCATATTGTCCCTTGTATTTCTGATTTTTTTTATGATATACTATATTGTGTGTGTTGACGCTGGTCTGTGAGCATATTAATAAATTCATTCATTCATTCATTCATTCATTTCCAACTACACTCAGCTTTCCCCTTCCTCTGTATTGTGAAACCCACGAGGACATGATCACTTCCTCCCAAGTTTCCGAGTACTTCCACTTCATTGATCGGTTCCTCTCTGTTGGTGAGGACCAGGTCCAAGACAGACGATCACCTTGCTGCTTCTTCTACCTTCTTCTTTTTGTAAATATTTTTTTATTAATTTTCTACAGTTAAGTTTTCACAATTAAAAACAAAAATTAACTTGCATTTCTACCGAATCTAGATATACACAGATACATTTGCACAAACCTTCTCTTTGAGATTCTTTGAATCTCTAGACTTCCCTCCATTTCCTCTTCTGCTGCATTTCCATACTTATCCAATTGTTATTTCCCCTAATTTTATCTAACTTCCTGCTAGCTGCAAGTATCTACATAAAATCCTGCCAATGTATCAACTTGTTTACAGAATTTTTGCACATATTACAATAAACGATTCCCACTCTTTTCTAAACTTCTCATTGTCATAGTCTCTGAGCTTTGCTTTGCTTCTTCTACCTTCTGGGAAATGAAATTGGAGGAATTTGTCAGACCTTACGTTCTTGGCAGAGTTTGAATCCAAACAGAAATCAGGGAAGTTGAAGTCTCACATGATTACTATATCTCTCCTTTTAGAGTGTTTGGTAATCTGCTGTAGGAAGGCATCATCCAAGACTTCATTCTGGCTTGGCGGTCTATAGTAGACACCCACAGTAAGGTCTCTCCTACACTTTTAACCCATATACTCTCATGGATTTCTTGTTTATTTGTTTTGAATAAGTAACACCCCTCAGTTTCTACATCTCAGTTATGAGTCGCATCCTACCAGGTTTCGGTAATGCCTGCTAGGTTGTATTTACCACCCTGTATTAAGAGCTCCAATTAGTCTTGCTTTTTTCTCGTACTCTGTGCATTAGTATAGACACAAATGAAACCATTAGTCATTCCCTCCACCTGCTTCCTTCTTGTGGTTTCCTGCCCTTTAGCAGGTTTCTGGAGCATCACCTCAGCTTTCTGTGCACCAATGACACTATTATCCCCAGTAGCAAGTGGTACCCTGCCATCTGTCATAGTCTCTCTCCCCCACCTCAAAATTTAGTTTAAAGACTCTATTTTATCTGTTCTGAATCTTCCAACAAACCTAGAACTTTGGAAACAGTCTGTTTTTGTTTCCCTACTGGGGGTAAAGCTGGTGCAGAGACTTCAGACTGCAGAGCTCTTAAATAATCACAATGGATTAAATAAAACGGGGAGATTCTCCTAAGTCACCGCCAGCCACAGACCCTGAGTGGCCACCTGCTGACAAGCCCACAGTGGGTCTTTCTCTGCAAGCAAATGGGGCCTTTTGTGTCTGTCCTCTCCACACCCTGCAATTACTTGGAGGAGAGGAGACAGTTCCCTCTTGGCAGCTGATAAAAAGTAGATTAAGAAGCTGATTACAACTGTGGGCTCAGCACTGTCTGTGGCGCTTTGAAATGCGGGTTCTGTTCAGTCCTGGAGTCTGCCTGAATCTTAAGCAGAGCAGCTGCAGCTCTCTGAAGAGTATGACACAAAAGGGGGTCAAACGAAAACTTTGTCCGATTCCATCATCTGGCCCCTGGCTCGTTCCCTGAGACTCCCTTGCAGGCAGCTTTCGTGTCTAGCGCTGGAGTGTGATTGATGCCAATTAGATAATGTCTGTGCTGACATCTGATTTAGAGCAGGCTTGAGCAGAGGAGAGGAGACATGATTCATAAATGTGTGTGTGTGTGAGAGAGAGAGAGAGAGAGAGAGAGGGTGCTTAGGGGCATGGCTGAGTATGAACATCTTGATGGCGGTCGATGTGACACTGTCATTCTCCCTGTGCACTTTTGTCTATGCTAATCCAGTCATAGAAGGGCCCTCCAAAGGTCATCCAGTCCAACCCCATGTAATGCAGGAATCACAGCTGCGCACCGATGTAGATCATAGCATACTGAACAATTCTGTGTTTTCTGAGAAGAGCCTTAACAGGCCACAGGAGCTGCCTCCTTTTATTGCACTTAATCCATTTCATAGAATCAAAGAATTGTAGAGAGGGAAGCGACCCCGAGGGTCATCTAGTCCGAACCCATGCAGTGCACCACCTTTCCCTCCAAGGAGCTCAGGGTGGCACCCATGGTTCTTCCTCTCCTCATTTAATCCCCACAACAGCCCTGTGAGGTAGGTTAGGTTCAGAGATGGGGGTTGGCCCCCAAGGTCACCCAGTGAGCATCTTGTGGCCAAGTGGGAGGATCTGAACCCTGGTCTCCCAGGCCCCAGTATGGCATTCTAACCACTATGCACAGGGTCTTTGTATTTCTTCAATAATCCGAGAAGAGCTCTGTTGGACCCGGCCAAAGATTTCTACCCTTCCACAGGTCCACTGGCTGGCTTCCAACAAAGATGAAAAATACATTAAAATGTCACACATTAAAAACTTCCCTGAACAGGGCTGCCTTCAGATGCCTACTAAATGTCAGGTAGTTGTCCTTCTCTTTGACATCTGGTGGGAGGGCATTCCACAGGGCGGGTGCCACCACCGAGAAG
This sequence comes from Podarcis gaigeae, assembly GCF_964106915.1. Lineage (NCBI taxonomy): Eukaryota > Metazoa > Chordata > Lepidosauria > Squamata > Lacertidae > Podarcis > Podarcis gaigeae. The sequence continues at coordinate 100,386,062 of NC_139681.1, read as the reverse complement.
GCCTCTTGCCTGGTTCCCTGTAGCTTTGCTTCTCGCAATGAGGGAACCACCACAAGGCCCTCGGCGCTGGACCTCAGTGTCCAGGTAGAATGAGGGGGGTGGAGACACTCCTTCAGGTATACTGGACTGAGGCCGTTTAGGGCTTTAAAGGTCAGCACCAACACTTTGAATTGTGTTCGGAAACGTACTGGTAGATAATAGTAGATAATATATTGGGACCAGTTTACCTGCAAGATCGCAATACACAATTTATGCCCTCTTGACTTCTTCGATTGGTGGAACTGGTCCTGTTACAGGCACCATATTATACCTGCTCTGCATTTGCAAGAACTTGGTCTTTTAGTGTGGCAGCACCTACACTTCGGAACTCACTGCTACTTGATATCAGGCAGGCTCCTTTATGGTACTCTTTTCAGCATCTGCTAAAAACATCCTTGTTTAGACGAGCTTAATCAAACATTTAGAAATGAGATTTTTAAATCTCCTTTCAGTCTATTGTTGTTTTAACTTTTCAAAAGACCTAAATTATTGCTAATCATTCTTTTTGTTTTTATTGTTGTTGTTGTTGTTTAGTTGTTTAGTCATGTCCGCCTCTTGGTGACCCCCTGGACCAGAGCACGCCAGGCACTCCTGTCTTCCACTGCCTCCCGCAGTTTCGTCAAACTCATGCTGCTAGCTTCGAGAACACTGTCCAGCCATCTCGTTCTCTGTCATCCCCTTCTCCTTATGCCCTCCATCTTTCCCAACATCAGGGTCTTTTCCAGGGAGTCTTCTCATGAGGTGGCCAAAGTACTGGAGCCTCAGCTTCACGATCTGTCCTTCCAGTGAGCACTCAGGGCTGATTTCCTTCCGAATGGAGAGGTTTGATCTTCTTGCAGTCCATGGGACTCTCAAGAGTCTCCTCCAGCACCAGAATTCAAAGCATCAATTCTTCGGCAATCAGCCTTCTTTATGGTCCAGCTCTCACTTCTATACATCACTACTGGGAAAACCATAGCTTTAACTATACCGACCTTTGTTGGCAAGGTGATGTCTCTGCTTTTTAAGATGCTGTCTAGGTTTGTCATTGCTTTCCTCCCAAGAAGCAGGCGTCTTTTAATTTCGTGTCTGCTGTCACCATCTGCAGTGATCATGGAGCCCAAGAAAGTAAAATCTCTTACTGCCTCCATTTCTTCCCCTTCTATTTGCCAGGAGGTGATGGGCCCAGTGGCCATGATATTCGTTTTTTTGATGGTGAGCTTCAGACCATATTTTGCGCTCTCCTCTTTCACCCTCAATAAAAGGTTCTTTAATTCCTTTTCACTTTCTGATATTATTATTAATTATCGTTTAATACTGGCCTTTATCAAAAGATCCCAAGGCGGCGGACGACATTAAGACTGTGTTCAAACCAGGCTGTTGCATCCCTGAGAACAGCGGCTGCTTTTGCCTCACCTGGAGCTCTGCCAGGTAGCTTCTCCCAGGTGCGGCTCTGTGTGTGCCCCCCCCCGCCCCCAAATGCAGCCTGGCTGTCAGGTCTCGTTAGTCTGAAGGGAGCTGTGGCTTCATTATGTTAGCTGCGCTCCCCAGGTAGCAAGGAGCAGCAGAGCGTGGATCTGGCACCCCCCTGAGGCCAATCTATGCCACTGCCGACACTTTTGTGCCGAATCACAGAATCGTAACGTTGGAAGGGATCTCCAGGGGTCATCTAGTCCAACCCCTTGCTATACAGGGTTCATAGAATCATAGAATAGAATCATAGAATCATAGTTGGAAGAGACCACAAGGGCCATCGAGTCCAACCCCCTGCCAAGCAGGAAACACCATCAGAGCACTCCTGACATATGGTTGTCAAGCCTCTGCTTAAAGACCTCCAAAGAAGGAGACTCCACCACACTCCTTGGCAGCAAATTCCACTGTCGAACAGCTCTCACTGTCAGGAAGTTCTTCCTAATGTTTAGGTGGAATCTTCTTTCTTGTAGTTTGGATCCATTGCTCCGTGTCTGCTTCTCTGGAGCAGCAGAAAACAACCTTTCTCCCTCCTCTATGTGACATCCTTTTATATATTTGAACATGGCTATCATATCACCCCTTCACCTCCTCTTCTCCAGGCTAAACATGCCCAGCTCCCTTAGCCGTTCCTCATAAGGCATCGTTTCCAGGCCTTTGACCATTTTGGTTGCCCTCCTCTGGACCCGTTCCAGTTTGTCAGTGTCCTTCTTGAACTGTGGTGCCCAGAACTGGACACAGTACTCCAGGTGAGGTCTGACCAGAGCAGAATATAGTGGCACTATTACTTCCCTTGATCTAGATGCTATACTCCTATTGAGAACTGAGGGTTCTCAGCTGCTCATCAGGGAATGCTTAGGAGATGGGCTCTGCAGTCTTGAGAGATGGCTTCTTGTGGCCCCATGGAACTTTGTCTCTTAGCACTAGTTCCTTTTTCTTCTTTTTCAATTTTTTTCTATTGGTTTTCCAGATTTATAACAAATAAAACACAAAATGACAAACAAATAACAAAACATATAAAAAAGAAAAACAAACATACATTCCGAACTTCTTGCAGGTAAAAATCCAAATTAAATTCCATTATTAAATGACTTCCTCAAATCCTTCCCAACTGATTTTCATTAAATCTCATTTTAGCAATTTTCCAATATCCACTTTCTAATAACATTACTTATTCGGATTACTAGCTTCTTTTCTTTTCATAATATTCTCAATCCATATTATTATACAATTCAACATACTTTAATCCTAAGCCAGTACTTGCAAGTATTTCCACTTATATTATATTATAATATTTTGCTAAATATTCCTTAAATTTCTTCCATTCTTCTTGATGTTCCTCCTCTTTCGCGGATTCTTCCAGTCATGTCGGCCAGCTCCAAAAAGTCCAACATCTTCATCTGCCAACTTAGCACTAGTTCCACTCCATTTATTGATTTTAAATTTTGGGTTCAGAATTATAAGAAAAGTAATGGGGCAGGAAAATACCAAATATTTTCATATGTGCATGTGTGTCCATAATAAACTGGTACTTATTTCCTGGGATATCTCTCGTTTGTGCATACACAAGCATGTGATGTTGCCAATAATACAGCCATCATTTGTATTACATGATGCCATTGTAGTTGTTATTTGATTTCTTCCCTTCCCTTCACCCCACAAGGTCCCAGACTGGGTTACAGCCCTGTTTAGGGAAGTTTTTAACGACTGGTGTTTTAATGTATTGTTAATTTTTTGTTGGAAGCCGCCCAGAGTGGCTGGGGAAAGCCAGCCAGATGGGCGGGGTAGAAATAATTTTTTTATTATTATTATTATTATTATTATTATTATTATTATATTACAGCAATTTAAAATTCACTATTAAAAGCAGTTTAAAACAAATTATAGTCACAGGAATAGGGTGAGTACATAACAAAAATACTTCCTCTTCCCACTATTCAGTTGTCTACCTTCCCTTATTCTAATAATGCTGGTTAATTTTATCATTTGTCTTGTTTCCTTTGCAATGCCCCAGTCTGAGGAGACACTGTCAGGGCTGTCTGACAGCAGCGACAGCACCTCATGGAGACTGCAATACTTGCCTTAGGGAGTGCGATACTTTCCTTTTTTACTTTATTTTTAATATTAATTTTTATTAATTTTTCAACATATCATTTTCAACAGTAATTAAACATACTTTCATATCTTATACCATTTTTTTTACTTCCATCAATCACATCTGAAAATTTTCAGTCGATTCACTTAATATACATTTCTTACTTCCGCTATTACATTTAAATCTCATAACAAATATCTCTATTCTCTCTGTACTTTGCAATGTTTCATATATTTTTCCTTAAGAAACGTCTTGTAGTCCCACTAGCGTAATTTCTTGATTACAGTTGCTCTTCAATTAGTTCATGTTGTTGTTGTTTAGTCGTTTAGTCGTGTCCGCCTCTTCGTGACCCCCTGGACCAGAGCACGCCAGGCACTCCTGTCTTTCCCTGCCTCCTGCAGTTTGGTCAAACTCATGCTGGAAGCTTCGAGAACACTGTCCCACCATCTCGTCCTCTGTGGTCCCCTTCTCCTTGTGCCCTCCATCTTTCCCAACACCAGGGTCTTTTCCAGGGAGTCTTCTCTTCTCATGAGGTGGCCAAAGTATTGGAGCCTCAGCTTCAGGATCTGTCCTTCCAGTGAGCACTCAGGGCTGATTTCCTTCAGAATGGAGAGGTTAGATCTTCTTGCAGTCCATGGGACTCTCCAGAGTCTCCTCCAGCACCAGAATTCAAAAGCATCCATTCTTCGGCGATCAGCCTTCTTTATGGTCCAGCTCTCACTTCCATACATCACTACTGGGAAAACCAGAGCTTTAACTATACGTACCTTTGTTGGCAAGGTGATATCTCTGCTTTTTAAGATGCTGTCTAGGTTAAATAGTTCATATATTTCTTCCAATCTTCTGTGATACTTTCCTTGCCCTGGGCACAAGCAACCCACGTTATACCACTGCTCCTGCCTTCTTCCCAAAGACCGGCTAGCGCAGCCACAGCGCAGTGGAGTAGAGGCGCAGCACCGCTGCAGCCCACTCTCCTGAATGCCGCCCCTGGGTCAGGCTTGACCTGGGAACTGCGGGCAGACTTCTGTTCGTGGAGGCTTTCTGCCAGCACTTGTTGCCCTCCTGGCACCACGGCAACCGCCACGTCCCCCAGTGGGGAAGAGAGAGAGAGAGAGGTCTGTAAACAGTTTCTGTAGGAGGCAGAAGCCAAAAGGAAACAAATCTCAGAAAAGCAGAGGCGTAATGGAAATAGAACTAGGATGAACTTTTACAGGCCAGTGTAAACAAATCAGATTGGTCCTTGAGTGCTATTCAGATACCTATTTATTTATTCACGTGCATATTTCATGTGGAGTGTCATTGCAATTAAAAGCAAACAGTAACATTTATTCATAAGTAAATAAAACAATGCACAGTCTGGAGAAAGTAACACTAGGACTTTCCCATGGACGGCGTCTTTCCAGTTCCAAATCTTTGCATCATTTGCTAAATTCTCTCTTCCCTTTTGGCCGCCAGATGGCGCAACTTTGCCTTTTCTAGACAATGCTCAAATGTCCACACTAATCTTTCTGTGCAATTGGGGGCCGTGTGTGTGTGTGTGTGCAATAAATGTGCATTTGTTTCCCATGCTCAGACATTTACAGCAGGGATATCTAAGTCCCGATATACTCAAAGCTCGGAATTGTGGGTTGTATTATTACTATAGCGGTCAAGTGCAACCTTTTCCTGTGGCTTATAATGGACACCCAGGGGAATGTGGCTCCAGACAGGGAGGACCTCTTGTGCGTGACCTCCCCTTGTGTGTGACCAGGTAGATGGGCTTGACCCTAGCTGACCATCTCTCTCTTGGACCCTTACGCTCCTCCTCTCTTCCTCTTGGACTCTCCTGGCTCTTCGCCAGCGCATGGCTCAACCGTCACATGGGATGGAGCCCGCATGCAGAAAGCTTGAGATGTAGCTCACACTTCTTTGCACTGTAACCACAAGATAAACCCTGCCTTCAGTTTACTGCTGTGCACTGAATGAGAGTAAAACTCTATTCTTACTTTTCAAGAAGACTGTGTTGTGTTGTTATTATTTTAAGAGGGAAATAAAAGGGGAAACTTACCAGCAACAAGCCAGACTAGAGAAGCCAGACTGGGTGGCTTAATTAAAGGATTCTAACGAATCATCAACTTGCTTCCGATAAGTTGCAAAGGGAATGTGCTCTGCTATTGACTCACTAGCATTGAGTGAGGAGGGATCATATCAAAACAATATATCCTCTCCTACCTTCCTTAACATGCCCACAGGAATATTTTGCTGGTGGGGGGCGGGAATGTAATTCTTCCTTTGGATCCAGAGTGGGCAACTGATGCCTTCCAGGGGCTGTTGGACTACAACTCCCATCATCCCTGACCTTTGACCTTGCTTGCGGGGCTGATGGAATCTAGAGGGCCACAGAGTCCTCTCTCCCACTTTGAACAGTGCACTCCTCTGCACTGATTAGAACATGGTTGCATAACTATTATTATCACTATTACTATAAGCAGTAGCATTAGTGGTCGTATATTTGGAGCCTGCGCCCCCTCCCCTTTACAGAATTTGCACAAAAGGGACGCAGGTGGCGCTGTGGGTAAAACCTCAGCGCCTAGGACTTGCTGATCGCATGGTCGGCGGTTCGAATCCCCGCGGTGGGATGCGCTCCCATTGTTCGGTCCCAGCACCTGCCAACCTAGCAGTTCGAAAGCACCCTCGGGTGCAAGTAGATAAATAGGGACCGCTTACCAGCGGGAAGGTAAACGGCGTTTCCGTGTGCGGCTCTGGCTCGCCAGAGCAGCGATGTCACGCTGGCCACGTGACCCGGAAGTGTCTCCGGACAGCGCTGGCTTCCGGCCTCTAGAGTGAGATGAGCGCACAACCCTAGAGTCTGTCAAGACTGGCCCGTACGGGCAGGGGTACCTTTACCTTTACAGATTTTGCACAAAAGTACGCTAGTAGGACTACAAGAAGTTTTGTAAGGAGAAATATATGAAGTGTTACAAAGCATAACAAGATAGAGATATTGGTTATGAGTTTGAAATGTAAAAGGGAAGATAAGAAATGCATCCTAAGAGATTAGATTGGAAAATTTTCAGACAGGATTGATAGAAGTCAAAAATTTGAATAAGGTGTAAAAGTGTGTTTAATTACTGTTGAAAATGATATGTTTAAAAAAACTAATAAAAATTATATATATATAAAAAAGAACATAATTGCATAACTATTATTATCAGTATTACTACTAGCAGTAGCATTAGTGGTAGTATATTTGGAGCCTGTGCCCCCTCCCCTTGACAGAATTTGCGCAGAAGCACAGATTTTAAAAATTAGGGGGCAGCAACTGCAGATACCATTTGCAACAAGGACTCTCCCCTGATTCTGGATCTGCATGTGTGGACAGGGTATCACTTACATGTGCTTGTGGAACATTTCTAGGGACCATTGAGAAACGAAGAGGACTGGCCATATTCATGGTCACCAGAGCCTCCCAGCCACAATGGCTTGCTCTGCCACTGAGGTTGGAACAAAAAATTTCCTTCCAGTAGCACCTTAAAGACCAACTAAGTCCTCTTATTTTTGTATGAACTGAGTGAGGCGAGACCTTTTACTGTACCAATTGGCCCAGCAGAAAAGAAAAGGGAAAAATCTTCAAGGAAGTTGTGGAGTTTCTCGGAATCATTTTCCAGAATTGGACTTTTCAGAAAAGGGCGAGGGTTGAAGACACATGAAGGCCCCACTTTGCTTGGGCCAAGCAGGTCTGGGTCTGTTCAGGTCTTGGGTGGCTGACTGTCTGGGAAGAACATGTCTACCGCCTTGGGCTCTGTGATGAAAGCATGGGCATAGACAGGGGGTGTACGGGGGCAGCTGCCCCCCCAGATCAAATAAAACAGTATAAATACTTAACAAACTGACCAATCATTTTGGTTCTGCTTCCCCTTTAAAAAACTCCTGCCCCACAGAAATCCTGGCTACGCCCAAGGATGAAAGAAAGGTGGCATGAAAATGTCAGGAAAGGAACTGCACTATTTTGAAGAAAGGGACAGAAATGTGTCCAGTTCTGGGTACCCCAGTTTCTGAGGGATATTGACAAGCTGGAAGGTGTGCAGAGGATTCAAATGACAAGCAAGGAGGTTCTGGCTAAACCTCTGGAAGAGCTTTTTGAGTGCGAAAGCTGTTTGACTGTGGAATGGTCTCCTTCGGGGGGGTTGGCTGTCCATCTGTCAGGGGTTTCTTCAGCTGTGACTCCTGCATCGCAGGGGGTTGGATTAAATGATCCTTGCGGGTCCCTCCCAACTCTGCGGTTCTGTGATTCTACATTTAAAAGCCAGGATTCTGTTAGGTGGCTTTGTGGAGAGGATCTCTGTGTGGGCAGGAATACATGGACAGACTCTTTGCTGCGGCATCAGTGGGGAGATCCCTTGGCTGGCAGAAGCTCCCTTTGGCCACCAGCCAAACTTGGCTTTACTCTTACACCAAGGAAGGGGCAAGAGGTCGGCCTCAACAAGCTCTTATCCTGGTACTTGGGAAGATTTACGGCTCTAGGGTCCTGTGCTAAATGGATTAAAGCAGAGCACTTTCCTTCAGGAGACCTGAGCGATGGTGAGGTCGCCTTGGCTGGCCACCATCCAGGTCCTCTGAGTACCTGCAGAGTGGCCTGCTGCCCATCCTTGGAAGATGCCTTTGGTCCTGAGGCTGTGCTGTGGGTTTGTATACCAGAGCAGGGTCTGAATCTTGGCTGCTTCGCACAGCTTTCACCTTGCTAAGCCAATGCAGGCAGCCAACTGGGTCTTGTGCGACAGGACAGGTGGATGGCTCACCTTGCTTTTGGACATAGTACCATGTCTAGCAGCCACTGAGCATCAGAAGAGCCTGCTGGGCCAATGGGGGGCCATCTAGCCGAGCATCCTGTTCTCACAGGGCCCATGATGAGAAGCAGGTCCGGGGACAAGAGCAACTCTCAAATCCTGCCATTTCCCGCAACTGGGATCTGGAGGCCTTCCTGCTTCCATCATGCAAGGAAGCACCAAAAAGACCATAAGAAGCTCCCTCTCGCGGGAACCAGTGATGGCCAACCTAGATGGCTTCCAAAGATGTTTAGACAAATTCATGGATGAGGAGAGGGCTACCAGTGGCTACTAGCCAGGATGTCAGTACTGTACCACCACATTCAGAGGCAGCAATGCTTTTGAATGCCGGTTGCTGAAGACCACAGGAGTGGAGAGTGTTCTCGTGCTTGAATCCTGCCTGCTGGTTTCCTATACTGGGCATGCGGGTGGCGCTGTGGTCTAAACCACTGAGCCTCTTGGGCTTGCCAATCAGAAGGTCGGTGGTTCGAATCCCCACAATGGGGTGAGCTCCCGTTGTTCTGTCCCAGCTTCTGCCAACCTAGCACACCAGTGCAAGTAGATAAATAGGCACCGCTGTGCCAGGAAGGTAAACGGCATTTCTGTGTGCTCTGGCTTTTGTAACGGTGTCCCGTTGCTCCAGAAGCAGTTTAGTCCTGCTGGCTACATGACCTGGAAAGCTGTCAGTGGACAAATGCTGGCTCCGTCGGCCTGAAAGTGAGATGAGCTCCGCAACCCCATTCGACTGGACTTAACCATCATGGGGTCCTTTAACTTTCTTTGGCGATCCCTCTTAGCCGAATAAGATTGTCTTCCATAAATACGGTTTTAACAGTGAGTCCATAAGTGACTGTGGAGGCCAATTCTGGATCCACATGTCCTTCCACAGTGGGGACATTGGTTTCCAGACGGGTGTTGATCACGGTGATGGTTTGCCAAGCATGCCTTCCTCCTAGCACGTTTTCCCCTTGCATCCTGAGTTTGAGTGTCTTCAAAGCCTTTACCTTACTTTACCTTACTGGGCACCTGTTTGGTCTCTGCGAGAACAGGATTCTGGACTGGATGGGCCTCCTTTGGCCTGATCCAGCAAGCAATGTTCTTACAAATGCATGTCTCTTAAATCTGCATTTCTGACTTCCGCATGCATGCAGCAATGGTGTGTCAAAATGGTTTATGTGTCACATACATGGTGATCAGCCCCAGGTCAGCTCCAGGCAGGCTGCCAAGCATTTTTTTTGGGGGGGGGCGTCCACCTCGTGATGGAAATTTATATTAAATCATTCTGTTGCCATAGTACAACCATACACTTTTAAAAAAGAGGACTTTTCATAAATGAGGGGAAGGATGAATCTCTCACTGGCAGACATGCAAACACCCCCAAAGCAAATCAGGATGGCTGCAGGCTGAATCTTCATCGTCATGTAACCTTCCCACAAAGAACTCAGAAAGTACACTCAGTGAAGACCAGGCATAAGCTCCATGCTAGCTGTGCACAAGTAGGTCAGGATGAATGAGATCTTTTCCTAGACCTAGAGCAAGACTCAGGACAGGGACTCTTGAAGCCACAAGGGGGCAGCATTGTGCCTTAGAAGATGGCAGAAGTTTGCACTTAAACCAGACATCTCCCGTTTTCCTGCTTCCGCTGAGGAATATTCTGGGAAATATCCAGACCCAGCAGGGTGGGCAGGTCACTAGGCCATGCTCTCTTGCTGAGAGATCCATCCTGGCTAGTACCCACCAATCGCCCGCTCCTGCTCCTCGAATTTGTCCAATCTTCTAATGAATCCATCCATCTCTGTGGTCATCACGGCCTGTGGGAGAGAGTTCCACAGTTTAACTCTGCGCTGCGTAAAGAAGGACTTTCTTTTATCCACCCTGAATCTTCCAACATTCGGCTTCCTTGGGTGTCCACAACTTCTAGTGTTAGGAAACAGGGAGATAAATATTTCTCTGTCCACATGCCATTCATAACTTTACAAACTTCTATCATGTCGCCTCATTCTCTCTTTTTCTCTCAACTAAAAAATCACAAATGCTGCAACCTTTCCTCACAGGGGAGTCACTCCAGCTTGATCCTTGTGGCTGCCCTTGTCTAAAACCTTTTCCAGCAGCGCTACAATATCCTTTTTGATACAAGGCAACCAGAACGGTGCACAGTATTCCAAATGCGGTCACACCGTAGAGTTGTGTGATGGCATTATGAAAGCAGCAGTTTTGTTTTCAGATCCTTTTCTAATGATCCCTAGCGCAGAATGCCCTTCGACTAAGGCTGTGTGTCTGTACCAGGCAGCTCCCTGTGTTAATTTCTTGGGTGCTTGAAGGTCCTTGAGGGTTGCATCTTAGGACCACTTTGTACAGTCATTGTACAGTCTTGAATTTCAGGGGCTGGGCTAGATCTTCCCCACCAACTCTACAATTCCATGATCATGCAGTATCCTGGATGGTATCATTTCAAGATGCACTGCAGATCTGCACATAGAATTGTGGTAGCCTCCCTGCATGTAGAAAGCAAGCATGTAAGGGACACTGTTTTACTGCCCCTGGATGTTTCAGTTTTGACTTCTGCACACCAGAAGTTGGCAACGGGCCATTTGGAGAGCCTGCTCCTCAGACAGCCTCCCCACATTCTCCCAAGTGCTCTGCTAAGTGGCTTTTCATTTTGGTCCCATCTCCTCCTGTCTGCCTCTCCCAGCTGTAACCCCGTCCTTTCGGCTTCCCCAGGCAAAACATGGCTTGTGGCTGAGACTGATAAGTCACCTGCGGCTGCGCTCAGCCTGCGCTTCCCTCCTGCTGAGCAAATGTGGGTTGGAATGAGCCTCTGGCGAGAGACTCTTCCACGTGGAGAAGCGGTGTCTTGAGTGTCTCATCCTGTAGCCAGACGCCTCTCATTCCAAGCATCCCAGAGCTGGCTCAGTTCCTTGGCGCAGCCCTGGGGCCACGGATTAGAGTATCCCAAACCGCCACGCCAGCATTTCCTTAATTGAGCCTCCCCATTACCCTGGAAGGCTCTCAGGATTCCTCTCTCTGCCTTTAAATTGATCACCTGTGGGAAGCTGTTTTCTTCCACAGAGGAGCAAGCAGCCTGTTGGCTGGGATTGGGATGCTGAGATGCTGAGTGGGCCGGATGCTCTCATGTCCCAGGTCAGAGCTCTTTGGCTTAAGAAATGTCACTGGTTTTTTCTTTTCCTGAGTCAGAGCAGGATTGAGTTGCCAGCTGATTGGGCAAAGGGCTGCCTTTGTGCCTTCTGCAGCAGCTCTGAGTGCAGTCATTAGCCGGGGAGGCTTTTTACAGCATTGCTCACCTCCCCGCAGTTGCCAGTCAAGCTGATCTTAAAGGCGTAGGAGCAGGAGTCAATAATAATAATAATAATAAAGCTGGCAACTTTGTTAATCAACTTTACAGAATTCAATTTCCCACCTCTCATTTGGAACATAGAAGAAATAGCTGAAGGTGCATTCCGAGTGAGAACCGTTTTATGCCACAGAGGAAGTGTTTGGCTTTCGATGACATGAGAGGGGTGGCTGGAGGTGACATGACAGAATTTTGTAAAATCATGCTTGACATGGAGAAAATGGATAGAGAAAAGTCCTCTCAGAATACCAGAACTTGTAAGGTAAGGGTAAAGGGACCCCTGACCATTAGGTCCAGTCGTTGATGACTCTGGGGTTGTGGCGCTCATCTCACTTTACTGGCCGAGGGAGCCGGCATGCAGCTTCTGGGTCATGTGGCCAGCAGGACTAAGCTGCTTCTGGCGAACCAGAGCAGCGCACAGAAACGCCGTTTATCTTCCCACCGGAGTGGTACCGATTTATCTACTTGCACTTTGACGTGCTTTTGAACTGCTAGGTTGGCAGGAGCAGGGACCGAGCAACGGGAGCTCACCCCGTCGCGGGGATTTGAACCGCCGACCTTCTGATTGGCAAGCCCTAGGCTCTGTGGTTTAACCCAGAGCGCCACCCGCGTCCCTCCCAGAACTTGTAGATAGCCAATAAAGCTGAATGTTGGAAGATTCAGGACAGATAAAAGAATGTCCTTCTTTATGGAGCTTGTAGTTGGAATTGTGGAACTACTTCCCACAGGAAGCAGCTTAGATGGCTTTAAAACAGGATTAGGCAACTTCATGGAGGAAAGGGCTGGAGATAGCTCCTAGCTAGGATGGCTCTGCTCTGCCTCCCCAGGCAGAGGATGAATTCCATCTGTCGAGAACCGAGGGAGGAGAGAGAACTCTTGTGCTAAGATCCTGCTTGCAGGTTTGCTAATAGAGGCTCCAGGGTGGCTCCTATAAGAACGGGATTGTGGACTGGACAGGCCATTGGCTGGCCCAGCAGGGCTCTTGGTAATGTTCTTATGTTCTTATGCTGCATGCCACACAGTCATGCAGAGGTTGACTTCCCCTGAGCCTGGAGGTTCATCATGCCTAACAGCCATTGCCAGATCTCCTCAAGGAAGTTCCTTGCTCCTTTCTGAAAGCCCTGAGAATATGAGGCCCCCACTCAGCCCCTGCAACCTTTGCAGACCACCTCTGTGGCCTTGTGCCATTCTGTGTACTCCCCGTCACCCAAGAGTACCCCCCCGCATGGGCAGCAGTGATTCCAGGCAGCCTTTGGCGTTTGTGCAAAGAGGTGTTTCCGACCCCCCCCTCCTGCCTGCCCACCCTCCTGCCTCCTTTTTTGCAAATAGCGTTTGTCCTCTGCCTTTCTACTTAATCAGACCTTCCTCTGCAGCAGATATTTTGTGAAAACAAGATGCTGTTGGGGGGGGGGGGGGTTTATGAACCCAATTGGATTTCCTCGAAGGAAAATGTGGCCTGACAGTCTCATTCCCAGGCTCCCTAAATTGCCTCTCAGCTGGCCGAAGCTTCATTGCTCCGCACCTCTCTTTGATTTAGGTGATGAAAAGTCACTCAAGGGGAATGAAAACTCCTGTTGTCAGGCAGAAACCCTTTTCTCCGGCTTCTGAAAGGATCTCTCCAACACACACGCAGTCTCCAAAGTTTGTCTCTTCTGGGCTCTCTGCACAGTTGTTTTGGTGCTGTTTGCCTTACGATGCAGCCAAGTGCCTTTCTGCTGTAATCCTCAGTGGGCCAGGGTTGTTTTTAAGGGACCCAGCACTGGCTAATGAATACCCTGGTGAGAGAACAGCCTATTCTCTTCAAACAAGAGAGCCTTGGCTGCTGAAATATTAACTGCTGATTGCAAAAGAGGAGCAGTGCCATAAATTGGGCTTCCTCCGAATGAAGCAGCCCAGGAACTCCAGAGGTCCTATTCGTTGTGCATTTATGATGGTTTGCTCCCAGGATGGCAGCAGGGCAGTTATATTCAATCCCGCTTTCGATACTATTTGCACCTGCGAACTTTGCAGAGTGGACATACCTCTCCATCTCCAGATGGTGCATGTTCCATAGTTCCCTGCCAAAACCCTGTCACTTGTCATGCCATCAATGTTGTGTGTCTCATCTGCGTTGTGTTGTAATGCAAGAATCCCCCTAAAGATGGCAATAATGCGGTAGTGTTGGGGAAGCACTGCAGAGCAGCCCCTGGCGGAGAGGGCTGGGTGGCAACCAGGGTTGTGCTCTTTCCACAGCTGGAGGCAGCAATGGTTCTGAATCCCAGTTGCTGGAAACCACAGGAAGGGAAAGTATTGATCTTGTGTTCGAATCCTGCTTGTGGGTTTCCCCAAAGTTATCAAGTCAGCCCCTGAAAGCTCCATAGCTGGATCAGGGCAAATGGAGCCCGATCCGATCCAGCATCCTACTCTCACGTTGACCACCCAGATGCCTCAATGACAAGCCTGCAAGCAGAGCAGGTTGCAGCAATTTAAAAAAACAGTTTAAAACCAGATATAGTCACAAGAATAGGGTGAGTCCAAAATTTTCTCTCTCCGGGTCAAAGGCCACAAAGGTAAAGAGGTATATCCTTAGCATATGGCAGAAATGATGTAAAGAGAGTGCCTGGTGCGTCTCTGTGGGAGTTCCCAGACTTTGCGGCTGCTACAGAGGATGCCTTTTCTCCAAGCAGCCTTGAATTCTTTGTTGTCGGGCTCTCTGAACCAAACGCTGCAGAAGCTCAGTGGCCGGGAGACCGTTAAAATGCTGTAATTCCAGGGTATGCCCATGCCTCTTTCAAAATCCTTCCTCCCACACAGAGACGCCCAGGAGTGCCGAAGCTACATGAATTTTAATTATCTGGCTGCATGCAAGAGGGGGCTGCCTTGCGGAGGGTGAAATATTAATAAAACATAAAGCGCTGCTCTTGTTTCTGCTTAATAAGCATCCTTGACAATGGGGAAGGCTGAGCTCATGAGCTGCTCTAACAAGGGCAGGTGGAACCGGGGTTTCCCCCCAAATACGCGGGGGCTCCCCCCCCCAACCAGAGTGCTGTGGGCTGGATGTGAAAATGGTGTGTGCCCATTGCTAGCTGTTATGGGATGGAGGGGCGAAGGGGGCTATGTGTGAAGCTGCCTTTGATTCATTTAGAGCTGTGGCTATTTTTAAAGCGACGTTGCATTTAAGAAACTCATCCAGCCCATGCTCTGCCTCCACAGTTAGAGGCAGGGATGCCTCAGAATGCCAGTGGCTGGAGAACGTGGGAGGGGAGAGTTGCCCAGTGATTGTGAGATTCCATCTGTACATTTCCGAGCACAATTCAAAGTGCTGGTGCTGACCTTTAAAGCCCTAAACGGCCTCGGTCCAGTATACCTGAAGGAGCGTCTCCATCCCCATCATTCTGCCCGGACGCTGAGGTCCAGCTCCGAGGGCCTTCTGGCAGTTCCCTCATTGCGAGAAGCAAAGCTACAGGGTACCAGGCAGAGGGCCTTCTCGGTAGTGGTGTCTGCCCTGTGGAACGCCCTCCCATCACATGTCAAAGAGAAGAACTACCAGACTTTTAGACGACATCGAAGGCAGCCCTCTTTAGGGGAGCTTTTAATGTTTGATACATTACTTTATTTTAATATTATGTCGGAAGCTGCCAACAGTTTAATATTATTATTATTATTATTATTATTATTATTATTATTATCCTGATTACTGCACCCTTCAGAAGTGCCTGAGGACTCCCAACACACATCAGAGGAGGCTGGCAGAACACAGACCTGGTGGGATGCCCAGGGAGGCCACATGGTTCACACTGCAGAGTGGGAAGGGACCCCAAGGGTCATCTAGTCCAACCCCCTGCCATGCAAGTATCTCAGCTAAAGCATCCCTGGCAGATGGCTATCCAACCTTTGTTTAGAAACCTCTTAGGAAGGAGAGGCCACCACCTTCCCGGGGAGTCCATTCCACTGTCAAACAGCTCTTGCCATCAGAAAGTTCTTCCAGATCTTGAGTTGGAATCTCCTTGTCATTTGAATCCGCTGGTTCGGGTCCTTCCCTCCGGATCAGGGGAAAAGAAGCTGGTTCCACCTTCCATGGGACAGCCCTTCAGATATTTGAAAATGGCTGTCAAATCTCCTCTCGGTCTTCTCCAGGCTAAGTGTCCCCAACACCTTCAGAAAGAGCAAGACGCTTATGAGCACTGTATAGGATGGGTGGCCATAAGGCTGTCTGCCCCTCCCGAATTAATTTCCTGTGCTTTTGAGGTTTGTCCTGGTTTAGCATCTGAGAGAGAATAAGTTTGAGGAAAGGGGAAGCCTTACTCCTGCCTTATTCCAAGCCCTTTCTATACCAGAAAGTTGCTCATTTGGTTTTTTCAAGTCTTTGTTTTTTAAATATCTGCTGCTTGTGATATTTATGACTGGCTAAGCAGAGGTCAAAGGACGCTAAACCACAGAGCCTAGGACTTGCCGATCAGAAGGTTGGCGGTTCGAATCCCCGTGACGGGGTGAGCTCCCGTTGCTCAGTCCCTGCTCCTGCCCACCTAGCACATCAAAGTGCAAGTAGATAAATAGGTACCACTCTGGCGGGAAGGTAAACAGCGTTTCCGTGCGCTGCTCTGGTTCGCCAGAAGCGGCTTAGTCCTGCTGGCCACATGACCCGGAAGCTGTATGCTGGATCCCTCGGCCAGTAAAGCGAGATGAGCGCCACAACCCCAGAGTCGGTCATGACTGGACCTGATGGTCAGGGGTCCCTTTACCTTTAAGCTAGTCTGCCAGTTGAGACTAGGAACAGAGGAAGCCGTCTCGTACAAAGTCAGACGGTTGGTCCATTTAGCTCAGTATTGTCTGCACTGGCTGGTAGCATCTCTCCAGGGTACCAGAGAGGGAACTTTTCCTAGCAATGCCCTGAGATGCCATGAGGAATTTCACCGGGGATCCTCTGCAAGCAGTGTGTATGTCTTGCCACTGAGCTGTGGCTCTGGGAGAGATTGACTTTCTCCCAGCTCTTTATAAATGTTCTTTGTTTTTCGTAGCTGAAAATGTTGGTATCTGTAATTTTTATTGTGTGTTTTACGCTTCTGGAATGGTCTTGATGATGGGGCAGGCTCATAAATCAGGCGGAGAAACAAGCACTTAAATTAAATTGCAGATTGGCCATTAGCAAAGTTAGGGAACTTTCATTTGTGAGGTTAATCATGCCTTTTGGC
This sequence comes from Podarcis gaigeae, assembly GCF_964106915.1. Taxonomy (NCBI): domain Eukaryota; kingdom Metazoa; phylum Chordata; class Lepidosauria; order Squamata; family Lacertidae; genus Podarcis; species Podarcis gaigeae. The sequence goes on along the minus strand of NC_139681.1, from coordinate 100,369,151 downwards.
CTGGAACGTGTCGTTTGTGGATACTGTCAATACAGATCACAAAGCCATAAAAACATTTGCATTTGCACGGCCCTTTGGAGTGCTCAGAGCACCTCACATGCCATTATCACAACGCTCCTCACAACAACCTTCTGAGGTCGGACAGGGCTGCTGTAAGACAAAGGGTGGGGAAGGCTTGAGGCTGAGAGAGACAGGCAGCAATCGTCCCTGCTTCCTGATGTGAGACTAGCAGGTCAATGGCTGAGAACATGTCTGCTGGGCCAGGCCAAAGGGGGCCCCTCTAGTCCAGCATCCTGCTCTCACAGGGGCCAACCTGGGAAACCGACAAGCAGGATTCAAGCGCAAGAGCAACTCTCCCCTCCTGCAGTTCCCAGCAATTGGCATTCAGAAGTATTTCTGGCTAGGAGCCATCTGCAGCCTTCGCCACAAATTGGTCTAATCCACTTTTAAAGCCATCTTGGTTGGTGGCCATCAGTGCCTACAGTGGCAGGGAGTTCCACAGTCTAACGATGAGCTGCCTGAAGAAGTCCTTTCTTTTCTCTGTCCTGGGTTTTTTGGGCGTTCATTCGATGCCCACGAATTCTAGTGTTCCAAGAGGAAGCATTTTCCCTCTCCACTTCCTCCTTGCCTTGTGCAGTTTTATAAACGTCTGTCCTATCGCCTCTTTCTGCCTTTTCTCTGAACTAAGAGGTCCCAAATGGGGCAGCTTTTGCTCATAGGGGAGGGGCTTCATCCACTTGACTGTTTAGGCTGCCCTAGTAAAGGTAAAGGGACCCCTGACCGTTAGGTCCAGTCGTGGCCGACTCTGGAGTTGCGGCACTCATCTCGCTTTATTGGCCGAGGGAGCCGGCGTACAGCTTCCTGGTCATGTGGCCAGCATGACTAAGCCGCTTCTGGCGAACCAGAGCAGCGCACGGAAACGCCGTTTACCTTCCCGCCGAAGTGGTACCTATTTATCTACTTGCACTTTGACGTGCTTTCGAACTGCTAGGTTGGCAGGAGCAGGGACCGAGCAACGTCACGGGGATTTGAACCACCAACCTTCTGATTGGCAAGTCCTAGGCTCTGTGGTTTAACCCACAGTGCCACCCTTGGTTGCCCTACTCTGAACCTTTTCCGACTCTGCTACATTCTTTTTGAGGTGAGGGAGGTGAGCAGAACCGAACACAGCACCTGGGAAGAGGAGGCAGGAATGCTTTTTTACAGCCTGCTTCCAGCCTTCTGCAGGGGACCTCAGGGTGGAATGATGGAGGTCCTGCCCTCAGATGGCCATGTTATTTTTCTGTTCACTTTCCCATGTCCATGGCACATGTTTCCTTTCCCCCCTCGGGACTCCGGTCAACCAGGATCTATTCCACAGCCTCCCTTTTCATGCTTTGCACTTCATCCAATCCCCTCCTGCCTCACAGCAACTTAACCCAGCAGAGGAAAATGGATAAATAATGCAGATGTAGCTTTTATCGGTTTAGGGTGGTGAAATCAGATACGGACTGGGCTGCAGCGGCTCAGTGGAGAGAGAGGAGTTGTAATGACCAGTCAAATGGTAGCCTCACAACTCCCTTCTGTGCCACACTGGTAGTTGCGCACACACAACAGTTTAGAGGGAAGGAAGGGAAGAGGGAACACGACAGAAGTTTGTGAAATAATGCAAAGCACAGGGAAAGTGGATAGGTTTTTTAAAAAAAATATTTCTTTGCAAACCCTAGAACTCATTGCCCTCCAGTGTAGTCAAATGTTGGGAGATTCAGGAAAGATGCAAGAAAGCGGTACAGTTAAAGTGTGGAACTCCTTGCCACAGGAGGCAGTGATGTTCATGAACCTGGATGGCTTTAGAAGATTTGACAAATTCACTGTGCTTCTGAATCCCAGTTGCCTGAAACCACAGGAGGGAAGAGTTAATCCTGCTTGCAAATTTCCCTTTGCCGCATCTGCTTGGCCCCTGTGAGAACAGGATTCTGAACTAGGGGGCCTCCATTGGCCTGATCCTGCAGAGCTCTTCTTATGTTCTTATACCCTTTCACGAAGCAGCATTCCAGACTGAGATGAGCCCCCTCTGGGTGATTCATTAAGACGACTGCATTCTCAAATACCAAGGCAGGGCTTGGGGGTCACTCAAGTGATGCTGAAAACCAGTCCTTCCATTCGCAGGGCCTGTAAAGCAACCTAAATGTGCTGGAACAGGTCATAAAATTACTTTTTAAAGCAATCCTTTCCCTGTGCCCTGTTCATTGGTCCGGATACAGTTAGAAGGGGGGGGGGCCTTCAGTAATTGTGTGAAAGTCCCCTTTGGGGGCCTAGCATGAAAAGCTTCCAAAAGCAGAGTGCCTCTGAGCATCCGTGGGCGCTTGTGCTTGCATGCTTGAGCATGTCAGAGGGGTGTGCTCCTCAGCACCTGCAGAGTGTCACCAGTGAGGCAGCTTCAACAAGCCACACACAAAGGACAGAAGCATTTATAAGGGTGGTGAGCGACCTGCTCTCTCCCCCCCCCCCCCCGGCAGGGGTGATCCCTAGGCGGCACATCCTGTTTTCCCAGATTGATCTCCTTAAGGAAGGGGGCAGAGTAAACTGGGAGGCTGCAGAGGGGCAGCGTCCCTGAGGAGGAACATCAGAACTTCCTGGATCAGGCCAATGGCCCACCTGGAGTCCAGCGTCCTGTTCTCACAGACTCCCCAATGGGAAACCTGCAAGCAGGATTGGAGCACAAAGAGCACAACTCTCCCCTCCTGTAGTTTCCAGCAACCGGCATGAAAGAAACAGCCCTTTCCTTTTGCAAGAACCCCATTCAGAGGTAGACTGCCCCTGGATGGGGAGGCTCCATTCTCTGCAACCAGTTGGTGGATCGTCGCCTTTTCAAGGCACCTCAAACCCAGTGACCCCCACCCCTTGTTTTTTAATGGCCCGGAGACATTGTCAAAAATTGACAGGCAGCAAGGCTTCTAAACACCAGTTGCCTGAAACCGCAGGAGGCGAGAGGAGAGCAGCTGCTGCTGCCGCTGGTGGTTTCAGCCATTGTGAGATGCCATTGGCCTCATCCTGCAAGCTCTTCTGATGCTCTTATCTCCTGGCTCCGCTCCAGGGGTCCAGCCCCGCAGTCCGTTGCGGGGCCTGGGATTCCCCCCCCCCCCGCAGTCCTCGATGCGCGGTGGGATGCGTTGGCCAGCCTCCCGCGTTGGCGAGAGCCGAGCGCATCCTCCTCGGAGCAGCGCGGGTGAAAGAGGTGCCGGGGCTGCGAGCCAGCCAGCCAGCCAGCGAGCCCCTCCTGCTGTCCCCCGGCGAGCCGTCGAATCAGCGGCGCCCGCAGTGGTCTCTCCTCCGCCCGGGCGAGCCTCTCATCCAAACCTCGGTCACGTAGGATTGCGTAGAAGCGGGGAGGGAGGCGAGGCTGCTGGTGCCGCCGCCGCCGCCACCGGCTGCCTCCGAAGAGGCTGCCATTCTCCGCGCGCCGCTGCTCCGCCGGGTCGGGACCGCAGGACCCGCCGCGAAACCGCCTCCTCGGGGAGGGGAGATGGCAGCTCGGGCGGCCGCGGCTGCTGTGCGGCCCCCGGGCGGCCCCTGAGCGCCTCGCCGGTGGGGGCGGTTCCCGGGCAGCCCAGAAGAGGAGGAGGAAGGGGGCTTCGCCGCCCCCGGGTCGCTGGTGGCGCCATGGGCCGCCGGAGAAGCTGAGCGAGGCCGTCGCGGAGCTATGTGGCTGGCCCGGGGACCGGCGGGCCGCAGCGGGGGCCACGAGGCAGCTGCAGCGCCGCCGCCGACGGAGAGGAGGAGGAGGCGGCGGCGACGGGGGGCGGGAGCCTGAGAGAGCCCGCCTTCGCCCCCCCCTCCTCCGCCCGCCCTCCGCGCGGTCCCCGAGCGTGGAGACAGACGGCGCCTCTTTCGTCTTCCCAGCCGACGTCGACACTGCGAAAGGCCTCGCCGGACGGGTCCCGGACGGAGCGGGGGCCATGAGGGGGGCTCCGCCGGCGCCTCTCGGGTCCGGCAGCTCAGAAATGAGATCCCCGCGAGGCCCCGACGCCGGAGACCCCCGCGCCGAGGCGGCCAGAGCATCGCAGGGAGCAGCAGCAGCCGCAGCCGCCCCGTCGGACCCACATTCCTCCTCCTCCTCGTGATGCACCGCTGGGCCTCGGGACCCGCGGGGGGATACTGAGGCAGGGCTCTGGAGAGCCTCCACTCCTCCCCCCTCCACGCCCAACATTTGCCAGCCGGGTTTTGTATCTCTTTCTCTCGCTCGCTTCGCAACGAGGACCGTCCCTTCGTGCCAAAGCAGCGCGGGCCCTGGAGCGGCCAGCTGTTGCGGGGCTCGCATCTGGAGAGGTTCCGGAGGGGCGTCGGGGCCCTGGACAAGGCGAGCGAGCCCCCGCCTGGCCAGCCTGCCGACGGAGAGCCCCTGCCGTCGGACCTTCCCCCGAGCGGAGGCAGCGCGGGAGGGAGGCGAGCAGAGGCGTCTTTTCCCCCCAGCCTCTGGGCTGGGGGGGAGGCGGAGAGGAGCAGGGGGTCTCTGCTGGGGGCCCGGACTTTCGGGGTGGGGGGCTTGCGCCGAAGATGGGGAGCCGTCGAGCGGGCGATGAGGGCTAGCGGCCTGTGACTGCTGTTGCCGCCGCCGCCCGCCCCGTCCGGCCATGGCCGCGGCCATCGCCAGCTCGCTGATCCGGCAGAAGCGGCAGGCCCGCGAGTCCAACAGCGACCGCGTGTCCGCCTCCAAGCGCCGCTCCAGCCCCAGCAAGGACGGCCGCTCCCTCTGCGAGAGGCACGTCTTGGGCGTCTTCAGCAAGGTCCGCTTCTGCAGCGGCAGGAAGAGGCACGTCCGGCGGAGACCAGGTCAGTAGCTGCCGCGGGCGGGCGGGCGGGCGCAGAAGCAGCGACCCTGGGCGTGTGCTGAGGGAGTGCAGGGGGGCTTCGGGGCATGTGCAGAGTGCTTCCCTTGTTTTGAGCAGTCCAGGCCGTGAGTCCTCTTAGCTCAGCGCCTGGTTCCTCGCAGTTTGCAGGGCGCTGTCCAGCTCCACCTCGACAGATCGGCGCCCGAGGTAGACTGCCCCTAACCCTGGAGCTCTGTTTATCCACCAGAGCTACTAGGCATTTATAGACCTAGCTGCCACATATTTTACATTTTGATGCCACTCTGACTGAGACTAAGGTGGGGCCAGGAGTCCTGCCATAGGGTTCAGCTGAATGCCTCTGGGGTGCCCGTAAGGAGGGCTTGACGTCAAGAGCCGGCGTCTCTTGCTCTTTGCCCCGCACCAACTGGAATTCACGCTTAGGCTGCCCCCTCCCATTGCCATTGTGACTAAAAGCAAATAAACTGAGCGTGTGCAGAGGGCCACTTAAGAACTGCAAACTCCCAATTTAGAAGGCAGACCCAGCGGCTGTGTTTCCCAGGTGTTGATTTTCAGTACTAGGAGCCAGGCCCGCAGCGTCTGAGGCAGGGAGGGCGGCAAGAGTTCTCCTGCGCAAGTGCAGAGTGCTCCCTGGTAGGCAACACCACAGCAGGGATGCCTGTGGATATCGTGCAGCTTATTACCATTATTATTTGCAGCCTGCCCGTCAGAATACGCATCCTTCAAAGGTAGCTTATAAAGGACTTTGAAATGCAGTCCCCCCCAACCCCCCCCAACACATGATAAGCAATTTCAACATATAATAAGTCGGATCATTGGTGGTAGATTGATCCCTGAATTTCTCCCATGCTCAGGGCTGCCCCCCCCCTTTCTTCATATTTTGAAAGCTCTTCCCTTTTAATTTTTTTCCTTGCTGCATTTGCATAACAGTTCCCAGATTAATTGTCCCACATTGCAGCCTTTTATTCTGGATTCAGGGGGTTTCCAGCAAGTCCTGCCTGCCCCCCCCTTCTGGTTCTGCGCTTCCAGTAACTAAAAGGTGTAGGATCCTTATTTCCTCCCAGTCCCTATATGCTTTGAACCACAGGGAGCAAAATCCGTTCTCTTCTAGCTGTAATGCTCACAGGGACTTGGGTCAAGTGTACGGAACTGACCTGGGCCTGCAATTCTCACCCAAGGCCCATCTTCATCTCCCTCCCTTCTGGAGGGCAGCAGCAGGAGGAGAAGGGACCTTTTCTGTGGTGGCTCCACACTTGTGGGATTGCTCTCCCCAGGGAGACTCATCTGGCACCTTCATGGCATGTTTTCTGGGCACCAGGACTTTGGTTGATGAACATCAGTGTCTGAAATTCACCAGGTGCCAAGGGCATTTTACACCCGGCTATCGGCCCAAGTGAAGATGACTGTGTGGCAGGATGACACCTGGACGTCTCCGCCACCTGGAGCTGCCCTACCTGGGGATCTTGGGCTCTTCTGTTTTCTCACGTTAGCAAAATGTCCTGTGGAATTCTATCCATTACATTTTATCTGCGCAATCGCAATGAATTTCAGGAACCCTAAAGTCGTATTGAAAAATGTGACTTTTGAGCCGCCTGGGCCCCAAATGGCAACTAGGCATTCTGTTTTGGCTGGTTTAAGGAGCCATTTGGCGCCCAGCTTAAATATCTCAGTTTCTAACCCTGATTAACATTGCATGGCCTTTTAAATGTCTTTGTGGGGTGGGGGATATTGGCTTGGCATTGTTTTTCATAGAATCACAGAATTGTAGAGTTGGAAGGGACCCCTAGGGTCATCTAGTCCAACCCCCTGCAATGCAGGAATTTTAACTAGATCATACATGACCAATGGCCACCCAACCTCTGCTTAAAAACCTCCAAGGAAGGAGAGTCAACCACCATCCAAGGTAGTCTGTTCTACAGTACAGTGGTACCTCAGTTTACGAACTTAATCCGTTCCAGAAGTCTGTTCTTAAACCAAAACTGTTCTTAAACTGAGGTGTGCTTTCCCAAATGAGGTCTCCCGCTGGTGGTGCCCTTCCACTGTTTGTATTCCATTCTTAGACCGAGGTAAAGTTCTCAGACTGGGACACCACTCCGGTTTTGCAGAGTTATTAAACCAAATCATTTGTAAACAGGACTGTTCTTAAACCGAAGTACCACTGTAAACCTTAGTTGAAAGACACCCATAGTGTTTTGCGCTCCCAGATTTCAGATTTTTAACAAACGTTCAGTGACTGGAGCCTGATAGCTGATCCCAAGTGTTCTCAGGTCTTTTTAACCCCAGGCAGAGCTGTGGCAGCAAAATGTGGCTGACTTTATACCCCCCCCCCCTCTGAAAATGGAGCAATTTTTTTTTACATGTTAATCTCCACTGATCCATCCTCCTCTTGCATGTCAGTCGGATTTGAACAGGACACATTCCCCGAATCGTGCCCATTGGCACCAAAGGTTTGCCTCCTTGCTCTCAAGAGCCTCAGCTCTGCCAAGTGGTTCAAAAGGAAGACTGCCCACGCCTAGGATTTGCTCTGGCCACTGGTTTTCCCAGCTGTGCTACTACTGATGCTCCTCTCTGTGTGACGGAGCAATGGGATGTTGCATTGAAAGGGACACAGACTCTGATGCTCAAGTCAGCCCCGAAAGCACATCTTGTGAAGAGCTGGAAAAGGGGTTTGCACACTGAGCTTCTAGCGGGGCTCCGACATCCCAGCACTCTTCCCTGTGGACGGCACCAGACATTACAGGCCTCCACTAATGAATTTGTCCTTATGTAACAGAGAGGGAGGATGTCTACAGCGCACAGGGAGTAGGAAGAACACGTTCTCCAGCTCTTTGCATGCGCACGCCTCTGCTTCCCATTTCACAAGGAATCTGTGCTCCACAGAACATAAGAAGTTAGGTAAGAGCCTGTGCCGGATCAGGCCCTTGGCTCGTCCAGTCCAGCATCCTGTTCTTACAGGGGCCAACCAGACGCCCAAAGGGAAAACCCACAAGCAGGATTCAAGCATGTGAGCCCTCTCCTCATTGCTTGTACCAATTAATAGTCCTCTCCTTTGTGAATGTGCCTGTTCCTCTCTTACAGCCATCCAAGTTGCTGGCCATCACTGCCTCTTGTGGCAGGGAGTTCCATAGTTCTGTGCTGTGTGAAGAAGGGTTTTCCTTTATCTGCCTTAACCTTCCGTCATTCAGCTTCCCTGGAGGTCCACAATCTCTGGTGTTATGAGAGACAGAGAAGAATTTTCTCTGTCTCCGCTTTCTCCACACCAAGCAGAATTTCATAAACTGTCATGTCACCTCTTTCTTGCCTTTTCTCTAAATGAGGAAGTCCCAAACGTTGCCGCCTTTCTTCATAGAGGTAGGCTAGGCTGAGAGCCAGTGACTGGACCAAGATCACCCAGGGAGAACTTCACAGTCGAGAGGGTCTGGAACCCTGGTCTCCCAGTTCCTAGTCCAACGCTCTAACCACTACACCATGCTGTCTGCAGATACATCATTTCAGGAACTTGTGAATCGTCTTATTGGAATAGGCAGCAGCCAATCTCTCTCAGCACCCTTTTGGGATTCAACTGTCAGGAGGCCCTTCTCTCTCTCTCTCTCTCTCTCTCTCTCTCTCTCTCTCTCTCTCTCTTTCTCTCCCCCCCACTCTACTGGTATGTAGCTTGGCTTACTTCCCCGAGCGGTCTGAAATTCACATCTGCTGTGTCTGGCCCAATTCAAGCACTAACCGAGTGCTCTCCCTCCACTCACCCAACATAGGCCTTATACCGAGTCAGACTGGTGCTCCACTTAGCTTAGTGGGGGGCCCTTGGACCTATAAACTCACCCCCAGTGCCCCCTACTGTACCCTATTGAAAAAGCATTATTTCAGAGCAGCGTGACACAATGCAATTTGAGACAGTGACAATTAATTGCACATTTATTCAAAATCTGATTCTAGCCATTGAGTTCAATTAAATCAGCAAAACTGATGAACCTGATACAGGGATGCCCCCACAATGACAGCCACTGATCTAGCTGTTGTCTACACTGACTGGCAGCAGCTGGCCAGGATATCCTACGGGAGACTTCCCAACTGGGGAACTGAACCCAGGACTCCTCTAGGCAAGGCATGTGCTCTGCCCCCAAAAGGTGGGTGCTTGTTTGTTTGGTCCCATCCTGCCTGCAAGGAGCAGATGGAGCAAAGTCAGTATATGATGAAAGGTAGCTGATCAATTGATGGAGTGGCACACAGTCTGATGCCGCACCTGAGCTGTGACTACTGCCCTGACCACTGTGGGCAGTGAGATGCCTGGGTGAGGTCTGGGATCATGGCCTCCTTAGCAGTCCCGTTTAAACCAAGAGCTGCCAAGCTTCAGATCTGTCAGCCATACTGTCTAAACTTTGGTGGCTAAGAGCAACCTTTGATGCCTTGGTTTGGAAATGGCATGCACTCTGTGCGTGCTCAGAGGCACATCTCTGCCAAGCACAGAGAAGGCACAGTTACCTGAGGGCTGCCTAACGATGGCTTACTCTCTGCCCTGCTAGACTTCCAAACTGTCCAAGAATTTCCATCCAAGCAAGTTGGGTCCGGAAGTTTTGCACTTCCTTAGAAACACACTTTGGGGGGGGCAGTGGGAGGGCAAAACATCCTTTCTGGCAGCCTCAAGGTGCAGTGTTAAGGTGATGTGAAGCAGCCACATTGGCCCACCTAGGCCCAGAGGCAAAGCAAGGTCAGATGGTACCTGGTGTGGAAAGTTTTTGTCACCCCCCCCATGTTGCAATTTTGGGGTACGTTGCCCAAAGTTGTTGAGCTTTTTTTTTTTTGCGAAAGTCCGACTGACAATAGCATAAAACCGCCTGGGGGTGCGAACACCGCCCGCTGGGGGGTGCCAGGCTGATCACCAGGCATTTTTGCATGATCAGCAGGTGGATTTTCACAACGACAATTGTGCCAATTGCGGAAATCCACCCACTGAGTGTGTTAGTGCCACGACGCCAAGTGTGTAGTGGTTGAGAGTGGTGGACTCGTAATCTGGGGAACCGGGTTTGCTTCCCTGCTCCTTCACCTGCAGCTGCTGGGTGACCTTGGGCCAGTCACACTTCTCTGAAGTCTCTCAGCCCCACTCACCTCACAGAGTGTTTGTTGTGGGGGAGGAAGGGAAAGGAGAATGTGAGCCGCTTGGAGACTCCTTAGGGTAGTGATAAAGCGGGATATCAAATCCAAACTCTTCTTCCTCCCAGGGGGATTTGGTCACCCCCCCTAGGCATGACACCCAGGGTGGACCGCACCCCACCACCCCCTTGTGATGCCCCTGCCTAGGCCATTGCTATCCACACTCCAGAGACTCTGCGTGTGTTGTTCCCGAGCTCCCTTTGGCCATTCATGCCAGGGGACGGAACCTGGGGGGGGGGTCAGTGGTTTGCACAGCCACTGAACTACCATTTCCCAATTTGCAAAGGGGGGAAGGAATGGAGATGGCTTGGATGGAAATTCTTGGACAGCTTGGCTCGTGACATTGGCGTGTTGGAATCTAGCCATTGCCGAGTAAGCGACTCTTGCAGGACAGACCATTCCAGGCCTAGAAGCAGAAGTCAACTCGTGGGATTGTGCTGGACAGACGAGCCCGTAAAAGCACTTTGCAAATTAAAAAATGCAAATGAAAGAGGCCATAAGTTAATGACCCTTTTTGCAGTATAGGAACATAGGGAGCTGCCTGGTACTAAGTCAGACCGGTTGGTCCAGCCGAGCTCGGTGCCACCAGCAGCTCTCCAGGGCCCCCGTCGGGGGTCTCTCCTGGCCCTACCAGGACATGCCAGGGATTGGATCTGGGAAGTTCTGCACGCAAAGCCCCACTGCTGGTGAGAAACATTCCCCTGCCCCTCCTCACAAGCACCCCCTAGAGATAACGGCTAAGACAGGCTTGGCGTGAGGGTCCTACGTTCACCTTCTCCAACCCCCCCTTTTTGTTTTGCAAAGTTTCTTCCTGGCTTCCTACACTTCCTGCCCCCCAGCCGCAGACTGCCTTTCTGCCAAAAGCTTGTCCTACAGAGCCGTGTTGCACAAATCTCTGTCCCGCTGTTTTATAAGTCTTTGTAACTGTCGTCACTGGGCTTTTTAATTGTTGCAAATCCTTCCGCCTCGCCTTCTTCCAATTATTTGAGATCCTTGTGTTTATTGCGCTTTTAACTATGGCGCTGGCCACCTCGGGTGGGCTTTGCCCCAAAAGGCAGCACATAAACGATTTTATAGCGCAAGCAAAATCAATACTGATATGGCAGCTTCGGGGGAGGGGGAGGTGTGGCAGTGGGCTTGGGGTGGGGGGTGGGAGGAGCAACACTAAAGCTATTGGTGGCATCCAGCTAAGGTGAAGATGCATGCTTGTTCTAGAGAACAACTCCGTGCACCCCCTAAACCTGTTGTTGGGGTTTCCCCAACCCTCGGGGTTAGATCTTTGAAGGGCATGGGAAGAGGGGAGGAAGTTATGTTGTGCAAGCGTGAATCCATGCATTGATGGGGCATATTAGTTGGGTGGTGCTCATAGTCTGGCCCAAGGCATGCACCCCTCAGTGACGTCTGTGGTGTGGGGTCTTGGGGTTCCTCGCTTGGCAGTGCTCAGAACCACCACATCTTTAGGGCGAGGCTTACGGACGGCTTTTGGAAGAGGCTTCTCCTCCTCCTCCTCCTCCTCTCTCGCTCTTGCAACTTGCAACGCCTGTTACTCCACTCCTGGTGGTGTCTGAATATCAATTTATTATATATATATATCTATATATATTTAAATGATTTATTGATTGAAAACTGTATAACAGAAAAGATCAACAGATATTAAAGGCAAAATAAAAAAATAAGCAATCATTCATTCCTTAATTGATACTTGCTTTCTGTATCATTTTGCAACTCAGTTTAACATTACCTCCAATCTTCCCATTAAGTTCCCAAATTAAATTCCTTAAATACGCACTTAACTTTATTTTCTCCATGTTGCCTGACTTACTTAAAGTTTTATCAAATTATCCTACTTACACACAGAAGTTCAATCAAAACTCCTGCCAATGGATTGATATTTCGACAGTCTTCTTTTACATAGACTCTGTATATGTCCCACTCTTTGATAAAGTCTTCATCTGTAACGTCTCGTAACCTTGCTGATAATCTCTTGCCAGTTCATCATACTCTCTTAATTTGTTTTGCCAGTCTGAATTTAAGCGGCAGGGGCAGATCCTGGAGACAGAAGTCGGGAGTTTGAAAGGGCGCAAGGTGAAACCAAAGCAGACTCCTTGCACTTGTCTGATTCTGCATATTGGAGCTCCTCCGACAGGTGGAGCTGAATTAATTGTGGAGCTTGATCACCAGAGAACAGCTTGGTCTGTGGAGCGCAAACTGCAAATTCTGCCTCTGCACAGAGTTGTGTGTGTTGCAGACCCTCATCCCCGCTCCTTTGCATAGATGCAATCCTTTCTTGTCTCCCACTCTGGCTGGCTGAATCCACTCTTCATCCTGTAGCTCCTCTACTTTGCCTTCCAGCTTCAGCAGAGGAGGGGAAAGGATTGTGTCCCCCTCTTTGTGCAGAGCTATGGGCTGGTGGGCTGGGCTGCCGGTCAGGAGAAAGACTGAGCTTCAGAAGTGCTCAAAAAGCCCTTGAAACGCCCAAGGAGCCTTCTCTCTTTAATCAGCATCTTTCAGGCTTGAATTTTTAATAGACAGCTTTTGTGCCTTGTTTCAGGGGCCGAGAAAGAGCCGGAGCAGGATGCGGCTCCTTTTTTCCACAAGGAGTTTTTGCAGCTCAGCTGAAGAGCTTTTTATGGTTCTGCAGGTGGAGGCTCGGGGGGGGGGGAGCAAGGGAGGAGGCCGGTCAGCCTGCAGGGAGAGCGCAAGAGAGACCCCCTCTGTACCGCAACCCCCCCCCCATGCCCAGGGAAGGATGCAACATTTGCAGCTCTCTGTCAGTTTCCTGCTGAGCTGTTCCCGGCCTGCCAGGAGCGTGGGCGATGTTGCTGGGGGGGGTGTGCATGTGTGAAACCTGCAGTTCCAAGGAAGGCAGCGGGCGGATGTGGGGGGGGGGGAGGTTTGTGTGCAACAATCCCTCGCGAGTGAAATGTGTTGCTGGAGAATTAAAAGCCTTTTGTTTTTTGAAGTTGTCTCCTCCGCCATCATCAAAAGAGCTCATTCAGGAGCTGGTCTCAGAACAGTCTTCCCTGGCACCCAAACCTGGTGCCCTCGAGATGAATTCCCATCTGCCCCAGCCAGCATGGCCCACTGGAGTTGTGGAACCATATCTGGAAGGGTCAATAATCCCCGACAGGTGGCCATCCAACCTCTGCTTAAAAGCCTCCAAGGAAGGAGTTTCCACTGCTTTCTGAAGGAGTCCAAAAGACCTGGAGGGCACCAGGTTGGGGAAGCCTGTCCCAGAGCAACAAAACTTTTCAGAACTGTCTTCTTCTTGGGGACAACCCACCATCCCAGACATGATTTCTGTGTTCCGCTGCTATTGAGTGGGATTTTTGGGAAAGGGCCACAACTGGGTGGGCAGAGCATCTATCTTGCATGCAGAAGATACCAGGATCAGTCCCCAAAGACATCTCCAGGAAGGGCTGGGAGAGAGGCTCCTGTCTGACACCCTGGAGAGCCATTGCTTCCAAGTAAGTGCAGGTGCTACTGAGCTGGACCAGGGTCTGACTTGGAATAAGGTGGCTTCTTGTGACCCTGGGATTAAGACCACTGTGTCTCTCCTCTGGTTGTAATGGATTTGGATATCATCAACAGCTCTAATGCTAGGATCCTTTGATGTTGTTTAGTCGTGTCCGGCTCTTTGTGACCCCCTAGACCAGAGCACGGGGACGCAGGTGGCGCTGTGGGTAAAACCTCAGCGCCTAGGGCTTGCCGATCGAAAGGTCGGCGGTTCGAATCCCCTCGGCGGGGTGCGCTCCCGCTGCTCGGTCCCAGCGCCTGCCAACCTAGCAGTTTGAAAGCACCCCCGGGTGCAAGTAGATAAATAGGGACCGCTTACCAGTGGGAAGGTAAACGGCATTCCGTGTGCTGCGCTGGCTCGCTGGCCACGTGACCCGGAAGTGTCTCCGGACAGCGCTGGCCCCTGGCCTCTTGAGTGAGATGGGCGCACCAACCCCAGAGTCTGGCAAGACTGGCCCGTACGGGCAGGGGTACCTTTACCTTTACCTTTTTTAGACCAGAGCATGCCAGGCACTCCTGTCTTCCACGGCCTCCCTCATGCTGGTAGCTTCCAGAACACTGTCCCACCATCTCGTCCTCTGTCATCCCCTTCTCCTTGTGCCCTCCATCTTTCCCAACATCAGGGTCTTTTCCAGGGAGTCTTCTCTTCTCATGAGGTGGCCAAAGTATTGGAGCCTCCGCTTCAGGATCTGTCCTTCCAGTGAGCACTCAGGGCTGATTTCCTTCAGAATGAAGAGGTTTGATCTTCTTGCAGTCCATGGGACTCTCAAGAGTCTCCTCCAGCACCAGAATTCAAAAGCATCATTTTTTCAGAGATCAGCCTTCTTGATGGTCCAGCTCTCACTTCCATACATCACTACTGGGAAAACCATAGCTTTAACTGTATGGACCTTTGTTGGCAAGGTGATGTCTCTGCTTTTTAAGATGCTGTCTAGGTTTGTCGTTGCATTGTCATTTGTCAGTGTAAGCATCCTTACACTGAGATATCCAAGCACTCAGAGGGCTTAGTGTGCTGTGTGCCACCAGCAGCCCTTCCGCCCCTCCTGCAGTGTAGGCCAGTATTCATCCTAAGCAGCAGGTGGAGGCAGGGCAGGGCACTGGGTTCGTGATGGAGGCAGAGGTTGAACTCAGCCCTTCTGTTGCTCCTGGTTTTGCTTTCTGCTTTAAACCTCGGGGCTGCTGGGTTGACTGCTCCAAAGCATCTTGAAAGCACTAAGATGGAAAAGGAGTGTAATGTAGTGGTCAGAGTGTCAGACGAGGGTTCATATCCCGCACTCAGCCTTGAAGCCCACTGGCATGACCTTGGGCCAGTGGCTGCCTCTCAGCCAGACCTCTACCTCTCAGGGTTGTTGTGGGTTTTGGAGAACCCTAAGTGCCACCTTGAGGGGGGAAAGGCACTGGGCTTCCGTTCCTTCGGGGCTGGCTGAGCCACGCCGGGCTGCCTAAGTGAAGAGACGGGTGTTGTTACTGCCGAGCAGCTGTGCGCTCAGCCAGGGAGCGCATGGCTGACCGCACATGTTTGCATGGGGAAGCACCTTTTGGTTAATGTGTATTATTCGCAGAAAGGCACAGCAGGCAGCCATTTCAAAATCTGAGTGATAGTCCCTGGGAATATGGCTCTTAAATTCAAATGATCTGGTGGGTGCGTGTTGCTCGGCTTCTCTGCACAGATGTTGAATGCAAATTGCAAAATGCAGGGCGGAGATCTGCGAGCTCTTGGCTCACGTGTTTAGGTGCCAACATTGGGACGCAGCTGCTGAAAGTGGAAAAGAAGAGCGCAGCTGAGCCCATGTTTTTTAGCGATTATTTTTTGGAGGGCGGGTATGTGTTTGTGTGTGAAGGGAACTTGCCACGAGCTGAATGGGACTTCAGCCAAGAGCTGTGACCCATAACTGAGAAGATCCTACTGGATCAGGCCAGTCACCCATCTATTCTTGTTCCCACAGTGGCCAGGGTTAGGGAACGCTGCTCTCAGGGGCTGGCAGGGAGGGATTTCCAGCTCAGCATAGCCCTGGTCGTTTCATTGTTCTAATGCAATTGATAACAGCTTTTTCTAAGAGGTGCCTGTCTGGTCCAAGTCCCGGGTGGTGATTGAAATCCTCTTTATTCTTCTTTTGCTGGATGCAGCCCAGATAAATGGTTCTAGAAAGTCTCTTAAATGGAAGAAGGAAATTCTGGTGGCACCAGAGCCAGCAGGCTGGGCACGCATTCTGCCCGCTGGCCTCGGCGACTCACTTCCTACAACGCGCCCCCCCCCCTTGCCTCCCATTCAGTTGCATCTTCTTGATTTGCACACTGCTTGATTGATTTTAAAAAGACACTTAACGTGGTTTACAAAAAAAAGATAAGGCAATGGAATCAGCAGTACAAAAAAAATGACAGCAATAGTTTAAGGATTTTGAAAAGTTAAAAGAAGAATGTTCTAAAAGCAGGGGACAACTCTCATCCATTTCTAAACATTTGGATAGTCTCGTCTAAACAAATATGTTTTTAGCAGGTGCCGAAAAGAGTACATTGAAGGTGCTTGCCTGGTATCAAGAGGCAGGGAGTTCCAACAGAACCGCTCTTAAATAAATACAGAGACCTCTATAGCTCAGTTGGTAGAACTCTAACCATGGGTTAGAACCCCACATTGGGCAAAGGATTCCTGCATTGCAGGGAGCTGGACTAGCTGACCCTTGTGATCCCAATCCTACCATACCACCAGAAAATTCTTCCTAATGTTTTGCCGGAATTTCCTTTCTTGTCATTTGAATCCATTGGTTTGCATCCTGCCCTCTGGAGCAGCAGCAGAAACCATCTTCCATGGGGCAGCCCTTCATGTATTTGAAGATGACTATCCTGTCCACTCCTCCAGGCTAAACATGCCCATCTCACTCACCCCTCCCCCATCCTCTGACAGCTTGCTCCAAGCCCCTCCCCTCTCACCCCATGCCTCTCCCCTCTTAAAAGAGGGCAGGTGCTCTGTGGGGCAATCTCTGTTTGAAGGGCCCCTACACCCTCCTCCGTTAAACAGCTCGCCTGGGCCTGCCAGCCATTCCTCACTCTGCAGACTGCAGAGCATGACGACACCTTACATTTTTATTATATAGGGAGATATTCCAAAGTTCTTTCTTTCTTTCTTTCTTTCTCTTAGCATACCCAAGCCTCTGAATATATCCCCACCCCACCCCCCAATTATGGAAAGCAAACTGTTTAGGATTCAACGCCAGATGGGCTTGTGATAATTGCCCACACCAGCTGAACAATAGTCTCCACACTGGAGATCAAAGATGACAGTTCACCGCAGCTTTGCGAAACCAGGGCAGCCTTGGGACTGCCTGTCTCCCGCAGACTCTATTTGTGTGTTGGTTCCGCCTCTTCTTTCATTTTCGCCGTGTTGCATCTGGCTGCGAGCTGCAGGTCGCCTGCAAACATCCACTCCCGCAAGCCAGCTCCTGCATCTGATGGAGAGACGGAGAGTTCTGGCTATCCTTAATGCGACAGGCCCTGTCACTAAAGGTGATCTGCCTCATCACAACTGCAGCGCTAGTGAGAGAAGCAGGAGCGGGCAGAGGAACATCAGCCAGGAGGGTCTTTTTCAGCTGGTTAAAAGGGTTAATTGTAAATGGTTTTATCGCTTTTGCAACCACGTTTCACACTGCTTAGGAAAAACAAAAACGGTGTTAGATGATGCTTCAGTTGTTGAAACATAAGATGCATAAATAAGAAGGTAGATTAAGGACATATGTGGGGCCTGATGGATCATCTAGCCCAGGATCCTGTTCTCACAGGGGCCAACCAGACGCCTGTGGGAAAACCACAAACAGGATCTGAGCACAAGAGCAACTCTCCCCTCCTGGAAAAAGGTAAAGGGACCCCTGACCGTTAGGTCCAGTCGTGGCCGACTCTGGGGTTGCAGCGCTCATCTCACTTTATTGGCCGAGGGAGCCGGTGTACAGCTTCCGGGTCATGTGGCCAGCATGACTAAGCCTCTTCTGGTGAACCAGAGCAGCACACGGAAACGCCGTTTACCTTCCCACCGGAGCGGTACCTATTGATCTACTTGCTCCTTGACATGCTTTTGAACTGCTAGGTGGGCAGGAGCAGGGACTGAGCAATGGGAGCTCACCCCGTCGTGGGGATTCCAACAGCCGACCTTCTGATCGGCAAGTCCTAGGCTCTGTGGTTTAACAGCGCCACCCACATGGCTTCCACCAATTCAGAAGCATTTCTGCCTCTGACTGTGGAGTCATCGTGGCTGGTAGATAGCCCTCTCCTCCTCCATGAATTTGTCTAATCCTCTGTTAAAGCCACCCAGATTGGTGGCCATTCCTGCCTCCTGTGGCAGGGAGCTCCACCGTTTAAATATATGCTTCATAAAGAAAGAATTAATTTTATCGGTCCTGAATCTTCCAACATCAATCTCCACGAGTTTTAGTGTTATGAGAGAGGGAGAAGGACATTTTTCCATCAACTTTCTCCACGCTAAGCATAATTCTGTAAACTTCTATGATGTCTCTTTTGGCTCACCTTTTCTCTAAACGAAAAAGAAAAGTTTGATCTTTCTTCTGCTACTCTTTTTACCATTTATTTGTTGCATTCGTGTCCTGCCCTTTTCTCCAAGGAGCTCAAAGTGGCCCACACGATTCTCCTGCTCCTTATTTGATCCCAGTGAATTTCATGGGCAGAGTGGGAATATGAACCTGGGTCTCTCCCAGGCCCTAGCCTGACCCACTAACCACTACACCACACTGCCCCAAGACATGTGTGAGTTTTCTTGGCAATTGCCGGCTCGGGCCTCAAACGTACGAATCAGGGCCACGTCCACCCCCTCGTTTGCAGCTGCCATTTAGTCAGAGAGCCCCCCCCTTCCCTGGTGATGCATCTGAGTGTTGGCATTGGAGTGTGGGTGGAGGAAATCGCTCTTTAAAATTTAAGTGCTGGGCGGAAAAAAGCTTCGCTATTGGGGTTTGAACTAGGTTCCTCACCATGGAAGTAGTAGCTGAGCTGCCCGTTTGTTAATGGGTGGATCAGGGCCAGATTTAGGTTTGATGAGGCCCTAAGCTCCTGAAAGTAATGGGGCCCTTTATCTGTCCAGCTGTCCTTTGTCAACAACAAATTGCCACTGTTGTTTGTGTTGAATATATGCTCTATGGTAATTGATGGACCTAATAGGTCCATACACAACACAAAACACTGTTCCTGTATGTAGGATTTATTTTACAGTGGTACCTCAGATTAAGTACTTAATTCAATCCGGAGGTCTGTTCTTAACCTGAAACTGTTCTTAACCTGAAGCACCACTTTAGCTAATGGGGCTTCCCACTGCTGCCGCACCACCGGAGCACGATTTCTGTTCTCATGCTGAAGCAAAGTTCTTAACCTGAAGCACTATTTCTGGGTTAGCGGAGTCTGTAACCTGAAGCGTATGTAACCTGAAGCGTATGTAACCCGTGGTACCACTGTATTTGTTTTTTATCTTATATTTTGGAAATGTACATCCCAGTCTTTTAGTTCCTTTAAAATTTTTTGGGGGCCCCAAGAGAGCGGGGCCCTAAGCTAGAGCTTGTTTAGCTTAGACATAAATCCGACACCGGGGTGAATTACAGCTTATAGATTTTGGAAAACTGCAAGGGGGCAATTCACTCTGCAGGGAGCAAGTTGTCTTGGGCAGAGACTGTGTTGCAAAATGGCATTTCCTTTGACAATGCAACAGGCTCCCTCAGAAAGTGGTCTCTCTTTCCTCGGAGGTTTTTAAGCAGAAGTTGGGTGGCCACCTGTCATGGATGCTTTAGCTGAGATTCCTGCATTGCCGGGGGTTGGGCTGGATGACCCTCGGGGTCCCTTCCAAGTCTACAATTCTAGGGCATAAAAAGCCCAGCCCTTTCACAGCCCAAAGGAGGGTCAGCAGAAGAGTGCCTGCTCTGCATGTAGAAGAAGCTCCCAGGTTCAACCCTTGGAGTTTTCAGGTTGGCCTGAAACGATGGAGAATTAGCAAATTTTGAATACTAGAAAACTTGGTGGAAGTTTATTTGGTCCTCAGGGACCTCCCGACCAGTGCAGAGACCTCTTATTCTACCAGCTGATTCAGTGTACAGGATCAGGCACACTGATCATTGCTTAGAGAGGAAGGACTCCAATACGGAGCATTTTGGTGAAAAGGAACCGTCTCCTTTTGCCCATGTGCTGGCCCACATTCCGCTTTGCCAGGAAGTGCCAAATTGAGAGCCAGTGACCAAACTAGTCCAGCAGCTTCTCCTCCCCATGGCCAACAAGATGTCCTAGTGGGAAGAACCCCCAAGCAGGATCCAAGAGAATTCTCCCCTTCTGTGGTCCCCAGAAACTGGTATTTGGAAGCCTTGCTGTGAAGGGCAGAGCAGAGCCATCCTGGCCAGGAGCCATCAATCACCCTCTCCTCCTCTGTGAATCTCTCTGATCCTCCTTTAAAGCCATCTAGCTTGGTACCAATGAATGTCTCCTGTGGCAGGGAGTTCCATAGTTCAACTCTGTGCTGCATGAAGAAGGACTTTATCTGCCCTGAATCTTCCAATGTTCAGCTTCATTGAATGTTCACAAGTAGTTGTATAATGGGAGATGGAGACAAACTTTTCTTTGTGCCAGGCATAATTTTTATAAACTTCCATCAGGACATCTCTTTCTCACTTTTCCTCTGAAGTTCCCCTTCTGGTGTCCCAGGAAGTGCTGAATTGAGAAAGCTGCACAAAATATCTGAATGGGCTTCCATTTCCCCCTTTGCATTACCGAATCCTTTTCTCTATGGCGGATCCTGATCATTAAACCCCAAACTCCCTGTCTTGTTCATATCTACAATGTTCCTTCCCACACAGGCCCAGTCTGGTTCATGCCATCTTCAGGGCTAGAAACTTGAATTCTCCACTGGAGATATCAAACTCCACTTTTGTAGGCAAAAGAGCTGCAGAGCCCAGCAAGGGGTTTAGAATGCTACCATGTGTGGGAACCGCGCCAAGCATGATCCACAGAGACGGCTTTCTGGGCACAGTTGTTTAAGAGAACATCTGGTGGGCTGCTGTGAGAACAGGGTCCTGGCTGGACGGGCCTTTGGCCAAATCCTGCAGAGCTCTCCATATGGACATTTACAGTCATAGCAGAACCTCCATGCCTAGGGGCAGGCTATATCGGAACACCAGCTGCTGGGAATGAGAATCACAAAAGTTGTAGAGCTGGAGCTTGGAAGGAACCCTGTGGTGTAGTGGTTAAGACCAGTGGACTCGTAATCTGGTGAACCGGGTTCGCTTCCCCGCTCCTCCACCTGCAGCTGCTGGGTGACCTTGGGCCAGTCACACTTCTCTGAAGTCTCTCAGCCCCACTCACCTCACAGAGTGTTTGTTGTGGGGGAGGAAGGGAAAAGGAGATTGTGAACCGCTTTGAGACTCCTTAAAGGTAAAGGTACCCCTGACCATTAGGTCCAGTCATGACCAGCTCTGGGGTTGCGGCACTCATTTCGCTTTATTGGCCGAGGGAGCCGGCGTACAGCTTCCGGGTCACGTGGCCAGCATGGCTGAGCCGCTTCTGGCGAACCAGAGCAGTGCATGGAAACGCCGTTTACCTTCCCACCGGAGTGGTGCCTATTTATCTACTTGCGCTGGCATGCTTTCGAACTGCTAGGTTGGCAGGGACTGAGCAACAGGAGCTCACCCCGTCACGGGGATTCGAACCGCCGACCTTCTGATCGGCAAGTCCTCAGCTCTGTGGTTTAACCCACAGCACCACCCACGTCCCTTTTGAGACTCCTTAGGGTAGTGATAAAGCGGGATATCAAGTCCAAACTTCATCTAGTCCAACTTCTTGCAGAAATCACAGCTACACCATGGAAGTAGCTGGTTGGCCGTTGTCAGAACAGGATCCTGGGCCAGAGGGGCCCCCATTGGCCTGATCCAGCAGGCTCTTCTTTTATGTTCGTATGTAGAAGCTGTTTTTAGTGGTGCCTCCTCTGCTGAGAGGACCCGTCAGCTTGGACTCCGATAACTCCGGTGCCAGAGGCTTTGCTTCTGCCAAAAGGGGCTTGAAAGCCTCTGTTTGTGTTGATTCAATGCTGCCTGCCTGGGATCTTGAGCTTGCCATTCTTCTTCCTCTGTGTTCAAGCTGGAGCTGCCAGGCGGGGGTGAGGGGCTGATTGATGAGTCAGCTGAGAAGCCTTCATCTCCCGAACACAGCCACTGCCATTCAAACGCCCGAGAGTAAACAGCTAGTAATTTGATTAAATTAACTCCAAAGCGTTTGCCTTGTGGAACATTCCAGAGCTTGTGAGCCTTCCCGACAGAGGGTGCAGCAGCTAAGGCACCCCTCCCCAAAGAAGGGGGGCAGCGGTGAAGCAAGTGTTGCCCAAGATGGGTGCACCCCCGAGGAGGGAGGGCTGCGAATGGTGCCCTCCATGTGCCACAGTTCAGGGTAGGAGAGGGGCAGGGCAGCTGCTGTTCATTCTTCCCCTGCTCTCTGCTACCAGGTCAGACATGACCCAACAATGGAGGTACTGCAGCTGGACGCAAAGCGCCAACGCCATGGAGGGTGGGCAGCAGCATTGCTGTGCTGGGCCCGGGGGTTAACCCGAGCAACGCGGTCCAGGTCCAGTCCCGAATCCAAGGACTCCACGAGGAGTCAGTCTGACAGGGCCAAGGCAGGAAACCAGGCAAGGTCAGACACAGGGTAACAGGCAGGTTCCAGGAAGCAGCAATATTGCTCCCGCAACCTGGGGTGGGGTCCAGCAGCCTTTTATCTCTGTCGGGGTAGCAGCCGGTCCTGATCCCCTGGCGACTCACCTCCCTGTTTCGCCCGAAGGCGAGCATTCCTCCTGCAAGTACTCAGGTCTCTCCTTCTCACAGACCTTCGTTTCTGCAGCTCAGGAAACGTCGGTGGGTTACTAGACCCAGGGGCCGCCTCAGCCTCCCCTGACCCAACCGGTGGTGGAGCAGCTGTAAGTGATGGCCCAGCTGGAGGCAACGAGGGAATCCCCACATCTGGAGCCAGGGCAGGCTCAGGCCCCTGACTCGGCCCAGCTGGTGCTTGTTGCAGGGGAACCTGTGCAGACTGGGGCTCTTCAGGATCAGGCCCCAGACTTGGTTCAGATGATGCCTGAGGCAGAGGATCCAGTGCGGACTGAGACTCCTCCGGTTCTGAGCCCCAGTCCCAGGCCATCACAATTGCTGCTGACTCTCCTACTCTCTGCCACCGGGTCAAAGCTGACCCAGCAATGGAGCTGCTGCAGCCGGGTGCACTCGCCACAGCTGACTGAGGAGGGCTGCTCTCTACCGCCGGGTCAGAAGAGCAGCTGCTGCCAGGCGTGAGGTGTGCCATGGCCAAGGAAGGTGGGCAGCAGCGCTGCCGTCCCCTTGCTTGCTCTTTGCCCCGGGTTCAGGACAGAGCTGCGCCAGGCCCAAGTGCTCCAGCCAAGGCACAGCACCTTCTGGCACAGAGCCAGGCTCCGATGAAGGAGTCCGCGGTTTGCGCCCAGACGCATTTTGTTGCATTTCTTGGCTGAACTAAAAAGTTTCAGTACATGTTATGTTGACTTGCTGAGGTTCATTCATTGTCAGACCAAGTTATTAAACTCATTTTAAATAATATTTTTTCGAGAAAAGTGTCATGAGCCCCAATTTTTTTTAATTTTTTTTATAAATACATATTTTTGCCATTTTTCACCCCCCTCAGTGATGACACCCGGGGCGGCCCGCACGCACCGCACCTCCCTTCCTATGCCACCGGGAGGTGGGGGGCAGCAGTTCAGCAGCAGACCCATCTCCATTTTGTCAACCTGTCAATCACAGTCAGATGTCTCCGCTGTTCCAGAACTCCAAATTAGCAGGATTCCCTAACTAATAATAATAATGATAATAAAATTTTATTTATACCCTACCCTTCCCGGTTTAAAAATCGGGCTCAGGGCAGCTAACAGAAAATATAAAACATTAAAATGCAACTTAAAAACAGCATAGAATACAACATAAAATGCAGCATCAATATCAATACAATTCAAAAATTTAGGGGTCATTTTTTTTTGTGGGGGTGGACAAAACCCAGTCAGTAGACATCGAATGATCACCAGGGCTAACTGGCCAAGCTGGTCCTACTAGGGCCAGCAAGGAGGTATGTGAATAAGAATTTAAATGTGGGGTCCCGGAAAGGATCCGAGAGCAAAGGGGCACTCAAGAAGCTGAGATTCTTGCATCGCAGGGGGTTGGACTAGATGATCCTTGGCGCCCCTTCCAACTTTCCAATTCCATGATTCATTGGAGGTTTTTAAAGAGATGTTGGATGGCCATCTATCAAGGATGCTTGAGCTGCGATTCCTGCATTGCAGGGGACTTGGCCAGGTTCCCGTGGAGGGGGTGTCCCAATTCTGCAATTCTATGATTTGAAGTACCAACGGAGACTTGCTCCCAAGTAATCCTTTGTGTGAGAGTTGAGGGGTTTCAGGTGTCCCCGATTACACTTTGTGTTGGTGTCTTTGGGATGAAGGTCATTGAAGGCCGTTAGCGTTTTCTGGGACAATAAAATGCTTTTGCTTAGTATCACACACACATGAGAAGCGCATGGGATGGAAGGGCTCACAGCATCCGCACCCCAAGGGTTCTGCTCCCTCATTTTTTTTCTAGCAGACGGAATGAACCCCACCCCACCCCATCTATGCATTTGGAGTCTCACAAAGAGCGAGTCAGCTGTGTCCATTTTCCAAGACTGCTAGATTCTTTCTCTCCTCGCTCTGCCCCGAAATGGATATTATTGCTTCTGGTCAGGGGTTAGGGAGACCAGCCTCTTTCCAAACACCTTCCAATAGCTGGGTCTCTGGCTATTAGCTGCCAGGGCAATAGATTCCTCTGGCAACTCTCCTATTTGTGTTATTTATTTCATAAAATTCATAAAATTCATATGCCAATTGATTCTCTTAAAAAAACCCCACTCAAAGCTGTTTACAAAAAAGATAAAGCAACAACATTATCAACAAGAAAAGATAACGGTAAGAATCTAAACAATTGAAAAGTTAAAATGACAGTACTGTAGACTGAAAACAGATTAAAATTCACACCAACTTTCCAAACATCTTGTCTAAACAAGGATGTTTTTAGCAGGCACTGGAAAGAGTGCAGTTAAGGTTCCTGCCTGGTGTCAAGTGGCAGGGAGTTCCACCACACTAAAAAAATCGAGTTCATACGAATGCAGTTGTGAAGAATATTCTTATGTTATGAATGGTCCATTAAGAAAGAGAGCTTGGAATAGGTCAATATTTATGTGGACTGTCCCTGGATCAAGGGACTTTCCTTCTTTAAGTTCTCTTTGAGTTCTTAACTTAGCTCAATGTTGTCATCTGAACTAGCCAGATGTTTAACTGAGAATCAATCACAGTCAGTCCATCATTTGAAAAATAAGACTTTAGAGATGTCTTACCTGTCAAAACCAGGAATTGGGGGGGGGCAGTTAAATAACTACCCAAAAATCCCAAGTCCCCACCACAGCCTCGAACTAGGTCCAGGACAATGACAGTTTACACAAGCACCAGATATACAGAACAGCAAAGAGGCTCAGAAAAGCAGTCTATAAATTTGTAGCAATAAGCAGGTACCAGGTATCAAGCTGTTTCCTCTGACTATCCAATATGGAGAACTGTAGAAACTTCACAAATAATCTCCAGAATTCAACGGTTTGACCGATTTCCTTGGTTCCTCTGGAAGAGGGGAAGCCAGGTCTCCCCTGACTCCATAATCCCTTCTGCATACGGTCACATTCTCCTTCCCCTCCACAACGTGGGAACTTAGCCCAGGGGTCAGCAAACTTTTTCAGCCGTGGGTGGGTCCACTGTCCCTCAGAGCTTGTGGGGGGCCAAACTATATTTTGAAAAATAAAATAAAAATGAACAAATTCCTATGCCCCACAGATAACCCAGAGATGCATTTAAAATAAAAGCACACATTCTACTCATGTAAAAACACCACGCAGGCCCCACAAATAACCCAGAAATGCATTTTAAATAAAAGGATTCCTGGACTGTCCGCAGGCTGGATTGAGAAGGCGATTGGGCTGCATTTGGCCCACGGGCCTTAGGTTGCCTACCCCTTGTTGGCTATTTGCAGCATGGTAGCGCTGCAGAGAGCTTGCTGGGGAGACCATGCATTAAAAAGGGACTCAAAAATAACTTTAAAAAAGGTTTTAATAAGGAAAACAAAAACTCCATTTACACTAAATACATCAGCAACAAACCAGGCCCAACCACCAACCCCTCCCCCAGGGTACTGGAAGAGCTAGGTGCTGCTCCTTATATACTACACCCAAATGCTGACACAGCTTAATCAAATACAACTCAGCAGCACCTGCCATGTTTCACAGCTGTAAAGCTGGGTCTCGTTATTTTGCTCTGGCCCCTTAAAGACATACACATTGGGTGGAACAATGATGAACCTTTACATTTAAAGAAACCATTCAACACTCCTGACTTAGCCTCACAATAGGAGGCAGGAGGGAGTCAAGGGCAGCACATACCCCAGGAAGAACCCCATTGGGATGGTGGAGTGGATCCTGATCCTTTCAGAGGAGAGGCGCAGGAAAGCCTTGCAGCTAAGGCAGTGGTGTCCAAACTTTGTTCAAAGAGGGCCAGATTTGATGAAGTGAAGGGCCTTGAGGGCCAGCCAAAGGACTGGCCGAAGTCTTTGAGCTTTTTTTAGGGTTGAAGTTGTTGAGGGTTGTTTTTTTTTTGAGAATTTTACCCCATTTTTACCCTGGATTAGGCCCCCGAAATGGACTTTGGACATGGGCATGTGTAAATGCTCTTATTGTTCTTTGGGGAAGAGGGTAGTTAAAAGGTGTCGGGAACTGGGGTGATTGACAGGGGTGGGTGACAGTTTCATGTTTCTTCATGCCAAACAAGCCTACTTTGTGACATATCTGTGATGTATTGATGCTGCTACTGCTGGAAATGTATTATGGGAAAGGGGAGGAAGTCTTAAAAGTTCAGGCCACCCCATGCTGGGAGTTCCTACTCTTTGTGTGTTTGAACCTTATTGCAACAAGAAGGATCAGGTCTACTGACTGCTGTTTTGCTTCTGTAACTTGGTGGGAGATTCCTCCTTTTGCTGACTGGGGAGGCCCATGGGGAGTTCCCCCCAACCAGCTGGCCAGTGGAGTAAATCTGTACCCCAGGACTTCTTTTTCTATATATATATAATATTTTATTAAATTTTTCTTTTTCCCTTATCATACCCCAAAATGGCAATTAGACATTCCATTCTGGCGACTTCAGCCTTGGTTTAAGGAGCCATTTGGCCCCTAGTTTATATATCTGAGTTTGTTTCTTTTTTAAATAACTTTTATTCAAAATTAAAACAAAACATATTATCCAAAAACATATCATTCTTATTCCCCCCCATTTTCCCTCCCTCTCCCTTGCTCCCACCACAGAACCCCCCCCCCCGACTTCCCTCAGTTCCAGTCTTTGATTTCTCTAAAAATGCTGTTTTCTGCATCTTACACAGTTGTATAGATCCTCAAACTATTTAGCTGATTATTATCAATAAAAAGCTTGTGAATGTTTATTCAAAGCCAGCCAAGGAGTCCAGTTCACTTTGTTGCGTCTTCAGATACTTTGTAAAGGGTTCCCATTCATATTTAAAGTCACAGTTATCCTTGTCCCGTAGCTTATAGGTCAGTTTTGCCAGTTCTGCATAGTCCATCAATTTTTCTTGCCATGATTCTTTAGTTGGGGTTTCTTCAGTCTTCCATCCTTGTGCTATTAGAACTCTCGTGGCCGTTGTCACATACATGAAGATGTTTTTCAGCTTTTTTGGCAGATCTTTCCCTACAATCCCTAATAAAAATGCTTCAGTTTTTTTAAACAAATGTTAAATGGAACATTTTCTTCAATTCATTGTATATCATTTTCCAATTTTTTTTAATTACCTTACAATCCCACCACATATGATAAAATGTCCCCTCCTTTTCCTTACACTTCCAACATATATTTGAACTAGTTTTGTAAATTTTCCCTTACTGCACTGGTGTTGTGTACCATCTGTACATCATCTTCACGTAATTCTCCTTCAATAGGGAACAATCTGTAAATTTTAAATCAGTTTTCCATAATTTTCCCCAATCTTCCATCATAATGTTGTGACCTACATCTTGTGCCCATTTAATCATAACTGATTTTACCTCTTCATTTTTCGTCTCCCATTCTAATAGTATGCTGTATGCGGCCTTCAGTAATTTCACTTTCCCTTCGATCACTTCCGTTTGAAACCTAGACCTTGTATAACTAAATCCTTTCTTGCTGTCTTCCTTATGTGTTTCATATAGTTGTCGATAATGCAACCAACTCTGAAACTGGTCTCTGATCTCATCATAATCTCTTAATTTCCATTTTCCATCATGTTCCTTATGTATCTGAGTTTTTAACACTGTGTCGTGAGCAAAATCCCACCAATTTCAATGGTGCTTACCCCCAAAGCAGGGTGGGGGTGGGGGCGCCGTTTGCAGCCTTGCTTCTCTGCTGAGCTTGTAGTGCGATCATGACAAGGGAAGCGCTGGCTGCAGAATGAAGCAAACACGACAGGTTTTGATGTGCCAAAGGCATCGGAGGCCTTTGCGATCCCTCTCCACAGAGATGCCTCCAGTTAACCGTTACCTAATAACATCCATCTTGGCCCAGGAAGGAAAAGCTCTGCACAATGTTATCGCATTTAATCCGTTCCGCAGTCCTGTTCCACACGGCAGTTACTGGCAGAGATGCCACCGGCAATCTGTGCAAGTCGGTAAATAAATGATGTGGGATGAAGCCTCTGGTGAGCCGGCAGAGGAGAACGCAGGGAGCTTGCTCTAGAGAGAGAGCGAGAGCCTGAGACAGCGTCAGGGTCTAGGTGGAGAAGGTCAGGTCGGGAGCAGGAGCGAAGCTTGGCGGTCTTTGGCTGCAAGGTGGAGCAAGGTTGTTTTCTGCTGCCCCAGAACCAATGGATTCAAGTGGCAAGCAAGGAGATTCCCATTAAACATTGGGAATAACTTTTTTTTTAGTTTTTTAATTCAAAATTAAAACAAGACACATTATCCTAAAACATATCATCCTTGTTCCCCCCCCCAATTTTTCCTCCCTCCCCCCTCCCACACAAAACCTCCCCCCCCCCCGACTTCCCTCAGTTCCTGTCTTGGGTTTCTCGAAAAATGCTGTTTCCTGCATGTTACACAGTTGTATAGATCCTCAAACTATTTAGCTGATTACTGTATTATCAATAAAAAGTCTGCGAATGTTTATTCAAAGCCAGCCAAGGAGTCCAGTTCGCTTTGTTGCATCTTCAGATACTTTGTAAAGGGTTCCCATTCATCCTTAAAGTCACGGTTATCCTTGTCCTGTAGCTTATAGGTCAGTTTTGCCAGTTCTGCATAGTCCATCAATTTTTCTTGCCATGATTCTTTAGTTGGGGTTTCTTCAGTCTTCCATCCTTGTGCTACCAGAACTCTCGCGGCCGTTGTCGCATACATTAACATTAGGAAGAACTTTCTGGCAGTAAGAGCCTTTCAGCCGTGGAACGGTCTCCCTCGGAAGGTGGTGGACTCCTCTTCATGGGAGATCCTTAAGCAGAGAATGGATGGGATTCTTCAGCTGAGATTCCTACATTGCACGGGGCTGGACTAAGTGGTCCCTGAGGTCCCTTCCAGCTCTACAATTCTGTGGTTCTGTGTTCTCCTGATGTGCTCTTTTGCCATATACAGTGATACCTCGGGTTACAGACACTTTAGGTTACAGACGCTTCAGGTTACAGTCTCCACTAACCCAGAAATAGTACCTCGGGTTAAGAACTTTGCTTCAGGATGAGAACAGAAATCGTGCTCTGGTGGCACAGCAGCAGCGGGAGGCCCCATTGGCTAAAGTGGTACCTCAGGTTAAGAACAGTTTCAGGTTTAGAATGGACCTCCAGAACGAATTAAGTTCTTAACCCGAGGTACCACTGTAAACATGCCTCCTAGCCATCTTCTGCAGCATTTTTCTCTATCCAAGCTTCTCCATAGCTTTTGAATCTTTCCTAGAGTTGACTGCTTCAGTGTGTGTGTGTGTGTGTGTGTGTGTGTGTTTGTGTCTGTCAGTCTGTCTGTGTGTGTGTGTGTGTGTGTGTGTGTGTGTGTGAGAGAGAGAGAGAGAGAGAGAGAGAGAGAGATATGAGTGTTTCCTCTTCTGTTTCATCTAGAACAGCAGGGGTTAAACATATGCTAGTACTTGGAATACTGTGTACAGTTCTGGTCACCTCTCAAAAAGGATAATGTAGAATTACAAAAGGTTCAGAAAATGACAGCCTTAATGAACAAGGGGATGGAGGGACCCCCCCTTTGAAGAAAGCTTTTTACTCAGGTGAATGCAGGCACACCTGTGTAGCCGTTTGTGCACAGACTGCATACCATAAAGGGGCTCTTTTAGGAGGAAAGGTTGCAATGTCTGTGGCTTTTTAGTTTAGAGAAAAGGCAAGCAAGGGGTGTCATGATAGAACTTTATAAAATCAGGAAGTGGACAGAGAAAAGTTTGCCTCCAAATGTGGACATCCAAGAAGCTGAATGTTGGAAGATTCAGCACTAATAATAATAATAATAATAATAATAATAATAATAATAATAATAATTTGTTATTTATACCCCGCCCACCTGGCTGGGTTTCCCCAACCACCCTGGGCAACATACAGCATATGTAAAAACATAATAAAAACATCGAACATTAAAAACTTCCCAATACAGGGCAGCCTTCAGATGTCTTCTAAAAGTTGTGTAATTTATTATCTCCTTGACATCTGATGGGAGGGCGTTCCACAGGGCAGGTGCCACCACCGAGAAGGCCCTCTGCCTGGTTCCCTGTAACCTCACTTCTCACAGGGAGGGAACCTCCAGAAGGCCCCCTCTGGGGGTGTCCGCCTCTTCGTGACTCCATGGACCAGAGCACGCCAGGCACTTTTGTCTTCTGCTGCCTCCCGCAGTTTGGCCAAACTCATCCTGGTAGCTTCGAGAACACTGCCCAACCATCTCATCCTCTGTCGTCCCCTTCTCCTTGTGCCCTCCATCTTTGCCAACATCAGGGTCTTTTCCAGGGAGTCTTCTCTTCTCATGAGGTGGCCAAAGTCTTGGAGCCTCAGCTTCAGGATCTGTCCTTCCAGTGAGCACTCAGGGCTGATTTCCTTCAGAATGGATGTGTTTGATCTTCTTGCAGTCCATGGGACTCTCAAGGGTCTCCTCCAGCACCAGAATTCAAAAGCATCCATTCTTCGGCTATCAGCCTTCTTTATGGTCCAGATCTCACTTCCATACATCACTGCTGGGAAAGCCATAGCTTGTAGTAGTCCAAGTAGTCCAAGTTAAAATAAAGTCCTTCTTCACTCCCTCAGGAGGCAGTGATGACTACCAACTTGGATGGCTTTCATAGAGGATTGGACAAATCCATGGCTATTGACAGCAAGCGATGGCTACCAGCCACAATGGCTGTGTTCTGCTTCCACTGCTGGAATCTGCAGTGATTCCAAATGCCAGTTTCTGGAGACCTTAAGAGAGGGGAGAACTTCATGTGTGGAAAACCTGCTTGCAGGTTCACCCACAATAAGCACCTTGGATGGGACATCCCATTTGGTTTCTCTGCAAAACTTCTGGGGCTGGTGGGAATTGTCTTCCAACATATTTTGAGGTCCCGCAGGCCTGAGAAGGCCACTGCAGAGTGTCCCTTCTTCACACAGCTCTGGATTTGCAAGGCAAGTCTAGCCCAGAGCAAGCGAGGGAGCGTTTCAGATTCTGGAGAGGATTTGTTCCTTTGGCACACAATGTGTTATACACAGAGCCTGTTTCACCGCTTGCAGTGACAATGACTCAGTGTGGAGCCAGGGACTTGGCCAGACACCAGGGGATTCTCTCAGACCCACTGCCTGCATTGGGTTCAGGTTCTGTGCCAGCTCTGCTGTCGCCCTGGCCAATATTGACTTTGCTTGCCACAAGCTTCCCGTGCACAGCTGCAGGTTAGACCAGGAAGTTAAGTGGGGCTGGTGGGTCTTCTATGCCAGGCACGTCAACTCCCAAGAGACTACAATCTACTCACAGTATAAAAAGACTCATTGCCAGGAGTTGTTGAGCCATTCCATGATCTACCTGGGACACCCCTGCAATCTACCAGTAGATCACGATGTTAACAGAGGAATCTGAGGACTCCCTTGGGCAAAAAACAAAGACACCAACCAGGATAACTTGGAGCAAAACAGCAGCCTGTAGGCTTGGCCTTTATTGGAAACTGTTGCGACAGGATTCCCACCCACAACAAGATGAAGCAAAATGGAAGCCCAGAACAAAAGAAGACCCCAACTTTTATTAGTTACTAATCCCCCAAACTACACCCCTAAGACTACATCACATCACAAAAAGGAGGGGTTGAGGGAGGAGTTGTGGTGGTAACCTGAGTGTCTTGTCACCTGGCTGGTTCCTCCTTTCCCCCTCCCCATGAGTACTTTCCAGAGGACAAAGGGGAGTTTGCAGTTTCCTGCCCCCAGAGGGAAGATCTGATCATTGTCCTTTGTTCCAGTCCATGTTGAATCCACTCCCATATGCAAGTCCTTTGTGACCTTAATGCTCTTCTGTCTAGGACCATCAGGGTTGGCATAGCAACTGGGCAGGGCTCCTGTGTATGTGCTGGTATACTCAAGGGATTATGGCTGCCCTGTATCAAACCTTCCCCACTTTGTAGTCCTTCCTTCATGGAGTGAAATAAAAGTGGAACGGTGCAGATCCGATGTATGGTTGATTTTCTATGAATTTATAACAGAAGCATAGCGTGTGTGAGTGTGTGAGTGTACAAACTGAATGACTGGGGGTGGGGGGTTCCTGCGACAACGATCTACCTGTTGGAAATGCCTGATCTATGCTATGAACATAAGAGGAGCCTGCTAGATGAGGTCAATGGCCCATCTAGTTAGTTCACATCTTGTTCTCGCAGTGGCCAACAAACCAGATGTCAGTGGGAAACCTGCAAGCAGGATTCAAGCACGAGAGCTCTCTCTACTCCTGTGGCTTCCAGCAGCTGATAGTAGTGTTGTTGTTTAGTCGTTTCGTTGTGTCCGACTCTTCGTGACCCCCTGGACCAGAGCACGCCAGGCACTCCTGTCTGTCCTTCCTCCCATAGTTTGGTCAAACTCATGCTGGTAGCTTCAAGAACACTGTCCCACCATCTCGTCCTCTGTCGTCCCCTTCTCCTTGTGCCCTCAATCTTTCCCAACATCAGGGTCTTTTCCAGGGAGTCTTCTCTTCTCAGGAGGTGGCCAAAGTCTTGGAGCCTCAGCTTCAGGATCTGTACTTCCAGTGAGCACTCAGGGATGATTTCCTTCAAAATGGAGAGGTTTGATCTTCTTGCAGTCCATGGGACTCTCCAGAGTCTCCTCCAGCACCAGAATTCAAAAGCATCCATTCTTTGGCGATCAGCCTTCTTTATGGTCCAGCTCTCACTTCCATACATCACTACTGGGAAAACCATAGGTTTAACTATATGGACCTTTGTTGGCAAGGTGATGTCACTGCTTTTTAAGATGCTGTCTAGTTTCATTTTATACCAACAAACAAAGTACAGTAATATTCAAGAGTCATTTACCCACATTCTTTCCCCACACTCTGCTGAGCATTGACTTCCCTCCCTCCCTCCAACGGGTTTTCTTGCTTCAGTCACCTTTCCACAGTTTCTTATTATATCCAGTCAGTCTACATCGTAAGATTTATTTCTCTCCTGCCAGAGTCTTCAAATTTCTACAGTTATATAATCAATAAACTTACTCCAATCTCTTTGGAATTTTGTTTCCTCCCGATTTTGGATTCTACAGGTGAGCTTTGCTAGTTCCACATAATCAACCATCTTCGTCTGTCGCTCCTCTATTGTTGGTAGTTCGGGTACTTTCCATTTTTGGGCTAACAAAGTTCTGGCAGCAGTCATAGCATACATAAATAACCTTTGATCTGCTTTTTCTATTTCCGTTCCCATCAAGCCTAGCAAGAAAGCTTCTGGCTTTTTTGGGAAAGTGTAGTTGAATATCTTTTCCAATTCGTTATAAATCCATTCCCAAAACGGTTTCATTTTCTCACATGTCCACCACATGTGATAAAAATCTCCATCTTTATCTTTACATTTCCAACATGTCTTACTACTCATCCTATACATTCTTGCCAATTTAACAGGTGCCAAATACCAGTGATACACATTTTCATTATATTCTCTCTTAAGGTGGTACATGCTGTAAATTTTATACTCTCATTCCTCAGTTTTACCCAAGCATCATACTCAGTGTTATGCCCAAAATCCATTGCCCATTTTATCATCTCCTCCTTTGTCTGTATTGTATATCATTCTAATAAGAAATTGCACATTTTAGACAATAATTTGTTCCTGCCTTCTAGTAATTCGATTTGGAATTTAGATTTTTTTATCATTAAATCCTACTCTCTTGTCACATCTAAACACATCATTCACTTGATGGTATTGCAGCCATCTTATGGGGCAATCACCCCTGACCTCTGGTCCTGTTAGCTAAGGATGAAGGGAGTTGGAGTCCCAAAACATCTGGAGGGCTGAGTTTGGGGAGCCTGGTCTAGACAGTGGGAGCAGAGTCTTCTCCCCTCTGTGTGGCCTTATCCCTTCTCTCCTGGGTCCTTGGTCACGCTGGGATGTGACAGAATGTTGAGGTCCAGGGTTCAGCAAACCTTTTCAGCCGTGGGCTGGTCCACTGTCCCTCAGACATTGTGGGGGACCGGACTATATTTTGGAAGCAAAAAAATAAAAATAAAAAAATGAACACATTCCTATGCCCCACAAATAACCCAGAGATGCATTTTAAATAAAAGGGCACATTCTACGCATGTAAAAACACGCTGAATCCTGGACCATCCGTGGGCCGGATTTAGAAGGCGATTGGGCCGGATCCATCCCCTGGGCCTTAGGTTGCCCACCCATGGTTGAGGAGCTTCCTCCTCGTTTGGGCTGGTGCTTCCCCCACTGGGTGGGGGGGATTACTCAGGGGGTGCTAAGAGGCAAGGGGGCAGCAATGGGGAGCTGGAGGTATAAATGCCTATCAGACTTTGACATCCAGCATTGCTGGATCAACTCCATCCATTTTGTGGCATTAATTAAGCTAACTCATTTTACAGTGGTACCTCGGGTTAAGAACTTAATTTGTTCCGGAGGTCCGTTCTTAACCTGAAACACCACTTTAGCTAATGGGGCCTCCTGCTGCCGCCGCACCGCCAGAGCACGATTTCTGTTCTCATCCTGAAGCAAAGTTCTTAACCTGAAGCACTATTTCTGGGTTAGCGGAGTCTGTAACCTGAAGCGTATGTAACCTGAAGCGTATGTAACCTGAAGCGTATGTAACCTGAGGTACCAGTGTAATTGGATTCTGGATAAATGTGCAGTTAGTTGTTGCTGTTCTGAATTTCATTGGGTTATAATCGTATAACCTTTTGAAGCAGAGGTTGGCTGGCCGTCTGTTGGGGGTTCTTTTGCTGTGGCTTTCCAGGGGGTTGGGCTAGATGGCCGCTTGGGGTCCCTTCCAACACTACAGTTCTGTGGTTTTATGATTCCTTAATGAGTCAGGCCAGCCACTGGCTCAGAATAATGTCAGTGTTTTTCAATCGGTTTGGGATGAATTTATGGAACCAAGGGGGACGGTGGCCTGAATGTTTGGGAGCTGGACAAACGCCTGGGTTAACACCCCCCTCTTTGTCTCCCTTCCTCCTTGCAGAACCCCAGCTGAAAGGAATTGTGACAAGGTTATTCAGCCAGCAGGAATTCTTCCTGCAGATGCACCCAGATGGGACGATTGATGGGACGAAGGACGAGAACAGCGACTACAGTGAGTCTCTCTCTCTTTCCTTTAGCTACCTGGTTATAAATCACACCCATTGCCTGGCCACCCTCACAAACAGGCACTTCACGGTGGTCCCCCCCTTTTCAGGCAAAGTGTTAAATTACAGCTAAGGCAGCTGCTCCCTGCGCTGGGTCCCCTGTCAGCGCTTCCCCTTTAAATAAATCTCTCCTGCATTGCTATTCTCACTTATTTCTTTCTTTCTTTTTTGCCCCCGACACTGCAGCTGCTGTCTGGGGGTGGCGGGGAGAACAAAACTCTCGCTTCCCAAGGAGGGATGCCAAGGGAGGAAGCGAGAGAGATTTATTTGGATGGCAGATTGACTGGCTGGGGAGAGGAGGAGGAGGAGGAGGAGGAGGAGGAGGAGGGTGAGAGGAGGCAGGCTGCTGCTGCTCCTGTCTCTCTGCTAGGAGGTAGGAAGAATATTCTTGCAGCAACACCCCCCGGAAAAAAGAGACTTAGGCTTTGCTGGACCATAAAGAAGGCAGATCACCGAAGAATGGATGCTTTTGAATTCTGGTGCTGGAGGAGACTCTTGAGAGTCCCATGGACTGCAAGAAGATCCAACCTCGCCATTCTGAAGGAAATCAGCCCTGAGTGCTCACTGGAAGGACAGATCCTTAAGCTGAGGCTCAAGACTTTGGCCACCTCCTGAGAAGAGAAGACTCCCTGGAATAGACCCTGATGTTGGGAAAGATGGAGGGCACAAGGAGAAGGGGACGACAGAGGACGAGATGGTGGGACAGTGTTCTTGAAGCTACCAGCCTGAGTTTGACCAAACTGCGGGAGGAAGTGGAAGACAGGAGTGCCTGGTGTGCTCTGGTCCAGGGGGTCACGAAGAGGCGGACATGACTAAACGACTAAACAACAACAACAACAAAACATGGAAATTGGGCAAAGAATGGGGTCGGGGAAGCTGTGAGATGCTCAGGAGTCCTTTTTCCTTCTAGCATCTGATAATGGAGTCCCGATCTGGGTCTGGGTCATTTCAAGGCTCAGATCGTCTCCAGAAATCCTTTTTAGTGTGCATTCATAAGAACATAGGCTGGCCTCAACCAGAGCCAGGGCTTTTTCGGCTGTGGCCCCAATCTGGTGGAACACTCTGTCCCAAGAGACTAGGGCCCTGCGGGACTTGACATCTTTCTGCAGGGCCTGCAAGACAGAGGTGTTCCACCAGGCCTTTGGCCGAGGCACAGCCTGACCCCCTCTCTTCTTCTGTAATCCTCATAGAACTCTAGCCCAATGGTTGCCATTAATCTGATTTTGAATTGATTTTAAAATGAATTGATTTTAGAATGCTGTGTTACTTTTATTGTTGTTAGCTGCTCTGAGCCCGGCTTTGGCTGGGGAGGGCGGGATATAATAATAATAATAATAATAATAATAATAATAATAATAATAATAATAATAATTAACATAAGGAGACATAAAGAGACATTAATATAAGGCCAACCAAATATCCATTATGGGAAACCCACAGGTGGGATCTGAGCACAGGAGAAATCTCCTCTTCTGTTGTTTCAAGCAAGAAGCACTCAAAAATATTTCTGCCTCCAAATGAGGAGGAAGAGAATGTCCAGTCCTCTTTTAATAAGAGGAGTTTGTGTTTGATATCCCCCTTTATCACTCCCCTAAGGAGTCTCAAAGCGGCTCACAATCTCCTTTCCCTTCTTCCCCCACAACAAACACTCTGTGAGGTGAGTGAGGCTGAGAGACTTCAGAGAAATGTGACTGGCCCAAGGTCACCCAGCAGCTGCATGTGGAGGAGCAGGGAAGCGAACCCAGTTCACCAGATTACTAGTCCACCGCTCTTAACCACTACACCACACTGGCTCTCTTTTAAAGCCAGCCAAGCTGTTGGCCATCACTGCCTCTTGTGGGAGGGAGTTCCACAGATTAACCATGTGCTGCAATGAAGAAGGACTTTCTTTTCCTGTCCTAAATCTTCCAGCCTTCAGCTTCATTGAATGTCCAAAAGTTCTAGGGCAATGAGAGGGGAAGAAAAGCATCCCCCCCCCATCTGCTTTCTGCAGAGGCTTCTATCACAGCTCCTCTTCTCTAAACTAGGAAGTCCCCCAGCTCCAATCTTTCATTTTAAGGGAGTCTCTTCAGCCCCAGAAATGCTGGATGGCAGGAAGGGGGAATCTGCAGGCAAGGCCACCTCAGAGAACCAGCCCTACAGACCTCTTACAGATTAAGCTTTCGAAGTGTCCTGGAGGCAACCTGCTCTAGCAGAAGCATGTTCTGGAAAACCTCATTGAGCCTTGAGCTTGTCTTACATCTCCACGTACATCTTACATCTCGCCCTCCCCAGCCATGCCCCAAACTAGGCTTTTGCCAAATTATCTCTCATCATTTAAACGCAGAAACAACCTAGTTGCATTTTTTAATGTATTTATTTTTTTGTAGAGGGGAATGCATTAATTCATGTTGAGGGACCCCCCGGGCAAGCCGGTGCTTTCACTGGAGGAGTCTCTAGAGCAAAGCAAGGCTGACTCCTTGCGTGGGCTACACTCCTCCCCCCCCCCATCTCTGTGAATAACACTCTGATCGCGTGTTAACATGATGGAGCCAGAGTGCGTCTTCAAGACCTCTGAACACCTTCACCAGCCTAGTGCCCTCCAGATGTTTCGGTGAAGGCTGGCTGAAGCACGTCTTGTCAGAGAATCTGTTGGAAATTATGGAACAAAAACTGAAATGTGTGGGAAGGCTGTGTTTGCAAGAGAACCATGTAAGCAGGAGGAGCTGTTGGAGGAGGAAGGAGAGAAGGCTGAATGGTTGCCATTTGCTTAAAGTCTAAATGCTGCTGTGTCTTGCATCCACCGTGGCACTTTCCTCTCTGCCCCAAGCAGGTTCAGTGGTCCTGTTGTCTAGGCTCTGGTAACCTCAAGGTTAGATTACTGCAATGCATTATATGCAGGGCTGCCTCTGAAGACGGTTTGGAAACCTCAGCTAGTGCAGAATTCAGCAACCAGGTTGCACACTGGAGCAAGTCGGTTTGCGCCTATTACATCGATCCTGGTCTGACTGCACTGACTTCAAATTAGTTTCCAGGCCCAATTTGAAGTGCTGGTTTTGATCTATAAAATCTTAAATGGCTCAGGACCACAATACCTCAAGCACCACCCCTCCCCATATGAACCTACCCTGAGATCATCTTCTGATGCCCTTCTTTGTGTACCCCTTCCTTGAGAGGTTCAGAGGGCAGCAACACAAGAACAGGGCCTTCTCTGCAGTGGCACCCCTTCTGTGGAATGCTCTCCCCAGGGAAGTTCGCCTGGTGCCTTCATTACACACCTTTAGGCACTAGGCAAACCATTCCTTTTTAACAAGGCCTTTGGTTTACCTTCCTGACATCCAACGCCCTTTTAGAAAGTGGGTTTTTTGGGGGGGGTTGTTGATTTTGGTTTGACTTTATATGTTGTGAACTGCCCTGAGACCTCCAGGCATAGGGTGGTGTATAAGTTGTCTGAACGAATAAATAAAAGTTTCCAGGCCCTGATTTGGAAAGGGAGAAATAACATCGCTGGAGGGAACTTAGAAAGTTGATTCCACAGTGAGGTTCTCCTTGTTGATCTTGAGGAGGGTTACCCTTCCTCTTCCCTGTCGTTTCTGAGACAGCCCTTCACCACGAGACAAATGGATTGCAGAGAATGAGTGATGGCAGCCATTTACCTTCATTATCCGTAGTGATGTGCTCCATTTTTTCCCAGTCAAAAGTGCTTATAAATAGACTTGTTAATTGCAAGGTTTCAAGGCACTGATGTGGCACCAAAGGTTTAGAAATAGTTTTCTGCCTCGACTGGCAGAGCTAGATAGGAAGGTCGCCCATCTCTCCCAGAGGAGACAGAGATGAGACTCACCAGTTTCAGTTTACATATTTAAATTGGAGATTCCCCCACCCCTAGCATTTTGAATTCTTCAGTTGCCCATGGTCCATTCTCCAGAGGCAGCTTAAGCTGGTTTTTGGGGGTGGGGGCAGTGGGATTCCCTAGGGGCAAGGGAGTATAGACCACTTATAAAGGCCATCTCCAGCTCCTCAAAGGATTCCATCAACGGTGTCTCTGAAAATTTTTACACATCACTTGGGAAGACAGGTGAACTAATTTCAGTGTTCTGGAAGGAGCAAAGATCACCAGAGTTGAAGCAATGATTCTTCAATGTCAACTTCGTTGGACTGGTCATGTTGTGCAGTTGCCTGATGATCGTCTTCCAAAGCAACTACTCTATTCCGAACTTAAAAATGGAAAGCATAATGCTGGTGGTCAACAAAAGAGGTTCAAAGACTGTCTCAAGGCAAATCTTTAAAAATGTAATATAAACACTGACAACTGGGAAACACTGGCTTGCGAGCGCTCCAGTTGGAGAACAGCCTTGACCAAAGGTGTCATGGGCTTTGAAGACACTCTAACTCAGGACACAAGGGAGAAACATGCTAAGAGGAAGGCACGCTTGGCATGACCAACTCCTGCCTGGAAACCCATCTCTCCACTGTGGAAGGACGTGTGGATCCAGAATTGGCCTCCACAGTCACTTACGGATTCATTGTTAAAACCATGTTTATGGAAGACGATCTTACTCGGCTAAGAGGGATCGCCAAAGAAGGAGGAGGAGATATAGATGCCTACCAGACTTTGAAAAGCTGCCTCTGGTTCATCAGTTTTGTTGACTAAATTAAACTAAATAGTTTCAACTGGATTTTGAATAAAGGTGCAATTCATTGTTACTGTTTCGAATTTTAGGGTGTTATTATCTTCCTTAGTGGGTCGTGCAGGTTTCTATTCTGAATAATGTTTTTTGTAGGGTAGAGGGCCCTGGGGGGTGAGTTGATGGAAGCTGGGGGGGGGCAGTGGCCCCAAAAAGTACCATGGATTTAAAACAATGACAATGCATATATATAAAAATCAGCACAAATCCAAGGCAGAAACCAATTGGGATAAAGATTGCATTTCTTTTTTTTTTTCATAAAAGTTATATACTTGTTCGAAGTCCAGCAAAAGTCCAAAACATCTGGAGGGCTCCAGGTTGACCGAGGCTGATAGGGAGGTGGGCGCAGGGAGCCTGCGATGTCTTGGATTGGAGCGCCGGACTCAATGGCTTTCTCCTTCGTCTTGCTCCTCCTAGCAATTTAAGCTAATTTCCCCTCTCTCTCCACTTCTCTCCTCCAGCTCTCTTCAATCTAATCCCCGTGGGTCTTCGCGTGGTGGCGATTCAGGGGGTGAAGGCTGGCCTTTACGTGGCCATGAACGCCGAGGGCTATCTCTACAGCTCAGTAAGTTCACAGCGTGGCTTTGACCTTGTTTCTGGGGCTGGTGGGATCGTGGGGCAGGGTGTTTTCGTTGAGCATTTGTGGGCAGGGGCAGGGCCGGATTGAGGTTTGATGAGGCCCTGAGCTCCTGAAGGTAATGGGGCCCTTTCTACGTCCAGCTGTCCTCTGTCAACAACAAATTGTCGCTGTTTTTGTGTTGAATATATTCAATATGGTAATTGATGGACCTAATAGGTATCTCAAGCCATTTGCACATGCAGAATGTAGGCACCCAATATATAGAAAGGTGCAAACCAGGGATATTTGAGGGAGCAGGCTAGCAGGCGGGACCCATGACTTACATCATAGGAGCCTACAGAACACCAAACACTGTTGCTGCATGTAGGTTTTATTTTATTTTAATCTTATATTTTGGAAATGTACATCCAGATTTTTTTGCCTTTAACTTTTTTTATGGGGCCCAAGAGAGTGGAGCCCTAAGCTATAGCTTGTTTAGATTATATGTAAATCCGGCACTGGGCAGGACAAAGGCAGACACA
Organism: Podarcis gaigeae; assembly: GCF_964106915.1. NCBI lineage: Eukaryota > Metazoa > Chordata > Lepidosauria > Squamata > Lacertidae > Podarcis > Podarcis gaigeae. The sequence goes on along the minus strand of NC_139681.1, from coordinate 100,327,996 downwards.
ATATTTTTAATACAGAAGATTTTTTCCCCCTTCTGTGGTGTGGACGTGGGCTTCACCTAGGCTCTCTGCCTTAAAAAGAAATTAAACAAGCTCATATATGTTAAATACATACTATATACTGTATCGCAAAGCTGCTTGGGGTAGGGGGAAGGTGTGTTGGTGATGTCACAGGTGCTGGCCAGGGCTGCCTTTCCCTGGGTCTTCTTGCTGAAAACACGTAGAGTGGTTTGCAGAGGAGGCCAGTCGGTTAGGACAAAGGGGGTGCTGCCCCACCGACCTTGGCCAGCGCTGCCTTTCTGTATCCTCTTCCTTAGTCTCAGTGTTGACCTTGAATAACTCAGTAGGGTTCTCAGCCCCCCAGATCTGAGCTGGTGTCCCGGTTTGCCTGGTAGATGGAGGGCTTGAATAATGATGGTCATTATGATTATTACCATGCATGGAGTTTGCAAGCTTCAGCTCAACAGGAGCTGGCTGTAAATTCTAGCAAAGACACTCCCCTCTCCCAATTAACCTCCGTCTCCAGATCAAATTATAGCATAGACACTTGGGGGGTGGGTGCGTTTGCTGTTCCTCTGCTTTGCTGTCCCATTTAACCTCCATCTGCAGGGCCCACCCCTGTGACCTCATCACCACCCACACCCATGACATCATCAGGGGTTCCCCCTAGGTTTCAGATTTGGGCCCTGAAATTTCTGGGTCTTTCTCGTTCTTGACCTGGTAACCTAAAAACATTGGAATTATTGGGCTCTGTCCGCATGGGCACCAAGCTCTGCTGAGTGTTTTTTCCCAGCTGCCCCTGGCAGAGAAGAAGGTGACACTTTTCCACCTGACCTAAGCATGAAAGGGAAGGCAGAGGCAACGTTGTATATGAGATAAAGAGCTGAGAGTTGAGCAAAAGGTCCTGCCAGCCTTATGTCACAGCTCCAGGGGAACCCTGGCAGAAGCCTCCTGGCACTTGCCCAGACCTCGTTCCCTGGGCTTGAACCCCAAGGCCTGGCCCGACTCTTGCAGAAGATGACGTCTCAGTGACAGATCATGGTCCCGGGATGCATTTGTGGCCGGGCCGTATTCTGCATGCAGAGGAGCCACCTGGAATTAGCATATAGATTGATTATAATCCGGAGGAGTTCTGTGCAGGGATCAGAACAATTGGAGCGGGCCCTTTCCAGAAAGCAATAGGAAGTGGGCCCCTCAGGTGGGGGTCCTGCAAGTGCCGCTCAGTGTGGGAGGTGGGCTTGGAGCAGGAAGGGTCCCCCCTTCAGTTCAGTAGTGCAAGCACAGAAAAAGCAAAATCCCCACTGAAACGAGATCTGTTTTTAATGAGTGCCAAGGGTGTGTTTGTCTACTCTTTCATCTCGCTCTGCCCACACCGAAAGCGACTTGTGAACATTTATTGTGCAAACCAGTGGATTCCAAAGTGGGTGGGATTCTTAGTGGGGTGCTAAGGGGCAGCAGGGAGTCGCTGGGGGTGCAAATGACTCTCAGACTTTGAAAAGCTGGCATCGCCAGGCCAGACCAATTTCACCAGCCCTTGGTTTAATAGTTTTAACAGGCTTTGAATAAACATGTAATTAACTGTTCCTGTTCTGAATTCTTGGTGTTCTGTTCTTCTTTAGTGGGCCACACAGACCACTGTTCTGAATGATGCTTTTTATAGGGCAGTGGGCATTGGGGGGGGGGATGAGTTGATGGAACCAAGGGGGTGGGAATCCACTTGGTATAAATCTTATTTTTGCAGCGTGTGATGCATCCAGCATGGGGTTCTCTGTGTCCGGATGGACTGATGAAAGAAGGATTTGTCTTGTGCTAAAATTTACCCAGATCCAATGCTCACTCTGGGGAAGGAGGTGGGATGGCAAGGGGCAGGCATTGCAAGGTAGGAAATTGGAGCGCGGAAAGGCTTTAAATCTTCCTATTTGACGGATTCCAGCGCAATTGCTTTTTAAAATGGCGTGGAAGGGCAGAGAGAGGTTAACTGCCAGGGGACTCATTTAAAATAAATAATTGATCCTTGCTGATTTATTAAATAGGACCGGTAGTTTGCTAGCGGTGTGTTCATGCTTGACTTTATTCCGCTTGATTGCTGCCTCATTAAAAGCCGTCATTAAGGTGTGCCTTTCGTCCCGTCCTGCATTTGAGGTGCAAAATGCAGCTGGGAAAGATCCTGGCTCCATCGTTTTGCATTGTGGGGCGTCCAGCCCCATGCATGGGCACAGTCCCCTGGCATACACTTATTTAACTACCCACCCTGCTGGATGTAAGCCTTATACATAGAAAGGCCTTAGGCTGCCCACCCATGTCTTAAATCTTCTCTGACGCACATAAGAAGTGGCCCATCAGGTCCTTCATCCTTTTCCCACAGTGGCCAACCAGATGGCTCTTTCGGGAAACCACCAAGCAGGATTTGAGCAGCAGAACCTTCTCCTTTCCTGTGGTTTCCAGCAGCTGGCATTCAGGAGCATTGTTTCCTCCCACTGGGGAGGGCAGCTCAGAGCCATCCTGGCCGGGAGCCATTGATCGTTCTCTCTACCCCCTCCATGGATTTGTCCAATCGTCTTTGAAAGCCACCCAACATGGTGGACCTCACTGCCTCTTGTGGGAGCCAGTTGCATAACTTAGTTATGTGCCGAGTGAAGGACGTTCTCTTCTCCAGATGAAACATATGTGGCTCTTTCAACCCCTCCCTGTGGTTTTCAGACCCCCTCCCTGTCCCAACTGCCTTCCCCTGTTCATCCTCCAGTTTCTGCTTACTACAGAGTGTGGCGATCACACAGGGTCCCCTGATGTTTAACAGTCTATTGATCCCTGTGCCACCACTGTGCCCGCTTCCCTGCTGCCACCAACCAGTTACTCTCAGGTAAAACACTGAGTCCAGTCAGTTGTTAAAAGTGAACAACAACAACAAAAACAAGTTACAGATAGGTAGCCGTGTTGGTCTGCCATAGTCACGAAAGCTCATACCAAGAACTGACTTAGTTGGTCTTTAAGGTGCTACTGGAAGGAATTTTTTTGTTTTAACAAAAACAAGCTTATTTTACAAACATTAACAAGTTTATGGTGTCTCAGATAATATTCCTGTCAGTATCTTAACTTTAGTTTCTTTACCAGCCTATACCTTCCTATAACGTTCTGACTGATTATCTCAACTGTGTAACTGACTCCTCTTAACAAATTTTCTCCCTCTCTCACACCAGACTAGCCCAGCCCACAGACTTATCTTCTCTGTCTCTTCTAACTCCAGACTGTCATCTCAACAACTCTAACTCCCTCAAAAAACCTCTGTGCTTAAACTCATACACCTTTAACTCTGCCCCCTGGGTTCCCATTAGTTAGTCATTTTACAATTAGTTAACCCGTTCCCTATGAACCCAGTATGATGTCACACACATAGGAGGGCAAATGCCACACAGAGGTTTTCAAGTTTTGGGGATTCACAGCTCCCTTGACCAAATACCTTCTTTCTGTGGCACCCCTGTGGGGCGCAGGAGCCCAGCTATGCCACCCCTTGCCTGCAAAGCTGGAAGCCCCTCACCTTTTCGAACACCCTCCCTAGTGGAGAGTTCCTTCAGCCTCCTCTCCTCTCCTTGGGAGTCCTCTGGGCAGCCGCTGCTGCCGCCTCTGGTCTCTGAGCTGCCCCACAGAGAGGTGCCTCCTCACACTGCCCCACAGGGGCCTTGGAAGCACCCCCTGGCCAGCCCCAAAGGCACCATTCACCTGGGGAGCTGGTAGCCATGGCTGCTGCAACAAACAGCTGTGCAAGCCTTTGGGAGGCAGAGATACAAGAGGGCATCAGAGGAGGGGGGGAAGCAAAGAGGGGCCACCAGTCAAGGCACCCCAGGGTACCACGGCACACTGGTTGGAAACCACTGCCTTCCTATATGGGGTGTAGAGCTGGGCCCAGGAGCCTTTTCCAGAATTTAGGTCTCTTCCGCCCCCCTCCTTTCAAAATCCGGATCTGCTTTGCCGCTGACAAGGAAGTCCCTTGCTGCTTAACTCTGGCTCTTCATTCCCTTTGAGTAGGCAAGGGATAATTAAATTATTTACTGGAAGTGGTTTGGAAAGCAAAGAGTGCAGTCTTCAATATTTAAAATCTCATCTCCTTGCAGCGGGGAAGGGAGTCTGCGCAGCTGATAGTTTGGGATGCAGGAGATACAGCTTCGTGTGGCACATCAAAGCTGATTGCTAATAAAGGCAAGGAATCATTATGCAAAAGTTGTTGAGGGTTTTTATATGTATTTTTAAAAAACTCTAAACCAGGAGTAGGCAACCTAAGGCCCAGGGGCCAGATCCGGTCCAATCACCTTCTCACCTTCTAAATCCGGCCCACAGACGGTCCGGGAATCAGCGTGTTTTTACATGAGCAGAATGTGTCCTTTTATTTAAAATGCATCTCTGGGTTATTTGTGGGGCATAGGAATTCGTTCATTTCCCCCAAAGAAATATAGTCCGGCCCCCCACAAGGTCTGAGGGACAGTGGACTGGCTCACCACTGAAAAAGGTTGCTGCCCCCTGTTCTAAACAGTGTTCTCTCCCCACCCCCCAATAAAACAGCTCATGTCCCTTTAGGATCATTTTAATTTCCTGTCTCAGCTTGGCCTCTTTATTCTGCTCCATCACTTTGCAGGATAATAAGCAGCCAGGAGTGGCCCCCTCCCCGTGTCTTGGCGGAGGACGTCCCCCTCTCCCAGCTGTGTTGGAATTAAATCATTGCTGCCTCTCCACCTGGTACAATTTCATCTCTGTTGGTTCAAGGTCCTTGCTTGGAATTGGGCAGGAGATGCAATGTTAGCAAGCTTGGTGAGCTCCTGGGTTTTAGCACTGGCAGGGTGCTATATCATAGGATTGTCATGTGGGGAAGGGATCCCCAAAGGCCATCCAGTCCAACCCCCTGCAATGCAGGAATCACAGCTCAAGCATTCCTGAAAGGTGGCCACCCAACCTCTACTGAAAATCTTCCAAGGAGGGAGAGGCCACCACCTTGTGAGGAAATCTGTCCCACTGCTGAAGAATCTCCATTCTTGTGACTTGAAGCCTTTGGTTTGGGTCCTGCGTTCCAGAGCAGCAGAAAACTAGCTTGCCTTGGAGCCTTTTAAGCAGAGCTTGGGGGGCCATGGGTCTTGGCTGCTTTAGTTGAGATTCCTCCATTGCAGGGGCCAGACTAGATGACACAGGTTCCCTTTCAAGTCTACAATTCTGTGATTCTATGCAATAAAGGTAAAGGTAAAGGTACCCCTGCCCGTACGGGCCAGTCTTGACAGACTCTGGGGTTGTGCGCCCATCTCACTTAAGAGGCCAGGGGCCAGCGCTGTCCGGAGACACTTCCGGGTCACGTGGCCAGCGTGACATCGCTGCTCTGGCGAGCCAGAGCCGCACACGGAAACGCCGTTTACCTTCCCGCTGGTAAGCAGTCCCTATTTATCTACTTGCACCCGGAGGTGCTTTCGAACTGCTAGGTTGGCAGGCGCTGGGACCGAGCAGCGGGAGCGCACCCCGCCGCAGGGATTCGAACCACCGACCTTTCGATCGGCAAGTCCTAGGCGCTGAGGCTTTAACCCACAGCGCCACCTGCATCCCATTCTATGCAATAGTTGCATGTAAAAACAGGCAGACCCTAGTGTTGTTGTTGTTGTTTAGTCGTTTAGTCGTGTCCAACTCTTCGTGACCCCCTGGACCAGAGCACGCCAGGCCTTCCTGTCTTCCACTGCCTCCCGCAGTTTGGACAAACTCATGTTTGTAGCTTTGTCCCAGCATCTCATCCTCCGTCATCCCCTTCTCCTTGTGCCCTCCATCTTTCCCAACATCAGGGTCTTTTCCAGGGAGTCTTCTCTTCTCATGAGGTGGCCAAAGTCTTGGATCCTCAGCTTCACAATCTGTCCTTCCAGTGAGCACTCAGGGCTGATTTCCTTCAGAATGGATGCGTTTGATCTTCTTGCAGTCCATGGGACTCTCAAGGGTCTCCTCCAGCACCACAATTCAAAAGCATCCATTCTTCGGCGATCAGCCTTCTTGATGGTCCAGCTCTCACTTCCATACATCACTACTGGGAAAACCAGAGCTTTAACTATACGGACCTTAGACCCTAGTAGGGATGTGTATCTGTGTTTGCACTGAAAAAAATACATCCAGCCTGTTCACTGGGGCTTCAATATGCAACATGATGCAGATTCGGATTGGCACTGAAGAACTGCAGATGGCTCTTCCCTTTTTCCTTTTTTCCTTGATGCCCAGAGAGCCTTCGGGGTTTGGAATTGAAGTGGCATTCTCCAGTCAGGTGCCCTCCAGATATTTTGGACTGCATCTTCAATCATCCGCAGCCAACGCCACTGTTGCCGACTGGGGCAGATGGGAACCTTAGTCCGAAACGTCTGCAAGGCACCAGGCTGGGGGAGCTGGATTAGTGCCAGGGAGATCTAGACGTAGCTGGAGATGTAGCTGGAAGATGCGGAGCCGCTGTAACAGATGCTCTGCTCTGAGCAAGTGGGTAATTGCTGAATCCTGTTCTTGGCAGGGACGCCAGCAAGATAAATTGGGTAGAAAGCAAAGCCATAGATTCCTTCTTCCCACCTCAGGCCTGCCCATATTATGGGGAATTGACATGTCTCTGGTGTCCTAGAACTCTGGGATTCCCATTACGAGGTGGTTGAGGCTCGCTGCTGAAATTGCGGCGCTTGCAAGCCAGCACGTCCTTTTGCACAGAAGCCCTGAACGATCCTGGGGCGCTCGATTTCCCACTCTAGAGAGTGACATGACACCAATTATTATTTGCAGTTATTTTGAAGCTGGACCCAGTATCACAGTTTTATCAACGTCTCCTTTTATCAGAGGACAAATTGTGTTCCGAACTCAAGAGAATCTCCATTCAGACATCTGCATGTCAGAGTATTGTTGTGGGATTATTATTATTTGGGGGGGGGGTCAGTCTGGATGAAGCCCTGAGTCCCTTCCCATTCTTGGGGTGCTGCACCCAGTGAGGGTTAGACTCTAACAAAGGGTTTGATGGCTGAACTAGTCAGAACCCCTTTGGCCTGATCCAGCAAAGCCTTCCTATGTCTGAGGCCTCTTTATTGAAGGTTTGGGGCGGCAGTGTCGACAACGCTCACAGATGAGAGTCTCTTGGAATGGTAACAAAGGCTCTTTTCCTCCCCTCCTGTTTACTTGGCAGGGAATAAATCTGTTTCAGAATGTTAATTGCCGCAGTGATTGTCTGTGTCGAGGGCATAAAACTCAGCAGCCTGCCAGCTATGGCATTTCCCTGTGCAATTCAGGATCCGCAGTATATTCCGAGAGGGATTTGAGAGGCAGAATGATATGCGGTAATTGTACCATGTCTGTAAACACTGACTTTGCAATGGGAGATGTTTTTCTTCTTCTCTTTCTTTAAAGCACATGGCTGATATATGACTGGCCATTGCAAAGTGTGATGGCTTCAGGGAAGTTTAGGAAAGCAGGGAGACAAGCGAACCAGGGCAGCTCTGGAGGGTCACAATATTGTGGGAGGAAATCAAATGCATCTGGCCCAATTGTTCAGATTTTTTTTCAAAATATCATCCGGCCCCCTGCTGAAAAAGTTTGCTGACCCCTGCTGTAGATGGAGAGAGAGAGAGAGAGAGAGAGAGAGAGAGAGAGAGAGAGAGAATGGAGCAATGGTTAGAGTACTGGACTAGGATTTGGGGGAGACCAGGGTTCAGCTCCCTCCACTGGGTGACTTGGGTGGCCATTCACTGCCTCTCTTAGCCTACCTCACAGGGTTGTTGTTGAGGGGGTCAAAAGAGGAGGGGGAGAACCATGTACAGGCCACCTTGAGCTCCTCAGAGGGGGGAAATGGTGGGGTATAAAGGTAAAGGGACCCTGACCATTAGGTCCAGTCATGGCCGACTCTGGGGTTGCGGTGCTCATCTCGCTTTACTGGCCAAGGGAGCTGGCGTACAGCTTCTGGGTCATGTGGCCAGCAGGACTAAGCCGCTTCTGGTGCGTCTTGTGGTCTGGTGCGTCTTATAGAGCGGAAAATACGGTAATTTGTTCTGGAGGTCCGTTCTTAACCTGAAACTGTTCTTAACCTGAAGCACCACTTTAGCTAATGGGGCCTCCTGCTGCTGCCGTTGCGCCACCGCTGCACTATTTCTGTTCTCATCCTGAAGCAAAGTTCTTAACCCGGGGTACTATTTCTGGATTAGCGGAGTCTGTAACCTGAAGCGTCTGTGTGGGAGGTGAGCGGAAGGTGTCTTCTGCAAAGCCAAGCGATTATGCTGAGCAGATTTCTTCCAGGAGAGCCGTCCTCTCGAAACAAAACTGAAGCACCCTCTCTCGGATGCGAGCAACCCATCGATTCCTCAACATGAGTGCATGGTGCGCTGGCTCGGATGTGAGCCACTGCTGCCATTAACAAAGCAGAGAGGAGTGTTTTTTCCGGGTCCTTTCTTCCCAGCTCCATTGCAGGATGCTGGCACTGCTCCCTGCTTTGGAGGGATGCTGCTCCAGAGAGATGGAGAGGCTTTCCTGAATCCTGGTCTGTTATTCCTCCCCCTCCCCCCCCCCCGCGCGTCTCTCTCTCCAGCTCTGCCCCAGATGCTCAGTCCATGTTAAAAGCTTTCTGGGCTGTGGAAGTCGCTCTCTTGATGGAAACAAGAAGTGACAGGGAGAAGGCAAATCTTGCTGCATCTTCCCTGCCTCCCTCTCGAGAAAGTGGGGCTTTTCCCTTCTTGAGGGGTTGAGGGCTCCGTGCAGGATTCATTATTGATCGTGGTGCGTGGGTGTCCTGCCTCTGCCCGTCTTTGCAGGAACAGCCGTCTCTGAGACCCACCTGGCAATTTCAGAACCCAGAAGCAGAAACGCCTCGCCGCTCCGAGATTTGTATTTTTGCATTAAAACATTCGGAATGTTCCTCGCTGAGTTTCAGAATATCGGCAGACACAAAAAGGAGACAGCAAGTGTCTCGTGCGTAAGAGAACTAAAGAAAATAAAAGCCATTGGGATGGAAAAGCTCAGTCAGAAATTTAAGAAAACTCATTTCAATATTGGGAACTAAGGGTGTAAAAATAAGGACATAAGGAGAGTCTCACAGATTCTCACAACAACAACAACAACAACAACAAGTATTATTAATTAATTAATTATACCCTGCCCATCTGGCTGGGTTTCCCCAGCCACTCTGGGCAGCTTCCAACAGAATATTAAAACAGAATAAAAGATCAAACATTAAAAACTTCCCTAAACTGGGTTGCCTTCAGATGTCTTCTAAAAATCAGATAGTTGTTTATTTCCTTGACATCTGATGGGAGATTGTTCCACAGGGCGGGCGCCACTACCGAGAAGGCCCTTTGCCTGGTTCCCTGTTACTTCATTTCTCACAGTAAGGGAACCGCCAGAAGGCCCTCAGAGCTGGACCTCAGTATCCAGGCAGAATGATTGGGGGGGGGGGGAATGCTCCTTCAGGTATACTGGGCTGAGGCCATTTAGGGCTTTAAAGGTCAGCCCCAACCCTTTGAATTGTGCTTGAAAACATACTGGGAGCCAATGTAGGTCTTTCAGGACCGGTGTTATGTGGTCTCAGCGGCTGCTCCCAGTCACCAGTCTGGCTGCCGGATTCTGGATTTGTTGTAGTTTCTGTCAGGAGCTCATCCTACTCTCAAGTAGGACCCTGGCAGAGAAACATGCCCGACTGGCATGTTCTCTCCCTCCTGGTCGTTCGTTCGGGAGCTTCAAAAGCTTTCTTCAGCCCGAACATCACAGCGACCGGTGCCAACAGACACCGGCACACTTCGGGATCTGCAGAGTCTTCGCAGCCTGCTTAACAGACCTCAGCAACTCAGCATTTTGGCTAATCTACTTTATTTACATCTAAACACACACGGAGCATTGCAACATGGCTCCCTCTCTCTCTAGCATCAGACAGCAAAGAGAGAAAGAACAAAGGACAATAGTCCCAATTAATGGAACACAGGAACACAAACATCCTGTCTCCGTCACTTCCCACTCTGCGGAGTCAAAACATACACCATCATGTGATAGACAACAATCCCATGACTGCAATCACAGAGCAGGAATTCTAACAGTTTCCAGGTCACCTTCCAAGGTAGCCCCACGTAGAGTGCATTGCAGTAGTCTAAGTGGGAGATAACCAGAGCATGCACCACTCTGTCGAGACAGTCCATAGCCAACCAGATGCCCCCCAGTGGAAAACCAGGGCTGTGAAGGTGGCAGGATGGAGAGAAGAACCTCTCCTGAAGATCGCTGAGCCCAGGCAGGTTCATATGGGGGGGGGGGATATGGTCCTTCTGATGGCCTCAGCTGCATAAGAGAAGGAGAAGAGAGCAGCTTTGGGGAACATCCAAGAACCAGCGATCTCAGGGAGGCAGCTTACTGGCTTGTGAAGCTGTATGGGTTCTTTATACTGGGGCTTGCCAAATGTTTAGGGGTCACTGCCCCCTTGCTTCCATCGACATGGAGAGCTATGTTAAGAGTGTGGGGCTGCAGGTTCAGTCCTTGTATGGGACAGCTGCATATTCCTGCATTTCAGGGGTTGGACCCGGTGATTCTCAGGGTCCGTTCCAATTCTGAAATTCTGCGACTCATCCCCAGTTGCCTGAAAAAAAACCAAGAATAGCCTCTTGCATGGCTCCCCCCAGGAAGATAATAACACAGTGCAATTCAGAAGCATAACAATTAATTGCACGTTTATTGAAAATCCAATTAAAAGTGTTTAATTAATTCAACAAAATTGATTAATTTGCTGCAGTGATGCCACTAGAACACTGAGTGAAGCTGAATGTGGGAAGAGTCAAGGCAGCACAAAATTAAACGATGGAACTCCCTCCCTCAGGAGACAGTGTGGTTGCAAAAGAGGAGGAGACAAAATGTTTGCTAGCCACAGTCGGAGGCAGCAATGCTTTGGAATCTCAGTTGCTGGAAACAACAGAGAACCACAATTTTGAAATACATAAACATCCAATAGAAAAGAGAATCAGTCTTGGAGTCACAACAAAAAATTGCAAGAGTTTTCTGCACCAGAAGGGGGAAATGAGAAAACAGCTCAGATCAACTGTCATAACATTGAAGGATTTAAATCCAAGACCGGGAGCCTTTCATATTGCAAAATACTTTTGCTTTGGTGTTTTCTACCATAAAGAAGGCTGATCGCCGAAGAATGGATGCTTTTGAATTATGGTGCTGGAGGAGACTCTGGAGAGTCCCATGGACTGCAAGAAGAACTCCAACCTCTCCATTCTGAAGGAAATCAGCCCTGAGTGCTCACTGGAAGGACAGATCGTGAAGCTGAGGCTCCAAGACTTTGGCCACCTCATGAGAAGAGAAGACTCCCTGGAAAAGACCCTGATGTTGGGAAAGATGGAGGGCGCAAGGAGGAGGGGACAACAGAGGATGAGATGGTTGGATAGTGTTCTCAAAGCGACCAACATGAGTTTGACCAAACTGCGGGAGGCACAGGAGTGCCTGGTGTGCTCTGGTCCAGGGGGTCACGAAGAGGCGGACATGACTAAATGACTAAACAACAACAACAACTAGAATGGGTGGTTTTCGGGGTGCTACCATTTGCAATTGCTCTGTTGTCAGAGACAGACTGCTGCCTGGCAGGGCTTTGGGTTTTGGGAATGCCGGCTTCTGTTAAGCATAGGAGATGCATTGAGAAGGTCTGTCTTCTCCTCCAAAAAACTGATGGATTCTGCTCAATTCCTGGGAGAGTTTCCTTTTGCCAGTAGTGACAGTCCTGCTGAAGCCCACAGAGGAAAGGTGAGCTGGGTGGCTGCTGCTATCACGAAAGCCTTCATTTTTCTCAGCCTTGAAACTATGGAGAGCCAGCAGTGGATAGACTAGGACCCGGGAGGGACAAGAGTTCAAATCCCCACTTGGTCACAAAGCTCACTGAATGACCTTCGGGGCTGGTTGCTGCCTCTCCACCCAACCTACCTCACAGGGTTGTTGTGTGGGGACCGCCTCTCCTGGTGTAGCACCCTGCTTGTGGTTAACGCTTAGCTGGAATGAAATATTCAACGCAGCAATAGAGAAATTAAAATAATAATTTATTTGTCAGACAAATAAATGAGAGGCTCAGTGGTATATGGTTACCAAGCTCTGGCCTGGCCTCTTGCCATCCTGGCCAGCACTTATATTCCCTTAATCCAGCCCCCTTTGCTCCTCCTGTGGCTGCCTCTGTCCAATCAGCCTGGTTGAAATTCCTATTGGCTGTTTGGTAGAACCAATCACAAAAGATACACCCACAAAAGATACACCCACTTCCTTGCCCTTATAAGGGAGACAAAGAGCTATATATAAATGACAAATAAGTAATAATATATCTTACATGGAATCTTAATTACCAGCTCACCTCTTGCCCTTCTTGCCCTATTGCCTTCTAAAACAAATGTTTAATCTTACATTTTTATGTTCAACAGATGTCAAGGATCTTGAGTTTCACATCAATATTGAAAGATTTCCTTCATTTGAAAGTTTCTAAACAAATGCCTGACAACCATATATATCAAGAGTGCTTGGATGGCGTCTTCTGTCTAGCAGGGGGGCTAGGCTGGTGGCTGACTTAATTTCAGGATAAATACAACTCTTACAACCATATGAAATAAGAATCTAGCATTCCTTAAATCCTTTGCATAATTACATTTAAGCCAATATATTTAAGCTAATATATTTCATTCACTTATCATAGGTAGCCTTTTAAAAGAATAAAGCCTTTGTAAAGTAAAAAGGAACTCAGTAAAAAACAGCTTTTAAAAAGAAGCCTCTTCAGTTTACACCTCCCCCCTTTCCCCCTCCTTTCCCAGCCAGCTAGATGCTTCTCCCATTAGCTCTTCCCAACAGCTTTAGAAAATTTCCCAAAAATGCTCTCTTTTCTTCTAGCCAAGCCAGTTGCCTTTTTCACTGCTCTTGGCCTTTCAACCTTAGAAAGAAGATCTGGCTCATTTTACTGAGAGGCACATTGGTATTATTTTACTATTTACCCTTGCCTTTAATTGTGTTTTCTCAGCCTTGGGGCAGCATATGTAATTCTCCCTTTTTATGACTTTGAGAATTGTTTTTCTACTATAAATCGATGGGGCCCCCTTGTCTTAGGAGAAAAACCTCTTGCCAAGGTTCTTTCTGCCTGGCATGAAACATTTGAAAATCCTTTTTTTTAAGCTCATTTTAAATACAAGCAAGCCTTAATAAAATATAGAAGCTCTGATAAAAAATGCAGGCTTATGACTAGATGCCTCACTGGTCTGCCCTGCAGGGGACCTTAAGGTCCATGAATAATCACAGTTTAGAGGTCCCGGGCCCTAAGGAAGTCAGACTATCCTCCACCAGGGCCAGGGCCTTCTCAGTGATGGCTCCGACCTGGTGGAATGCTCTGTCCCAGGAGACCAGGGCCCTGCAGGATTTAACTTCCTTCTGTTGGGCCTGTAAGACAGAGCTATTCCTCCTGGCTTTCAATTTGAACTTAGCCTGATCTTTTATTCCCCTTCCTTCCCTCCCCCTCTCCTTTTTATGAAGATTCCCCGCTTTGGGATCCCACAGCTAATTCTCCCCTGGTCTCCTCGCTGGCCCAAATAGGACTTTAGCCAACTAGCCCTAGTGATCATCTAATGTTTATTGGATGGATTTTGACCCTAAATTGATTTTTGAATTCTGTATTTTATGCTGTTTTTTGTTGCCTCAGTTAAGTGTTTTAAATTTGTTGTTAGCCGCCCTGAGGCCTGGTTTTCTGAACTGGGAAGGGCGGGGTATAAATAAAAATTTATTATTATTATTATTATTGGAGGGAGAACCACATACAGCACCTTGCCTTCATAAAATCATGGAACTGTAGATTTGGAAGGGACCTCCAAGAGTCATCTAGTCCAGCCCCCTGCAATGCAGGAACCACAGTGAAAGAATCCCCTGGCAGGTGGCCATCTAACCTTGGTTGAAAAACCTCCAAGGAAGGGGAATCCACCACCTTTGGAGCTCGCAGAATCATAGAGTTGAAAGGGATTCCAAAGGCCATCAATAATAATAATAATAATAATAATAATAATAATAATAATAATAATAATAATTTATTTGTACCCCGCCACTCTGGGTGGCTTCCAACAAAGATTAAAAATGCATCAAAATGTCACACATTAAAAACTTCCCTGCCTTCAGATGTCTTCTAAGTGTCAGGTAGTTGTTTATCTCTTTGACATCTGATGGGAGGGTGTTTCACAGGGCGGGCGCCACCACCGAGAAGGCCCTCTGCCTGGTTCCCTGTAGCTTTGCTTCTCGCAATGAGGAAACCGCCAGAAGACCCTCGGAGCTGGACCTCAGTGTCTGGGCTGAACGATGGGGGTGGAGACGCTCCTTCAGGTCTACTGGGCTAAGGCCATTTAGGGCTTTCAAGGTCAGCACCAACACTTTGAATTGTGCTCGGAAATGTACTGGGAGCCAATGTAGTGCACACACACACACAATCTGCACACAACGAGGGAATCACAACTAAGAACCTCTGGCTCCTGCGGGAAATGGCCTCATAGGTCTAACGGGGAGACCTGATGGACCAAGTCTGGCACACAGAGTTTCCCCACCCCTGCTCTAACTGGGTTTGAACCCGGAGCCGCCTGCCACTCTGCAGAGCCCTGACTCTGCTCATGAGTGACTGTGCCCAGTTGCAGAAGGCCCAAGGCCTTGGTTCCCCTTGCATCTGGTCACCTTGGCTCTGAGACTGGCCCAGGTCAACATGGACCCCTCCCCGGGACCCGAACGCCATTTGTCTGTGTTTTATATGATCGCCGGCTTCGTTTTCCGGCAGCCGCCATCAATCGGGTGCTTGGAGTAACAAGTTCTGATCAGCCTTCGGCGAGTGGACCTTTTAATTGTAAAATATATTATACGGCCTTAGTAATTACTTGCCTCTTCGTGGGCTGAGCATCAATCTTCCTCCCACACCACCTGCGACGAAAGGATGGAGAGTTCAGGTTATCCAGCTGCAGGAGCTGCAGAATTTGGATGTCCTTTCAGGGAATGGCCTGTGATCCGTCCCTGACCCAATCGTGTGTCAGTGCTGGATTTGTGCAGCACATAGTTAAACTATGGGACTGTGGAACTCCCTGCCACAGGCAGCGATGCTCCTGAATTCCAGCTGCTGGAAACCACAAGAGGAAAGAGCGTTGCCCTTGTGTTCGAATCCTGCTCGCAGGTTTCCTTTTGGGGTATCTGGTTGGGCACTGTGAGAACAGAATGCTGGACCTCCATAGTTTGAAGCTGCCTTCTGGTCTTAGCAAACCTTGGGGGTTGGACTAGATGACCCTCAGAGTCCCTTTCCAACTCTACGATTCCACGAAATTAATGGATGTGACTAACTTAGGTCCATTAATTTACAGGGCTTATCTGAGTTCAACCCAGCGGAGCATGTTTTGTTGATTTGTTGTGCAGCCGGGAAAACTGATCTTCCCATTTGCACCTCCAGTCCAGGCAAACATCCGGGAGTGTGTGGGGCTGAGTGTTGTGTTTGTGGTTGTGTGCGAAGAAACCCTTTGAGAATCGCATTTATTTATTTTTACCGAGCTGCTTACTATTTTGTTTTATCTCGGAGAGGTAAAGAGCTATTAATTTTTAAAGCCCCTGAAGGAATCTTTAATAACCCTGCACTTAAACATCTTGTTCTGCCTTAAAACTGGCAGAATCATGCATCTTAAAAGTTTCCAGTATTAGTGCACTTTTCGGGGTTTTTTTAGGAAAAGATGTGCTAAAATCAGCCCTGTAAAACCTGCGATTGGACAAACTAAACACATCCCGGTGGACCAGCAAAGCCTCGACAAACGTCCTGGTTTTGCAACATCAGGGTTGCATATAGAGGAACAGAATTGTAGGGTTGGAAGGGGAACCCAAAGGTCATCCAGCCCAGCCTCCTGCAACGTGTCACAAGGCACTTTGTTGGTTTGACTCTTTCTTTGTGCATGAAGGACCAGTCCGCTCCCCACGTTGACACCTGGGGAAGAAGTCCCCCACCTCCCAATCCTGTGTCAGTGTAGTGGGAGAGCCAGTGTGGTGTAGTGGTTAGAGCATTGGACTCGGAGCTCAGAGACCAGGGTTCAAATCTCCACTTGGCCATGAAGCTCTCACTGGGTGACCTTGGGGGCAAGTCGCTCGTTCTCAGCCCAGCCTACCTCACGGGGTTGTTGTTGTGGGGATTAGATGAGGAGGGTGTGAACCACGTAGGCCACCGTGACCTCCTTGGGATATAAATGCAACAAATAAAACAATTTGGGCCCAAAGACACATCCAGAAATCTAAAAAGCTGTTGTGGGCGCTGCGAGATACTCATTTCGCCAAAGACAATCCCTCTCTGACATAAATGGTTTTGTTTCTTTTGAGTGAGAATAATAGCTTCGTAATACAGGATGATTCTCTCTGCACTGGCAGGGGGGAAAAGAAATCAGGAACAATGAGTTAATCACTATAAATTGTTGATTTAGAGGATTGATCTGAAATCAAGCAGGATTTGAGTTTCTTGGTGTTTCTGTCAACTTCTCTCTCTTACATCATGGAGGTTGGCTTCTATATTACAGTCATATCTTGGTTTCCAAACGCCTTGGAACTCGTACGTTTTGGCTCCCAAATGATTGAAAACCTGAAGTGAGTGTTCCAGTTTTTGAACGATTTTCAGAGGCTGAACATCCGGTGCAGCTTCCGATTAATTGCAGGACGCTCCTGCAGCCAATCAGAAGCTGTGACTTGGTTTTCAAACAGTTCCAGAAGTCAAACGAACTCCTCAAACAGATTCTGTTCGAGAACCAAGGTACAGCTGAGTGGGTGGATGTTCCATATTATGTTATTAATACTATTGCTGCAAGCTTGTCGTGGCCTTTGGCTAGAACAATAAACTTATAAACTTTGAACAAAGAAAAACTGGCAATGCCCAGAATTTTATTATTATTATTATTATTAATTGAATTTATATTACCACCCTATACCTAGAGGTCTATACCTGGAATCTGCTCCCTAAAAGAAAAAAAATGCCAAAAATGACAGTCAAAATCAAACAATAACCCCCCAAAAGAAACCTGAACCCCACACTTAGAGGCAGCAGATGTAGGGTGCTGAGGGGTGCCATGATGGGGACCCCAGAACTTGGTCTGACTTACAAAATCCAGACCCAGAGGGGATGTATTAGGGTCTGTATCCTGAGACAGAAGGGACGTTCGAAGCATGCATCCAAGATTGCTACCCCTGATACTTTCAGGGAATACTGAGCTCTTCTCACCTGCATGAAAACCTTGCCCTGCTCCACATGTTCACGGTGACAATGAGCTTAGCTTATTATTATTTTTGAATTATGGTGCTGGAGGAGACTTTTGAGAGTCCCATGAACTGCAAGACGATCAAACCTCTCCATTCTTAAGGAAATCAGCCCTGAGTGCTGAGCCCTGAAATCGGATCCTGAAGCTGAGGCTCCAAGACTTTGGCCACCTCATGAGAAGAGAAGACTCCCTGGAGAAGACCCTGATGTTGGGAAAGATGGAGGGCACAAGAAGAAGGGGACGACAGAGGACCAGATGGTTGGACAGTGTTCTCGAAGCTACCAACATGAGGGAGGCAGTGGAAGACAGGAGTGCCTGGCGTGCTCTGGTCCAGGGGGTCATGAAGAGTCGGATACGACTAAACGACTAAACAACAACAACAACAAAAATATTATTTTATTTATTGCTGTTAAATCCCAGCTTTTCCTCCAAGCAGCTTAAGGTGGCACACGTGGTTCTGCCCCTTCTCAATCCCTGCAACAACAACCCTGTGAGGTAGGTAGGTAGGTTGGGCTGAGAGAAGGCAGCGACTGCCCCCCAAGCACATTGGTGAGCTTCATTGAGTTGGGAATTTGAACCCTTGTCTCCCAGTGCCTAGTCCTCATCTAATCTGCACAACAACCTTTTGAGAGAGGCCGGTTTGTGAGGAAGCAAGGACCTAGCCCCAAGGGGAGCTTCATGACCAAGTGGGGATAATAGCCTGCTTGAGGAATCCTTGGGAAGCTTCTGAGAATCTGCTGGGTTCTCCAAAAATGGAAAAATGGATGGGTTGGCTCAGTTAATAAAATACAGTGGTACCTTGGTTTGCATATGTCTTGGTTTGCATACATTTTGGATTACAAACACGCCAAACCCGGACGTGTGTGTCCTGGTTTGCAACCTTTTTTGGGATCACAACCCATTTTGGGGGGATTACAAACAAAAAAAATTTGGAGGCCCCATTGGTGAAAGCACGCTTTGGGTTACAACCTGTTTTGGTTTACGAACGGACCTCCAGAATGGATTATGGTTGTAAACCAAGGTACCAAGTTCCCTCACTGTGAGAAGCCAAGTTACAGGGAACCAGGCAGAGGACCTTCTCGGTAGTGGCACCCGCCCCTGTGGAACACCCTCCCACCAGATGTCAAAGAGAACAACTACCAGACTTTTAGAAGACATCTGAAGGCAGCCCTGTTCAGGGAAGCTTTTAATGTTAGATGTATTACAGTATTTTAATATTTTTTTGGAAGCCGCCCAGAGTGGCTGGGGAAGCCCAGCCAGATGGGCAGGGTATAAATAATAAATTATTATTATTATTATTATTATTATTATTATTATTATTATTAAAGTAAAATAAAAGTGCAAGCTAGGATCCCTGCCGAGATATTAAACCCACAACCCTTTTTTCGCAATCCTATCCTGTTTGCTGTGGTTATTGGAAAGAAATAATGCATGACAGGGAAACAGGAAGGGCTTTTTTGCAGAGATGTTTGTGTTTCAGGGAGGGCCTTTGGACGCTGGGGGCCATCAAAGCCAACAAATGAGTGGGTAGCTGTGGAATCAGCAAGAAGGAGGTGTTGGGAGGAAAGGGACTGATTTCATCCATCCTTTCTCTTGCGTTAAATAAATGAAGAGGCGGAATGCGTCTCTCTGGACATTTTCTGCCCGTAGCAACTCGATAAGCTTCCTTGGCTGCCCCTCGAGCTGGACGCTATTAGGATGCTATTAGAGGTTGTTTGGGCTTGTAAGAAATTGAGACCTCTCCGTGTGTGTGTCAGCACAATGCGGAGTTAACAGAGCTGTCCATCCAGTAATTGCACCCAAGTTGCATCTGAGCTTTTGTGGCCCTGTTAGTTCCACAAAATGGGGGGGGGGGGGGAGGAAGGTAACGGAAGAGATTGTTTTGCGTCTGGCTACTTTTAAAGCTACAGTATCTTAAAAAGCAGAGACATCACCTTGCCAACAAAGGTCCGTATAGTTCAAGCTCTGGTTTTCCCAGTAGTGATGTATGGAAGTGAGAGCTGGACCATCAAGAAGGCTGGTCGCCAAAGAATGGATGCTTTTGAATTCTGGTGCTGGAGGAGACTCTTGAGAGTCCCATGGACTGCAAGAAGATCAAACACATCCATTCTGAAGGAAATCAGCCCTGAGTGCTCACTGGAAGGACAGATCCTGAAGTTGAGACTCCAATACTTTGGCCACCTCATGAGAAGAGAAGACTCCCTGGAAAAGACCCTGATGTTGGGAAAGATGGAGGGCACAAGGAGAAGGGGATGACAGAGGACGAGATGGTGGGACAGTGTTCTTGAAGCTACCAGCATGAGTTTGACCAAACTGTGGGAGGCAGTGGAAGACAGGAGTGCCTGGCGTGCTCTGGTCCAGCGGGTCGCGAAGAGTTGGACACCACTAAACGACTAAACAACAACAACATTTAAAGCACTGACCCAGCTGAAGGAGAGGGCTAGCAAGGGCTACCGGCCGTTGTTGTTGTGCTCTGCCTCCACAACTAGAACCCATAATGTATCAAATGCCAGTTGCTGGAAACTGCAGGAAGGGAGAGTTACTCTTGTGTTCGAATCCTGCTTGCAGGCTTCCCATAATGAGTGCTGTGGTTGGCCACTGTGAGAACAGGATGCTGGACTAGATGGGCCACTGGCCTGATCATTGGATTGTTGTCGATCACATGACGGTGTATGTTTTGACTCCACAGAGTGGGAAGTGACGGAGACAGGATGTTTGTGTTCCTGTGTTCCATTAATTGGAACTATTGTCCTTTGTTCTTTTTCTCTTTGCTGTCTGATGCTAGAGACAGAGGGAGCCACGTTGCAGTGCTCCGTGTGTGTTTATATGTAAATAAAGTAGATTAGCCAAAATAATAATAATAATAATAATAATAATATATTATTTATACCCCGCCCATCTGGCTGGGCCTCCCCAGCCACTCTGGGCGGCTTCCATAAAAACCAAAAATACAGTAAAATATCACACGTTAAAAACTTCCCTGAACAGGGCTGCTTTAAGATGTCTTCTGAATGTCAGGTAGTTGTTTATCACTTTGACATCTGCTGGAAGGGCGTTCCACAGGGCGGGCGCCACCACCGAGAAGGCCCTCTGCCTGGTTCCCTGTAGCTTTGCTTCTCGCAATGAGGGAACCGCCAGAAGGCCCTCGGCTCTGGACCTCAGTGTCCAGGCAGAACGATGGGGGTGGAGATGCTCCTTCAGGTCTACTGGGCCTTTGAGGCCGTTTAGGGCTTTAAAGGTCAGCACCAACACTTTGAATTGTGCTCGGAAACATACTGGGAGCCAATGTAGGTCTTTCAAGACCGGTGTTATATGGTCTCGGCGGCCGCTCCCAGTCACCAGTCTAGCTGCCGCATTCTGGATTAGTTGTAGTTTCCGAGTCACCTTCAAAGGTAGCCCCACGTAGAGTGCATTGCAGTAGTCCAAGCGGGAGATAACCAGAGCATGCACCACTCTGGTGAGACAGTCCGCAGGCAGATAGGGTCCCAGCCTACGCACCAGATGGAGCTGGTAAACAGCTGCCCTGGACACAGATTTGACCTGTGCCTCCATGGACAGCTGTGAGTCCAAAATGACTCCCAGGCTGCGCACCTGGTCCTTCAGGGGCACAGTTACCCCATTCAGGACCAGGGAATCCTCCACACCTGCCTGCCTCCTGTTCCCCAGAAACAGTCCTTCTGTCTTGTCAGGATTCAACCTCAATCTGTTAGCCGCCATCCATCCTCCAACCACCTCCAGACACTCACACAGGACCTTCACTGCCCTCACTGGTTCTGATTTAAAAGAGAGGTAGAGCTGGGTATCATCTGCATACTGATGAACACCCAGCCCATGCTGAGTTGCTGAGTATGTTACGCAAGCTGCAAAGACTCTGCGGATCCCTAAGTGTGCCGGTGTCTGTTGGTATCAGTCGCTGTGATGTTCAGGAGAAGAAAGCTTTTGAAGCTCCCGAACGAACGACTAGGAAGGAGAGAACATGCCAGTTGGGCATGTGTCTCTGCCAGGGTCCTACTCGAGTGTAGGATGAGCTCCTGACACTTCTTAGGCTGGACTAGATGGCCCCCAGGAACCCTCTTCCACTTCTTTGATTCTGAGATTGCTGGTGTGCTGTCTGGAGACGAGCTTTGCCAAAAGCAAAGAGGAGAAAGGACCTTCTGAGAGTAAGGGCCATTCAGCAATGGAGCAGATTTCCTCAGAAGGTGCTGGACCCGCCTTCGAGGGAGGTTTCCAAGCAGATGTTGGGTGGAGACCTGTCAGGGATGCTTCAGCTGAAATTCCTGCATTGCAGGGGGTTGGAATGGATGTCCCCAACTCTCCTGATTCTATGTTTCTATAAGGTCTCAAGACAGGCGTCCCAGTTATGTTCTGTTGCTGAGCTAATTTTGATGAGAAAACAGCTGGATTTTTTTCTTCTGGTGGGCAAGGGAGACAAAGAGAGGAGCATATGCTGTGAGCCAAGTGGTTTGTTGTTTCAGAGCAGGGACTGAAGGCCACATGAAAGGGGCTGGCAGTGAGCTGGACGTGTTCCTGGCAGCAAACCCTCTAAAGCCGTCTTTTGGGCACCCGGTAGCAGCAGAGGAGTGTGCCTGACGATGGCAGAGCTCTCCATTTCCATCTCTGGCCCCCTCTTTGCCATCCACACCAGTAGCAACCACCTGCTTCAGTCTAGCGCCAGGCAGGAGGTGATAAAAGGAAAGAGGAACAGGACACTGGCCATTAGAGACCCCACCAATCAGCTCAAACTCTTGAAAGCGAATGATAGAATCGTAGAATCCAATTGTAGAGTTGGGTGGGATTCCTGAGGGTCATCTAGCTCAACCCCCTGGAATGCAGGAATCTCAGCTAAATCAACCAGGGCAGATGGTCATTCAACATTTGTTTGAAAAGCTCCATGGAAGGAGACTCCACCACCTTCTGAAGGACTCTGTTCCATTGTTGAATGACTATTAACCATCAGAACGTTATTCCTGATGTTGAGTCGGAATCTCCTTTCTTGTAACTTGAAGCCACGGTTTCGAGTCCTACCCTCCAGAGCAGGAGAAAACAAGCTTGCTCCATCTTCCATGCGACAGCCCTTGAGATATTTGAAGGTGGCTCTCATACCTCCTCTCAGCCTTCTCTTTTCCAGGCTAAACATGCTCAGTTCCTTCAACCGCTCCCCACAACGCCCTTGATCATTTTGGTTCCCCTCTCCTGCACACCTTCCAACTTGTTGATATCCTTCTTCAATGGAGGCATCCAGAACTGGACAAAGAATCCAGGTGGGGTCTGACAAAGGGACCTTTGGGTCTGTTCCAATTCTACAAATCTATGATTCTGTGAAATGAACCTTTACTTTTCCCCTAGCTGGTTCAGTATTTGGAAACATTCCTTACACCTCATCAGCTGGATAACATTCTGTGACACCACAGAAGCTGAGCCAATGGCATTGGGTGGTACAATTGCCCCCTGCCAAGGTCAGCCAGGAGGCTTCTGCCCCCTATTGGTCTCTACAATCTCAGCAGACGCTGTAACCTTCCAACGGAGATATACTCCTCCATTGTCTCCCCAGACAGAAACTAACAGAAAGGGGGCAACCCATGTTCCAGACATCCAAAAACTCAGCCTAGATTCCTTCCACACCATTGTCAATAAAGCATTAAAATGTACAGTGGGTGGCTTTATTAATAATGGAGCTGGAGCTCGATAAATCCCCAAACTTATCTTGTTCTTCCAGAGAGATGGAATTCAGATAAGGTCAGTGGAGTGATTAATCACACCCTGTGCCAGCTGAAAATTAGGAGCCATCTAAGAGAAGGCCTTTAATTCACTGCAGATTGAATCCAGGATGGAAAGCCGATTCTGCGGGATTCACCTGGAATGGTGAGCTTTCCTGAAGAGAAGCGATTGTCCTATTGGCGACGGATTTATACTGGACCGTCCACACACAATTGTGCTTTTATTTACTATTTATTAATTTCATAAAATTTATACGCCATTTGAAATTAAATATCAAAGAACTTCATAGTGGCTTACAAAACAGAGGGATGGTTTCTTTTACTTTTTGCTTTTTGAGTGATGCTCTGAGCTCCAAGCACACATTGAAGGCGGGCAGGAGCTGATCAGTGAGACACGGTGATCTCGCCCGCTGACAAAGGCGACCTGTAGCGCTGAACAATACAGTGGGACCTCAGGTTAAGAACTTAATTCGTTCTGGAGGTCCGTTCTTAACCTGAAACTGTTCTTAACTTGAGATACTACTTTAGCTAATGGGGCCTCCTGCTGCCACCGCTGGAGCACCATTTCTGTTCTCATCCTGAAGCAAAGTTCTTAACCCGAGGTACTGTTTCTGGATCAGCTGAGTCTATAACCTGAAGCGTATGTAACCTGAAGCGTCTGTAACCTGAAGAGTCTCTAACCCGAGGTACCACTGTACAAACCATTGAGAGCAATAATTTAAGACTTTTAAAAACTTAAGAGAACAGCAGAGTAAAAGCAGGTTAATACTCGTATCAGCTTTCTAAACATCTGGGTTGTCAATGTTGAGTCATTTAGTTGTGTCTGACTCTTCGTGACCCCCTGGGCCAGAGCACGCCAGGCACTCCTGTCTTCCGCTGCCTCCCGCAGTTTGGTCAAACTCATGTTAGTAGCTTCAAGAACACTGTCCAACCATCTCGTCCTCTGTTGTCCCCTTCTCCTTGTGCCCTCCATCTTTCCCAACATCAGGGTTTTTTCCAGAGAGTCTTCTCTTCTCATGAGGTGGCCAAAGTCTTGGAGCCTCAGCTTCAGGATCTGTCCTTCCAGTGAGCACTCAGGGCTGATTTCCTTTAGAATGGAGAGGTTGGATCTTCTTGCAGTCCATGGGACTCTCAAGAGTCTCCTCCAGCACCAGAATTCAAAAGCATCCATTCTTCGGCAATCAGCCTTCTTTATGGTCCAGCTCTCACTTCCATACGTCACTACTGGGAAAACTATAGCTTTAACCATACAGACCTTTGTCCGCAAAGTGATGTCTCTGCTTTTTAAGATAGGTAGGCTGGTCTAAATGTGAATGTTTTTAGTAGCTGTCAAAAGGGTACAGGGAAGGCCTGATATTAATATCCTAATGAGGAACTGTTGAAGGAGCTTGGGATGTTTAGCCTGGAAAAGAGGAGACTGAGAGGTGATAAGAGAGCCGCTTTCAAATATCAGTATCACATAAAACTAATAACACCATCAGCACCAAATCGTGATGGATGCTCAGTAAAAAGGGAGTCTGGAGAGGCCCTTAGAGAAGAATGAATGCTGCACATCAAGCTCTCATGTTTATATTGCTGTTGGATGGAGTCACAAGGAAATTGAACTTTCAGGAAGCTCCCCCTGCATGGTCCCCTGGGGAAACCACTTTGCGACAGCCAAGCAACATCTTGAAAATATGTATCTTAAGAAAACCAGTTGAATCATTGTTTTCAATAGTAGCATTGATTTATTATCGTATTTTTTGCTCTATAACACGCACCTGACCATAACACGCACATAGTTTTGAGAGGAGGAAAACAAGAAAAAAAAATTCTGAATGAAACAGTGGATGTATCATTTTTGTGCTTCATGCTGTGGCCACAGACATGTGATCTGACGGTGAGCTTGGGGTAGCCCAATGCAAAAATCCTGAGAATCCATGTGGATCTGTGCTTTGTAACCATGTTTTTGCACCATTGTGGCCCCAGGCAACAGTGGGTGCGTGACTTTTTTGGTGCAGGCTGTAGCCATGGACATGCAATGTGATCTGATGGTGAATTTGGGGTGACCCAATGCAAAAATCCTGAGGATCCATGTGGATCTGTGCTTTGTAACCACGTTTTAAGTGGGGAGGGAAGGAAAAACACAGAAGGGACAAGGAGCACGAGAGGGGTGTGCGGAGAAGCAGCTGGCTAAGAATGCAGGAGAGGAGTTTAACGGGAGGGAGGAAAGGAAGGCCAAAGTTTCCACCCAACCACCCACCCAAGCCAGCCCCCCCCTCTCTCTCCCCCACCTGCTTGTTTTCCAGCTGGTTGCGAGTCCCTAGAATGCTGAGCCGGGTGGGCTGGAGCCTGTGCGCAGTGTGACTAGGAAGGAATTAGAAGGAAGGACCGGATCCTTTCCTTTCCCCTCTGCTTGCCAGGAGGGCAGGGGATTTCCCTGCTCTTTGTTGCGTTTGAGCAAACACAGCAACCGAAAACAGAAGGGGGTGGGCAGTAAGACCCTGAGGCAGAATGCAGGAAAGCAGCAGCCTCCTCTCCTCCGTGACCCACAATCTGATTTTTGCCTGATTTTTGCCCTTGCACTCGGGGCAGTCGGCTCCAGGGATCACACATTCACTCAATAACATGCACAGACATTTTCCCTTACTTTTTAGGAGAAAAAATGTGAGTGTTATAGAGAGAAAAATATGGTAATTGCCTTCTAAAATTCTGTCTCAAGGCAATTGACATAGAATCAAAGAATTGTTGCTTTGGAATGGGGCCTGAGGGTCATCTAGTCCAACCCCCAACATTTCAAAGAAGACCAAAACACTCGAGGTAAAGGGCTGCTTATCCATCTGGGAGCTGAATGGGTCACAGGTGTGGAAGATGCCACTTTGTGTGGCGGAGGGTGGCCCTCTGCCCTTAAAGAGGCAGTAATGCATCCACGTGTTTAAATCCCCAGACTAGACCCAATGGAGTGTAGCAACTATGGAACTGCCTGCCTCAGGAGGCAGGGGTGGCCACCAAGCTGGGCCGCTTTAAAAGAGGATTGGGCAAGTTCATGGAGGAGGAGAGGGCTCACTAGCCTTGCTGGCTCTGCTCTGCCTCCACAGTCGGAAGCAGAAATGGTTCTGAATACCAGTTACTGGAAACCGCAGAAGGAGAGAGCTGCTCTTGGGTTCGAATCCTGCTTGCTGCTTTCCCACGGGGCCACTGTGGTTGGCCACTGTCAGAGCAGGAGGCTGGAACAGATGGGCCACTGGCCTGATCCAGCTGCCTGGCTCTTTTGGTGAATGTCCATTGCGATAACAGAACCTCCACGCCCAGGTACAGCCTACCTTTGAATGCTAGATCATGGGGAACAACAACTTCATTCCAGTCCTGCTTGCTGGTTCCCCCCTGGGACATCTGGTTGGCTACTGGCCTGATCCAATGTTCTTATGGGGGGGTGTTTACTTTCCTTGCTTGGCCTCCCGCCTCCCCCTTTGGATGTGCAAAGACTGTTTTGGGGGAAGGCCTCCTGGGGGCCCAGAATATGATGGGTGCCAAGACAGGAGCTCCTTTGATGTTTTCTCGCCCGCTGCAGTCTATTAAAATGAAATATAAGCCCCCCTCCTCCCAGCCCCAGACTCCCTGGGGCGTAGTTAAGAAGGCTTTTGTATTAATGTAGCCCAGGTTTTGCTCTGTGGCCTCGGATTCCTATTATCTGTACTGACACCCGTTGTTTTATTCGCTTTTTATTCCAAGCAGAGCATGGATATTGGGGCTGCCAGTGCCTCTGGCTTGCAATGAATGCTGATGGGACTCTGGCTATTCTCTCCCTGACCTGAACAGACACAGGCTGCTAGAATTACAGAATTCTTGAGTTGGAAGGGTCCCCCAAAGGTCATCCAGTCCAACCCGCTGCAGTGGAAGGATTGCAGCTCGGAAATCCATGACAGATGCCAACCCAACTTCTGCTCAAAAACCTCCATTTGTCAGCATGGATTGAGTAGGGTTGTCAGTCATTGGGGGGTGTGCAGCAGCTCTTGAGTTGGGGAGCAGGCCTTCAGAGGACCAGGTCGGAAGGGGCAGTTTGCACCCTTTTCCCAGGCTGCTCTCACAGCCAGCAAGCGTGTGTGTGTGCCATTTGCATCTGTCCATCTGCTTCTCCTGTAGGATATCTGCCTGCAGGTGAGATCTGCAGTGCCACACAATCCCTGTTCCACATTTGTAAGGATGTGATCTTTGGAACTCCCTGCCTGTAGATGCCAGCCAGTCGCTTTCACTATACTCTTTTTGGCACTTGCTAAGAGTTGGCGCTGTGGGTTAAACCACAGAGCTTAGGACTTGCCCAACAGAAGGTCGGTGGTTCCAATCCCAGCGACGGGGTGAGCTCCTGTTGCTCGGTCCCTGCTCCTGCCAACCTAGCAGTTCGAAAGCACGTCAAAGTGCAAGTAGATAAATAGGTACTGCTCCGGCGGGAAGGTAAATGGCGTTTCCGTGTGCTGCTCTGGTTCGCCAGAAACGGCTTAGTCCTGCTGGCCACATGACCTCAGAAGCTGTACACTGGCTCCCTTGGCCAATAAAGCGAGATGAGCGCCACAACCCCAGAGTCGGTCACGACTGGACCTAATGGTCAGGGGTCCCTTTACCTTTACCCTTTTAAGAGTTCCTTTTACTATAATGTTCTTGTTTTATTCTCTTTGTAAACCACTTTGAGTTGTTGTTCTTTTAAGCAGTCAAGAGGTGTAACAAATTTCATGAAATAAAGTTGCACATCGTCCTTGTCTGCAATCGCCCTCCAGATTCTGCAGGGGGGAAGCTGGATTCCGCGATCTGCCCAAACTCCGCATACAAATATTTGAGTCTTTGGCATGCGGTGGAGTTTGCCAGTTGTCAGAGGGAGGACCAAGAAAGGATCCGGGCAACAGATGTCCTGCTTTCAAAGCCCTGGAAATCCTGCTTGGAACGAAACATCTCCCAGGCCTGATGTCTCAGCTGCAAAGGACAGAAACTTTGCTATGTTGAAAGGCTGATGGGTTGCATGGTGCAGTGATGAAATATCCACAGCTATATGCATTATCCCGCGAAATCTGGGCATAAACCCCCCAGACAGGGACAAATTCCAGAGAGATACAGTGGTAACTTGGAAGTCAAACGGAATCCATTCCGGAAGTCCGTTCGACTTCCAAAACATTTGGGAACCAAGGCACGGCTTCTGATTGGCTGCAGGCTTCTGGTTATGTTAGCTCTACTCTGCCTCCATGCTACCCCTTTGCTGGAAACCACAAGAATGGAGAGTTGCTCTGCTGCTCATCTTCCGCTTGCAGGTTTCCCACTGGGGGCGTCTGGTTGGCCACTGTGATGCTGGCCTTATGATACTTACTACTTACTTATTTCCTTGCATTTACATTCCACCTTGGATGGTCCTCTGTCATGGATGCTTTAGTTGAGATTCCTGCATTGCAGGGGTCAGGCTGGATGACCTCCAAGGTCCCTTCCAACTCTGCAGTTCTATGATTTTTCCTCAAAGGAGCTTGAGCTGTCATGGTTCTCCTGCTCCTCATTTTATCCTCACAACAACCCTGTGAGGCAGGTTACACTGAGAGGCAGCGACTGGCTCAAGGCCGTGCCCAGTGAGCTTTATGGTCTTGTGGTGGGATTTGAACCCGAGTCTCCGAGATCCTAGTCTGACACTCTGACCACTACACCCCGCTGCCTCTTGCTCAGATTTAAATGCAGGGAGTTTGGGTGACTGTTGCCTCAAAGCAAGTATTAGCACACACTTCCCAGTGTGTGCATGGTGTTGTTGTTGTTTTTGGTCACTTATTGCAAAAAAAAAAAAAATCTATCTTTGGGGTTTGCTGCTAATTGACCATAATTGTGCAACCTGAGTTTTGAGCCTCCAAAGTAGCAGAAGTGTGGAAGTCCCATTTAGTCTAATGCAGCAGAGATGACAAGCAATCCTGTGGCCCACTAAAGACAGATAGATTTATTGTTGCATGGGTCTTTGTGGGCTGGAGCCCATGCAATTTCCACACAGAAATGTCAGAAGCTGCACTTCTTGTGTTTCACGGGCTTTTGGCTCCACTATTTACCACTTGTTTTATACTCTGCACCAATATATATCTGCCAGCCGAGGGTAGTACGTAATTGATGCAAGCTGACTAGCTGGGCTCTACCCTACACAAGAACTTGCCATAGAAAACGGCTTTGTGTTTAGGAGACTGCAGATTTCTAAGCCCCTAAAAGGGTTTCCTGGCCAAGGCCGCCCCCCCCCCCCCAGCACTGAATTTCCCAGGAGACTGAAATTCAGTAAAACACGCAACTCAGAAAGGCCCCATTATTTTATTAAGGACAAGCATTTTCTTTGCTAGTTTAATCTGTGAAGCTGTACTACTAGAAAAGCAATGACAAACCTAGACAGCATCTTAAAAAGCAGAGACATCACCTTGCCGACAAAGGTCCATATAGTTAAAGCTCTGGTTTTCCCAGTAGGGATGTATGGAAGTGAGAGCTGGAACATAAAAAAGGCTGATCGCTGAAGAATTGATGCTTTTGAATTCTGGTGCTGGAGGAGACTCTTGAGAGTCCCATGGACTGCAAGAAGATCCAACCTCTCCATTCTGAAGGAAATCAGCCCTGAGTGCTCACTGGAAGGACAGATCCTGAAGCTGAGGCTCCAAGACTTTGGCCACCTCATGAGAAGAGAAGACTCCCTGGAAAAGACCCTGATGTTGGGAAAGATGGAGGGCACAAGGAGAAGGGGACGACAGAGGATGAGATGGTGGGACAGTGTTCTTGAAGCGACCAGCATGAGTTTGACCAAACTGCGGGAGGCAATGGAAGACAGGAGTGCCTGGCGTGCTCTGGTCCAGGGGGTCACGAAGAAGCGGACACGACTAAACGACTAAACAACAACAACAACTACTAGAATCATAGAACTGTAGACTTGGAAGGGACCCTGAGGGTCATCTAGGTCAACCCTCTGCAATGTAGGAATCATAGGAATAGCTGGCTGGAGCCAGCCAATGGCCCATCCATTCTCAGGTTCATTTAAAAGAACAGCAACCAGCAGAGTCGCTGGGGTGTCATTTGGGCTCTCAGATTAATAGGGATTTCTCTTCCCCCCACCTGTATCATCGCTCTTGGACCATTGTAGGCACCCTGCTGGAATCCCCTGAGAATCAAAACTCTCCTAATTGGGTATTTAGTAAGGGCTGATAAACAACTTTCATCCCTTGTGAGAATAGTTTGAACATATACTACCATGGGGCACATTGCGCATTATTTACATTTGCCAGCTCAGTTGCAGGAGAACTTTGTTCTGTGTTTGAGCCGACAGCATCTGGAGCTCACAAGGTTGGTGGTGGCTGCTGTACAATGGCGATTTATCAAGATTCCCGTTGTTGCATTTGCCCCGTGGCTTTTGCTCTGTTGGGAGCATCAGATGCACCTTTTAGTGGGGAAAGAGAGATGAAAGAAAGAAAAAATCACCTCTGGTAACCAAGGCACCCTCTTGGCTTCAGATAGTACATGGATAAAAAGGTAAAGGGACCCCTGACCATTAGGCCCAGTCCTGGCCGACTATGGGGGTGCGGCGCTCATCTTGCTTTAATGGCCGAGGGAGCCAGCGTACAGTTTCCGGGTCACGTGGCCAAGCATGACTAAGCCGCTTCTGGCTTACCTTCCTGCCGGAGTGGTACCTATTTATCTACTTGCACTTTGATGTGCTTTCAAACTGCTAGGTTGGCAGGAGCAGGGACTGAGCAACGGGAGCTCACCCCGTCGCAGGAATTCGAACCGCTGACCTTCTGATCGGCAAGTCCTAGGCTCTGTTGTTTAACCCACAGCACCACCCGCATCCCTGTAGTACATGAATAGACGAGTCTAAAAAGCCCAGGACACAAAATTTTCACAGCCCTCTAGCAGATATGGTGGCTCACTGGCCAGAAGTGATATATTTAGCGTTAACTCTGGAAAAGTGTCTACTTGATTCTGACTAAACTAAGCCTCCTAGGGTTAGGGTTAGGGGGTGGGTTAGGATTAGGGGGCTTTTGCTCTGGGAGGTCAGAATTGAGTCTACACATCCAGAGTTAACGCTAAATATATTACTTCTGGAAGATGAGCCACCATAGTTCCTTTGTCCTCATCCACCAGGCTTTTCTTATGTTCTAAAGATGGTGCAAGGACAATGCTTCATTGAGCTTGTGCCAGGTGTCTAGCATGGGAATGACTGGTGGTGTTACAGAAAAAGGAGGGTTGGCTTTTGAAGCCCAACTCTCCATCAAGGGACCCAGTCCATGACTGGTCAGAGAAGAATGGATGGAGGCCGGACCCAGTGAAAGCAAGCCAGATCTTTATTTTGCTATTGCTAAAGAATACACCCCGCTTCTTGCCGGGAGGTGAGGATCCAGAACAAAGGTGTGCAAGAACTTTTAAAGTCTTTAGAAATTGCCCATCCCCTTAGCCAAAGACCACCCTAAAAGCATCTTACATACATGACAGAGAGAGGTGGTCTACAACAGACATTTGAGAGTGGGGTTTCTCTCCTGTCTGCCAGGATACCAGATAATGGTCACTGAGTGCATTACCAGGCCAGTCTAGGCTATTCTTTTGAGATTCTCAATACCTTAGTTCTTGAATCCAGGTCACAGGCCAACCCCACTCTTACAACAAATATTACATTGAGACAGGATCTGAAGGATTTGGAAGTGAAAGAACTATTGGGAGAGGTTTTCCCAAGATATTTCCTTCTGCAGAGGAATAGTTGGGGTCACTAAAGAGTCAAGATGGCTTCAGAACTGTTGATCTGTACTATTTCAGTGGTTTAAATGTGTTTAGCTTGTGCACTTAGGAATATTCAGATTATTTAGGACACCTTAGAATTCTCATCACACTGGGAGTCCTCTTGCATGCAGAAGGCTGCAGGTTCAATTCCAGACACCCCCACTTTTGACAAAGGTAGTGGTGGGAGACCTCTCTTGTCTGAGACTCTGGAAGGCCATTGTTGCTCAGTGTAGATAGCGGACTGTAAAATCATAGGACTGTAGAGTTGGGGGTCATCTAGTCCAACCCTCCGCAATGCAGGGATCTCAACTACAGCACCCTTGACAGATGACCCTCCAACCTCTGCCCAGTGGCCTGAGACTCAGCATTCAACCTCACCCCGTTCAGATATACGTGATGGAGAGTTCAGCTCAAATGCGAGAGCTGTAGAAAGCTTTCCTAATCCGCTATGAGGACGTTCAGTCCTTTTCATTCTTCCCAAGAGCTATCAAGGTTATTTGGTGAGAAAACATCCCTTTTTGTCATTCTCCTACAACAGGAGCACCGATTAGCCTGCAGAGTGCTTCCTTATCAATTAATAGCTAAAACCCAGTTGAGCTGGCTGTCTGCTGCCATCGTCTTTATTATTAATGCCTTCCAAACCCCCCCCCCCCCAACACCTAAATCCTCTGGGCGTTTTTTGTTAAAAAAAATAAAACCTACGCAGCTCGGTCTGTAAAATTGCAGCTCTGTCATCTTGTGAAGATGAGCATGAAACTATTCCAAGACTTGTGAGGTTTCTGTGAATTGCTGTTAATTGGGGCAGCGTTGGGGGAGAGAGAGATTTGTTTCAAACGAAAACCGAGGCCATTTATGGTGGATTAGGAGGGGGCAATGGAGGAGAGTTTGGAGGCTATTTCTTGTTCCACCAGTCTAAACCATCTTTGGGTGTGAAAGAATTCCCCAGGTCATCTCCCCGCTCCTCATTCTCTCTCCTCCCTGCTTCCTCCTTTCCCCCGCAACTTCGCTTGTTTGCAAAAGCCAGCCAACGCCTGCATTTCTTAACAGCCCAGCCTGCGCACACCAAATTAGCCAAAAATCAATAGGAGGATGTCAACAAGGAGAGCTGCCTGGATGTACGTCTCTCCACCACCCTGGCCCAAGTTGTCATGCCAAGCAAATTAATGCAAGCTGAGGCAGCGCCGTTTTGAAACCAGCCCCTTCCAGGATTGAACCCCCCTTTGCCAATCGGTTGTATACTTGCTCACCCCGAGGCTACTCTGGTGAAATGAAAGTTGTGTTTCCTTGGGTATGAAAAGAAACTTTGGATGCAGAGGACTCTAGGCATCTGCAGAGTCGCAAAGTTTTACTGGCAGAACAGTGGAAGAAGGAAGAGGAGATTACCAGGGACTTTCGTTGAATAGCTTGCAGTCCAAGCTTAGCCGGAACACCTGTAAATCATGGTTCATTCAGGGCTTCTCTTTTGGCAAGCAGGTATATCTGTAACGTCACACAGCATCACAAAACTGAGTTGGAAGGGGTCCCCCAAGGTTATCCAGCCCAACCCTGTGTAATGCAGGGATCACAGTGAAATAATCCCTTGCAGATGGCCTCCTGACTTGGGCTTGAAAACCTCCAGCCAAAGAGAGTGAGGACGTCTGCTGTCGAGTCGTTTGAGGGTCCGTCTTGCAACTCCTAGTTGAGCATCGCTCCAAATCCTTGGAGTTGGGCTGATGGTTTTCTGACAGCGCCCTGACAGAATCCAGCGTTTCATATGCCAGCGGCTCATTCAGGCTCCTTCCAGGCTGGGAAGACGTGACTCTCTCGCCTGCCTTGATAGCTTTGTGGGCTGCGCTATAAATTATACATGCCTCACCATTTTCTAGCGGAGGAGGCCCCCACCTTGGGCTGAGAGCACGTGGGAGCAATTTCATGCGCACGCCTAGCAGGAGAGAGAGAAAGGGAAAGAGAGAGCTCCAGATCTTCCTCCTTAACAGTTTCCTCCACCTTTCCCTGGCCTGGATTGCTGATGCCAAAGAAAGAAGGGCAGCTCTGGGGGCAGGAGGTGGGGGGTGCATGAGAGCAAGCGGCGCTCCCTGCGAAGGCAGCGCAAGGCAGTGTGCATGTGCAAATGGGTTTGAACAGAGCTGCCTCATTTAGGGCGAAGGGGGGTCAGCACACCTGACAGGAGGCCTCAAGGCCTCATGCTTTTTGAAATACTTTATTGTCACTTGTACAACTTGTACACAGTGAGATTACAAGAGCACTCCCCCCACTCAACTCTCTTAGTCTTAATTCCCCTCGTTTACTGACGCACACCCACCAAACCCGAAAGCCAGTTGCCCTGTTGTTATCTTTTCATTCAGCAGCCTAACAGCCCACGGATAGAAGCTGTTCTTTACCCTGTTGGTGCGACTAATCAGGCTTCTATATCTTCTGCCTGAGGGCAGGAGATCAAGAAAGTGCCGACCAGGGTGGGAATCATCCCTGAGAATTTTCTTCACTCTCCTGAGGCAGCGTTCTTCCTCTATTTCATCCAGCGGATTCACGGGACAGCCCATAATATCTTTTGCTGTATTCACCACCCTCTGTAGGCACTTCCTATCAGTTGATGTCAATACCCAAGAGTCTCCTGGCACTTAGGAGTTGCACACATAGCAGACCATTGACCATTTGCACAGAGCTACATTAAGCTCCCTTGTGCAGGAGGCAGCGATGGCCACAAACTTGGGCGGCTTCAAAAGAGAACAGGACAAACACATGGAGGTGAGGGCTATTCTTGATGGCTCCTAGCCAGGATGGCTGTGCTCTGCCTCCACAGTCCGAGGCAGTGATGCTTCTGAATGACAGTTGCTGGAAATTTCAGCTGCAGAGTGCTTTTGCCCTCGGGTCCCTGCTTGTGAGCTTTCCACTGGGGCAGCTGGTTTGCTACCGTGAGAAGAGGGTGCTGGACTACTAGATAGGCTCCATTTGGCCCTATCCACCAGGCTCTTCTTAAGTTTTTATGACCTCCACTTCAATGCTGCTTCCTGGGGGCCTAATTTTTGGTGTTTTAAAAGCCTATAATCTACATTTTCCAAGACCAGAATAGTTTCCACAAATTAAAACAGCACAGATAAAACACAAAAAGATAACAACATGTTTAAGATAATTGTTTAAAAGTAATTAAATTCTGAACAGAACCAAAAACGTAAAAGCCAGGTATATTAAAATTCAGATAATAAAAACAGCACTGCACTAGTAAAAGCTCTTCCTTTAAAAAGCAAAACAAAATAAAAAAAATTCCTTCCAGTAGCACCTTAAAGACCAACTAAGTTAGTTCTAGGTATGAGCTTTCGTGTGCATGCACACTTCTTCAGATACACTGAAACAGAAGTCACCAGACCCTTCTATATAGTGAGAAGGTGGGGAGGGGTATTACTCAGATGTCAAATGCCAACAGTGTCCTTCAGCTCTCTATATTGGACAAACAGGCCAAACCTTACACCAAAGGATAAACGGACATAAATCTGACATCAGGAATCACAAGACAGAGAAACCAGTAGGAGAACACTTCAGTCTCCCAGGACATTCTATACAAGATCTCAAAGTAGCTGTTCTATTACAAAGGAATTTCAGAAATAGACTGGAAAGAGAAGCGGCTGAATTGCAACTTATTACCAAACTTAAAACCATGGAGAGACCTGGTCTGAACAAAGACATTGGATTCTTATCTCACTATACATGACAAAGCCATTTTTCACCTTCTCACCCCTTGCTTTTCCCTGTAAGACCTATTGCAGTCGTTAAGAGTCGTCAACAGGCTCATCACAGCTATCTGCCAATCACCCATCCCCACCACCCTTCTGAGTAATACCCCTCCCCACCTTCTCACTATATAGAAGGGTCTGGTGACTTCTGTTTCAGTGTATCTGAAGAAGTGTGCATGCACACGAAAGCTCATACCAAGAACTAACTTAGTTGGTCTTTAAGGTGCTACTGGAAGGAATTTTTTTTATTTTGTTTTTACTATGGCAGACCAACACGGCTACCTATCTGTAACTTTAAAAAGCAGTCAGTCAGAATAAAACTTTCTCCAGCTGCTGGCAGAAGGACAACAAGGAGGCATCAAATCTGGCTTCCCTAGGCGGGGAGTTCCAAAGTTGCCTGGGAGCAGCCACCACTGAGAAGGGCCTCTCACCATCTCCCCACCAAGCATCCCTGTGAGGGTGGCAGGACTGAGAGAAGGGCCTCCTCTGAGGATCTCAGAGCCCAGGCAGCTTCATCTGGGAGAATGTGGTCCTTCAGAGATCATGAGCCTGAACCATATTGTGCTTTCTACCCCATGTCCTGTTCTCACCATGTTTTCCAGGAGGATGTGGCTGAGACAGTGGAAAGTTCTTTCTTCTCCTGGAAATCACCCAGGAATATTGATCGCCCTGACAGTGAGCATTTTGCTTCTCCAGCCAAGTAGGACCTGACTTCTGTGGGAGGGACCTGGAATGTCCAGTTCTCCAGGCACACCATCAAAAACAATTACGTCTTTCCTTCCTGAAACCATGTGCTGTTTTGGGGTCACCTCTAGATCGAAAGAGGAGAATAATGGAAAGGTTTTGGGGAACCCCTCCCGGGGATCTAGGTCTTTTCCCTTTTGCATTTTGAAATTGCTGGAGTTATTAAAAAGCAAATTCATTCCTAGTCTGCATCAACAGAAGTCAAGTGTCCAGATCAAGGAAATCCATGTTGTTGTTGTTTAGTCATTTAGTTGTGACCCCCTGGACCAGAGCAGGCCAGACCCTCCTGTCTTCCACTGCCTCCCGCAGTTTGGTCAAACTCATGCTGGTAGCTTCGAGAACACTGTCCCACCATCTCGTCCTCTGTCGTCCTCTTCTCCTTGTGCCCTCCATCTTTCCCAACATCAGGGTCTTTTCCAGGGAGTCTTCTCTTCTCATGAGGTGGCCAAAGTCTTGGAGCCTCTGCTTCAGGATCTGTCCTTCCAGTGAGCACTCAGGGCTGATTTCCTTCAGAATGGAGAGGTTGGATCTTCTTGCAGTCCATCTCTATTCCACCTTGTTCAGACCCCACCTGGCATCCTGTGTCCAGTTCTGGGCGCCTCAATTTAAGAAGGATGTTGACAAGCTGGAAGGTTTGCAGAGGCAGGTGACCAAGATGATCAAGGGTCTGGAAACAAAGCCTGATGAGGAACAGTCGAAGGAGTTGGGTATCTTTAGCCTGGAAAAGAAGAGACCGAGAGGAGATATGAGAGCCATCTTCAAATATCTGAAGGGCTGTCACATGGAAGAAGGGAGCAAGCTTGTTTTCTCCTGTTCTGCATGTTAGGGCCCAAACCAATGGTTTCAGATGACAAGAGGGGAGATTTTGACTAAACATCAGGAAGAGTTTTCTGACAGTAAGAGCCATTCGATGGAGGAATGGACTCCCTTCGAAGGAGGTTTTTACGTAGAGGTCAAATGGCCAGGGATTCTGTAGCTGTATCTCCTGTATTGCCGGGGGTTGGGCTAGATGGCCCCTGGAGTCCCTTCCAAACCTACAATTCCGTGATCGTTTAATTAATCAGAATGGATATAAATCAACTGCACAGCACTGGATCAGCTTGGGAATGTTACACCGGCTCCTCCCTCTCCTGAGCAAGGCTGTCATTTCCCTTTAAAACGATCGCCTACTTATTTTCCCACTCAGCACACAAGCCCAGCGAGTACAAATTCATTACCGCGGCTTTCCCTCAAAGGTTAAAAACTGAGCCAAAAATCAATTCAGGTTTGCTGACAAAAAAGCAGAAATGCTAATGCTGGTGTCGAGGCAGCCAGAATGGGATCCCTCAGAATCTGCATGAATATTTATGGTTTTTACATAATACTGCCTCCCCTGCCCTCCCACCAAGTGAAAAGCACCCTCTGGGATTAATTTAGGGGGCAGAGGAAGAACGGTGGCTTCGGGAGGGAGGGAATGACTTCGAGGTGCACCAGCCAACCCCCATCCCCAATTAACTGTGGTGCAAGGAATACGCCGCACCGTTCTGGTCACCTCGCCTCAGAGAGGATATTGTAGGACTGGAAAAGGTTCAGAAAAGGGCAGCTAAAATGTCTGAGGGCGTGGAGTGACTCCCGTAAGAGGAAAGGTTGCAGCATTTGGCCCTTTTTAGTTTGAAAGCAATTCATCCAAGTGATGACATGATAGAAATTTGTTTTTAAAATATACAGTGGTACCACGCAAGACGAAATTAATTCGTTCTGCGAGTTTTTTCGTCTTGCGAAGCACGGATTTTGGAAAAGCTTCAAAAATCACCAAAGTAAGTCTTCAAAAACCTCAAAAAAGGCAACCACACCGCGTGCTATGAGTTGCTCCTTGAAGTAAATGCACGGTTTCAAGAAAAAGGAAACAAACTTGCAAGACAAAGGAAACAAACTTGCAAGATGTTTCCGTCTTGCGAAGCAAGCCCATAGGGAAATCCGTCTTGCGAAGCAACTCAAAAAACGAAAAACTCTTTCGTTCTGCAAGTTTTTCATCTTACGAGGCATTCGTCTTGCGAGGTACCACTGTATATGTGTGGCCTGGAGAAAATGGATAAAGAGAGCTTTTCCACCCTGTCTCCTAACTCTAGAACTCATGGACTTCCAAGGAAGCTGACCATTGGAAGACTCAGGTTAGGCCAGGCATAGGCCAACTCGGCCCTCCAGATGTTTTGGGACTACAACTCCCATCATCCCTGACCGCTGGTCCTGTTAGCTAGGGATAATGGGAGTTGTAGTCCCAAAACATCTGGAAGGCTGAGTTGGCCTATGCCTGGGTTAGATAACAGAAAGTCCTCCTTTAAGCAGCACAGAGTTACACTATGGAACTCCCTCCCACAGTGATGGCCACCAACCTGGATGGCTTAAATTGAGGGTTGGATGAATCCATAGAGGAGGTGAGGACTGTTAATGGCTCCTAGCCAGGATGGCTCATCTCTGCCTCCACTTCTGAACCCCCAGTGCCTCCGACACTGGTGTTAAACCGTAGCCATCTTGCCTAGTAGGCACTGAGAGCTTCATCTTTCACGAATGTGTCTTCAAGAGCCATTCCAGTTGGTGGCCATCACTGCCCCCTGGCAGCAAATTCCTCAGTCTGACCATGTGCCGTGTGAAGATATGCATTCTTCCATCCACCCTGAACTTTCTTCCATCATTCAGCTTCGTTGGGACCACAACTAGTCTGGAACTAAGGGACCTTGTGAAGGAGAGATTCATCCAGAGTGCCACTAGCCAGCTCGGGGCAAATGAAGATCTGCACAGAGACAGATCTGGGCTTGCTTGAGCCATCCTTGCTAATCCGTTTGCATCTATCATATCAGACTTCTTCTTTATTTAATAAAAAGTCCATGCACTTGCTAGGGAGGCTGTTTGCTCGTTTTGCAAGGGGTCCTCTTGCTAATAGAGAAGAGAATTTCATGTGACGTACTCCCAGGAAAGTTCCCAGGTCTGCCTTGCTCCTCAGGCTCAGCTACGGAAGAACTGTGCTTCCCTGAACAGACAGTTTTCTCCTCGCGAGGAATCAGAGCCAATGGTATTTCAACAGAAAACTCCATGATCAATGCAAATAATTCTGCTTGAAGAAATGGGAACAGTTTTGTTTCGATATTGTAGGTTCGTTTATTTTAGCTCGCCCTCCCTCTGAGTTCTTTTAAGTCGTGCTCATGGTTCTTTTGCTCCCCCATTCTGGCTTCACAACAACCCTGTGAGGTGGGAATGGAAAGAGAGAGAGAGAGAGAGAGAGAGAGAGAGAGAGAGAGTCAGTCATACACACACAGAGAGAGAGATTGGCTCAGCAAACTTCACAACTCAGTGTAGATTTGGTGGCGAAGGGACGCGGGTGGTGCTGTGGGTTAAACCACAGAGCCTAGGACTTGCCAATCAGCAGGTCGGCAGTTTGAATCCCCACGAGGGGGTGAGCTCCCATTACTCGGTCCCTGCTCCTGCCAACCTAGCAGTTCGAAAGCATGTCAAAGTGCAAGTAGATAAATAGGTACCACTCTGGCGGGAAGGTTCGCCAGAAGCGGCTTAGTCATGCTGGGCACATGACCCAGAAGCTGTATGCCGGCTCCATCGGCCTGTAAAGTGAGATGAGTGCCACAACCCCAGAGTCGGCCACGACTGGACCTAATGGTCAGGGGTCCCTTTACCTTTACAGTCTAGCAGAAGCTAGACTGGCGACTGGGAGAGGCCGCCAGGACCACATAACACCGGTCCTGAAAGACCTACATTGGCACCCAGTACGTTTCCGACCAGAATTCAAAGTGTTGGTGCTGACCTTTAAAGTCCTAAAAGGCCTCGGCCCAGTATACCTGAAGGAGCATCTCCACCCGCATCGTTCTGCCCAGACACTGAGGTCCAGCTCTGAGGGCCTTCTGGCGGTTCCCTCATTGTGAGAAGTGAGGTTACAGGGAACCAGGCAGAGGGCCTTCTTGGTGGTGGCGCCCGCCCTGTGGAACGCCCTCCCATCAGATGTCAAGGAAATAAGCAGCTATCCTATCTTTAAGAGATATCTGAAGGCAGCCCTGTTTAGGGAAGTTTTTAATATTTAATGCTGTATTGTTTTTAACACTTGATTGGAAGCCGCCCAGAGTGGCTGGGGAAACTCAGCCAGATGGGTGGGGTATAAATAATAAATTATTATTATTATTATTATTATTATTATTATTATTATTATTACTCATTTGTCTACCTGCAACGGATCAGATCTGCCTGCCTCTCCTACCCCAAAAAGTGCCGTTTCTAAGTCTAACCAGCATTGCACGGTAGTGGCAAAGAGGAACGCTAATGGGATTCAGGAATGTTAATTAACCTGCAATATAATTGTAGGAAGAGCATTCCAAGTGGCACCCCTCCTGCTGCCACCTCGAGTCACTTTTGGTTTCCTAACGCAAGTCTTGATCTTGAAATAGATTCTTTTTGTGAGCCCAAGGCTGGTTGAGATTTCAGATGCCACCCACTCCCACGCTCGGCAAGCCATTCCCAGCCCCATTGCCCCGTTCCTCCGAGTTGGCAGATATTTATTTTTCCCCGCAGCTGGAAGATGAAAGGGGTGGCTTGTTCCCAGGGCAAAGCTGCCTCTCGTGTTTTGAAGACAGGAAGGGATTGCTGTGGGTGGAAGCCCTCGATTTTCTAAAGCCGTGTTCATCAAATGGGTGAATTGTTCTGGGGTGGCAAGAAGAGAGCAGTCAGTGCAAGCTGGCTGATAAATCATGGCCTGATGATGCGGCTTGCTTTGTCAGGCCAGGGAGCAGGAGGAGGAAGCCACAACCATACCCTCCAACATTTCTCCACTGAAAATAGGGGTGTTAATAATAATAATAATAATAATAATAATAATAATAATAATACTCCACCCATCTTATTGGGTTGCCCCAACAACTCTTTGCACGGCTTCCAACACATATATAAAAACATAATATAACATTAAACATTTAAAAACTTCCCTTCAGATGGCTTGATGAGAACAGAAATCGTGCTCTGGCGGCGCAGCAGCAGCAGCAGGAGGAGGCCCCATAGGCTAAAGTGGTGCTTCAGGTTAAGAACAGTTTCAGGTTAAGAATGGATCTCTGGAACGAATTAAGTACTTAACCCGAGCTACCACTGTATATAGGAAGCCTTCTTCTGAGGAGAACAGGAATCGTTGCCATGGCATCATTGTCTTGTGTGTACAGAAAAGGGCAACCCAAGTGAAGCTGAATGCTGGGAGAAAATTCAGGACAGATAAATGGAAGGATTTCATCCTGTGTTAAACTATGGAACTGCCTGCCACAGGAGGCAGTGATGGCCACCAACTTGGATGGCTGTGAAAGGGGGTTAGACAAATTCATGGCAGGGGAGACGGCTACTGATGGCTACTCACCACAGTGACCAAGCTCTGACTCCACAGTTGGGACAGCAATGCTTCTGAATGCCAGTTGCTGGAGGCCACAGTTGCTGTGTGGCTTTGGTCTTGCTTGGGGGTTTCTCCTAATGGGCATCTGGTTGTCCACTGTGAGAACAGAATGCTGGACTAGATGGACCACTGGCCTGATCCAGCAGGATCTTCTTAGGTTCTTAAGGGCCTTTCTGGATCAGCCAGTGGCCCTTCCAGTTCCACACAGATCAAGTTTACCCTGGAGAAGAGAAGTCAAAGAGGTGGAATGCGAGCCCCCTTCAGATATCTGAAGAGCCGTCACATGGAGGATGGAACAAGCTGGCCTTCAGGTCCTTTTCAGGAGATTCCTGTGATGGCCTGGGACTCGGACCCAGAAGAGACTCAGTCTGCACCGGATCCTTTGCCTCAGGCATCACCTGAACCAAGCCTGGGGGCTGATCCAGAAGAGCCCCAGTCTGCACAGGTTCCCCTGCAACAAACCCCAGCTGGGCCAGGTCCAGGGCCTGAGCCTGCCCTGGCTCCAGATGTGGGGATGACCTCGTTGCCTCCAGCTGGGCCATCACTTACAGCTGCTCCACTACCGGTTGGGTCAGGGGAGGCTGAGGCGGCCTCTGGGTCTAGTAACCCACCGACGTCTCCCGAGCTGCAGAGACTGAGGTCCGAGAGAAGGAGTACTTGCAGGAGGAGTGCTCACCTTTAGGCGAAACAGGGAGGCGAGTCGCCGGGGGATCAGGACCGGCCACTACCCCATCAGAGATAAAAGGCTGTCGGACCCTGCCTCAGGTTGTGGGAGCAATGCCAGATCCTGCCTGAGATCCTGTGTCTGTCCTTGCCTGGTTTCCTGCCTTGTGTCCTGCCTTGGCCCTGTCGGACTGACTCCCAGCGGAACCCTTGGATTCTGGACCAGTCCAGGACCGCCGCGTTTCATGGGTTACCCCTGGGGCCAGCACAATTCCTACTCAACGCCAGGAAGAATGTTCTGACAGTAAGAGCTGTTTGATGGTGGAACAGTCTCTCTCGGGAGGTTGTGGACTCGCCTTCTTTGGATGTTCCTAAAGAGAGCCTGGGTGGCCATCTGCCAGGGATGCTTTAGTTGAGATTCTTGCATTGCAGGGGTTGAGCTAGATGACCCCTGAAGGTCCCCTCCAACTTGGATTCTATGAGATGCAGGCCCTGTACCTTGAGCTGCCATCTGGAAGGAAGGAATCGCTTTTGAAAGTGACCTTGACTCCCTCTGGCTCACTGCGAAAAATCACTCCCGTCGGCAAAACCCACCCGGCAGTTTGGAGAAAACCTTGACGCTAAGCCTCTTTTGATCGCAGATTGGTTTCCATGCCATGTGCCTCAGCGTGGTGGGGTTTTTTTTGGAGTGTGTGTGTGAAAAAGGAAGAAGCAGAAGTGGTGAGGGGGAGATTGGAGAAGGAAGTTGTATTTCTGTCCAATTAAAGTAGCAGCCAGAGATCCATCCCTGAAGTGTGGAGACGAGTATCGAAAGAACCTGGGGAAGGAGCCAAGTCTTGTTCCAGCTCAAAGCAGCGCGCGGGGGGGGGGGGGGGGGATTTGCTGCATGTCTGGCATTTTGCAGGGCGCGGGGGGGGGGAATGGCTTAAAATGGTGGGAGGTGAAAGACAGATTGAGTGAGACCCCCTTTTTGCGGGAAGCAGATGGTCCTGTCCCGAGCAGGAGGGACGGTCTCTTCGTTTTTTAAAAAACTGAGCGGCTTCCGGGGACGCATCCAGCACTTGAGAACAGAAGAAGATCAGCTGCAGGATGAGGCCAATGGCCCACCTAGTCCAGCATCCTGTGACTGACCAGATGCCTCAGTGGGAAAATTGGCAGGGGAGGTCCCAGAACAGATAATTCCACCGCCAGTCTGTGAGCATTTAGAAAAGGATCCTAAGGGGGAAAAGAAGAATATTCTTATATGCTGCAAGAGCGGCAAGAATACTGGTCGCCAAAAAATGGAAAGGCGAAATGATACTGTCAAAAGCGGAACGACAGGAGAAATTGTTTGAATATCTCGAATTAGCAAAATGGACAAGAGATAATTAGGAGACAGCCAACTCAAAGGTATAGAAAAGAATGGGGAATTTGTAAAGGATATTTAATTAAACATTGTCCACCAGTAAAAACCTGGACAGGCTTTGGCTAAACCCCACAATTTGCAAGTTAGATAAAGAATATATGAGATAGAATAAAGAAAGGAATGGAGATAAGGAATATGGAAATAATGATGATGATGATGATGATGATGATGATGATGATGATGATGGATGAACTGAGATTCGGAAGCATTTCTGCCTGCAACTGTTGAAGCAGAGCACACTCATACATAGCCCTTTCCTCCTCCCTGAATTGGTCTAATCCTCTTTCAAAGCCATCC
Source organism: Podarcis gaigeae (assembly GCF_964106915.1). NCBI lineage: Eukaryota > Metazoa > Chordata > Lepidosauria > Squamata > Lacertidae > Podarcis > Podarcis gaigeae. The sequence goes on along the minus strand of NC_139681.1, from coordinate 100,284,029 downwards.
AAGTTGGTGGCCATCACTGCCTCCTGTGGCAGGGAGTTCCATAGTTTACCTATGTGCCGCATGATGAAATCCTTCCATTTATCCGTCCTGAATCTTCTTCCAGCATTCAGCTTCATTTGGGCTGCCCTTTTCTGAATATACAATACAATGATTCCATAGCAACGATTCCTGTTCTCCTCAGATGAAGGGTTGCTATATATGTACATTTTTAAAAACAAAAGCATCAAAATGTATTCTTTCTGATCTCCTTATGCCCCAGCAAGTGCTGGTCTGGATTTAAGGCCTTGCGTAGTGTAATGTCAGAATTGCTCCGGCCTCCCTTTGCTCTCACCAAAACTCAGCAGTCGTGCACAGAAATCTTGAAAGGAGGCGCACCTATTACACGGCGTGCAATGTGTGCGATTGCGCACCCACAACAAAACAGGCTGTCAGATGGTGTGTCATTTCTCTTCGCTTTAGAGCCCCACGTCCAGCCCCGGAGAACCATCCCCTGCCCCACCCGGAGCTTTCAACCCAAAGGCCACCAGTTAATTGGTCCAACGTGGCCGTCTTGTCAGTGGGTTGTCAAAATTTTAATAATCTGAACGCAGCGAGGAGGGGTTGGGCAGGGGTTGGGGGGGGGGTGAAAGTTTCAGTGACAGGGAAAATTGAATCCCCAGTTCTGCTTTTGACAGCTCTGAAATTGGGCTTTGAGGCCGGCAGTGCTGGGGAAGGAAGAGAATGAATTTGCGAAAAAGAAAGGCTCTCCTCCAGCTTGTGGTTTGGAGAGAAGCCAGGAGGCCTCTGGTCAGCTAACTCCAGTCTATCAGAAGCTGATGGGCCAAAATTGCGACTTGGCCGGCAGCCTGGTCTCTTGCCACAAATGTCATAGGATCATAGAACTGTCGAGTTGGAAGGGACCCAAAGGTCATCTAGCCCAACCCCCTGCAATGCAGGAATCACGGGTCAAGAATCCCTGAAAGATGGCCATCCAAACTCTGCATTAAAACCCCCCACCTTCTGAAGGAGTCCATTCCCCTGTGAAACAGTCCTGACCATGTAGAAATTCATCCTGAACTTTACTCAGAATCTCTCTTCTTGTCCTTTGGGTGCCAATCCCTGGAGCAGCAGAAAACAAGCTCGCTCCATCTTCCATGCGGTTTCCGTGTGATTCTCGGCCATGACCTCGTGGCAAAAAGCCAAGTCTCCACTGCCGAAAAAGCTCATGCAAAAATCCAAAATCTCAAGGGGTCGTCGTAGTAGTGGTAGAACCCATGGAACTCACTGCAACCGGAGGCAATGCTGGCCATCAACTTGGGTGGCTTTAAAAGAGGATTAGGCCAATTTGTGAAGGAGATGGCTATCGACTGCTAATAGCCAACATCGCTTTGCTCTGCCTCCGTAGTTGCTGGAATCTGCAGGATGTGAGAGTTGCTCTTGTGTTCGAATCCTGCTTGCGGGTTTTCCACAGGATGCTGGACTAGATGGGCCATTGGCCTGATCCAGCAGGCTGTGCCCAGCTTCTATGGCTAGTCCAGGGTGGTGCCTGATGTTTCCTCCACCTTGGAAAGTGAAGCTAATTCCCTCCAACCTTCCTCCAGACATCTGTGCAGTAAATGGGATCTATAAGCAGGGTGCAGATGGGAACAATGCATTCCTCAATTGAACAATAACTGAATCTCTCCTGGGGTTGTAAACCAAACAGCTTGTGGTCTGGAATGAGAGCGAAAGAGAAAAGGGGTTTGTTGGGACCTTATGGGTTCCAGGCAAAGAGGAATTTTAAGCAGTGTCCATTTTCAAACTGTCTCCACCAATTAAATTTAACTGCAAGCTGCATCCCTTTAAATCAAGGGATATAAAATAAGCCAGGGGAGCTGCTGTATCCCAGCGGTCATTTCGTGGTTGAAACTGAGCCGTCCTTCAGCTTGCAAAATTCCTTGGGCCTGGGGCAGGACTGGCCAGCAGCAGAGAGCTGGGGAAATCCGGGTTCAAATCCTTTCTCAGCCACAAAGGTGAACTGCGTGACTTTGGGCCTGTCGATCTTTTTCTTCCCCCAACTTGTCTTGTGAGGCCAAAGGGAAGAGGGAATTATGAACACCGCTCTGAGTTCCTTGGAGGAAGTTTTCAATAAAGGCTGAGACCCTCCCTGCCCGCAGACTGTCTCACCAAAGTGGTGCATGCTCTGGTTATCTCCCGCTTGGACTACTGCAATGTGCTCTACGTGGGGCTACCTTGGAAGGTGACCTGGAAACTGCAATTAATCCAGAATGTGGCAGCTAGACTGGTGACTGGGAGTGGCCGCCGAGACCACATAACACCAGTCCTGAAAGACCTACATTGGCTCCCAGTACGTTTCCAAGCACAATTCAAAGTGTTGGTGCTGACCTTTAAAGCCCTAAATGGCCTTGGTCCAGTAGACCTGAAGAAGTGTCCCTACCCCCATCGTTCAGCCCAGACACTGAGGTCCAGCGCCGGGGGCCTTCTGGCAGTTCCCTCCCTGTGAGAAGCAAAGCTACAGGGAACCAGACAGAGGGCCTTCTCGGTGGTGGCACCCGCCCTGTGGAATGCCCTCCCACCAGATGTCAAAGAGATAAACTGCCTGACATTCAGATGACATCTTAAGGCAGCCCTGTTCAGGGAAGTTTTTAATGTGTGACATTTTAGTGTATTTTTGGTCTCCGTGGAAGCCACCCAGAGTGGCTGGGGAAACCCAACCAGATGGGTGGGGTACAAATAATAAATTATTATTATTAAAGGCCTGTCCCACGGAAGATGCAGCGAGCTTGTTTTCTCATGTTCCAGAGAGCAGGACCCAAACAAATGGCTTTGTCTTATAAGAAAGGAGATGGTGAATTTCTAAACCCAGCATTAAATGCTATTTGTGACATGGAAAGAGAGCCTATGATAATTCTGACAAGGCTTAGATCTATGCAGTCTGGAAACAGAGAATTGTAGGGTCAGAAGGGACCCCAAACGTGAGGTCTACTTTTGGAAAAACGATTCAGCTCATGTCAAGCTTGACACACACACACCCCAGTCCAAGGGGGGCTGTTATACAGAAACACCCATCGAAATGGAGTCTCATGGCCGTTTCATTCAATGCACTCAGGATTATGATGTGATGCGTTAAAAATAAATAAAAAGCTTGTTTTTAATTGGCTGTGTATACAGTCCTGAGTGCATTGTGTGAAGCGACAATGGGAGCAATTATTCTGCCTTCCTGTGCAGTTTTGCATTCTCATGCTTTTTTGGGGGGGTGGGGAGGGGCACACCAGAAAGGAGAGAGCTGCAAAGCTCAATAATGTGCCAGGCCGTTTTTCTAAACAGAAAACAAATATTCTAAGAAGCTGTGCTCTCTGCTCGGAAATTTGTTTCCTTGGTACGGAGGCAGCTCCTGCAGCACACACTCTTCTCGTTGCTGCAATTCTGTTTCCGCCTTTGCAAAGCTAAGCAGGGTCTGGTGGGGTTTCAAACTGGTCAGGAGCCCTCATGCTGAGAGTCCTGCATTTCAGGGGGTTGGGCTAGATGACCCTTGGGGTCCCTTCCGACTCTACCATTCTAGGATTCACCTCTTACTTGCCACTTCTCTAAACTAAAAAGTCCCAAACGTGGCCACGTTCCCTCAAAGGGGAGTAGCTCCTTTCCCTCCATCATTTCCCTCCATCATTCCCAGGACATTCTATACAAGATCTCAAAGTAGCTGTTTTACTACAAAGGAATTTCAGAAATAGACTGGAAAGAGAAGCTGCTGAATTACAACTTATCACCAAACTTAAAACCATTGAGAAACCTGGTCTGAACAAAGACCTTGGATTCTTATCTCATTATACATGACAAAGCCATTTTTCACCTTTTCACCCCTCGCTTCTTCCTGTAAGACCTATTGCAGTCGTTAAGAGTCGTCAACAGGCTCATCACAGCTATCTGCCAATCACCCATTCCCACCACCCTTCTGAGTAATACCCCTCCCCACCTTCTCACTATATAGAAGGGTCTGGTAACTTCTGTTTCAGTGTATCTGAAGAAGTGTGCATGCACACGAAAGCTCATACCAAGAACTGACTTAGTTGGTCTTTAAGGTGCTACTGGAAGGAATTTTTTTTGTTTTGACTCCATCATTTTGGTCGCCCTTATCTTTTTTCCTAATTTTTTTATTTATTTAAATATTTTCATGAATGGCAAAGGTACGCATAACATCTCCTTTTTCGGTTCATAAGAGTCCTTTCCGCATGTCACTTGCATTCAGACATTGTTCTCATAGGCATTGCAAGGTTTATGGGGAGAGAGAACTGGGGAGAAAGATCTTTCGTTCTTTTTCTGAACCCTTCCAAACCCTAAAATCTCCTTTTTGAGGCGAGGCGAACAGAACTGGACACAAGATTCCAAATGCGGTTGAACCATAGATTTGTACAACACCATTATGATATTGGCAGTTTTGTTTTCAATTCATTTCCTGATTTGCCTTTTTTCACCCAGCCAAGGTGGTGTTTGGGGAGGGGGTGTGTGTGTGTAAAGTCAGTACTGGTACATCTGATGCCTTTTAGATTACGTTTTTTTAAACTATACCCAGCCACTTGTAGACCTCCAGTTTTTTAACTGGTAGATTAATCACCTATAAAGCTTAAATTGCTTAGCTGGCGTTATTCCATTTTAATCAGTGGGGCACCTTAAAAAACGCTCCTTTGCTTCTAGTGTGTACTTGGGATAAGAGAAAGCCCCTCCTCCTTTCCACGATAAATTGTTTGCTTAAATTGCCTGTTATCTCACACGTTTGTCTCTGTAAAAAGCTCCCCGGATTGAAGCTTTGAGCAAAATGCAAATTAATTTCGGTTTAATCAATTCCATCAGTCGGTTGGTTAAGTGGCAGGCCATCAATCAACGGAGAAGTCTCAAACAGGTTGACAGCTCTGCCAGTTCTGCTTGTTGGGGAGCAGGCTTTGGGGGCTGCAGTGAGACTTTTTCAGGGGATCTGCAAATCCACTTGCCTGCTTTCTCCAGGGACAAAATAATAATAATAATAATTTGGGGGGAGGGGATTGGACTACTGCCATGCGCTCTGTGTGGAACTTCCCTCGTGCTTGATCCAGAGCTTGCAGTTAGTGCAGAATGCTGCAGCGCGATTGCTGACAGGAGGGAGGCCTTGTCAGCTAACGACACCTGCGCTCAGAGTCCTGCGCTGGTTTCCGAATTGCTACTGGACCGAGTTCAAGGTGTTGCTGTTGGGGTATAAAGTCGACATCCCACATGCGTCCACCGCACTGCTTGGGTGCATGGAATTAGCACTGCCACAGCTGCCACGTAATACCCATTCCACATCTGTAAGGAACTTGTTCTTTTAGTCTGGCAGCCCCTGCCTATTCTCTGGAACTCCCTGCCTATTGATATCAAGCGGATACCTTTGCCTGCTCTCTTTTTGGCACCTGCTAAAATTCTTGTTTCGATGACCCTGTCCAGATGCTGAAACACTTGATGTGAATTTTAACCTGTTTTAGTATATTCATGCTTTCTGTGTGTTTTCAGCTGTTGTGAACTTTTCTTGAGTTTCCTGCTTCATTGTTGTTATTTATTTATTTGTGTATTTGTTTGTTTTTATGATCTCATGGTGTATAAATCAAAACACCCTTGTTGGATTCATAGCTGTCAACTTTCAGATTTGAAAATAAGGGATCAGCAGCCTTGAAAATAAGGGATCAGCAGCCTCACCTGCCCCCGGGGACAGTCTATGGGATATATAACAATCCGGGATAGCAGTTGGAAACGGTGCTGGAATACGGGAATTTTCCGCAAAAAAAGGGAAGGTTGACAGCTATGGTTGAATTGCAGCTGGGAACGACCACAGCATTGGGGATAGAATATCTGCCTTGTGAGCAGAAGGTCCCGGGTTCAGCCCCCCCCCCTCCACTTTATTCCACTTTATTGCATGCATATTCCACCTTTTCCTTCCAAGGATCTCAAAGTGGCGTCCGTGGTTCTCCTCTTCCTCCCCCTTCCATCCCCACAGCAACCCTGTGAGGTAGGCTGGGCTAAGAGATAGCAACTGGCCCAAGGTCACCCCTTGAGGGGCACCTCCAGGCAGACTCTGGAGGCTCCTGCCTGAAACCCAGTGGGCTCGAAGGCAGCTTCTTATGTTCCTGTACGGGTGCACAGCATCCTGATTCTGGATAGCTCAGTTGCTTAGAGTGTGGTGCTTCTAATGCCAAGGTTGCAGCGGGTTGGGCTAGATGACCCTCAGGGTCCCTTTACAATTCTATGGTTCTCTCACCTCCGAGCAGTGAGAGACTCTGGGGGTCCTGGCCCTCTCTCACACCACGAGAATTTGCGAACATGCGATGCAGCTGAATGTTGCATCTTTCAAGCAACTGGTTCTTGAGATTCTGCTCAGCTGTTGGAGGCTGGGGCTGCCTCTTTTAATTTTATTTTCTGTTCATTAAAGAGATTACGCTAAGAGGTACACAGATTATCTCTTGGCCGGCGCCTGCTCTGGAGTGACTCTGCATTAATCCCTCTCCCCCTCTTTTGTTCTCTTCCTCGCTGCAGGACATCTTCACGCCAGAGTGCAAATTTAAGGAGTCCGTTTTTGAAAACTACTACGTTATATATTCCTCTACGCTGTACCGGCAGCAGGAATCCGGGAGAGCCTGGTTCTTGGGGCTCAATAAAGAAGGGCAGATTATGAAGGGGAACCGGGTGAAAAAGACCAAACCATCATCACATTTTGTACCGAAACCCATAGAAGGTAGGGAGGGGTGGAGTCCCCAGTTTTGCTTTCTCTGCATTTGGGGGGGGGGGGGGTGTTTGCTGAAGAAGCTGTGTTTCCTTTTGGGGTGGGAGGGATGCTGAGCAAAGTCAGATTGCTCCCCAGGCTCTCTTTCGCTCTCTTGTGCAAAATGCAGCTGGGCTCACTTGCCTGAGAGACCTGTCGTTCGTTTGCTTGGCTAGCTGCTTTGGCATAATGCATTTGGTTTGGTCCTGCTCTTTGGTTGTGACCTGTTGCAACTATAAAATGACAAAGGTGGGGGGGGGGAGAGATATATTTGGGACCCTGCCATGAAAAGAGGGAGGGAGACATCACTGATAAAGTCCCATTAATAGCTGGTTTATGGAGGTATGTTTTGGTCAGGCTTTATGGATAGCCCACCCGCAATTTCACATCTATTCAGAGGGATAAAGCTGAGCTCTGTTTGCATATGTGGTATTAGATTTGGGAATGGCTCATCATAAGAATTTCAGATCACAGTGTCAAGCTGGCCAGGGAGCCTCAGTCCTTCATCAACTTATTTTTATTATTGCTTGTTAGCCGCCCTGAGCCCGGCCTTGGCTGGGGAGGGCGGGCTATAAATAAAAATTATTAGTATTATTATTATTAAGTCTGATTAAGGGAGCATTCCCTTACAAAGGCACAGAGGATAAATTTGATGCAACTATGCTGCTTGCCAAATGGTACATTTTTGGGGTCCGTAGGCTAGTCTGATTTCACATTGCATTTTGGGCTGAATAATAATAATAATAATAATAATAATAATAATAATAATAATAATAATAATAAAAAATTATTATTTCTACCCCGACCATCTGGCTGGGTTTCCCCAGCCACTCTGGGCGGGTCCCAACAGGTTAAAAATACATTAAAAATTGTGTACACAATATACCTTCAAAGTTCAGTTTTTCACCCAGAGAATTCTGGACATTACCACATGCAGAGTTGCGATTCCCAGCAACCCTTAATGAAGTACAGGGCCCAGAATTCTCTGGGAAGGCACTCTGCATGTGCTTGAAATGTATGAAACATACCATTAGTATCAGAACATAGTCTTGCACAATATTTTTTTTAAAAAACAACAACATTGTGTTTAAAACAACTTTCAAAAATAAGATGCTTCCTAAAAACCATACACCTGAGGTGTCATAAGCCTGGTGTGAACAGGTGTGTCTTCAGCATCCTCTGGAAGCTGTGCAATGAAGGTGCCAGGCGAGGGAGGCCCCTTCATTGGAGGTGTGGAGGGAGTCATACAGCTTAGGGGCCACCACAGAGAAGGCCCTCTCTGCTTAGACCACACACACACACCCCGAGCCTCTGAGGGCAAAGGGACAACTAAGAAGACACCCTCTGCTCATCTTAGCACCCAAGATGCCTCTGCTGTGCCCCCACAGTTTTGGGGAGCAATGCTTCTGAATGCCAGTTGCTGAAAACCACCAGCGGGGGGGGGGGGGCAGAGAGCTCTTGGGCTTGGGTCCTGCCAGCAGGTTTCCCATAATGGGCCTCCTGTGAGGATGCTGGACTTAATGGGCCACTAGCCTCATCCAGCAGGCCCTTCTTTGTTCCGGCATGCTGCAGAAACACACCTTGCGCCTGTGGTGTTGGGTTCACACACACTCCTGCCACCTAGGTCCCGGGTGCCAGAGGGAAAAAATCTGTATGGCATTGATGTCTTTGGGTGGGGGCATGTGTGGTTTCTCTGTAAGCAGGGAAGCTGTCTTCCTTCTGCCTCGTCTGCAAAGGGCTGAGCATCCCTGTCCCCTTGCTCTGACCGCTTCTGCTAGGAGACTGGCTCTCTCTTCCCTCCCAACGTCTGTGATAAACAGGCTCTAAGCATCCCTTTCCGGGAGACAGGCATGGGTCAGCGTCTCTCTCTCTCTCTCTCTCTCTCTCTCTCTCTCTCTCTCTCTCTCTCTCTGCAATCCCCTTAAACAGATGGCAGGCAGAGGAGGAAGCGAAAGCTCCCAGATGCTGTACAAACTGGCCTCAACATCCCACCTTCTGCTGCATCCTCAAGGTCGCAGCTACGCCCAGGCTGCCCTGCATCTTTACTCTGGAGTCCCAGCGCCCCCGGCAGAAGGCTAGGTCCCCATCCCTCTTTGCCAAGGCTCCCCTGTCTTCACCAGCCTTCCTCCGAACTGCTGTGCTCCTCCTCCTCTTTGCTGTGATTTCTCCCCAGTCTCTCTCCCGGCGTAGGACAGAGGGACTTGTCTGAGAAGGGCTGCCTTTGCCGTGACCTTCACAGAATCACAGAAGTGCAGAACTGGAAGTGACGCCAGCGGTCGTCCAATCCAGCGCCTTGCAATGCAGGTGGCTGCTGTTGTTTGCCACTTTGCTGTGGTCAGATGGCTCCGCAGCCTTAATAAAGCCCCAGTATTGACACAACCTTGATGGCAGAAAGTGAGGAGGAATTAAAGAACCTTTTAATGAGGGTGAAAGAGGAGAGCACAAAATATGGTCTGAAGCTCAAAGTCAAAAAAACGAAGATCATGGCCACTGGTCCCATCACCTCCTGGCAAATAGAAGGGGAAGAAATGGAGGCAGTGAGAGATTTTACCTTCTTGGGGTCCGTGATCACTGCAGATGGTGACAGCAGTCACAAAATTAAAAGACACTTGCTTCTTGGGAGAAAAGCAATGAGAAACCTCCACCCCCATCGTTCAGCCCGGACACTGAGGTCCAGCGCCGAGGGCCTTCTGGCGGTTCCCTCACTGCGAGAAGCCAAGTTACAGGGAACCAGACAGAGGGCCTTCTCGGTGGTGGCGCCCACCCTGTGGAACGCCCTCCCATCAGATGTAAAAGAGAACAACTACCAGATTTTTAGAAGACATCTGAAGGCAGCCCTGTTTAGGGAAGCTTTTAATGTTTGATGCATTACTGTATTTTAATATTGTGTTAGAAGCTGCCCAGAGTGGCTGGGGAAATCCAGCCAGATGGGCAGGGTATAAATATTTTTTTATTTTTTTTATTTTATTTATTTATTTCTCCTCCTGTTGGACTCCCTGCCTGCCATTCCATTGGGCACAAGCCATTGCTGAGACACACGCTTCTCCTCGCTTGCCCTGGCTTACTCTCGCCTGCTCGCCCCAAATCCACTTTTGCAATGCAAGCAGCTCCTTTAAACCCATGTCCCGTTTTTGAGAAAGGCACCTGGCAGCAGGATGGGCGAGTGGGAAGTGCATTAGGCAGCAGGGAGAAAAACAAACAGCGGCAAGTCTTTTTGCTTTTAAGAAACACAGAGCATGAACACAAACTGTGTGGATTTTACTCCTCTGCAGCGAAAAGCTCCCCAGCCCGTCTGCAATTTGGATGTTCCAACAGTATGAAAAGCTTGCAAATGCGGGAGGCGTCACCCTCCCCTCCCCACAGTGCTCCTTTGGAGAAGCAGCAGCATGCAAGACCTGGCGTTGTAAAATAAACCAGATCGGTACATTGAGCCCTGGGATCCTGACTCCAGAGATTTATTTGTTTCTATTAAACAAAAAAAACCAAAGAGCATAAAGGAATAATGTTACAGCAGGTGGAAAACTGCCTTAGGTTGGACTTTATCGCTGATGTTGTTACAGAACATTGCAAAAAATAATAATAATTACCCATTTCCTCCATAAACCTGTTAGGCTGGTTTTTATGCATTCTTCTGTAGTAAGTTAGGCTTAACCATAGTTACTGTGGCCCAGATTTTCTGAGGCCATTCAGATATTGTAGGCAACATGCTCCCCCACAATTTATTTATTTTTAAAAAAAAAATTATTAAAGATTTTATAAGTACAATAAAGAAAAAAAGCAGAGAAAAAACAGAAAACAAAACAAGAAAATATACAGAAATAGAAATAAAATTGACATCTTATAATAACCGTACTTTCTTCGCTTTTTGGACTTCCTCACATCTCTCGCTTCTGCGTTCCAAATTTGTAACATTAACCAGCAATTTATCGCCTTGTTTCCAATCTTGTTCTATAAGTTTCCAATCTTATGTCCCTAACTTTGAATACTTTTGTCTAGTTCTTAAATACCTAATTTAAATATGATATCTATTCAAAATTTATCTTTCTCTTGAAAATTCACTTATTCTCATATTCATTTCAACTAGCTTAATGGTGCCCTGTTATTTTCAATCTCGCATCCTTCTTAACACTCATATAATTTACAATGTTTTTGTAAATAGTCCTTAAATTTCTTCCAATCCTCTTCCACTGCTTCCTCTCCCAGGTCTCGGATTCTGCCGGTCATTTCTGCTAGTTCCATATAGTCCATCAGTTGCATCTGCCATTCTTCCAGCGTGGGCAAATCTTGGGTTTTCCAGTGTTTGGCGACAAGTATCCTTGCTGCTGCTGTTGCATACATAAAAAATGTTTGGTCCTTCTTTAACACCCTCTGGCCAACAATGCCCAAAAGGAAGGCCTCTGGTTTCTTAGGAAAGGTATACTTAAATACCTTTTTCAGCTCATTATATGTCATTTCCCAGAAAGCCTTAACCCTGGGGCAAGTCCACCAGAGGTGAAAGAACGTTCCTTCAGTTTCCTTACATTTCCAACACTTATTATCAGACAGGTGATATATTTTTGCAAGCTTGACTTGGGTCATGTACCACCTATATATCATTTTCGTAATATTTCCTTTCAAGGCATTACATGCCGTGAACTTCATGCCGGTGGTCCATAACCTTTCCCAGTCGTCAAACATAATATTATACCCAATATCCTGGGCCCATTTTATCATAGCTGATTTAACCGTTTCATCCTGTGTGTTCCATTTTAACAGCAAGTTGTACATTCTTGAAAGTACCTTAGTCTTAGGTTCTAACAGTTCTGTTTCTAACTTCGATTTTTCCACCTGGAAACCTATCTTTTTCTCCCCCACAATTTTTATCTATTAAAATCTTAGCAACAGTAATAACTATTTCTTGATCATTTACTGGAATAGCATCTTTCAGATAAATACTTTCGGTACCAGAGGTTAGGATATCCTACCATATCAGAGATATCCACCTGATTTCCATAATATATATATTTTTAGAGCAATTCTAAAAGGTGATTTGCTTTCTTTAATCCACCTCTCCAGCTTCTGTCCGATCCTAACAGATATTAAATTTAATTTATAAGGCGTTAAATACCACTGACAGAGGGTTTTGAAATGGTTCTCATTTAGGAAATTGTATGAGAATGGAAGTTGTCCCAAATTCATTTCCATCTCCCCGCTGAGTCCCTTCCTTGGGTCCCTTTCTGACTGGATGAGCCGGGCGCCCTCTGCATGAAAAGCAGCCATTCCACCCCTGAGCTTTGGTGGGCCTTGCATGGAGCTGGAGAGATCCCTGGCGCCTCATGCCTCTGGCACCTAGGAAAGGCTGGTCCTGCCCCCACCCACACACCTCCAGCCCTGACCTGAAATGAACCCACAAGGCTCTGGCTCAAGCTAGGAAGATGGAGCTGGGTCTTCGCCTCAGACAGCTGAGATCAAAGGCCTTGGCAATCCAGGTCACCGGGCAGGGGCACCTGAGCCCCTGGCTTGGTGCTGCCTGAGTCCTCTGTCGTTTGGGGCTGATAAGGAACGGGAGCCCAAGGAAGGGTGACCTCCCCAACCGCTTAAAGCCAGATGGATCCGTGCCGGGAGCAACCAGGGCGGACTGGGGCTCCTCCTTTGTGCATCTGGCATCTAAGGCTCCAAGTCGAAAAATAACTCCATAGGGACTGGAAAGAGCCTTATCTGTTAGAGACCAGACCCCCCTCCCCTCCCCGCCTCCCCCTCTGTGCTTTGGGAAGGCCTTGGCTTGAAAGGGGACATGAGCTGGGAGCTTAACAGAAGCCCTTCAAAGGGAAAGTGGCGATGGCTTTTTGGAGAGATGCGTTTTCTCCTCCTGCAAGGAAGCTTTGCCCTGCGTGTGTCTCATCATCATCATCATCATCATCATCATCATCATCATCATCATTTATTATTTATACCCTGCCCATCTGGCTGGGCTTCCCCAGCCACTCTGGGCAGCTTCCAAAAAAATATTAAAATGCTGTAATACATCAAACATTAAAAGCTTCCCTGAACAGGGCTGCCTTCAGATGTCTTATAAAAGTCTGGTAGCTGTTTTTCTCTTTGACATCTGGTGGGAGGGCGTTCCACAGGGCCGGTGCCACCACCGAGAAGGCCCTCTGCCTGGTTCCCTGTAGCTTCTCACAGTGAGGGAACCATCAGAAGGCCCTTGGCGCTGGACCTCAGTGTCCAGGCTGAGCAATGGGGGTGGAGACGCTCCTTCAGGTCTACTGGACTGAGGCCGTGTGGGGCTTTAAAGGTCAGCACCAACACCTTGAATTGTGCTTGGAAACGTACTGGGCTGGATTTGGCCCCCGGGCCTTAGGTTGCCTACCCCTGCTCTAGCCACACGCAGCCCTTTCCGCTAACGCCGGCTCCCTTTTTTCTCTTTCCAGTGTGCATGTACAGAGAGCCATCGCTGCATGAAATTGGAGAGAAGCAAGGCCGCTCCAGGAAAAGTTCGGGGACGCCCACCATGAACGGAGGCAAAGTCGTCAACCAGGACTCAACATAGCTGAGAGGACAGACACCCGCCCATCCCTGCATCCGAGGCCTTTCCCACCCACCCCCTCCCTCCCTCCCACCCACCCACTCATCCCACCCAGCGAACCCTCACCGAGACAGCGGCAGGCGGAGGAGCAAGGCAGGAGCTTCCAGTAGCGGCTAAGATTCTGAACTCAACCCTTTTTTCCTTTGTGTAGGAGGAGGAGATCTTGCCTGTTGCAACGTTTTAGAGTACAAAACACACACCCAGCCACACATGCCCAAAGCAAAGGGGGGGAAGGGGAGAAAGGATATACGTGGATATATATAGAGTTATATATATATATATAAATATATTTTCAATCGGGACTCCATTAACATTTAAAAAAAATAATAACAACAGATAAAAGCAGCAAAACCGTTTGCTCCGTGATCCAAGGGGGAGGGGAATTGTTCATCTCTGCATAATAACGACTAACAATAATTATAACAGATTATTATCTAACAAATAATAAATGACTAAATAAATAAAGGTGTTATCTTTAAAAAATAAAACGAATTTGCTTTTGGAGAACTGAGCTCAGTTTGTGGCGGAGTGTGGAAGTTGGGAACCGGGTGTTGCGGGGTTCCGGATCCGCAAACGAGATCCTTGCAGGTTTAAACTGGAGGGGAAGGAATGAGTTTTGCTTAATGCATCATCCGAATCTCAGGTGCCTTTTAGGATTTCCTCCCTCTCTAATAACTCAAGGATCTCACGGACGTCCAACGAAGCTGAAGGTTCGGGATGGGTAAAAGAAAGTCTGTCGCATAGGGCATAGCTAAAAGGAAAAGCTCAGATGGTAGAGTGTGAGCCTCTTCATCACAGGGCCGTGGGTTTGAGCCCCATGTTGGCCACACGATTTCCACATTGCAGGGGGTTGGACTAGATGACCATGGGGACCCCTCCAGCACTACAGTTCCATGGTTCTATAGGAGGCAGTGGTGGCCGCTGTCCTGGATGGCTTTAAAAAATGATCAGACTAATTAATGGAGGGGAGGCCAGCAATGGCAACTAGCCAGGGTGGCTGTGTTCTGGGTGGCAATTATGACGAAGGTAATGATTCTTCTGAATCTCAGTTTCTGGAAATGGCAGGAGGGCAGCGGTGCTCAGATCCTGTTGCCGGTTTCCTATGATGTCAACAATGTCTATCAAGAGATTGAAAAAGATCTTGATAAATATTATCCACAAAGATCATGCAGGGTTCTTGCCAGGCAGACAAATGAAAGACAATGTAAGGAATATAATTAGCATTTTAGAATATTTGACTGCCAAAAATGAGAAACAAGCGATATTGATGTTTGTGGATGCTGAAAAAGCCTTTGATAACATCATATGGGATTTTATGCTGAAAAACCTAGAGTATATGGAAGTGGGAAAAGATTTCTTTAATGGAATCAAGAACAGAAAGCTAAACTGATAGTCAATAATGTGGTTACAGAAGATATAAGGTAATGATGCTTCTGAATCTCAGTTTCTGGAAATGGCAGGAGGGCAGCGGTGCTCAGATCCTGTTGTCGGTTTCCTATGATGTCAACAATGTCTAGGCAACACGATGACCATATACATGCATAATAGACAATCTTTATAGAATTCCGTGAAACAATAACAAGTTGAAAATGAAATCTTTAGTCTCAAAGAGCCAGTGTGGTGTAGTGGTTAAGAGCAGTAGTCTCGTAATCTGGGGAACCGGGTTCGCATCTCCGCTCCTCCACCTGCAGCTGGTGGGTGACCTTGGGCCAGTCACACTTCTCTGAAGTCTCTCAGCCCCACTCACCTCACAGAGTGTTTGTTGTGGGGGAGGAAGGGAAAGGAGAATGTTAGCCGCTTTGAGACTCCTTAGGGTAGTGATAAAGCGGGATATCAAATCCAAACTCTTCTTCTTCTTCAAAGTCTCTGAAAATCTTTAAATGAAGCGAATGAATTTTGAAAGAATGTATGTAAAGGAAACTATCAAATGCTGTGGAACAATGCTCATGAGCACTCGTTCATACATTCATTCAAAATAAGGTAGGTTTATGAAGCAATTCTATATCCTCCCACCATAATGACAAAGAATTCTACGAAACACTAGTCAATATCCGGAATCACTGTTCAGTGTTGGACATTATATTTGCTGAATACAAAGCTTCACAGCTTGTCTTTCATTGTACAAAGTTTGGTACCTCACTTCATTTAAAGATTTTCAGAGACTTTGAGGCTAAAGATTTCATTTTGAACTTGTTCTTGTTTGAAGGAATTCTATAAAGATTGTCTATTACACATGTATATGGGCATCGTGTTGCCTAAACATTGTTGACGTTCTCTTTGCAACACGGGGTTGGTTTGGTTTCCCATGAAGGACATCTGGTTGGCCAACGTGAGAACAGGATGCTGGCCTAGGTGGGCCATGGGCCTGATCCAGCACCAGGCTTCTCTACTTGAAACATTGGGGGTGTGTCACCAGGTTGGTCAAGATCAGTGAAAGAAAGCACAGCTATTCCCCCCCCCCCTTTCCTTTTCTTTCTAGGCTTTCTCCTTCCCTTTTATTTATTTATTTATTTTTATTTTACTTCTTTTATTTTGACAAAGTAATAATCCTAAATGAATAAGAATAAAAATGTGCACCCCACATTCCTTTGTGACTATCCAACTTCCCAAAATTTCATCAACTCTTGCGATAGTTTGACCGCCGCCCCCCACCCCCCGGTCTGTTTGAACAGTACAAATGCTACAAATTCTCTTAACACCCGAACGCTTTCCCTGGATGGTAGGACGGTTCACACATTCAGGTCCAAGGAACCAAAGTCCTTTGCATATCCGCCTGCCCGTGTATGTGTGTGCGTGTACCCAGCAAATCTGTCAAGTGTCCCTTATTTGGCAGGAAAGTCCCTTATCCCAGCACTGTGTCCCTCTGCTGTCCCTTATTGATGATGTCCCTTAAATTTCCCGGGTTTCAAAGGAAGCAGCTCCTCTCCCTCCCTCCCTGCCGGCCAGGGAGGAGGGAGGCTCCAACCGTGTTGCTTGGCTGCGTTGCTCACCCAATAAGGAGTCTAAGAACGACTGGGGGGTGGAGCTTGCATGCCTTGTGTGCTTTGCCTGGGGACTCGCCTTTGCTCAGCGCTTCCCAGCGGAGAAGTGACGGTGGTTTCCCTTGCTGCATCCCCTTTGCCAGGTTGCTGCGCTGTGGGAACCACCGCTTGAGGCTTCGTTTGGCTGCTGGGCTGGCTGGGCTTTCTGCCTTTGGCTCGGGAGCTAAAATCCCTTATTTGGCTGCTGGTCCCTTATTTTCGAGGCTGCTGGTCCCTTATTTTCAAATCTGTAAGTTGACAGCTATGGTACCCAGTGTGTGTGTGTGTGTGTGTGTGTGTGTGTCTGACTGCCCCCCAACAATCCTGTCTCCCACCCATGAACATACACGTCTGGGTCTGATCTGTGCCTAGGTGCTGCATGCAATCAGAAATCTTATGTGCATACGAACATGTAATAGGAGGCTGCCAGAACAGGCTGGAGGCCTATCTAGCCTGGCACCGTGTTCTCACACAAGCCCAGAAGTCCACAAGCAGCGCCTGAGTGCAGCAGCGAGGCTCTCTACCTCCCCCCCACACAAACACATCTTGCTGTTTTTCCAGGAACTGGTACCCAAAGAGGCATCCCAGCCCTGAGTGTGGAGGCAGAGCAAAGCCATCTTGACTAGGAGCCATGACGGCTACACACAGGGCCAGATTTAGGTTTCATGAGGCCCTCAGCTCCTGAAAATCCTGCAAATGGTGGTTTATGGGGGGGCAGCAGCTGTGGAAGCTCAGTCCAGGAGATCCTAAACTCTTTGGGGGTCCCTGCCCCCTTGGTTCCATAAGCACATCCCCAGTGACGCCTGCCAGAGGCGGTTTTAGGGTAGCACAACTGGCGCAGCCGCACTGGGAAGCCACCCTGCACCCAAACAGTTCTGCCCAACGGAGTGTGAGAGGCAGGGTAGGGGGTGCCAACTTTAGGGTAGCAGGGGGCGCTGCTGAAATTTGAGTCCCCAAGGTCTGCCACTGCCTGTCACCCAGGGCCGGATTGAGGTTGGATGAGGCCCTCAGCTCCTGAAGGTAATGGGGCCCTTTCTATGTCCAGCTGTCCTTTGCCAACAACAAATTGTTGCTGTTTTTTGTGTTGAATATATGCCATATGGTAATTTATGGACCTCATAGGTATCTCAAACTATTTGCATATGTGGCCATGCGACCAGTCCATGCAGAATGTAGCACCCTGTATATAGAAAGGAGCAAAGCAGGGATATTTGAGGGAGCAGGCTAGCTGACAGGGCCCATGACTTACATCATAGGAGCTGACACAACACAAAACACGGTTGCTGGATGTAGGTTTTATTTTATTCGTTTTTTATCTTAGATTTTGGAAATGTACTTTTAGGGTTTTTTTCCCTTTAATTTTTTGGGGGGCTCCCAAAAGAGTGGAGTCCGGAGCTATAGCTTGTTTAACTTATATATGAATCCAGCACTGGCCACACAAGGCAGGTTTGGATGGCTCACCGAACACCATGCAAGTGGTGCAGGAGAGTGTCGTGTGAACAATGTCGAGAGATGCAGTGCAATGGGAAGAACTAGTCCGGGGAAGGAGCGTGAATGGGGGCACGGGGGGGGGGAGGGAGGGCTGTGTGTGCATGCTAGAGAAAAACCAGAAAGTCAGGGGACTTTTTCAGGCAGATAAAAGAAAGTCTTCCTTCAAGCGGCACATCGTTAAACTGTGGAACTCCCTCCCCCAGGAGGCAGTAATGGCCACCACAATACTACTGAATCCCAGTTGCTAGTAATCTCTCCACAAGAGAGGAGAGGGCTCTCATGTTCAAATTCTGTGCCTGTTTGGCCATTTTGAGAACAGGCTCTAGTACAAGATGAAGCCCCATTGGCCTGATCCAGCTCCAGCCTCCTACGTTCTGTGAAAACACAAGCAGTTTCCTTTTGCTGTTCTTGTCTTATTTATGAAAATGTCTATGGGGGGGGGGGGAGAATAATAGGCAGCCTCTTATCAGGGGGCCACAAATGCTAACAAAGAGGGTGGCTCTGTGTTTGCAAGGGGGACAGTGCTGTGTCTGTTCTTCTTCTTTGGCGATCCCTCGTAGCCGAGTCAGATTGTCTTCCATAAAAACGGTTTTAACAATGAGTCCGTAAGTGACTGTGGAGGCCGGTTCTGAATCCACACGTCCTTCCACAGTGGGGACATAAGTTTCTGGGAGGGAGTTGATAATGGTGTGGATTTGCCAAGCCTGCCTTCCTCTTAGCACGATTCTCCCTTACGTCCTGAGTTTGAGTGTCTTCAAAGCCCAGGACACCTTTGGTCAAGGCTGTTCTGCAACTGGAGCGCTCACAGGCCAGTGTTTCCCAATTGTTGGTGTTTATACAACATATATACTACTTTTTTCCTTTAGATTTGCCTTGAGACAGTCTTTTGTTGACCACCAGCATTACGCTTTCCATTTTTAAGTTTGGAACAGAGTAGTTGCTTTGGAGGACGATCATCAGGCATCCACACAACATGATCAGTCCAGCAACGTTGATGTTGAAGAATCATTGCTTCAACACTGGTGATCTTTGCTTCTTCCCATACACTGGTATTAGTTTGCCTGCCTTCCCAAGTGGTGTGTAACATTTTTCGGAGACACCATTGATGGAATCTTTCGAGGAGTTGGAGATGGTGGTCCATGTTTCACAAGCATACCATAAGGTTGGTAGTACAATAGCTTTGTAAACAAGCATTTGGGTTTCCCTCTGAACATCCCGGTCCTCAAACACTCTGTAACAAGGGATGGAGTCCTTTTGAGCCTGCCCCCCTCCTGACAGGTCTCCAGTGAACCCTGGGGCAGGTGTGGGCCCAGCATGTTGCTTCCAGAGAGCCAGTTCATGCAAGAATCTGCCAATGTGTTCACCAGCCAAGAGGTGCTTTTAAATTGGCAAGGCAGGCACAGTGGAAGATCAGAGTCTGCCCACTGCACTTCCCGAAGACTCGAGGGGGGGGGGATGGAAGCCCTTCCTACATTATTTCTGCAATGCACTGGGTTGGACTAGATGACTCTTGGGGTCCCTTCCAAGTCTACAAATCTATGATTCTATTATTCCAATTGAAGTCCTGATCCACAAAAGGGCCTTTCCTCTTTTATGATTTAATAATAATAATAATTTTCCCCTGACTGCCAAGCTTCCTCAAGAATCTTAGATGGGAAAGAGTGAGACAGAAGCTGAGGTTGATCTCATAGGAAGGAACATGTTGGAGGTGGGCAGCTTAGAGGAGCGACTTTTGTTTTCGTTTTGTTCCCCCACCAAAGTCAGGCTCTTGCAAAAGCTTTTAGGCACTCAGCCCCAGAACTTGCGTCTTGTAAAAATAAACCATGGATGAAAAATGCAGAAATCCCTGGGTACCAAATGTGAGCAGAGAGAGAGAGAGAGAGCAAGGATTAGCATCTTAAGACTCTGTTAAGAATGGGCTTTTTATCCATACACTGTTCTATTTTCCCAGGCTCATTACATCATTCCCATAATAATAGCTTGCACGGCGTGCCTTTTCATAGCCCACAAGACTCTTCCCCACACAAATATATTCCTTCCATTTAAATACTGAGCAGCCTCGGAGAAAGGAGGCGGCAAGCAGCGTCTGAATTAACTGCGGCCGCGAACTTGCATTCCTAGTGCTCTTCATCATCTTCCGCCTTCTCAGGCTGAGGGGACCCTGCAGCAAAGGCTGTAAAAACAGAGGATCCCATAAGCATCACCCCAGTGCAAGTGGCTTTCCCCCTTCTGAAGCCTGGGGGCTGCAAATGGCCCTAATGGGGGAGGTCAGAGGCACTGCTGACCCATGCAAGATATAGCAAGCATGTTTTCTGCTGTCCAGAGGGTAGGACCAGGACTGATGGATTCAAGGTGGAAGAACAGAGGTTCCAAAGAAACCTTAGAAAGAACTTTCTGAGGGTAAAAGACTCTCTTAGAAGGTGGTGGACCCTTCTTCACTGAAGGTTTCTAAGCAGAGGTTGGATGGCCATCTGCAGGGAATATTAAGATTCCACCTGCAAGAAAGAATGGCTTTTTCGCTGGCTAGGTTCAATTCTAATCCTTCTAACCTCCTTTGGGCTAGGTTTGCGGGTATGGCAGAAGGAGATAGGATCTGCCCATGTGATGCCCACCTGGTGGAAACTCTAGCTCACGTGGCCCTTAAATGCAAAATGTATGATGATCTCTGCCAACAATTTCTAGACCATCTATGTATTCCAACGTGGAAACCAGAGGCAGAGGTTTTACGCTTCTTATTACAGGAGGAGAGACCAGGAGCTCACCAAGACAGTAGCTGAGCTCCTCTATTTGATTTTTTTGTCACCGAAGTACGCTACAGGATCCTGCCCTTGCTGGAGACCCACAGAAATGAAATAGATTGCTCGCCTCTTCTTCCCTTTGGTAAATGATTGTACTGTTGAAATGGCGATGAGATCGCACTGGCTTATTTATTCTGAATGTTTGTAGGTGATGCCAATAATAGTTTGATGATGATATTAAGATTCCTGCATTGCAGGGGGTTGGACTAGATGGCCTTGGGGGTCCCTTCCAACTCCACAGTTCTATGATTCTAAGCCACTCTCCTCTTCCCCAGCCTTGGGGGGAGGCCTGCTTCTCAGACGGAAACCTGTTTCATTGGCACCCCTAAGAAGGACCGCCTTCTCTCATAGGAGTCTGCTCATTGAAGGAGATCACAACTGCACCCGACATTCCTAGAAACATCTGTCAAGAGTCAGTTCAGGGAGAGACCAGGGTTCAAATCCCCCAATCGGCCTCCCCCACTTGGCCCTTAAGCTCACTTGGGTCAGACACTCACTCTGCCTCATAGAATCATAGAGTTGGAAGAGACCACAAGGGCCATCGAGTCCAACCCCCTGCCAAGCAGGAAACACCATCAGAGCACTCCTGACATATGGTTGTCAAGCCTCTGCTTAAAGACCTCCAAAGAAGGAGACTCCACCACACTCCTTGGCAGCAAATTCCACTGTCAAACAGCTCTTACTGTCAGGAAGTTCTTCCTAATGTTTAGGTGGAATCTTCTTTCTTGTAGTTTGGATCCATT
This sequence comes from Podarcis gaigeae, assembly GCF_964106915.1. Classification (NCBI taxonomy): domain Eukaryota; kingdom Metazoa; phylum Chordata; class Lepidosauria; order Squamata; family Lacertidae; genus Podarcis; species Podarcis gaigeae. Next base: position 100,262,670 of record NC_139681.1, on the reverse strand, counting down.
GCTCCGTGTCCGCTTCTCTGGAGCAGCAGAAAACAACCTTTCTCCCTCCTCTATGTGACATCCTTTTATATATTTGAACATGGCTATCATATCACCCCTTAACCTCCTCTTTTCCAGGCTAAACATGCCCAGCTCCCACTCGGAGCCTTGCAGGCTTGTTGTGAGGATTCAGCAAGGAGGGCGTGTGTGCCAACCTTGGGAAAAGGTGGGATCCAAACCAATAAATAAACAAATGTGAAGAATTAGTAGCAAAGAATTGAAATGAAATAAATAGAAACACCATCCTTCTATAGGAAAACCTTTTAGACCTCAAATCAAATGCCGGCTGTCTGGTTGAAATGATCTCCTTCCTTTTACTATTCCCAAAATCTTTTGTCATTGCTTTGTTAAGGCAAGCTGGCATTGCAGAGGGCTGGACCACAATTCTATGGGGATCAGGTGGCCGTGAGCCAGGTGGGTGATTGTTTCAGCCACCCAACACCTGCTTAAAAACCTCCCATTGTTATAGCCCCTTCTGTGTACCGGTATTTGTTGTTCAGTGTTACACACCACCACAATCTCTGAGTGGTGAGAGACTCCCAGAGTCCTGGGTGCTGACTGAGTTCTGCTGTCCTTGGAATGAAGGTCCATGGAGACTGTGCTGTCTTTAGGATATATGGTTTTATTTGCTGTTACTCTCTTACTCTCAGAACATTCTTCCTGAAGTTTAGTTGCGATCTCCTTTCTTATTACAGTGGTACCTCGGGTTAAGTACTTAATTCGTTCTGGAGGTCCGTACTTAACCTGAAACTGTTCATAAGCTGAAGCACCACTTTAGCTAATGGGGCCTCCTGCTGCTGCCGCGCTGCCGGAGCACGATTTCTGTTCTCATCCTGAAGCAAAGTACCGTATTTTTTGCTCTATAAGACTCACTTTTTCCCTCCTAAAAAGCAAGGGGAAATGAGTGTGTGTCTTATGGAGCGAATGCAGGCTGCGCAGCTATCCCAGAAGCCAGAACAGCAAGAGGGATTGCTGCTTTCACTGCGCAGCGATCCCTCTCGCTGTTCTGGCTTCTGAGATTCAGAATATTTTTTTTCTTGTTTTCCTCCTCCAAAAACTAGGTGCGTCTTGTGGTCTGGTGCGCCTTATAGAGTGAAAAATACGGTACTTAACCCGGGGTACTATTTCTGGGTTAGCGGAGTCTGTAACCTGAAGTGTATGTAACCTGAAGTGTATGTAACCCAAGGTACCACTGTACTTGAAGCCATCGGTTTGGGTTTTACCCTCCAGGACAGGAGAAAACTGCCTCGCTCCATCTTTTAGATATTTGAAGACTGTGATCGTATCTCCTCCTTTCAAGGCGAAACATACCCAGCTCCTTCAACTGTTCCTCATCAGGCTTGGTTTCCAGACCTGTGGTCATCCTGGTCGCCCTCCTTTGCACATGTTCCAGCACATGTCAACATCCTTCGTAAACTGTGATACCCAGAACTGGATACAGGACTCCAAGCTGCAGGGGCACCGACTTGCCCCCCACAATAAGGGGGATTGGCCACATGACATTGCCCAGGGCAGGGGCTGGGGTGCAGAGAGGATGCCCACCGGCAGCAGGGGATGTCAGTCCTCTCAATATTGGGTGGGGGCTCAGCCCCCTGCCCACCAATATTGAGGAGGCCAAAGCCCCTTCTGTTCCCCACAGTTGCCAGCCCTGCCAGGTGTGGTCTAGCCAAGGCAGCATAGAGTGGGACCATGACGTCCCTTGGGACGCGGGTGGCTCTGAGGGTTAAACCACAGAGCCTAGGGCTTGCTGATCAGAAGGCTGGTGGTTCGAATCCCCTACTGTTGCTTGGTCCCTGCTCCTGCCCACCTAGCAGTTCGAAAGCACGTCAAAGTGCAAGTAGATAAATAGGTACCACTCCGGCGGGAAGGTAAACGGCGTTTCTGTGCACTGCTCTTGTTCGCCAGAAGCGGCTTAGTCATGCTGGCCACATGACCTGGAAGCTGTATGCTGGTCGGCCAGTAAAGCGAGATGAGCGCCGCAACCCCAGAGTCGTCCATGACTGGATCTAATGGTCAGTGGTCCCTTTATCTTTACCTTTACCTTTTTAGGACTTCCCTTGATCTGGACAGTAGACTTCTCTTGATGCAACCTAGAATAGCAATCACTTTTTTTGCTGATGCATCACATGATTGACTCATGTTCAGCTTGTGGTTTCCTAAGACCCCAAGATCTTTTCCTAAGACCCCATGTACTGCCATCAAGGCAAGTGTCCCCCATCCTATATTTGTGCATCTGATTATTCCTGCTTATGTACAGAAACTTCCATTTGTCCCTCTTGAAATTCATTGTGTTAGTTTGGGCCCCGTTCTCTGTTTTGTTCAGGACACACCGTCATCTTACCCTCCTAGCAAACAAATGACTGTGCATTAATTAGCCAATGCTGTCTAACCTCATGCAAGCAAATCAGTCTGAATGCTCAATAAACAGGCCGGTCCTCCTTGAGCCTCACAGCAGGGATGCCTGAGCTGGCTACTGTGAATCAAAGCCTCACTCTGCCCCTTTAAAAACATTTTAAATTTTTCTTTTTTCAGCTCCATCATGGTAATTTATATTTAAAATGACCTGCAGCCTTGCCTCCCATTTATACAGTCTCATCCGTGTCTCTGAATCCACAGCCTGCGAGGAGCTCCTCCTGAGGAATATCTATCTCAACAGAGAAAGGGTTTTTACGGCATGAATTATGGATGCGCCCAGAACTGCTAAAGCCAGGAGTTATGAGTGGATTTTGAACAGCGCAATTTGGGCCCGTTTGAACTGGGTGGGGGGGGGGGCAGCGATCCCGCCTCCCTCTTTAAACTGCAAGGTTTCAGGGATGTAAAAGGAGAGCTGCAAAAAAAAACCAAAAAAAAAAACCCCACCACAACCTTGTCTTTTTTCTTTTCTGCGTTTTGCAGTCGGGGATTTGAAGAAGCAAAGCCGACGCTCGGGGCAGTTTGCTGCTTGGGGCGAAATGGAAAACGCACCCCCTTTGCCCCCTGCCGTGGACTCTGCTGCTGCTGCTGCTGCTGACACCCCCACGGCCGCTTACCAACAGCAACTCCTCCTCCTCCTCCCCTTCCACTGCCCCCATGGAAAAAAAGGGGGGCTGGAAAAGTGGCAAAGGTGGAGCCATTGTCATTGGGGAGGCAGCCAGCATCCTCAAGGGGGCAGAGGAGGAGGGGGGGAGATATAGCAGGATTTGTGGGCCTGGATCTGTCCCTTTTCCTAGCTGCCCCCACAGCCTGCCCCCCCGAGGCGACAGCCTCTCCAAGGGATAAAAACATTCCCATGCCCTTTTTCTCCACGTATATAATTTTATAAACGTCATGTCACCTGGGACTTACCTTTTCTCTAAACTGAAGAGTCCCAAACGCTGCTCCCTTTCCCTACTCCATCTTACGCATTTTGTGCAGAAATGACTGCACTGGCTTCTGGTGTGCATGCATCAATAATAATAATAATAATAATAATAATAATAATAATAATAATAATAATAATAATAATAATAATTGTTTCCTACGCAATTGCAACCAATTCCAGTGATGTTGGCGGCACGGCAGAGAAATACACCACTCGCTCTGGGCGATGCCTCGCAGACAAATGAAAGGAGTGTGCCCGTGTGAATGGCACCCTAATATTCAGGGCTTGCTTGGAAATAGCATCAAAAGAGCTCCAAGTCTTTGCTGAAACGCTGATGCCAAAATTATGGCCCGTTTTCCCTTGGGGGAAGAAATGACAAGCGCTGCTTCTGAAGGCAAGGCGTCCTTTCTTGCTACCCAAGCGCTTTTAACACCGGGGATGGGAACCGCCTTCCGAACGCCATCTGTCTCCCCCATTGTTAGGAAAGATCAAAACTCCTATTGAGCCTCGCTCCATCATTCCTCTCCCCATTTCATGGTGGCACTTGGGGGCGGCAGGCGGAATGCAATTCAAGGAGACATGAGAGCCGTAAATCAGAGACTTATGGCCAGCGATGCTGTCGGCGAATGGAGCTTGCCGTGGGGGAAGGGGGGAAAGACATTTGCTGCAGGAGACAGAGGATGTGTTGCCCAAAGCTGAGCCCAAAACCTTCATCCAGCCCAAAGGGACTCCAGGGGAGGCCCAGAAGGAAGGATACGACTGGGGGGTGGAGCTTGCATGCCTTGTGCCGATCAAATTGGCCGCGTTGCCTGGGGACTCGCCTTTGCTCAGCGCTTCCCAGCTGAGAGGTGACAGTGGTTTTCCTTGCTGCATCCCCTTTGCCGGGTTGCTGCGCTGTGGGAACTACCACTTGGGGCTTTGTTTGGCTGCTGACTGGGCTTTCTGCCTTTGGCTCAGAGGGGCTCAGAAGTTAAACATACCTGAGCCCGGAAAATCCCTTATTTTGGCTGCTGATCCCTTATTTCCGAGGCTGCTGGTCCCTTATTTTCAAATCTGTAAGTTGACAGCTATGACCCAGGGGTTGGCAAGGTTTACCTCGCCTGGGCCGGTTCACTTCAGCGGAGATCCCTCTGTGGGCCAGACTGCGTCCACAATTTCCGGCATCTGCACAGAACCAATTTCCAGTGCCGCAGAAGCGAGTCCCTGTGCCGTGCTGTGCCGGTTTGGCACAGCGTGCGGGGACTTGCCGAGCAGGCAGCTCGGTTGGGGGGCGGCTCGTGGACCAGTTAAACAACTCTGGTGGGCCACTTGTGGCCCAGGGGCCTTAGGTTGCCTACCCCTGCTCTAAGCAAACCGTTGCAAGCTCCATGTAGCTTTCCTTTTTTTAAAAAATAGATATTTATTAAGATTTTATAAACAGGAAAAAATTACAGAATAAAAAAAAAATAGAAATAGAAAAAATACAAAAGTACAAATGAAAAATACAAAATACATAGAAAATAGATAATAAGTAGAAAAACACAATTAAAAACAAATCAATCTTTTCATATCTTAAGGTTCATTTACTTATTTTCCTGACCTCCTCGCGCCTCCCTTTTTTGTATTCCAGTTTACATGGTAATTCAGCAAATCCTTACCCTCATTGTTTTTATCTTAATTTTATATCGTAACATGTTGAACTTCATATTTTCATCTAATTATCAATCCATTTTTGCAAATTCTTTTAACTTTGTTTCTAAGGCCATCTCATTTCGATCCTACATCATTTTAACATTCATAAATTTTACAGTGTTTCTGCAGATAGTCTTTAAATTTCTTCCAATCTTCTTCCACCAACTCTTCTCCCTGGTCTCGGATTCTGCCAGTCATTTCCGCCAATTCCATATAGTCTATCACCTTCATCTGCCATTCTTCCAAGGTGGGTAAATCTTGTGTCTTCCAATACTTTGCGATGAGTATTCTTGCTGCTGTTGTAGCATACATAAAGAAAGTTCTATCCTTCTTTGGCACCGATTGGCCGACCATGCCCAGGAGAACATGTAGCTTTCCCTTAGTTCTTCCTGACCCACCAGCGGCTTCCAGGACTTTCACACAAGATTCCCCCACAAGATCTTCCCCGTTCTACTCCTTTCACACTGGCGCAGCCACGATCCAGAGACGATTATCTCCAGCTGCCACACAGAGAGCCCTCAAAGCTCACAACGAACCTTTGGGTGGCTCCATCACAATCTCCACGGTGCAGAAGAGGAATCTCTGCAAAGGCACTTGAGATAATTCTGTCTTTGAAGGATGTGGAGGAGGGAGAAAATGAAATAGCCAATATCTCTACAGTGCGTTCTGCTGTTCTCTTTTGGACTGGGAAGGCTGCAGTGAAACAGAGACATATCTAGGGATGCAGCTCAGGACTGACTATGATGCCAGGGACTCTAGAGGGGGCAGCCCCACAGCCCAACTGGGCCCCACTGGTGCTCTTAATGATGCAGTGCATGTGATTTTGTAGAATCCTAGAACTGCAAAGTTGGAGGGGTCCTAAAGGACCATCTAGTCCAACCCCTGACAATGCCTTTGATTTCCTCCCATATCCATGTCATTATCATCATCATCATCATTGTATTATTTATAGCCTGCCCATCTGGCCGGGCCTCCCCAGCCACTCTGGGCAGCTTCCAACAAAAGATTAAAACATCAAACATTAAAAACTTCCCTAAACAGGGCTGCCTTCAGATGTCTTCTAAAAGTCCGATAGTTGTTGATTTCCTTGACATCTGATAGGAAGGCATTCCACATGGCAGGCGCCACCACCGAGAAGGCCCTCTGCCTCGTTTGCTATAACCTCGCTTCTCGCAGTGAGGGAACCGCCAGAAGGCCCTCGGAGCTGGACCTCAGTGGCTGGGCTGATCGATGGGGGTGGAGACGCTCCTTCAGGTATACTGGGCTGAGGCCGTCTTGTTCAGAATCAAAGGCTAAATAGGTCGCTGAAATGCCAGCAAGGGTCACACGTTGCTCTAGTGCTGCAGTTGTTCATACATTCAAAGACTTGATAGAATTGTAGAGCTGGAAGGGATCCAAAGGGTCATTAATAATAATAATAATAAATAATAATAATAATAATAATAATAATAATAATAATAATAATAATAATACACCACCCTTCCTGGTTCAAAAACCGGGCTCAGGGCGGCTAACAACAAATTTGAAACACTTACAGTGGTACCTTGGGTTATATACGCTTCAGGTTACATATGCTTCAGGTTATAGACTCCACTAACCCAGAAATAGTGCTTCAGGTTAAGAACTTTGCTTCAGGATGAGAACAGAAATCGTGCTCTGGTGGCGCGGCAGCAGCAGGAGGCCCCATAGGCTAAAGTGGTGCTTCAGGTTAAGAACGGTTTCAGGTTAAGTACAGACCTCCGGAACGAATTAAGTACTTAACCCGAGGTACCACTGTAATTATAAAAGCAGCATAAAATACAGTATAAAAACATGAATACCAATAAAATTCAGAAATCAATTTAGGGGAAATAAGCATTAGATAATCCCCAGGGCTAGCTGGCTGAGTTGGTCCTACTTGGGCCAGCGAGGAGGCCAGGGGAGAATTAGCTGTGGGGTCTCAGAGCGGTTGAGGGAATGGAAGGGAAATAAAAGATCGGGCTGAATTCAAATTAAAGGTTAGGCGGAATAGCTCTTACAGGCTCGACGGAAGGAGGTTAAATCCTGAAGGGCCCTAGTCTCCTGGACAGAGCATTCCACCAGGTTGGAGCCATCACTGAGAAGGCCCTGGCCCTGGTGGAGGATAGTCTGACTTCCTTAGGGCCCGGGACCTCTAAACTATGGTTGTTCATGGACCTTAAGGTCCTCTGAGGGGCAGACAGGAGAGGTGGTCCCGTAGATACGAGGGCCCTAAGCCACAAAGCTAGCCCAACTCCCTGTAATGCAGGAATCTCAACTACTGTAGATCATACATGACAGGTGCCCATCCAACCTCTCTTTCAAAACCTCCAAGGAAGGAGAGTCCACCACCTCCCGAAGGAGACCATTCCACAGCTCTTAGTATCAGAAAGTTCTTCCTGATGTTTAGTCAGAATCTCCTTTCTTGTGATTTGAAGCCATGGGTTCGAGTCCTACCCTCCAGAGCAGGGCGGAAATATGCTTCCTGCATCTTCTTGCACTTTATAATGGCATTAGGACTTCTATGCTAGTGTATGAACCGGCCTTAAGAGTGGTTGAGATTTGGCTTCCATTGAGTAAAAGGGCCAGTTCCATTGGACATTGGAAGCGATTAAAGAAGGAGTGAAGTTCTCTGGGATGCAAAAGTAACGCCACTGCCTAAGCTCTGTTGTCAAGGGATGCCATTGTTAATCACCCAAATCTCAAGATGCTGCAGCCAGACAGTAATGTCAGAGTTCTTGAGGTATTATTAATAATAACGACATCAGATAACCAGTCTCAATATGAGTTTTTCATCAATATTGAAACAGCATTGCATATTAATCAGCCCTGCCATTCTAGAACGCAAGGCAGTATCTTTTGAAGTTCCTTATCTCCTTGGAAATAATTTGCTTGGGAAGAAGTTCATCAGGACACCTGATCAAAATAGCTGCCACTTCTCTTTCTTCACAAGGGCAGGGGAAGATCATTGCCCTCCCCTGAACGTGAAGGAATTCTTGATAAAGTTTCCTGTGCCACCTCAACCAGTTTGGTGCCACTGTGGTGTAGTGGTTCAGAGCGGTGGACTTGTAATCTGGGGAACCGGGTTCACTTCCCCGCTCCTCCACATGGAGCTGCTGGGTGACCTTGGGCCAGTCACACTTCTCTGAAGTCTCTCAGCCCCACTCACCTCACAGAGTGTTTGTTGTGGGGGAGGAAGGGAAAGGAGAATGTCAGCTGCTTTGAGACTCCTTAGGGTAGTGATAAAGCGGGATATCAAGTCCAAACCCTTCTTCTTCTCAACGGGTCTCCAGTGGCACCATCATTTGCAGCTCTCTGTCTCTGGAGACAATGGAGGAATGCACCTTTGAAGGTGAGGTCAAACCAGCAGAGAGTTGCAGCGCCTGACAGTTGTGCTGCTGCAGATGCCCCATGGTGTTTCTTCTCTCTGCGCTCCTCCCAGCGGTCATCCCTCCTCTGGTCACTGCCATGGATGCACAACCTGACCGTCTCCAGGCACTGCGCTCATCTGCAAGGGATTCCCTCATGCCAGGGTTAATGTTGCCAGACTTCCTGTCATGTTTGGAGATATCTTTGGGCCTCTTGCCAGAAGCCAGCTCCCCGTAGAACACATCCTTGGGGCCCCTGCCATCTTCCATTCTGTGGACCTGACAGGTGAGCTTGGGAGAGCATGTCTTCGTTGGACTCTGCCCTGCCATGTGATGCTCAAAATCATTCTTAAGTGGTTTGTGCTGGTCCCGAGGGGTTACCGTGCGGTGAGGTCCGAGTCCAGTCTGAGGTCGAGGGTGCGGTATGGAGGCTGTCCGTCAAAGCTGAAGCTGCGTCCAAGGCAGGGAGTGGGGTGAGGTCAGGAACTCTGGCAGAAGAGCAGGACAGGGTGCAGGCAGGAACTGGCTATCAACAATGTTGCTCCCGCAACTTGGGACTGGGGCTGGCCAGCTTTTATCTGCCCCGAGGTATAGGGCGGCCCCGATCCTCAGGTGACTCGCCTCTCCTGGCCCGGAGGCGAGCTCTCCTCCTGTGGGAACTTAGTTCCCTCCGCCTCTCTGCCCTGAGCCTCTGCAGCTCAGGAGAGGCTGGAGGGTTACCGGACCCAGAGGCAACCTCAGCTTCCCCTGACGGGGCTGAGAGTGGAGCACCTGCAGGCAATGGGTCCTCCATCACCTCAGGAGCCAGAGCAGACTCAGCTGATACCTGCTCCTGAGGATCCAGCACAGGTGAGGACCCTTCAGGCTGATGCCCCAGCCCCGGCTCAGCTGGTTCTGGAGGCAGGGACTCCTGGGCAGGCTGGGATTCCTCAGGTTCAGCCTCCGAGTCCGAATCCCAGGCCATCGCATGGTTAAAACAGTAATTAGCATCTGGCTGAGGTCACATTCCACAAAAAACCCACACACACTCAGCCTTGACTGATGGGTGGTAACAGGGCCAGATTCAGGTTTGATGAGGCCCTCAGCTCCTGAAGGTAACGGGGCCCTTTATATGTCCAGCTGCCCTTTGTCAACAACAAATTGTCACTTTTTTGTGTGTTGAATATATGCTATATGGTGATTTATGGACCTCATAGGTAGGTATCTAAAGCCATTTGCACACAGCAAAATATGTATTTTATCAAAGTAATTGTTGAATACATTCAGGGTTTTTGCCTTTAAATTTTTGGGGGTCCCCCAAGAGAGTGGAGCCCTAAGCTATAGCTTGTTTAGCTTATACCTAAATCCAGCACTGAGTGGTAACTCCAAGATCCATCTCACTAAGAGAGGTCACCGATCACCTAATCCTCCAGGCGTTTGTCCAATCCTCTTTTAAAGTCATCCGGATTGGTGATCACCACTGCCTCCTGTGGCAGGGAGTTCCATAGTTGAACTGTGCACTGAAACTATTTGTTCTGAATCTTTCAATGTTCAGCTTCATTGGATGTCTACAATTTCTAGTGTTATGAAGGAGGTGTGTGTGGGGGGGGGATATCTCTCCACTCTCCCCATGCCATGCAGAATTTTATAAGGACCTGCCACGTCTCTTAGCCGCCTTTTCTCTAAACTGAAAAGTGAAAACAACAACAACAACACTGCCACCTTCCTTCACAGAGGAGTCTCTCCATCCCTTTGATCATTTTGGTCGTCCTTTTCTGATTAAGATTTTCAAACTCAGCAATGCCCTTTGCCTATTCTAAAAGCTCCTCCATCGAAATCTCTCTGTCTGCGCAAAGTTAGCATTGTTGGGCAAGTATTTCAGGATAGGAACCCTCTTCCACCCACATGCAGGGAGATGTGGGTGAGCATTCAAAACCCAAAACTGCCCTCCATTCTGAGGTGGTCCAGACTTCAAAACATGAGAGTTTTCAGAGGCTTTCAGCAGAGGTTGAAAATCTCTGTGTCAGGGATGCAGCAGCGATAGATTTCCTTCATCAGCAGCCGTGGGTTTTGTCTGGATGGCCAACTCTCCAATTCTATGACTGTGGTATCTGGGCTTTTTCTTTTTTGGCTCTAAATCCCAGATTCAGTTTAAATGATTAATAGACTAGGGCTTTGGGTTAATTTACTAACTCTGCCATTTGGCGGCATAATAAGAGTCATCAAGATAGTATTAAAATTTGCATGCCTTACCACTTCAAGCCAAGGGAGGCCTCATTCCCGTGAATTTCCTAATGAAGCAACTTTTCCTAAACCCATTTCTTCCCTTTTAATTTTTTTAAAATCAATCACAGGCCGTGGAAAGTTACAGATAGGTAGCCGTGTTGGTCTGCCATAGTCAAAACAAAAAAAATTCCTTCCAGTAGCACCTTAAAGACCAACTAAGTCAGTTCTTGGTATGAGCTTTCGTGTGCATGCACACTTCTTCAGAAGTGTGTATCTGAAGAAGTGTGCATGCACACGAAAGCTCATACCAAGAACTGACTTAGTTGGTCTTTAAGGTGCTACTGGAAGGAATTTTTTTTTTGTTTAGGCCGTGGAAAGTTATTCAAGTGAATCCAGTCTTCTCAGTCTTTGGATTTTGCAAAACGTAGCACACATTATATGTGGAGGCCATAAACACATGTTATTTATTTAGCTATTGTTAGTTATTTTATTAATGTAATGCCTATGGTACTGGCCACTATTTTTGCAGACCAAAAGTGGCTAAATGCCCTTCCCTGCCGGGATGATGCCCAGCTAATAACATCCGAGTCTGATAAGACTATGGTTACCAGATGTCCCCGTTTCTGGGGGACAGTCCCCAGTTTTACAAATCTGTCCCTGGACAAAATCCGTCCCCGGAATGTCCCCGGATTTCATTTAATGTCCCCGGATTTATATTTTAAGTGTTGTAGATTTATTAGTAGGGAATGAATGTTGCGTGATTGGTTCAATGACACAAGACACTTCATATGGGGACTTCCAGCGAGGCAAAATGGCGGGTGCCACGGCAGCGAGCAGCTCCTGAAGCCAGCCAGAGCCAACTGCGCTACCAGCCTGGTTCCCGGCTGCTGAGACTGCCACTGCCAAGAGGGATGCCCGGCGCGTCAGCTGGGGGAACTGCTGACACACACACCCCATGACCCAAATCGAGGCGGGAGCAAGAGCGCCGGGCCACTGATTGCCCAGCGGCACTCCAGGGCCAGTAAAAACCCCGGAGCCAATGCAGGAAGAAGGAGGAGAGGAGAAGGAGAAGGAAGAGAGAGAAAGAGGAAGGAGAAAAAATAGGGGAGCCCCGACCTTGCTGCATTGCTGCCGCCGCCACCACTGAGGAAGAGAGGGAGGAGAACACCAGATTCTTTGGGAAAAATCTGGTAACCTTAGATAAGACCATATCCAAAAAGAACAGTTTGAGCCTTCCAACATTTTATTTGCACCTCATCTTTTCCCCAAGGACGTTGACGGGGCGTGTGGGGTTATGCCCTTTGAGGTAGGCTATGCTGAGAGGTAGCAACTGGCTCAAGGACAGCAGGTGAGCTTCATGGCAGAACCCTGGTCTACCCAGACATTTTAACCTCTACACCACATTGGCTTTTGCACCTGAAAGGGGGTCAGCAACATTACCTCACTGTTCGATAAGCTTTTGTGCATGCAAGACTGACGCTCTCAGAGGGAAAGCTATCCCCTGGGAAGGGAGCTTTATAAATGCATAAGAAATATGCAAACCCCCACCCCCTTTGTATACCTACAGGGCAAGCCAATCCGTGTCTCCTGAAAAGGAAGTCCTGTTTCATTCACTCCCAGGTAAACGGGGCTAGAACTGCAGCCTTCAAAATGGTAATTTCCACCACTTCTTTCAGGCAGAATTGAGCAAAGTCCCTAAATGACTTTACAGGTAATTAACTAGCATTGCACGGGATATGGAAAGCAGCTCCTTGTTAAGTGCATTTCCTTTAATTACAATTTAAAAGGTTCAGAAGGAGATATTAATTATAGTTTTTTCAGCTATCTCCGCCCGCACTTGGCAAGCCTATAGCTTGCCAGGAGATGCTCTGGAGAACATCTTCTCAGCCATTCAATTAAATATCAGTTCTGAGTGCAGCCTCCTGACGGGCTGCTTCTACATTCCCCGCATTTGCTGTGCTTTGCGCAACGCGGCTGAGAAACCCATTTCACAGCTCTGGGCTAATTATAGCGGCATCTGCAGCCCCTGCCATCCTCCTCTCCCACCTCTGCTGTCTGGATCACTCGCCTGCTCACCAGATTGCCTGCTCACCCTCAGCAGCTAAAAGAGACCCGGGAAGGCCGGAGGGACATTGCTCCTGCCATGAGCGAGGGAAGGAAGACCTGCTCCCTGCTGCCAGGTCCCTTTCCACCTGGGACCCACCTAGAGAAGGACCCAGACTCACCTAAAAGAGGCTCCTGGGAGGCCCCTGGAACTTGGCTGGAACAACTCTTGGCTTGCGGCAACTGGCTAAAATGTCTTAAAATGCTTTAAATGGTTCTCCTTTTGGTTCCTCTGTTTTGTTTTTGTTGGGTTGGTGTTGGTTAAATGTTTAGTTGGTGGTTATTTTAATCTAAACTGTTTACAATGATAATAATAATATTTTATTATTTATACCCCGCCCATTTGGCTGGGTTTCCCCAGCCACTCTGGGCGGCTCCCAATTGAATATTAAAAACAATACAGCATTAAATATTAAAAACTTCCCTAAACAGGGCTGCCTTCAGATGTCTTTTTAAAAAAGTATAGTTGTTTATTTCCTTGACATCTGATAGGAGGGCTTTCCACAGGGTTGGCGCCACCACCGAGAAGGCCCTCTGTCTGGTTCCCTGTAACCTCGCTTCTTGCTGGGAGGGAACTGCCAGAAGGCCCTCAGAGCTGGACCTCAGTGTCCGGGCTGAATGATGGGGGTGGAGACTGCTCCGTCTCCATGTTCAGAGGCAGCAGTGCTTCTGAATGCACTCTGGACATGCTCAGAGGCACTATGCAGCAATGCAATGAACCGAAATGCCTTTTCACTCCCATTACCGCACCCCGCAGAGTGCTTGCAAAGCCGGAGCCGTGTCTGCCTTTCTGAGCATTTTGCTATGCACCAGATGCCGTGTTGGCATTCTGTAATCCGAGGATTACTTCCCGGAAAATCCAATACAAATAAAGCTATCGTGTGATATCCAAAATTAATGCAAGGATTCAAAACCCGCCTGTTGAGCCTCTCCCCTCCCGTCGCCCTCTCCTGTCATTTTGATAGAGTTATGATTTCATCCCCAGACACAAGGAAGCAGGATCTGTGTTTGGTGAGGGCTTCTTATCAGCCTAATAGAATCCTCCCTCTCCAGGTGCCGCTGATGCATCAGTTGGATAATTAAATGCATTACATGCATGAAAGCTTCCCTCGCCTGTTGCAGGAGGTCCCTTTGCAGATTTCCAAAGTCTCCCTCTCCCTCTCTGAAGGAGCCCCAGGGAACATCCTGCCAGGACCCCCTTGCACCCCCCATGGGGGGGCAGATCACCATTGCACAGGAGAGTGTAGTGGTACACTTGTGAAACGTTGTTTGATCTTCTTGCAGTCCATGGGACTCTCAAGAGTCTCCTCCAGCACCTCTGTTTACAAAACTCCAAAAGAGAGGCCAGCACTTTTGGAGAGAGGCCATTCCGCTCTCAAACGGCTCTTACCACCAGAAAGTTATTCCAAATGTTCAGTGGGAATCTCCTTTCCTCAAATTTGAATCTGTAAGTTCAGGTCTTACCCCCTAGAACACAGTGGTGTCCAAACCTTTTTCAAAGAGGGCCAGATTTGATGAAATGAAGGGCCGTGAGGGCCAACCAAAGTTGTTAACCTTTTTTTTAGGATTGAAGTTGTTGAGGATTTTACTCCAGAAAAAAAACTACCACAGGGGCCAGATTAAATAGACCGACAGGCTGGATTAGGTCCCCGAAACAGGCTTTGGACTTGCCTGCCCTAGAACCATGGATTCTGTCAGAGGCAGCGATGCTTCTGAATACCTGTTGCTGGAAACCACAAGAGGGGGAGAGCTGCTCTTGGGTTCAAATCTTGCTTATGGGTGCAAAAGGCTCTTGTCCTCTGACAGTCCCATGCACACATACGGTAGTTGGTGTCCTGAACCCTTAGCCTCCCGGGTGTCCAGTCAGTAGTTCAAAGACCAGGGGTCAATCCATGCAAACAAAGTCCAAGGACCAAAAGTCAGGAAAAGCAGTCCAGGGTCAACCCAAGTAGCCAAGTCTGAAGTCCAACAATCAGTATGCAATCTGGAGTCAAACCCAAAGCGCAGTCCTTTAGAGGTCCAGGAACATCCAAGCCAAATAAGTCCGTCAACATGATATGGGCAGCTGAGCAAACACAGCACCTCCTTTTGTACTTTGCATGTTGATTGCAGCATCTGGGCTTGATGAGGCAGGTGACCCTCGCCTGGACCAAGCCTACTCCAGCTGGGGTATCACACCCCTCCTCCCAGAGCTCACAAGCCCCACCTGGCCAGCTAAGGAGCTAGGCTGTGAGCCATTGCCTGCCTCAGCCTCCTGGAGCGACCCTCCCACTGCTCCCTACGCGTCAGGGCCCATCGTGCTTGGGGAGACAGGGGCCCCTCTGGCTCTGGAGATGGGTCCTTCTGCTCTGGCTGCTGTGCAGTGACCCCCAACCTCTTGCCGTCCTCCATCATCCTGTGAGGTTGCCTTCCCCATCCCCTGCTTGCCCCAGCGAGTCGCAGTCCTAGCTGCACCCGCTGCTGGAATCCTCTTCCTTCTCCCCATCTTCCTGCCAGCTCCTGACAGTTGGCAATGATGGCGAAGCATTTCAAGGTCAGAAAGCAGAACTTTCGCTGTCTTGAATGCCAGCATTTGGGGTTTGTTGTGGGTACCTGTGCCTTCATGTTTTCAAATAAATTTAAAACTGGTTACAGATTAACTCATCCAATGTGGAGGACTGATTCACACCTCCACTTCCCCCACTTCTTTCTCCCAGGGAAACCTGCTCTTTGGTGCCAGATCAAAGCAAATGTCAAGTGGGTTTTCTGCAGATGTACATTTGCACTGATTCAGTGGTAAAGAGGATGTTTTCTTGGGGAAAGGGGCAGGGCAAACAGAAAACTGCCTGGACCTGGGCTTTCCGGGCTCAGGACAAGCAGAGGTGTGAGTGAGCCCTGGGTTTGGGTATTAATCATCTCATTTCCTGAATGCATAATTTGTTTCTTCCTGTAAAAAAAGTGCTCCTTTTCTCTTATGGGGTACCCAAGAGCCTGTACAGAGTCCTTAAGTGGATTCCCTATTGGTAGGAGAAATAACAGAGGCCAAGCAGAGAATATTGAGAAGCAAAGCAACTAGTAAGCCTAATCTTTATTAATCTGTTGCAACAGGGTCCCCACTCACTACATGCAGGAGGGAGGAGGAACCCAGAAAAATGGTGTGCAAGCTCTTATATAGATTTTTGAAATTGCCCACCCTGTAGCTCAAGACCACCTCCCAAAACATTGCCACAGAAGGAGGTGGTCTCTAGCAGAAATTCTGTCTGCCGGGATGTCTGATAATTGTCACTGGTGGTTTTACCTGGCCATTCTTTTGTGATGGTAAATACTTTAGTTCTGGAATCGAGGTCACAGGCTCACCTTATTCCTACACAAATATGCCCTTAAGACAGGTAAGCAAAAGACAGTTCCTCCTTGCAGAGAAACATTTGAGGTCAATTTGGGAGAGTCAAAATGGCTTCAGAATTGCTCTGCTGTACTATTTCAGATAGGGACACAGGTGGCGCTGTGGTCTAAACCACAGAGCCTAGGACTTGCCAATCAGAAGGTCGGCGGTTCGAATCCCCGTGACGGGGTGAGCTCCCGTTGCTCGGTCCCTGCTCCTGCCAACCTAGCAGTTCAAAAGCATGTCAAAGTGCAAGTAGATAAATAGGTACTGCTCCAGTGGGAAGGTAAACGGCGTTTCCATGTGCTGCTCTGGTTCGCCAGAAGTGGCTTAGTCATGCTGGCCACATGACCCAGAAGCTTTCTGCAGACAAACGCCGGCTCCCTCGGCCTATAGAGCGAGATGATTGTGCAACCCCAGAGTCGGTCACGACTGGACCTAATGGTCAGGGGTCCCTTTACCTTTACCTTATTCATTCAGACACATGGTTTATATACTTATGTATGTGTTTGCCTAGTACATTTATGAACATTTATTTTATATTTGAGACCTTAGAATTCTTATAGAATTCTTGGAGGTAGGATTCTGAAGGTGTGTTTTTTCTTAATGCCACCTGGATCATAAATTGCATCCCTGTGCAGACTGAGTCTCAGTTCCCCTCCTCCAAAAACTGTCCAGAGATCTAATCATCTGGATCAAATGTCTGCAGAAAGATGGAGGTTCCTGGCACTTCTGAGACATTCAGGAGAGCAGCCTTCCTGTTTTACTGCATATTACATTGTCAGATAATGTGGAAAGGCAAATGCATAACAAGAGGGAGCCTCTCCCCTTAAGCTGAATTCAAAGTTATTCATGGGCTGAAGGAGAACTGAGATTTGCTGCATGAACCGAGGAGGTGGCAACACTTTTGCTCCTCCCGTGCCGTGTTGTGCCAAGTATTGCAAGGAGAAACTGGGGCCTCCCAGATGCAGGCTGGACATTTCAGGGACGTCGTGGGGAAATCCCCCTTGTTATAAAATTCGGGTCACAGAATCTTATGTTCTTATGCCAGGGTTTCTTTTTAAAATAATTTTTATTAATTTCTTTTTTATAAGACAGTATTTCCACCCGGGGACACAGGTGGCACTGTGGGTTAAACCACAGAGCCTAGGGCTTGCCGATCAGAAGGTTGGCAGTTCGAATCCCCGCAACGGGGTGAGCTCCCGTTGCTCGGCCCCTGCTCCTGCCAACCTAGCAGTTCAAAAGCACATCAAAGTGCAAGTAGATAAATAGATACCGCTCTGGCGGGAAGGTAAACAGCGTTTCCGTGCGCTGCTCTGGTTCGCCAGAAGCAGCTTATTCATGCTGGCCATATGACCCGGAAGCTGGACGCCGGCTCCCTCGGCCAATAAAGCGAGATGAGCGCCACAACCCCAGAGTCGGTCACGACTGGACCTAACGGTCAGAGGTCCCTTTACCCTTTACCTTTATTTCCATCATTACAATAACAAACAAATATACTCTCTGCTCTGCCGAGCTTGTGACTTCCCTCCATCTCTTCAGCAGGTTTTTTATTTTCCAAGTCTTTATATCGCACTTTAAATCTTCAACTTCTGACCTTTATGTCCTTATAGTTAACTCTGTCTCTTTGGTCTAGAAAATTTTCGATGCAGGATTGATTTCATTCCCGCTAGTGTCTTCACATTTTTACAATAATTATTCATATGCCAAATAAATTTACTCCAGTCTCTTTGAAAGTTTTGGTCATCTTGGTTCTGGATTCTACTGGTCAGCTTGGCCAACTCCGCATAGTCCATAGGCTAATTAAATTTTTGCCGCCATCATGGCGTACATAAATAGTCTTTGACCTACCTTTGCAATTTCCTCTCCTATCAAACCCTGCAAAAATGCTTCTGCTTTTTTGGGAAGGTATAACTAAACATCTTTTTAAACTCATTGCAGATCAATTCCCAGAATGCTTTTACTTTATCATAAGTCTACCACATATGGTAAAAAATCTCCGTCTTTCTCCTTACATTTCCAACATAATTTGTTCCTCATTCTCTACATTTTGGCCAACTTCACCCGTGTCAAATACCACCTATACATCATTTTCATTACATTCTCTTTCAAGGCCATTGTTGTTGTTGTTGAGTTGTTTAGTCGTGTCTGACTCTTTGTGACCCCCTGGACCAGAGCATGCCAGGCACTCCTGTCTTCCACTGCCTCCCGCAGTTTGGTCAAACTCATGCTGGTAGCTTCGAGAACACTGTCCCACCATCTTGTCCTCTGTTGTCCCCTTCTCCTTGTGCCCTCCACCTTTCCCAACATCAGGGTCTTTTCCAGGGAGTCTTCTCTTCTCATGAGGGGGCCAAAGTCTTGGAGCCTCAGCTTCAGGATCTGTCCTTCCACTGAGCACTCAGGGCTGGTTTCCTTCAGAATGGAGAGGGTGGATCTTCTTGCAGTCCATGGGACTCTCAAGAGTCTCCTCCAGCACCAGAATTCAAAAGCATCAATTCTTCAGCGATCAGCCTTCTTGATGGTCCAGCTCTCACTTCCACACATGAAGGCCATACATGAAGTTAATTTTAGACTTTCATTCCACAATTTTGACCAAGATTCAAACTCAATATTATACCCAAAGCCTATAGCCCATTCTATCATAACTTCTTTGATCTCTTCATCTTTTTGTGCACCATTATGCCAGGGTTTCAGATTCCCCACTCAGTCACGAAGCTTCCCCAGGGACCATGTGGCAGCCACAGTATCTCAGCATAGCCTACCTCCCAGGGGTGTTGTGGAGATTAAATAGGAAGGGAGAGAATCTGCGTAGGTCACCTTGAGCTCTTGGGGGCTATGAATGCAGTAATAAATAAATCTGGAGAGAAATTGTACATTGCGCTACTATGACATTTCTGCTCACCAAATGGAATGGTCTCCCTTGTCATCCCTCTGTGTCCTGTTATGGGAGTTTTCCTCCTCACAGACATGGATGTAGCCAGGGTTTTTTTTTGGGGGGGTGCAGGACTTTTATTGGGGGGCAGAAGCTCATTTAGCTATGTATTTTTATTGATTTTTATTGATTGGGGGAGCTGCCCCTCCCTGCCCCCCCCCCTGGCTATACCCTTGCCCACATCCATTTTTTATGGGGGGAGGAGAAGGAGGGAAGCCCCATCATGCTAACAAGAAGCACTGCTCTGGCTCCTATGAGCACAACTACTTACCGTATTTTTCTGTGTATAAGACTAGGTTTTCCCCCTAAAAAATAATGCCCAAAATTAGGGGGCATCTTATACACGGAGAGTGCTGAGTATGGATTTTCTTAAATCTGAGTCCCCCAAAATAGGGGACGCCTTATACACGGGGGCGTCTTATAGACAGAAAAATACGGTAGTTGAGTCTGAGCCAAGAATGCATTTCTTGAATTCATTCATTCATACACTGCTTGATTTAGACACTGCTTGATTGTAAAAAGAAACCCTCAAAGCAGTCCCCCCCCCAAAAAATATAAAACAAACAAAAAATATCAATAAGAAAGATTAACCACAATAATTTATGACTTTGGAAAAGTTGAAATAACAGAAGACTAAAAACTGCAAACCTTCTAAAGATCTGGGCAGGCTTGTCTGAACAAAAACCTTTTAGCAGGTGCAGAAAATGGGACAGTGAAGGCGCCTGCCTGGGCTCAATAGGCAGGGAGTTCCGCAGTGGAGGTGCTGTCTCACTAAAAGGTTAAAGGTAAAGGTAAAGGACCTCTGACAATTAAGTCCAGTCGAGAACGACTCTGGAGTTGCGTCGCTCATCTCGCTTTACTTGCCAAGGGAGCTGACGTTTGTCCACAGATAGCATGACTAAGCCACTTCTGGCGAAACCAGAGCAGTGTGCGGAAATGCTGTTTACCTTCCCACCAGTGTGGTACTTGCTTATCTTCTTGCACTTTGACGTGCTGGGTTGGCAGGAGTGGGGATTCGAACCGCCGACCTTCCGATCGGCAAGCCTTAGGCTCAGCGATTTAGACCACAGTGCCACCCATGTCCCATTATGTTCTTACAATTGCAGAATGTGTCTTACGTGGTACTCCAGAGTTCAAGGCCGCATGCGACTCTTCGCACAGGACTCCTGCCGATGCTGCTGGCAGCAGAGCATTGAAATGTTTATCCCTGAGCAACTGCAGTTCATCCTTTGGAGGATCCTGCCCAGGCTAATGAGGACAAACAGGTCCTTGTAATGAGAAGGCAGATCAGCCCTTGGAGAATGCTCCAGAGGTATACCATGCAAAGCAAACACCTCATTGCAGAGGACCCCACAGTGGGGAATAAATAATCTCTCGCTGCTCCTGGTGAACAAGGCAAAAGGCACAGCTTAACTCTTTCTGGACCGCTCTGGAACTCATTGAGCTATTGTGGAGTTGAAAGGGGCCACCAAAGGGCATCTAGTCCAACCCCATGGCATGCAGGAATCCCTGATGGATGGCCATTCACCTCCAGTGAAGGAGAGCCCAATGCCTCCCAAGGGAATCTGTTTCTGTGGCTCCAAGTATGTTGCTCATCTAGTCTAGTTTTTCAGGGCATTATTGCAGCAAAAAAATGGCACCTGTGAGTTGATGGGGGTACCCAGAGCTATGTAAGTCTGAGGTTATTTATTAAACTAGTTTCTCCCCCACCTGCGTTCTGAGAGCACATGAGGAGCTCCTAGGAAGGGAGCAGAAGGGGAGGCACATTGGGTTCAAGCTGAGGGCCTGGGAAAAGGGCAGTCCGAAACCTTCAGAGGGCCCCAGGTTGGGAAAAAGGCTGAGCTACTGAATACTGCCTTGGTTCCCCTTGGAGCTGCTAAGAGAGAAGGGGCTTTCAGGGGGCCAATGGAGGTGTAAATGACTCTCAAGGTCTGAGAAGCTGCTGTTGCTAGATCAAGTTCATCCATCTTGTTGAATCAATTAAACTAAATAGATTTAATTGGTGTTTGTTTTTAAGCCGGGTAATCCCTTGCTCTGATCCAGTAGATCTATAAATTGCTTTGTACTAAAAAAATAAAAAAGAGGCTCCAAGTTATTTACAATATAAAAAACACACAAAAGGAAACAAAAACGTCGAAACTACACATTAAACAATGCACAGTATCAGTGCAACTACAATTAAAAGCTCATGTGAAAGAGCGGATTAACAGCACTATGTTTAAAGTTGTCCATATGTCTGGAAGAATAAATACATTTTTACCTGGTGCTGAAATGAGAGAAAAATTGGTGCAAGGACTGTTTTTTGGGGAGAGGTAGCACAGAGAAGGGCTGATCTTTGGTTACTAACTTCTGTGCATGTTTTAGGGATGTGAGACAAGAAAGGCTCAGGGCATGAACACAGTTTTAACTGGATCTTGAATAAATGTACAACTGTTACTCTTCCAAAAAATTTTTTTTGCTATTATCTTCCTTACTGGGTTGTGCAAACTGATATTCTGAATAGTGCAGTTTTACAGGGTAGGGGCAGTGGCAGACTTTGGGTTCTCAAATTTCAGTGGCGCCCCATGCAACACTAAAATTTGGCACCCTCGGATTTACATATAAGCTAAACAAGCTATAGCTTCAGGCCCCACTCTCTTGCCCCCCCAAAAAAAAAATTAAAGGAGAAAACCTGGATGTACATTTCCAAAATCTAAGATAAAAAACAAATACAATTAAACCTACATCCAGCAACAGTGTTTTGTGTTGTGTAGGCTCCTATGATACAAGTCATGGGCCCACCTGCTCACCTGCTCCCTCAAATACCCCTGGTTTGCTCATTTCTATATATGTTGTTGTTGTTGTTGTTGTTGTTTAGTCGTGTCTGCCTCTTTGTGACCCCCTGGACCAGAGCACGCCAGGCACTCCTGTCTTCCACTGCCTCCCGCAGTTTGGTCAAACTCATGTTAGTAGCTTCAAGAACACTGTCCAACCATCTCATCCTCTGTCGTCCCCTTCTCCTTGTGCCCTCCATCTTTCCCAACATCAGGGTCTTTTCCAGAGAGTCTTCACTTCTCGTGAGGTGGTCAAAGTCTTGGAGCCTCAGCTTCAGGATCTGTCCTTCCAGTGAGCACTCAGGGCTGATTTCCTTCAGAATAGAGAGGTTTGATCTTCTTGCAGTCCGTGGGACTCTCAAGAGTCTCCTCCAGCACCAGAATTCAAAAGCATCAATCCTTCGGCGATCAACCTTCTTGATGGTCCAGCTCTCACTTCCATACATCACTACTGGGGAAACCATAGCTTTAACTATACGGGCCTTTGTTAGCAAGGTGATGATAGGTTTGCTCATTTCTACATATATATTTCTATATATTCCTGCCAAGCTAGCAGTTCGAAAGCACATCAAAGTGCATGTAGATAAATAGGTACCACTCCAGCGGGAAGGTAAACGGTGTTTCCGTGCACTGCTCTGGTTCACCAGAAGCGGCTTAGTCCTGCTGGCCACATGACCCGGAAGCTGTACACCGGCTCCCTTGGCCAATAAAGCAAGATGAACACCACAACTCCAGAGTCGGCCACGACTGGACCTGATGGTCAGGGGTCCCTTTACCTTTATATATAGGGTGCCTACATTCTGCATGGACTGGTTGCAGGGCAACATGTGCAAATGGCTTGAGATACCAAGTAGGTCCATCAATTACCATATAGCATATATTCAACACAAAAAACAGTGACAATTTGTTGCTGTCAAAGGATAGCTGGACATATAAAGAGCCCCATTACATTCAGTAGCTGAGGGCCTCATCAAACCTAAATCCGTCTGCAGGTTGTGGACGCTGTGGGTTGCGAACGTGCATCCTGCACGGATCACGTTCGCAACCTGAGCGTCCACTGTAGTTGCTTTGAAAGACGATCATCAGGTATCTGCACAACATGACCAGTCCAACGAAGCTGATGTTGAAGAATCATTGCTTCAACACTGGTGATCTTTGCTTCTTCCAGTAGACTGTCTTCCCAAGTGGTGTGTAACATTTCTTGGAGACCCCGCTGATGGAATCTTTCGAGGAGTTGGAGATGGCTTTTATAAGTGGTCCATGTTCCATTCTTAAGGAAATCAGCCCTGAGTGCTTACTGGAAGGACAGATCCTGAAGCTGGGACTCCAGTACTTTGGCCACCTCATGAGAAGAGAAGACTCTCTGGAAAAGACCCTGGTGCTGGGAAAGATGGAGGGCACAAGGAGAAGGGGACGACAGAGGGCAAGATGGTGGGACAGTGTTCTTGAAGCTACCAGCATGAGTTTGACCAAACTGCGGAAGGCAGTGGAAGACAGGAGTGCCTGGCATGCTCTGGTCCAGGGGGTTACGAAGAGTCGGACACAACTAAACAACTAAACAACAACAACAAACAGAGGTTGGGTTTCCACCTGTCTGGGATTCTTTAGGTGGGATTCCTGCATTCCAGGGGGCTGGGCTAGAGGGGTCCATTCCAATGCTATAGTTCTATGACTCTATGATTAAGCAGGAAAGGAACAGTTATATGGTGCCATCAGTGGCAACTAAAGCTCTGAGTGAGAAGCACTTGTCTTGAAGACACCCACCCACCCCACCCCCATCTCACTGCACAATGTCTTCTATACCAGGACGTCACGCAGAACCATAAATGCCTCTCTCTGCTTCTGGCATCAAAGCTTTCTTCTTCTCTTTCTTTCCTTTTCGGATGACTGCTCGGAAGCGCCGCCATGCCAGAGTTTAATAAGAGAGCCTCTCAGCTTCTGGAAGTTAATAGCACATTTTTATGGTGACAGGAGTGCGCACTTTGAAAGAGCTGCCTGAGATTATGCATGTTTCTAACTTTCCAAAAGAATTACTAACCTCAAGAAATCCCATAAATATCTAACGGGTTTCTCTTCTGAAATGCCAGGGAAGAGTTGCGCACGAAGCCCACAGGCAGGAAAGGTAAAGGGGAGGGGGCTGAGCCATGTGGAAAAGCTCTACCTGGGCAATTAAGGCTTCCAGATTCAACCCTCTTGCCCACTCGCGTCAGCTCATCCCTTGCCGAGTTGCAACAACGCTCTCTGGCCATGGGCAGCGGTGGTGCTGCAGAGCAGTAAAGAGACCTGACAGCGCCCTTCCCTGGCAGAGGGAGCACATGCAACTGTGCCTCTGTTTTGGTCCCCCTTGGCATCTCTCAGCCTCCTGGTTCTTTCCTCTATTCAAACAGTCCCATAAGCTCATCCTGTTTGGCAAAAAGAGGGGAAATGGATGCAACCACAGACTACCTTGCATTATACGAGCAGGTATGGAGGACTCCCTGGTCCTGAATGGGGCAACTGTGCCCCTGAAGAACCAGGTGCGCAGCCTGGAAGTCATTTTGGACTCACGGCTGTCCATGGAGGCGCAGGTCAATTCTGTGTCCAGGGCAGCTGTCTACCAGCTCCATCTGGTACGCAGGATGAGACCCTACCTGCCAGCAGACTGTCTCGCCAGAGTGGTGCATGCTCTGGTTATCTCTGCTTGTATTGCAATGAGCTCTGTGTGGGGCGACCTTTGAAGGTGACCCAGAAACTACAACTAGAGTGGTACCTCGGGTTAAGTACTTAATTCATTCCGGATGCCCGTTCTTAACCTGAAACTGTTCTTAACCTGAAGCATCACTTAAGCTAATGGGGCCTCCCACTGCCGCCACAACGCCTGGGTAACCGTTGTGGGTCCCTCTCAACTATGTGATTCTCACCAGTGCATGATCTACCATGTCTAAGCTTCCTGGGCCAGGAATGCCCATAGCTGCTGTGCCAACTGCATTTGGATATGAAAGGGACAGTTTGCACCGGGACATTCCTGGAAGCCCAGCCATCTTTGCTTGGCTCCCCCCCCCCCTCACCGCCCCCACCCACATCCGGAACATGCTGTTGCAGAGGCTTCGTCAGCTGCAAGTGGTGACCTGCATAGATCTGGACAGGAGAGTTTATGGGGCTGGCGCGCTGCCAAGTCTCCAGTCTGGGAACATGAGGCAATTTAAAAGCTGTCATTTTCTGCAGGGATTATGGCTTTGTTATCAGGGGAGACAGTGCTGCATGGGCACCCTGCCCTTGAGGGGAGATGGGTCACCGTGGAGGGAGGAGGAGAGGAGGGAATGTTCGACTAGGGGGCATCTCTTCCCAGGTTTGCCATAAGCCCAAGGCCAGAGGTGCAAAGTGTCTGTTTTCACCAGGGAGATGAGAAACTCTGGCTTCAGTTGTTTTTGCAATGTGCCCTCCGCAGGGGCTGTGCCTCCAAAGGCCTTGCTGAAACTAATACAATACCTTGTTACACAGATGCAATAGTTACAACATGTAGAGCGCAACAGGCTGAATGGTAATGTTTGTAACAAATTTCTTTAC
Organism: Podarcis gaigeae; assembly: GCF_964106915.1. Lineage (NCBI taxonomy): Eukaryota > Metazoa > Chordata > Lepidosauria > Squamata > Lacertidae > Podarcis > Podarcis gaigeae. The sequence goes on along the minus strand of NC_139681.1, from coordinate 100,237,295 downwards.
TGGTTATTTCCTAACATACGAATCAAGTCCAGGATGTTACGGAAATTACGGGGGGCGGGGGGGTGGCATCTTTAAAGTTGTTAAATGTTACAAATATTATGCCTGAATGTATCCTTTCGACTTGACAGCTCAGGGAAGTCACCTAGCTTTAAAAATAATATAAAATCAACTCCTTTGCCACTTTCCTCCATTCCAAAGCTATTTTCCCCTTGAAAAAGGACTCCAGGAAGTTCCCAGAGGTGACAATTGCTGAGCTGATTGTTGGCCAAGGAAAGCCCAATCCCATCACCAGACTGGCCAAGGGGCCAGACATGCAAAGGAAGTTCTATTGTACTTACCTGGATCTTGTCTTTATGCTCATCTTGTACCAAGGACTTGTCTGGACATGTTTACCAAGGTTAAGCTAGTGTAACCCCTGTCTACCCCTCCCTTTTTGTGACATGTCAGTGATGTAGCAATGATGCTGTATGAACTGTATTCTGGGATATGGTGGGAAAGTTTTAAAAGTCCTTGTCGCCCCATCCTCGGGGTTCAAAATTCCTCTTTGAACCTGTTGCACAATAAACTTTGGTCTACAGCTATTTGCTCCAGTTGGTGGCTGGACTCCTTCCTTTATTCCGCAGGGACCCACGGGCTCTGCCCAACCAGCTGGGGGTCTGAGCAGCCTCACACCTAGATTTTTCCATAACAAGGCTGTACACCATATACAATAACCTATTTAATTAAATCCAATGCAGATATTTTTCTTCCTTTCTTCATAGGTTCTTGTTTGAGTTCATATATTACACAGTCCTCGAATGTGGTTAAGGTAAGGTCCCTGGAATGTCCCTGACAAGGTTTCCGGATATTTCCTTGTTTCGCCCCAAAGGGCTTCCTCAGCTGTTAATAGTTCATTGAAGTGTGTAACAGATTACGTAAACAATGATTCTTGGACGATTCTCAATAGTGAGAACTACTCAACGCAGCTGCCTGAGCCAGCCTGCCTGTTTCTGCTACCTATGCTAGCCAACCTCATCAGCTAGAATAGAATTTTATTATTACGGTCACAGACCAGTTCCGGGTCAATTATAATATCAGGAAAATCATAAAACCTCATCAGCTGTATTGTCGGTGTAATATATAAATTCAAACAATAACATAGGAAGAAAGGAAGAAATATATCTGCATTGGATTTAATTAAATAGTTACAGATAGGTAGCCGTGTTGGTCTGCCATAGTCAAAACAAAAAAAATTCCTTTCAGTAGCACCTTAAAGACCAACTAAGTCAGTTCTTGGTGAAGAAGTGTGCATGCACACGAAAGCTCATACCAAGAACTGACTTAGTTGGTCTTTAAGGTGCTACTGAAAGGAATTTTTTTTGTTTTAATTAAATAGGTTATATACCTTGCATTTGTGACATGCTAGCGATGTAGTGATGATGTATCAATGATGCCCCTCAAAGTGTATTTCTGGGGAAAACAGGGAAGTTTAAAAGAGGAGGTCACCCCATGCTTGGGGTTCTTACTCCTGGGGGGACCTGTTACACAACAATAAAGATTGTGGTCTTCTGACCGCTGTTTTGCTCCAAAATACTTGGCTGGAAATTCCTTTTTTTACTGATCGCATGGACCTGCAGGGAACTTGCACCCTGAGGAGCTGGGCTGTTGAGTGGTCTCTCACCGCAGAATTTTCCCCCCATAACAGCAGGAACTCCAACATTCCTCAGATGAAAATAGGGACGTTTCTCACTCCCCAACTGACCCTCCTCAACCCCCCGTTTTCTGTGTCCCCTCTGCCCCCGCAGAAGCATTTCCTATCAGAAGATGAGCAAGTCCCACTGACTCTGCGCCAACAGGACTCAGCAAAAATGCTCTCCGCCCTCCTGAGAAAACCCCTTAATCCTGATTTTATTTTATTTTATTCTTTGGTAGATTTATTATTTTTTAAAAAGATATTTATTAAGATTTTATAAACAGAAAAAGTTACAGAATAAAAAAGAGAAAAAATAAAAAAATACAAGAATACAAATGAAGAATACAAAATACATTTAAAAAGATAAGTAAAAAAAGCACAATTAAAAACAAATCAATCTTTTCATGTCTTAAGTTTCATTTACATATTTTCCTGACCTCCTCACGCCTCCCTTTTTTGTATTCCACTTTACATGGTTAATTCAGCAAATCCTTACCCTCTTTGTTTTTATCTTACTTTTATATCTTAACATATTGAACTTCATATTTTCATCTAATTATCAATCCATTTTTACATATTCTTTTAACTTTGTTACTAAGGCCATCTCATTTCGATCCTACATCATTTTAACATTCATAAATTTTACAGTGTTTCTGCAGATAGTCTTTAAATTTCTTCCAATCTTCTTCCACCAACTCTTCTCCCTGGTCTCGGATTCTGCCAGTCATTTCCGCCATATTCTTTGGTAAATTTAACCTCTCCCCCACCCCCGGCAAAAAAAGAACCACACCCATAAATAAATCTTAGAAAGGGGCAAGATTAGATGCAGGTGGACAATGCATTCAGGTCTCCTGGTGCTCTGCTCTGCTTCACCGTTCTTGCCACCCAGCGCAGCCCCTTTCCTCTGCCCAGACTCTCAGAGCCAGCTTCTCATGTGGGGCAGGGCCTCAGGGGTGGCAGCCTCTCCTCCTCCTCCTCCTCAAAATGTACACCAACCAAAGCAAACAATTTCCACATAAAGAGTAAGATAGAATCATAGAATTGTAGAGTTGGAAGGGACCCCCCGGGGGTCATCCAGTCCAACCTCCGGCAGTGCAGGAATCTCAGCTAAAGCATCCAAGACAGATGGCCACCTGAACTCTGCTTAGGCTGGAGAGTCTACAACAGGGGTCCCCAAACTAAGGATAAGGATAAGGCCCTAGGGACTCGTTTATCCAGCCCATGGCGCCCCCCGCCGTCCGCTGCGGCTGCCTGCTCTTACTGGCGCTGCACTGCATGACTGCCCACTTCCAGGTCAGAGGAGCACTGGAAATAGTTTGTGTGCATGCGCAAGCATTATTTGTGCATGCGCAAGCATTCTTTCCAGTGCACATCTGGGTCGGAGAAGGCCCGTGCACATGCACACAAGCGATTTCCGGTGCTCCTCTGACCTGGAAGTGCTCCAGAAATAGCATGTGTGCGCACATATGGGCATCCGCTCCCCCACCCTCCGGCCCGCCGCGTGATCGGCGCTGGAGACACTGGCCCGAGGTGCAGTAAGTTTGCTGACCCCTGGTCTACAGCCTCCTGAGGAAGATTGTTCCACTGTCAAACAGCAGCTCTTACTGTCAGAAAGTTCTTCCTGATGTTGAGGCGGAATCTCCTTTCTTGTAACTTGAAGCCATGGGTTCGAATCCTGCCCTCCGGAGCACGAGGAAACCTCTTCCATGGGACAGCCCTTGAGATATTTGAAGATGGCTCTCCTATCTCCTCTCAGTCTCCTCTTTCCCAGGCTAAATGTACCCAGCTCCTTCAACCGTTCCTCATCAGGCGTCACTTTATCAAAAATGAAGATAGAAAAAAATAACATCAATAACAACCTCTCACTGCACAACACCCCCCAAATACCCCATTCAATACTCTGTTCATCTGCCTCAGCTTTCATAGCTGAAGCCAGCCAGGTGAGAAAAGGCCTGCAAGGAAGGAAGCAGATCTTCCAGGACTCTCAGCCAACATTAGGAATAATGTTGTTATTCCAGTGGAATGGACTCCCCTGGAAGGTGGTGGGCTCTTCTGCATTATGGGTTTTTAAACAGAGGTTTGGGGGGGGGCAACTGCCATGAATGCCTTAGCTGTGATCCCTGTATTGCAGGGGGTGGACTAGATGGCACCTGAAGATCCCTTTCCAACCCCACAATTCTGTGATTCCCTTTTCTTAGGAAAAGGCAGCACCCGGGTTTTTGGAAATGGATGTACAGGCATAGTACAAGCCAGGAAGTGGGAGTTCTTCTTTCTGCTGCCACAACTCTTTTAATAAATGAGTAGAAAGCACTTGGGAAGGAGACGGATGATGGTGGTCGCGATTAACCCAGACACCGTCCATGAATAATGAGAATTGTGGCTTTGCTCAGCTACTCAGATAAGATCAATTTAATCATTAAACAGCCTGACACAGAAATTGCTTCCCATCCAGCCTCCCATTCATCTGCGGCCACTACTATAATTTTATCGAAACGGGAGCTTTTCTCACCCTGTAAAATTCTGCTCTTACTTTTGGTGCCAGTTCTAAGATGTATAATATTGGCATTGAATGTAAGCTCACACCTGCCATTTCAGTTTTCTGGAAAACCTAAAGCAACGTCTACATGCAGAGGTACATGGGCATAACCCAGGCATTTGGACTTTTATGGACAGAAAGTGGAAATAAGGAACCGAGATTGAAAGGGCTACGGGCCCAAGATACCCTCCAGAATTCCACATATCGTATGTCCTGAGGAAGAGTCTGGCCAACACAGAACAACAGTCAGAGGGGAAGGTGGTTGCTAGATGGCATAAAAGGGGAGATAAGGACCTAATGAGAACCTCCTGAGTGAGACCAATAGTAGCAACAACAACAACAACAACAACAGCAATAATAATAATAATAATTTATTATTTATACCCCACCCATCTGGCTGGGCTTCCCCAGCCACTCTGGGCGGCTTCCAACAAAATATTAAAATACTGTAATACATCAAACATTAAAAGCTTCCCTAAACAGGGCCCGCCTTCAGATGTCTTCTAAAAGTCTGGTAGTTGTTCTTCTCTTTGACTTCTGGTGGGAGGGCATTCCACAGGTTGGGAGCCACCACTGAGAAGGCTCTCTGCCTGGCTCCCTGTAACTTGGCTTCTCGCAGTGAGGGAACTGCCAGAAGGCCCTCAGAGCTGGACTTCAGTGTCTGGGCATAACGATGGGAGGTGGAGCAGAAGCAGAAGCACTGGGAATATCACCACATATGGGGTAGATCCACATGTACAAATTTGTAACTAAGTCTGCCTTCAGGGATCCAACTGTGAACTGATGTAAGTAAACTTCTTTTATTAACTTTGAATAAGATTGTGGCGTCTTTATTCTTTTAAGAGGGATTCAAGGGAACTTACCAGGAACGTACAATTCAATCTGAGACAGACTGAATTGTATAATAGTAAGAGGCTTACAGTGGGTGGCACAGTGGGCTAAACCACAGAGCATAGGACTTGCCGATCAGAAGGTCAGTGGTTCAAATCCCCGCAATGGGGTGAGCTCCCATTGCTCGGTCCCTGCTCATGCCCACCTAGCAGTTCAAAAGCACGTCAAAGTGCAAGTAGATAAATAGTTACTACTCCAGTGGGAAGGTAAACCGCATTTCCGTGCGCTGCTCTGGTTCGCCAGAAGCAGCTTAGTCATGCTGGCCACATGACCCGGAAAAACTGTCTGCAGACAAACGCTGGCTCCCTTGGCCAATAAAGCGAGATGAGCGCCGCAACCCCAGAGTCATTTGCAACTGGACTTAACTGTCAGGGGTCCTTTACCTTTAGCTTTAAGAGGCTTACACAAGCCTGCAACCAGCTGTCTGCTGTGCATGTAAAAAGAGGAATGTATACTCTGCTAAGTAAGGAAACTTGGTAGTGCAAGTTAGGAAGGATATTAATAAACAATATATCCTCTCCTGCCACCCTGAACATTCCCACATTCAGAAGCAATGCACCTCCAACTGTGGGGGCAGAACAGAGCTGTCCTGGCCAATAGTCTTCTCCTCCATGGATGCATCCAGTCCTCATTTAAAGTCCTCTGGGTTGGTGACCATTCCTGCCTCTTGTAGGAGCAAGGGCCAGAGTTTAATAATAATAATAATTTATTATTTATACCCCGCCCATCTGGTTGAGTTTCTCCAGCCACTCTGGGCAGCTCCCAATCAAGTGCTAAAAACAGTACAGTGTTAAATACTAAAAAGTTCCCTGAACAGGGCTGCCTTCAGATGACTTCTAAAGATAGGATACCTGCTTATTTCCTTCACATCTGAAGGGAGGTGCCACAGGGTGGGCGCCACTACTGAGAAGGCCCTCTGTCTGGTTCCCTGTAACCTCACTTCTTGCAATGAGGGAACCGCCAGAAGGCCCTCGGCGCTGGACCTCAGTGTCCGGGTAGAACAATGGGGGTGGAGATGCTCCTTCAGGTCTACTGACCGAGGCCATTTAGGGGTTTAAAGGTCAGCACCAACACTTTGAATTGTGCTTGGAAACATACTGGCAGCCAATTTAGGTCTTTCAGGACCGGTGTTATGTGGTCCCAGTGGCCGCCCCCAGTCACCAGTCTAGCTGCTGCATTCTGGATTAATTGCAGTTTCCGGGTCACCTTCAAAGGGAGCCCCGCATGGAGGGCTTTCTTCGTTGGGTGTCCCCGAGTTCTCATGTCATGAGAGAGGGAGAGATGCTTCCCCTCTCTGCTTTCTCCCTGCCATGTGCAATTCAGGAAGTCTCTCTCGTGTTTCGTCTTCCTCGCCTTTACTCTAAGCCAAAAGGTCCCAAAGCACCTGCAACCTTTCCTCATAGGGCAGTCGCTCCATCCCCTTCATCCTTTGAAATGCCCTTTTCTGAACCTTTCGAAACTCTACAATATCCTTTTTCATGTGAGGTGACCAGAGCTGTGCGCAATATATTCCAACCACGTTTGCAGCAGTGTATTTATAGGCTGCATTCAGGAGGACTCCAGACAAAAGCAGCTCAGAGTCCAGGCACATTTAAATTTAAGCAAGTGCTTTTTCTGACTGTTTTTGGGTTTGCATTTCAAAAGAGGGTTCTGGGGAGGATGATAGCAGACCATTCAAAGCCTCCCTCCATCTGAGAGCACCAGGCAGCCTCAGAGGAGGAGTCTGCTTTCTCAGAGTCCTGATTGGGGTTTTGCTTAATGCCATGGTCTCTGAGAGCTACAAACCATAAGTCCAGATTTGCAACTAAATCAGGCAAAGAACTGTAAACAGGCAATTCTCCCAATTTTCATGCTGAAGCTCTTCAGTGAAACTTGGGAAATATCCAGGCCAGGAAACAACAACAAAAATATTTTCCTTGTCAGCTCCTTGCAGAAAATGTGGTGAAACAAGCATTTGTGTCAGGTTCGTTGTTCTGTGGATTGTCGAAAGCCCCAGTGCATTGCCAATATGGGAAGTGGGTGGGAAGGAGAGATTTGCCCAACAAACACAGACTCCTCTAGGTTCTCCCTTGCAGCCTCTGTTTAGGAAGGTCACTGCGACCTTCAAGCCGCTTTGGTGCATTTGTAAATAAGGTATAATGAAGCTCACAGAACAAGGATGAACTGTGTGTGTGTGTGTGTGTTGTGTTGTGTTGCAAGATACAGCCTCACACCTCTCCTGGCTGCATTTAGGTCACAACCAGGAGAGAGTTGGGGGCGGATTCTGAAATGCCTAACTGGGGATGCAACAGCATTTTGTAAACAAATTACTTAATATTTCCTATATCCCCCTTTCTCTCCAATACACTTCCTTTTACATTTTAACAATTCTCTTTCTCAGGTTTGTGAAGAGTGTGTTCCGTGAGAAAGCTTTTGGTGCTAAATAGTTTGCATAGTCTTTTGCAATTTTGTATGCATTTAACCCAATACAGTGGTATCTCGGGTTAAGTACTTAATTCGTCTGAGGGTCATGCCTAGTGTTTGTGGGATGTGATATGTAAGTAGCAGTCAAGTACAGTGGTACCTCAAGTTAAGAACTTAATTCGTTCTGGAGCTCCGTACTTAACCTGAAACAGTTCTTAACCTGAAGCACCACTTTAGCTAATGGGGCCTCCTGCTGCTGCCGCACCGCCAGAGCACGATTTCTGTTCTCATCCTGAAGCAAAGTTCTTGACCTAAAGCACTATTTCTGGGTTAGCGGAGTCTGTAATCAGAAGCATATGTAACCAGAGGTACCACTGTATACACATTTTGCCTGCTTCTTGGGAGAAAAACAATGACAAACTAGACAAACAATGTCTAGACAGGATCTTTAAAAACAGAGACATCACCTTGCCGACAAAGGTCCGTATAGTTAAAGCTATGGTTTTCCCAGTAGTGATGTATGGAATTGAGAGCTGGACCATCAAGAAGGCTGATCACTGAAGAATTGATGCTTTTGAATTCTGGTGCTGGAGGAGACTCTTGAGAGTCCCATGGACTGCAAGAAGATCAAACCTCTCCATTCTGAAGGAAATCAGCCCTGACCAGACCCATGGACCAGAGCGCGCCGGCACTTCTGTCTTCCACTGCCTCCCGCATTTTGGTCAAACTCATGCTGGTAGCTTCGAGAACACTGTCCCACCATCTCATCCTCTGTCGTCCCCTTCTCCTTGTGCCCTCGATTTTTCCCAGCATCAGGGTCTTTTCCAGGGAGTCTTCTCTTCTCCTGAGGTGGCCAAAGTATCGGAGCCTCAGCTTCAGGATCTGTCCTTCCAGTGAGCACTCTGGGCTGATTTCCTTCAGAACGGATAGGTTTGATTTTCTTGCAGTCCATGGGACAGAATTACAAGCCTGGTAGATGAAGGGAACGCAGTGGATGTAGCCTACCTTGATTTCAGCAAGGCATTTGACAAGGTGCCCCATGATATTCTTGTAAAGAAGCTGGTAAAATGCGGTTTTGACTATGCTACCACTCAGTGGATTTGTAACTGGCTGACTGACCGAACCCAAAGGGTCTCATCAATGGTTCCTCTTCATCCTGGAGAAGAGTGACTAGTGGGGTGCCACAGGGTTCTGTATTGGGCCCGGTCTTATTCAACATCTTTATCAACGACTTGGATGATGGACTCAAGGGCATCCTGATCAAATTTGCAGATGACACCAAACTGGGAGGGGTGGCTAACACCCCAGAGGACAGGATCACACTTCAAAACGACCTTGACAGAACTGGGCCAAAACTAACAAGATGAATTTTAACAGGGAGAAATGTAAAGTATTGCACTTGGGCAAAAAAAATGAGAGGCACAAATACAAGATGGGTGACACCTGGCTTGAGAGTAGTACATATGAAAAGGATCTAGGAGTCTTGGTTGACCACAAACTTGACATGAGCCAACAGTGTGACGCGGCAGCTAAAAAAGCCAATGCAATTCTGGGCTGCATCAATAGGAGTATAGCATCTAGATCAAGGGAAGTAATAGTGCCACTGTATTCTGCTCTGGTCAGACCTCACCTGGAGTACTGTGTCCAGTTCTGGCACCACAGTTCAAGAAGGACACTGACAAACTGGAACGGGTCCAGAGGAGGGCAACCAAAATGGTCAAAGGCCTGGAAACGATGCCTTATGAGGAACGGCTAAGGGAGCTGGGCATGTTTAGCCTGGAGAAGAGGAGGTTAAGGGGTGATATGATAGCCATGTTCAAATATATAAAAGGATGTCACATAGAGGAGGGAGAAAGGTTGTTTTCTGCTGCTCCAGAGAAGCGGACACGGAGCAATGGTTCCAAACTACAAGAAAGAAGATTCCACCTAAACATTGCAGGCTTCTGAATCTCAGCTACTGAGGATGATGATGGGTGAGAGAGGGGAATTGCAATTCTGCAATAGGATACTTCCCAGTCTCCTTGCAATTATGTGTGGCATGGAGAAAGTGGAAAGAGAAAAGGTTTTCTCTTCTCTCATGACACTAGAACTAATGGGCATCCAACGGAGCTGAGTGTTGGGAGATTCAGGACGGATGAAAGAAATAACTTCTTCAAGAAGTGCAAAGTTAAGCTATAGAATTCCCTCCCCCAGGAGGCAGGGCTGGCCACTCACCATGATTGCCTTAAAAGAGGATGGAGGAAAGTCATGGAGGGGAGGGCTATGGCTCCTAGCCAGGATGGCTCTGTTCTGCCTCCACAATTGAAAGAAGCGGTGCTTCTGGGTACCAGTTGCTGGAAGCAACAGAAGGGGAGTGTTACCCTTGTGCTTGGGTCTTGCTTGCAGGATTCCCCTGGGAGGATCTGCTTGGCCACCTTGAGAAGAAGATGCTGGACTCAATGGGTCATTCATGGGCCTGATCCACACAGGTTCTTCTTATAGTCTTGGAGCAAAGGCAGCTTCTTTGTCATTCTTAAACACCCAAGGAATACTTAGGAAAGCTTGGGTGGCCTCTGCTCAGTAGGCTGGCTCTGGGAGAAGAAGAGGAAGAAGAGGAAGAAGTTGGCTGATCCTTCAGATGCAAGAGGAAGCATCCCTATAAATAAACAACTCTGCTGCTTTCTCCTGTCAAAGAGCTGCCTTCAAATTGGGCTTTGGGGGTGATTTGTGCCAGGGAACTAATCTGTTTTTCTCATCTCCTCTGCCCTCCCTCCCATTGGGCATTGAGATCCTGGGTGTGGATAAAGGTGCCTTTTGAAAAGAGTTTCTCTTTCCCTTGCAGGATTTTCTCATCTCTCCCTGGCACCATTTTTATCGCTCTTTCTGAAGAAGTGTTTAATTTGCCTCTTTTAAGTTTCCTTTCCTCTAATCTGGGGGCCGTCTGCATCTCCCTGACTTGTCAGATCTCCTTTGTTAGCCTGCAGTTTTTCTTATCTTGCTCGCTTGCTCTTTCCCTCCCTCCCTCCCTCCACTCACAATCTCAGTTATTATTTTTTCGTCCGGGCTTTGGGCGGGGGGGGGGGGGGGGAGAGGGAAAAAATGATTTCTGGATTTGCAGAGGCAAGTTATGAGATGGGTGCAGGGTGGTGGAGGAGTGAAAAGGAAGAAGAGATATTGCGGATAGCGAAGGTGACTAGCCTTCTCTCAGAGGGCCTCTTGGAAACTTTCACCAGTCCAAAAGCTCCTGCATTGTGGGGGGCTGGACTAGATGACCCTCAGGGTCCCTTCAAACTCTACAATCCCCTGATTGTATGAAAAGCCTCGGATGCAAGAGGGAAGCTGAGGGAGGGTCCCATAATTTTAGGGGGGGCTCGTGGTCCCCACATGCAGGAGGCCTCTCCCAGGTTCATTTCTGGGTGCTGTAGGTCAAAAGCATCTCTCCAGCAATGTTCAGAGGCAGGTTGCCTGTGACCCTGGAAGAAGCACACAAAGCTATAATGGCTGGGGGAGTGGGGGTGGCTGCAATGATCTGGAAATCAAGCCTTATGAGGAATGGTTGAAAGAGCTGGGTATGTTTAGCCTGGAAAAGAGGAGGCCTACTGAAATTCCTGCATTGCCAGGGGGTGGACTAGACTATGCTTGGGGTCTCTTCCAACTCTACAATTATATGATTCTGTAGTAGTAGTAGTAATTTATTATTTGTACCCCTCCCATCTGGCTGGGTTTTCCCAGCCACTCTGGCGGCTTCCAGCATGATAAAACATCAAAGATTTAAAGCTTCCCTAAACAGGGCTGTCTTCAGATGTCTTCTAGAAGTCTGGTAGTTGATTTTCTCTTTGACATCTGGTGGGAGGGCGTTCCACAGGGCAGGCGCCACCACCGAGAAGGCCCTCTGCCTGGTTTCCTGTAGCTTTGCTTCTTGCAGTGAGGGAACCGCCAGAAGACCCTTGGAGATGGACCCAGGTGTCCAGGCAGAATGATGGGGGTGGAGATGCTCCTTCAGGTATACTGGGCAGAAGCTGTTTAGGGCTTTAAAGGTCAGCACCAACACTTTGAATTGTGCTTAGAAAGTTAATGTGAATTTTAACTTGTTTTTAGTGTTTTAACTTCCTATATTCTATTATTGCCAATTTTTCTTAGTGATGATTTAATTGTTTTAGCTTTTGATAAACCTCTTTGTGTTTAGTTTTTCTTTTACAATCAAGATGTAGATTCTTTCTTTCATGATGTTAAAAAAACAAAAAAACCCAAGGTATTATTCCCTGAGATTCTTATCCCTCTCTACATCTATGGTGGGGAAGTGTAGGACAGAAGCCGATTTTGCAACCCAGCACATCTGTCCTGCAATCAATGCATTCTGTTCCACATCAATCTCTGCATGCCCTCCGAAGTGGAATCCCGCTGGCAGCTTGGAACCCCCCCCCCCCGCCCTGCATTTTCCTGCCACGGGGGGGGGGGGGCGGCCTTGATGCATTTATCATTGCACAAGCTCTTCTGGATCAAAAAGAGAGACGAGCCCCCGAGCAGAGTGGCTTGTCAGCACTGCGGAGGAGCTGATCCCAGCAGCAACTTGGCTATTTCCTGAGCTTTGGATTTCTGCCTTTGTGGGTTTCTGAGCCTGAAGCTGTGAGCCTGGGAAATCCCGTTGATCAAGCCTGGGTACCGCAAAGCACCCTGAAGCATGTTCAGCATCTCTCAGGGTGGATTAGCTGCCCTTCCTGCAAATTGAGCCCTGAATCAACCTCTGTCTCTGCATCCTCTTCCCTTAAGCGCTTGTATTGATCCGAATCCCCAAATCTCTCAAGTGGCAATGGATGGACAGAGAAACCACTCTCTTTTTTTATCATCATAAAAGGCAGAATTGCCTCCTGTACAGGCTCTGAAGAACAGTTCTGCCTTCAGATTCAAGATCTATGGGGAGGAGGGCTAAACCATGGGTAGGCAACCTAAGGCCCGGGGGCCGGATCTGGCCCAATCGCCTTCTACATCTGGCCTGCGGTTTTTAGATGAGTAGAATGTGTCCTTTTATTTAAAATGCATATCTGGGTTATTTGTGGGGCCTGCCTGGTGTTTTTTACATGAGTGGAATGTGTGCTGTTATTTAAAATGCATTTCTGGGTGATTTGTGGGCCATAGGAATTTGTTCATTTCCCCCCAAAAAATATAGTCTGTCCCCCCACAAGGTCTGAGGGACAGTGGATCAGCCCCCTGCTGAAAAAGTTTGCTGACCCCTGGGCTAAACCAACCAATAAAGAATGAGAAAAGAAATCATAGAATTGTGGGGTCCCCTAAGGACCATCGAGTCCAACCCCTTGAAATGCAGGAATCACTGCTAAAGAATTCCTGGCAGATGGCCATTGAACATTGATTTTACCACAGGACATATACTGCTACGGGGGCTGGGTTAAATCAGCCAGCGGGCCGGATTAGGCCCCCAAAGCAGACTTTGGACATCCCTGGTTTAGGTCATTGGCTGTGATGGCCTGGGATTCGGACTCAGATGCCCCAGCCTGCACACAGGATTCCCCACCTCCAGAGCCAGCTGAGCCGGGGCTGGGGCATGAGCCTGAAGGGTCCTCACCTGTGCTGGGTCCTCAGGTGCAGGCGTCAGCTGAGTCTGCTCTGGCTCCTGAGGTGAGGGAGGACCCATTGCCTGCAGGTGCTCCACTCCCAGCCCTGTCAGGGGAAGAGGAGGTTGCCTCTGGGTCCGGGAACCCTCCAGCCTCTCCTGAGCTGCAGAGGCTCAGGGCAGAGAGGCGGAGGGAACTAAGTTCCCACAGGAGGAGAGCTCGCCTCCAGGCCAGGAGAGGCGAGTCACCTGAGGATCGGGGCCGCCCTATGCCTCGGGGCAGATAAAAGCTGGCCAGCCCCAGTCCCAAGTTGCGGGAGCAACATTGTTGGTTGCCGGTTCCTGCCTGAACCCTGTCCTGCTTTCCTGCCGGAGCTCCTGACCTGCCCTGGCTCCCTGCTTGCATGCCTGTTCCTGACTTCACCCGATTCCGTGCCCTCACCCAGCTCCAGCTACTAGGGACTGCCTCTACTAGGGACTGCCTCTACATGGACTGGACTTGGACCTCACCTCTTGGGTAACCCATGGGACCAGCACATTGGCACTGCTCATATCTGTGGGATGTGAAACACAGAGCAGTCACATACAACATTCCTAGAGGGGACATAAAAGGGCATGTCTGGAACAGTCAGTCAGAACTTCCTGTTTCCTCCTGGACTGGGACAAACTTCCTCTGCATGTGAGCAGAGGTGGGCATGACCTCACCTGGGCAGGTAACAAAATACCTGAGGGAAGGCAGCCCTATCTCTCTCTGATGCCAGTCCTTGAAGAAGCAACATCTCCTTAGCCTGAGATGCTTCTAGCCAAGAGAGGACAAAGAAACTATCTCCTTATGGGATAGATTCCAGGTGTATATATTTTGTAACCTAAGTCTGCCTTCTGGGATCCATCTGTGAACAGAATGTGAGTAAACTCTTTTATATACTTTTATACAAGACTGTGTCATGTCTAATCTTTTTAAGAGGGAATAAAGGGGAAATTACCAGGAAACTTATTTTAGAGGCTTAAACAAGCCTGGCATAGATGTTATCGGCTGTACAGGTTTAAAAAGGTGAATGTTACTCTGCCAAATTTTGTAGAACTTGTTAAAACAAGTTGGGAAGGATATAATTTAACAATATATCCTCTCCTGCCTCCCTGAACATTCCCACAAAATCTCCCCCCAAATCCTGTGCCTTCCATCTTTCCCAGCATCAGGGTCTTTTCCAGGGAGTCTTCTCTTCTCATGAGGTGGCCAAAGCCTCAGCTTCAGGACCTGTCCTTCCAGGTACTGCCCAGACATTTTGCCGATTCCCCAAAATTCCCCTGGCCCCTGTTTCCCTCCCCCCCCCCTTGGAGTCCCCGACATGCCTGGGAAAATCCGGACGTGTGGCAAGCCAGTGAGCTTCATGGCAGATCTGGATTTGAACCCTGGTCTCTGAGGTCCTAATCCGACCCACTAACAGCTGCACCCGTCCCCCCCCCCAACTTGGTGTGTCCGCTCCTAACAGATGCGTTGCTGCTGGGGGATCCCTTTTCAGTCTGGGCTGCAGGATGCGCCTTCTCCGTGCGCAGTCTGGGGATTCCACAGGGATCCTGGCGGCGGCTGCGGGGCTTCAAGCGCAGCGTAGCCCGCAGGCCTGACCGCGGCCGCTGGGATAACGGAGTGGATGCCTCTTATTTCTCCCTGTTGTTGAAAGAAAGATAAATCTTTTCTTCCCTTTAAGCCCGTGGGTTGCAAAGTAAGACGCACATCAGAAGCTGTACTAGCGGTGTGGGAAACGGCTTTTGATCGCCAAAGACGTTCTTCAAAAGACAATATGCTTCCCCCCCACCCGGCTGCCGCCTCCCAACACCAACCCCCCCCCAAATGTTAACTTCGCTGCTGCCAGCATCTGTGGGATTAAAGGGATGAGCCACAGCCATCGGCTCCCCCAGGAGGGGCGCACGGATTTTCCCAGAGCACCTGCCAGGCCCTTTGAAGTGGCTTTCCCTTTTGCTCAGATATCAGAGGCCTGTAAGGGGAGCCTCAGTTTCTGCAGCAAGGATTAGCATCCCAAAGGGGTGCGGGGGGGGTGGGGGAGGCCTGGTGGCGAGAGGACTCGCGAGCACCCACCCCCGCACCCATCCCTGCCAGGCTGCGCAGCGCCCTGACAAGGATTCCCCAGCACAAATGGATGGAGCTGTGCTTTCATGTCCCTTCCAGAGATTTATTTACCCCCCCCAACAACCCATCCCTGTCCTCAGAGCCGGCCAACACCGGGGACGATGCAAATATCAGCATAGCAGGCGCAGATTCGTCTGCCTAGTGCCGGGAGGGTGGGTATTTCTGAAGCTTTCTCCCTCCCCAAAGAGGACACAAATCTGCATGGAATTTGCATATGGATTCTGGGTAGTAACTGAATGGTGCAGGGAGGAGCTACTTCTGAGCAGGTTTCGGGGGGGGGGCGGTGGGGAGGGCCCTGACCTTCCCTGTCATTTGGATTTCAGAGAACAACATGTTATCTACCGGTTTTCCGACTGCCTCTCCTGTTACTGCCTCCTCGCGTTGCCTCCGCTGTGCTTTTAAAATATATATATGCCTCCCCATTTATCTGTCAGCCAGAGAACATTATCCTTCACCAATGGCCTGTTCCTGCTGGAATTATCCTAATGGTGCAGGGCTCACTTCAAGGTACTTTGAGACCCACTTCTGTTAGAATGGCGGAGCTCCAAACAAGCCACCTTTGATGGCCAGAAAAGAAACACAACTTTCTAATTATGCAGCTTCATGTGGGCATCTTTTGGCATTTGTATTTAGCGACAGGAAAACAAAAGCAACCACATGCGGTTGAAGAAATCGTTCTGACTGCAGCTTGGCAGCCCAGCCCAGCTCACACCAGGTGCCTTTGGACTACAACTCCCATAGTCGTTTGGTCGTTTCCGCCTCTTCATGACCACCTGGAACAGAGCACGCCAGGCCCTCCTGTCTTCCACTGCCTCCTGCAGTTTGGTCAAACTCATGCTGGTAGCTTCGAGAACACTGTCCCACCATCTCGTCCTCCATCGTCCCCTTCTCCTTGTGCCCTCCATCTTTCCCAACATCAGGGTCTTTTCCAGGGAGTCTTCTCCTCTCATGAGGTGGCCAAAGTCTTGGAGCCTCAGCTTCAGGATCTCTCCTTCCAGTGAGCACTCAGGGCTGATTTCCTTCAGAATGGATAGGCTGGATCTTCTTGCAGTCCATGGGACTCTCCAGTCTCCTCCAGCACCATAATTCAAAAGCATCAATTCTTCGGCGATCAGCCTTCTTTATGGTCCATAATTCAGCACCATAATTCAAAAGCATCAATTCTTCGGCAATCAGCCTTCTTTATGTAGCCCCGGTAGCTCACCATGTTAGGTACTAGTCTATGAATCCAGATGGTTACTGGTTCTACTCCCGGGAGATCCTGACACTGAACTTCTGGATGGCAGGTTTTTCCCCTTCATGGATCACTGCCTTGCCATGGCGAAGGGGCTTGAATAACTCAGAGAAGCTATGAACTATGCCGAGCAGGGCACCCAAGATGAACAGGTCATAGTGGAGAGTTTTGACCAAACGTGATCCACCTGGAGGAGGAACCGGCAAGCCACTCCAGTATCCCTGCCAAGAAAACTCCATGGACAAAGACAACAGGCATATAAAAGTTATGACGCTGGAAGGTGAGTTCAACGCTACCTGGATAAAAATGTCTGCTCTGGTGTGAATCTCCTTATGTTCTTAATGTGTTGCTTCCATAACCCACAGCTTCATTGCAATCGAATGACCCTGGGAGCCCCGGTTTGCCTAGCAGACTCCTTCCTTGCAGTCATCTGCCTTAATGTCAGATATCTTAAAATGAGGAGGAGGAGAGAAGGGAGTCCTGCGTTGTCTCCAAATTTAGCTAATCCACTCAGACCCCACAAGGTTCAGAGAGTTCTGTCCCCGCCTCTTTATTGCCCATATGGTTCCTTGAATAATTCATAGGAAATTATTTAATTGGCAAAATGAATGTCTGTCCCCAAGCCTCTCAGACTTGCAGTTTGAAATAATTTGCTGACTAATTCTTCACTGTCGCCGTGCAAAGGTAGGAGGACAGAGTGCTCTGGATCCGGGCAAAGAGCAAGGATGCCGTAGTGAAGTTGGGAAATCTGGGTGTGCCAAACGTTGGTTCACGCAGGAGTGAGGCATTGTGGGAGAGATAAAATTGTGGCCTTCTGGGGAATGAGTGTTTGGTCTCTTTAAATGTAAAACTCCCTGTCTCTAGAAGTGGGAGTCAGTTAAGTACATCTTGACTCTAGGCAGGATGAGATGTTATCTGATTTTCAGACCCTGGTACAGCTGGGGGCCTGAGTGTGGATTGGGTTGTAAAAAAGCACAGGAAGCTATCAAGTAATTTACAATTTAGGAGCCTGGTAAGTGTAAGAGCTGTGGGTTAAACCACAGAGCTTAGGACTTGCCGATCAGAAGGTTGGCGGTTCGAATCCCCGCGACGGGGTGAGCTCCCGTTGCTCGGTCCCTGCTCCTGCCAACCTAGTAGTTCAAAAGCACGTCAAAGTGCAAGTAGATAAATAGGTACCGCTCCGGCGGGGAGGTAAACGCCATTTCCGTGTGCTGTTCTGGTTCGCCAGAAGTGGCTTAGTCCTGCTGGCCACATGACCCGGAAGCTGCACGCCGGCTCCCTCGGCCAGTAAAGCGAGATGAGCGCTGCAACCCCAGAGTCGGCCATGACTGGACCTAACGGCCAGGGGTCCCTTTACCTTTACCTAAGTGTAAGAAAGGCCTGGGAACTAAGGAAGAGCCTTTTGATCTTAAGGTCTCTGAGTCTAAACAAAGTTCAGCTGTGCTGGTCTCCTGACAATCAGGAGATATAGTCTCATCATACAGCCATTGGTAAACTGGTAATTAACCTAAAGAAATGATTGGTCCCTAACCTGTCCTCCATGGGGGTTTTCAAGGATAAAGGATTTGGGAATTCAGATCCAAAGGGCAGAACATCTTGCCTGGTACTTTGCCTGGGGGTGTTTGACAAGTGAAAGGACTCTTGACTACTCGCTGTGTTTTGAACTATTGTTGCTGTGTGAGTACGGTTTTAGCTAGTTATATTTTACAATGTTTTTATTTTTTGTTTGTAACCTTTAAAGAAACGTGCAACTTTTTGAGTGGCTTGTTTAATAAATTTGGAAAAGGACTTTTTGTCTTTTGTACTCTGTTCCTTTGCTCGGGGAAGCTAAACTGGTGCCTTACCGTAACGGTTGAATTTCTGTCTGCATCACGGTAAAGTGACTCAGGGCTGGTCAAACCCAGTAAATATTGAAGGGGGGTTCTCCTCCTTGTACCCCATTTGAGGGTGGTCCAGAAAAGGAGGTGTGGCAGCTTTACAGTTTGGCTTGTGATTTGCAACAACTAGCGATCTCTCCCCCCTCCTGGCCAAGTCCTGCCGGTGTCTAGGAGGAAGGATCGGGGGGGGGGGGGTGGATAGTCCCGCTCACTACAGATGCCCCCAGCAACTTGATGCAGGGCATTGAACGAGACTTGTTGCCTTTGGGGCCTGGAGATCTCTCTGCAAACAGAGCAACCATCTTCTGTTTTATTGGCAAACAAGTGAGGGGAGGAGGCCGGACTCAGATGGACCAAGCTG
Source organism: Podarcis gaigeae (assembly GCF_964106915.1). Classification (NCBI taxonomy): domain Eukaryota; kingdom Metazoa; phylum Chordata; class Lepidosauria; order Squamata; family Lacertidae; genus Podarcis; species Podarcis gaigeae. Next base: position 100,218,627 of record NC_139681.1, on the reverse strand, counting down.
CCGGCCACAGCCCTATGCTCTGCCTCCACAGTCTGAAGCTGCAAAGTGTAATTCTATAACATTTAGGAGACATCTGAAGGCAGCCGTGTCTAGGGAAGCTTTTCAAGGTTTGATGTTTTTATATATGCTGGAAGCTGCCCAGAGTGGCTGGGGCAACCCAGTCAGGTGGGCGGGATACAAATAAAATAGTAATAGTAATAGTAATCATCATCATCATCATCTGATGATGGTACATGCTTTTTTCTCAGTCCAGGCTTGAAATAGAGCTGTGGGGTTGTATCTAAAGCTGTGTGAGTCCCTGTGGCCTGTCTGTCTGTCTGTCTGTCTGTCTGTACAAACAAACAAGCAAACAAAAAAAGCAGACTTTTCCTTTCTTCACTCCCTCCACCCACCCACCTGCCTAATCTGCTTCCCAAACCCCCTGGGAGCAATTTATTCAATTGTTTGTTTGTTTGTTCTCACTATATAGAAGGGTCTGGAAACTTCTGTTTCAGTGTATCTGAAGAAGTGTGCATGCACACGAAAGCTCATACCAAGAACTGTCTTAGTTGGTCTTTAAGGTGCTACTGGAAGGATTTTTTTTTGTTTAAAGTATATATAAGTAGTTTACTCACATTCTGATCACAGCTGGATCCTAGAAGGCATCTGTTACAAAGTGTATAAATGTGGATCTATCCCATATGGGGATAATCCCAGTGTCCATTGTTGGCTGGAAGCCAACAGAGCATCTCTAGCTAAAAGCTGCTCCAATGGAGGAAGTAAAAAAGAGAGAGAGTGCTGCTGCCTTGTCCCTTTTCTTACCTGGGCAGGTAAGTCACGCCCACCTCTAGTCACATGCAAAGGAAGTATGTCCCAGCCAGGAGGAAACAGGAAGTTGTCGACTGGCTGGACCAAACATTCCCCCACATGTCCACTCTAGGAAAACAAGGAATGTTGTACTTGACTGCTACTTATGTATCACATCCCACGAACCCTAGGCATGACCCTCAGAGTTGAATTAATATATGGTAATTTGTTGCTAGCTGCTAGGTATTCAACTTCCTCTGTCTAAAGTTGGTAACTTGGGTTTTTCTTTTTTTAATATACCACCCTGCCGTGTCTCTACAGCTTTCGAAGTAGCCCAAGGCCACAGGAAATCAGCCTCAAAATCATCCTGGAACACAGGAATGGGGAAAAAGTTTCACTGGCTTGATTCCTGAGTTTCAGGGTGTTTTTTTTTATTAAAGGCAGAGGAGCAGGGCCAGGGAAGAGAATGGAAAGATGGCAACTGCACCTCCAGCCCCGGAGGATGGCAATTCTGAGCTGCAGTTTTTCTAAGAGGCAGCTGTAGCGCCACAGATTAGTCCCTCCTTCTCCACGGGGGATGTCTTATGCAACTTAAGGTGCGTTCCAAAATGAGGCTGCATAAATGGGATCTAGCTCATGGATGAGGAAGCACCTGGAAACATCACTGCAAAGGGAGGGGGCAGCAGCAGCATCCCCCCCCCCCGGCCTCACTTTGGTGTGATACACCAGATGCCTCTGGAAGAGAGGAAAGCATTGAAAAGCTAAACTAATAGTCAAGAAGACCTCAAAATCTCAACAGCTCTCTGGCATACCTTTTCTTTGCAGTGGAGAAAATAAACTCACTAGTGGGAAAACAGTAGCTAGCGTAGACCTGCAATGGAGTTAGTTGAGATTTCTGCATCGCAGGGGGTTGGACTTGATGACATTTGGGGACACCGGTGATGCTGTGAGTTAAACCACAGAGCCTAGGACTTGCCGATGGGAAGGTGGGCGGTTCGAATCCCCGTGACGCGGTGAGCTCCCGCTGCTCGGTCCCAGCTCCTGCCAACCTAGCAGTTCGAAAGGACGTCAAAGTGCAAGTAGATAAATAGGTACTGCTCTGGCGGGAACGTAAATGGTGTTTCTGTGCACTGCTCTGGTTCGCCAGAGCGGCTTAATCATGTTGGCCACATGACCCGGAAGCTGTACGCCGGCTCCCTCAGCCAGTAAAGTGAGATGAGTGCCGCAACCCCAGAGTCGGCCATGACTGGACCTAATGGTCAGGGGTCCCTTTACCTTTACCTTTACCAATTCTATGATTCTAGGAGTCCCCTTCCCAGGGCAGAGAAGGGGAAGTGTGTGAGAGCATCACCCCTCGCAATGCCTTATGCGCTAAAGCAGGTATCGTCAAGGTTTACCGTGCCTGGGCTGATTCACTCCAGCGGAGAGTCCTCCGTGGGCTGGATCGCGCACCCGCCCTTGATTTTCAGCGTCTGTGCAGACGCAATTTCCAGCGCCACGAAAGCGAGTCCCCGCACTGCACTGCACCGGTTTAGTGCAGCGCTCAGGGACTTGCCAAGAGGGTGGCTTGGTTTGGGGGAGGCTCACGGGCTGTTTAAATGACCCCCATGGGCTGTTTGTGGCCCATGGGCCTTAGGTTGCCGACCCCTGCACTAAAGCACCCTTTGCCACCTTGGAGGGCTCCAGGGTTGCGTAATATTTCTTACAGCATTTCGCCCAAGTGCTCCCTGCATTCCTTATGCCAGAAAGAGGTGAAATGATAAAGGTTTATAAAATGATGCCTGGCAGGGAGAATTTATTTATTTATTTATTTATTTATACATACATACATACATACATACATACATACATACCCCACCCATATGGCTGGGTTTCCCCAGCCACTCTGGGCGGCTTACAACAAAAGATTAAAAATACATTAAAACATCAGTCATTAAAAGCTTCCCTAAACAGGGCTGCCTTCAGATGTCTTCTAAAAGTCAGATAGTTGTTTATTTCCTTGACATCTGATGGCAGGGCGTTCCACAGCGCGGGTGCCACCACCAAGAAGGCCCTCTGCCTAGTTCCCTGTAACTTGGCTTCTCACAATGAGGGAACTGCCAGAAGGCCCTCGGAGCTGGACCTCAGTGCCTGGGCAGAACGATGGGGATGGAGATGCTCCTTCAGGTCTAGAAGAAGAAGAAGAAGAGTTTGGATTTGATATCCCACCTTTCAATCCCCTTCAGGAGTCTCAAAGCAGCTCACATTCTCCTTTCCCTTCCTCCCCCACAACAAACACTCTGTGAGGTGAGTGGGGCTGAGAGACTTCAGAGAAGTGTGACTAGCCCAAGGTCACCCAGCAGCTGCAGGTGGAGGAGCGGAGACGCAAACCCAGTTCCCCAGATTATGAGTCTATCGCTCTTAACCACTACACCACACTGGCTCTCAGGTCTACTGGTATATTCAGGTATAAAGTGGATAGGGGGAAAGTTTCCTCCCTCTCTTGTAGCACTAGAACTCCAGGACACAAAGTGAAGCTGAAAGTGGGACGATTCGGGGCAGACAGAACAAAGCATTTCTCCATACAGCATGCAATGGAACTATGGAACTCCCTGCCACAAGGGGTAATGGTGGCCAACAACCTGTAAAAGAGAATTAGACAAATTCATGGAGGGCTATAAGTAGCTCCTAGCTTCAGAACCCCAGTTGCTGGAAACCAGGGGAGGGGAGGGGGACGCTTGGGTCTTGCTTGTGGGTTTGCCTTTGGGGCCTCTGGCTGACCTCTGTGAGAACAGGATGGGGGACTAGACTCCTTTGGCCCCATCCAGCAGGCTTTCCTTGTGAATCTAAGCCTCCCTTTCCCTTCCTGCTTGCTTCCAGCTCGCTATCCCCGCATCTCTTCCTGGGAAGGCGGCACTCAGTGCCTGTGGGGGCTTCACACACACACACACACACACACACACACACACACTCTCTCTCTCTCTCTCTCTCTCTCTCTCTCACACACGAACGATAGAGCAATATATGCTTGTTGTCACTCTGCTGCACGCTTCTCTAAGCGGCAGTAATGCCTCCTTTAAGAACAGTGTTTTCCCTCCGCGGGACTTCCTATTGAGAAGCGTCCCCATCTCATTATCCGGCGGGGGGAGCGCGCC